>NW_026849384.1:1200000-1800000 GCF_030869305.1 Colletotrichum tamarilloi
GTGAGCTTAGCACCTTGCTTCTGGGGGAACTCCTTGATGTCGCCGCTGCCAGGCAGCTTGGTGTAGTCGGGGATGTTGGACGAGTGGGACTTGAGCTCGGTCTTCTGCTTCGAAGTGACGTAGGCCGAGGGCGCGTACACGGAGAAGTCGTAGGTGAGGAATTGTTGCTCCTCCTGGGCGATCGAGGCCGGCAGGGGCTTGTAGGCCTGGAGAAGGTAGTAGGAGATGCTCAGCGTCTGCTGGCCGCCGGCCTTCAAGGGCGTAGGGAGCTGGATCTTGTAGTACTGAGTCTCGCTGTTGCACCTGTTAGTTCACCCATGTGCACTATTGGGTGTGCGATGTGCCCAAGAGCCAAAACGTACCTCAGGGGATCATACTCGACCGCATCAACGGTGAATGGGCCAGCTTCGGGGTTCTTCCTATCCTTGGCCTCGAAGCCTCCAATGCGCGACATCTGCTCGGGGGTGAAGGGCAGGTAGTATGCATCTTGGGGCTGCTTATCAATGTTCTCAATCAGAACATTGATTGACTCCTTGACGTAGTTCTTCTCGAGGGAGACAATGTGGACAAGATTGGCGTTCTTGAAAACCTGGGGCGGCTTGAAGTTGGCGGGCAGGTTGACCTTTGACACCTTGTCAGCTGCAGTCGTCGAGTCGGAGCTTGCGACAATCGGGGAGAGCAGGCTCAGAAGCCCGGCGGCAATGGCGAAGGCTCTCATGATGTGGGTTGGTGGAGGGAATTGCTCATCGACAGAGCTCTCCCGGCAATTGAGAATCAAGAATGGAGAAAAGCGGTTGTTGAGACGCAATTGGGGGCTTTCACTCCATTGCCCGAATTGATGATCTGGCTCCTGAGACAGCTACCCCCAGCCAAAAAGCTTACGGATACGTTGCTTGACGGCGCGCACGGGCCACGGATAGCTCCACTTCACTGGAGAGTGGCCGGGTCGGGGCTGGGTTAGTCCGAGACGGGCACGGCACTGGCGCGGCCTCGGTGGAGGTCAAGCCACACTTTACCAATGGCAGGTGCCACTGCGGGACAGCTTCAGCCACGCGCTTCGTCCACGTTTTATCTCCTCGCTTAGGTACTTGGATACTTCATCACACGGGGCTCCATATCTGTAAATTCGCCAATGATGACTGGCTCCTGGCATCTGGTGGGGTGGACAGCTACCGACTCTCTTTTCCTTAGCTGCCATTTGTCCCTCAACAAGACGTCACGCACCGCAACCTCCGGGCTTTGGGAACAATTGAGAACGGCGCTTCCGGTGCTTCTAGTCCGTTTCTCCCGGGATGTTGACTCTCCTGGCTTGTATTCAGGTGCTCGTAAGATGTGGTATGTGGGAACACACTCTTCCAGCATCTCCTTCACGTGAGATATGCCATCGGAGATAGGTTAGTAGACAGCTATGGTCAGTTCAGGTCAACCCTAGGGGTCCACCGCTAGCTGCCATCTACCTTGACCATCCCAGCTATGGCAAGACCGCTGCAAATCTCGTGGTAACCTTTGGACGAGCGAGACGCGGGCTGGCGGCTCTGGCCCGCGACCAGTGGGACAACAGAGAAAAAGGTACCAAGAAAACTAGTGTGCAGTTTTTGGAGTTTGAGCTGCCCTGGTACCTAAGGCTCATACGGATATACCAGTAAGGAGATAGGTAGACAGACATTGGATGACCCATCGGAGATGTGCCTCAGCGGCTTCGGGGGACTCGACTCGTCGAAAGGAAGGGGGCCACAAAGTAAGGTAACCGTACGGAGTAGTGCAGCAGCGTGCAGTGGTGCTGAGTGAGTGATCTCCAGTCCTGACAAGGTCCAGTCCGCCCGAGTTTGACCTCCTACCTCACCTCCTTCCCTCTCGGTCAGATGATCCACGCCCATTCACCTTTTCCCTCAACGTCACTTCCCTCACCCGACGCACTTCACCTCTGGCGAATTGACCGCCTACCACCACCCACCTAGCAACGAACACAACACCAAGCAGACTTATCGTGTGTTTTTGGCCTACATCCCTACGCAGCTTCCGACAGCTTTTATTTTGCTGCACCCATCATCACCTATAGCTCAATCGCTACCCCTCATCAACTTTTACCCCGCCATCCGTCAGAGCTTCGGTCAAAATGGTTGGTCTCGGTCCCAAGGTTCCGCCCAGTAGGAAGGGTAAGTTTTGCAGCTGCGATTCCCCCTTCATTTTACTCCTTCTCCCTACCTTTGGACTCCTGAAAATACCCAAGGGCGACACGATGGCCTTGTATGCAAAAATGAAATGGTGTGCCGCCTCACGTTGAGACTGAGACAGCTCTCGAGATGATATGGTCTTCAAGCTACTGCGCACTGTACGCCATTCCGCTGGTGTCGTCCCACCCTCCAAGTCATCCTCAACGCCTCACCCTCAAAACTTTCGTCCCGCTCGCACCATCACAATCACCACCATCCAATCCTGCCTCCCACCGACGGCTGGAACGGCCAATTGCCATTCGGAGATGACGCGCCACAAGGCTGGACCGCCATGCAGCACTTCCCGGTGGCCGGAGCTTCCCCAAGCCAGAGGGGTACCTTGCTTGTCAAGCAAAAGCAACTCTCTTGGGAAAAGCTCAAGCCATCCAGCGTTGAGGTGGAAGACCTTGTCTCACTTTGCCAGACATTCCCCCACCTTGATCCCCCAGCTTTCTTTCTCCGATGACTGCAACTGTCTAGTTATAAAGAAGCTGGCAAGCGCTGCTTGTCTCCCCTCCAGACCTTTGTGTTGACCGCTACATCAATTGCTTGTTGTTATTTGCCCTTTGTCTCGAGAGCTTCGATTCTGGATCTTGTTTTCCTGAACACAATCATTTTGTGATACCCATCCACCAAACGTTGTCACGCTCAAGTGTGGCAAGACACCAAAATCTTACAGCCAGCTTCACACAACCGTCACGATGGTGGACAGAGCGATTGCTCCCGCTACAAGGGAGAGATCCTACCACCACACCGATATCTTTGTGCCATCACGTCAAAGCAAGAACACACATCTACAGATTCAACACATTCATGTCCGCTAACTATGTGTGAAAATCTAGGTTCCATGGCCGATGTGCCTAAGGATCTTCTGGCTGAGGTCAAGAAGCTCGAGGAGCAATTCACCGTTCCGACTGAGAAGCTCAAGCAGATCAGCGCGCACTTCATCACAGAACTGGACAAGGGTAAGTTGACACCTGTTGGAAATTGAAGTTTTTCATGGAACTGACTTGAAGCATAGGTCTGAGTGTCGAGGGCGGTAGTATCGTATGTTGCGACCTGAATATTTGTTGGCATTTGGAGCACCTTTCTAACTATGTCTACAGCCCATGAACCCGACCTGGGTTATGTCCTTCCCTGATGGCTACGAGACCGGCACTTACCTTGCCCTCGACATGGGCGGAACCAACCTCCGTGTCTGTGAGATCACCTTGACGGATCAGAAGTCTGAGTTCGACATCATTCAGTCAAAGTACCGCATGCCCGAGGAGCTCAAGACCGGCCAGTCAGAGGAGCTGTGGGAGTACATTGCCGACTGCCTAGCTCAGTTCATCCAGACTCACCACCCCGATCACCCTCAATCTCAGAAGATTCCTCTGGGTTTCACCTTCTCCTACCCTGCCACCCAGAACTACATCGATGAGGGCATCCTCCAGCGCTGGACCAAGGGTTTCGATATTGCCGGAGTTGAGGGTCACAACGTTGTCCCTTTCCTTGAGGCTGCTCTGGCGGCCAAGGTATGATAAGATTACTTGAGCACAGATGAAGCACTAGTAACTAACTCCCGCTTAGAACGTCCCTATCAAGCTGTCTGCTCTGATCAACGATACCACTGGCACCCTGATTGCCTCTGCCTACACCGACACTAAGATGAAGATTGGCTGTATCTTTGGCACTGGCTGCAACGCTGCTTACATGGAGGACTGCGGCTCCATCCCCAAGCTTGCTCACATGAACTTGCCTCCCAACACCCCCATGGCCATCAACTGCGAGTGGGGTGCTTTCGACAACGAGCACAAGGTCTTGCCTCGTACCCCCTACGACATCATCATCGACAAGGACTCTCCTCGTCCCGGCCAGCAGGCCTTTGAGAAGATGATTGCCGGTCTCTACTTGGGCGAGATCTTCCGCCTGGTCCTTGTTGACCTCCACGATAACAAGTCTGTGCACATCTTCGAGAACCAGGACATTGCCAAGCTCCGTAAGGCCTACACCTTGGATTCCTCGTTCCTGTCCGCCATTGAGGAGTAAGTTTTCTTAATCTTGAAGACTGCCCCAGATTAGTATGCTAACCCGATACAGCGACCCCTTCGAGAACCTTCAGGAGACTAGCGACCTCTTCCTCTCCAAGCTGAACCTCAAGGCCACCAGACCCGAGTTGGAGCTGGTCCGCCGCCTTGCTGAGCTCATTGGCACCCGTGCCGCCCGCCTCTCGGCTTGCGGTGTTGCTGCCATCTGCATGAAGAAGGGCTACGACAACTGCCACGTCGGTGCTGACGGTTCGGTCTTTAACAAGTACCCCCACTTCAAGGCCCGTGGCGCCCAGGCTCTGCGCGAGATTCTCGACTGGCCTGCTAAGACCAACCCTAAGGAGGAGGATCCTGTTGAGATTCTCGCAGCAGAGGACGGCAGTGGTGTTGGCGCCGCCCTGATTGCCGCCTTGACCCTTAAGAGAGTCCAGAACGGCAACATGGCTGGCATTCTCCACCCCGAGAACTTCACATAGTCGTCCCAAGACACGAGGACGGGTTGAAGAGGCAACGAGATTAAACAAAAAGCGAGGTCTTGTTAGATTGGGGGTTCTTTTTGATAGGAAGTCTTATCTGCACTGGTTCTACGGTTATGTCCACCAGACCTACTAGATAGCTCATACAAGCAGCATTCCTACCCCCATCCCAGCTTTTACTTATTTTCAGCCCATGAACGTGCATGTGGGCAAGCGGTACTCTATCACCTGTTAGTATTGTCGAGGCATCAGTACACCCAGAGGAAGAAAACTCACTATCCAAAGTCCAGTACCGGCGCACGACACCCTCCCACTCGCCGGCGCCAGCCTTTTCCAAACCCTTCATGTCGACGTCCATCTCGTCCCACTCGACGTCCAGACCGGCGTCGGCCATGTGCATCTCGACGACCTTGGTGTAGACGTCGTAGCATATCCTCCGGTCGGCGCCCAGACCGTTGAAGAAGCTGAAGCGCCCCTCGAAATCGAGCAGGCCGGGGATGTACTCCGTGAAGAATGTCTTCAGCTGGCCGTAGTCTTCGCCAAAGGTGTCAAAGTAGATTGCGTCGTAGACTTCGCCGGCTTCGAGGAGCTGGGGGACGATGTCTTGCCACCTGCCGCGGTGGATTTTGTAGGCTCCTGGTTGGGGGGATGAGGATTCCCATGATGCGCCGAAGGTGGGGGGGATCGAGTCGTCTGGGTTTGCGGTGGCTTTGGTGGTGTTGTCGATTGCGGCGAGGACTTCGGGGTGGGCTTCGATGATGTGGTGGCGGGCGGGGGATGTGGCGCGGAACATGCTGTCGATTATGCCCATGCCGAAGCCGATGTTGAGGATGCGTTTGCCTGATGTCGCAGAGGCATCGGCGTCAGAGGAGTCCTGTGGCGGTGGTGGGATGAGGGCGTCGACGCTCTTGCGCATGATTTCCGTCTCCCACGCCATCATGACGCCGTTGCCGGCCTCGTCGACGAGTTTGCCGGAGGAGTAGGTCAGGTTCGAGGCGAGGTACTCTTCCGAGTTGAGGGAAGGGTCCTGGACGGCGGGGGGTTGGAACGTTTTGGGTTCTTGCTGCTGTTCCCCTGAGACGGGTGCTGGTGCCTCGACGAGTTCTGGAGCTTCTTCCGCATCGTGTACGTCCTCAATGACAACGTCGTTGGCGTCTGCGGTCCCTTCGACGGCTGCCTCGACCTCATCCTCGTCCATCTCCGAGCCCCCCGAAGAAAGCGCCTCGTACCCGTCCAACAAGCCAAACAGCATCTCGGCGCGCACGCCGGCCTCGACGCAGAGGTTATAGAGGCCCTTTTGGCCGAGGCGGAGGGCGAGACAGCCCGGTGTCTCGTTGTTGTTGTCGACGTCGTTCCAGATTGCGCCGGAGAGGAAGAGCTCGTGGACTGTTTCCTTTGCCTCTTCTACCTGGAGGTCTTCGCCTGCTTCGCCGTCATCCCCGTTTTGGGCTTCATTCTCGGTGGAAGGGGGAGCAGGTCCGCAAGCTCGAATGGCGGCGTGGAGGGGCGTCTCGCCGGTCGTCGGGTCCTGGCAGCTCGCTTGGCCGGGCTCCTGGAGAAGTTTCTTGAGGGCGGAGGTGTCGTGGCTCCAGGCGTGGAGGAGGATTTCGCGGGTTGCGTCGGGACAGTCTGTTGTGATGCGGGCTTGCATCGAGTCGTCGATCGGTGTCGCCATGGTTGTATGTATATGGTGGTTTGGAGGGGTAAGTCGAGGGATGTTGACTCTGAGTGTGGGGGAGCTTCGTTCGTCTGGGGAGAGAGAAAACCTCGATCGGAAGGAAGGGGTTCGGCGAAAGACACGGCTTTTGCTCCGGTCGGTGTGCCGGAGTTGGTAGGGGTGTCTAGGTCCGTGGTGCGGTAGGATCCTTCGATATCGACCGGGTGTCTAGTCCGTAGAACTTTTTTTTTTGCCGTGTCCGCGCCGGTGTGTATCCCCCGCCGACCCCGCCATCCGCCGAACGAGAAAAAAAAAGCCGTCCAGGTCGAGCCCTCCTGCGAGCTGCAGCAACAGCTGGGCCACCGTGTGACGTCTGCCGCACGTGCGCATCTGCTGCTCGCAATTGGCCAATTGATACCCCCGTGCCCCCCCCCCCTGCGGCTAGCTCTGGGTACGAGCGGAAACTGGAGCCAGACACCCACTGGGACCACCAGACTACCTGGAGCTAAGCCGGGTTGGAGCCGCGCTTTACTGGGTCAGGACCGCTAAAGGACTCGAAAGTTGCGAGGGAGATACGATGGCAGGAGAGGACGGATGCGCCAGCTCCCACGTTTTTCGTTTCTCGTTCTTTACATGCCTCGTGAGATAGAACGCTTGAATCCCGAATTTGAGTCCTGCAGATACGAAAAGAAATCTAGAAATGAAGGGAGTTAAGTAAGAAAACATAAGGTAATATAAGAAGCTGAAGGACAGTCAGGTACCCTAGAGCAGTGGAGGATTGGCCGTGCGGTGTCACTCAGTTAACGTGGTTGGCAACTTCAGCACATTGCAGGCAGTACCAAGGTAGCGGCCCCCCGTCTGAGGGCCCCCTGTCCGAAGCTTGTCTCGTAACCATCGGCCGCCGCCTTGCATTCCATCGCCTTTTGTTTTGCCTGCAACACCCGACCGCGCGACAGGCGAAAGCTTCCCAAATCCTCTCATACTTTTCTCCAATATCTGGAACATTTTCGCCCAAGTCGGTTACACGGCGCAAAAGCTGCATAAGGTGAGACCTCTATCCGAATAAATCTCCTCAATTCGACTCCACATCGTCAACAAGCAAGCCCCCTCAAGAATTCCATTACCCAAAAGGCAAACTAATTCTGGGCGTTTCTTCGACTAAGCCTCCTTTGCTTTTTTCTGCCTGGCTATGCCCATACCGATGATGCCATTTCTCTCGAGACCCGAATCCTCATGCTAATTGTCTACGATACAAAGACGCAGGAACGAACTTGGCGACCGAGTCTAGCACCCAGCGAATCTCCCTGGCGCGCCCCTCCCGGCATTGTCGTCATGAAGTTCGGCGAGCAGCTCCGCTCGAGCATCATCCGCGAGTACCAATGGTACTACATCGACTACGACGCCCTCAAGGCCGACCTCAAGACCGCCACGGGCCCCGTCACACCCGTCGACAATAGCAATGGCAAGGGCAAGGGCGGCAAGCGCGAGTGGTCCGAGGAGGATGAGGGCCGCTTCGTCAAGAAGCTCGAGGCCGAGCTCGACAAGGTCCATACGAAGCAGCAGGTCAAGGCCATGGAGATCTCGAGGCGCATTGCCGTGAGCGAGCGCGAGGTCAAGGGCGTCGTCAATCGTCTCGTCGAGCGCGGCCCCCGCGAGGAGGGCCCTAGTGAGGAAGAGTTCATGCTGCTCGAGGAGGACTTGAGCGACATTATTGCCGATGTCCACGATCTTGCCAAGTTTGTCCAGCTCAACTATACTGGTTTTTACAAGATTATTAAGAAGCATGACGTGAGGCATTCCTTGCGACATTGAACGTTCGGGCGGATCACTGACGAGGCATAGAAAACAACTGGCTGGCACCTCAAGCCCGTCTTCGACACCCGACTCAAGGCGAAACCATTTTACAAGGAAAACTATGACGCTTCCGTAGTTCAGCTTTCCAAGTTGTACGATCTGGTCAGGACGAGAGGAAACCCAGTTAAGGGTGACAGCGCAGCCGGCGGCTCTCAGGGAAGCTTCGTTCGCAATACGACAAAGTACTGGGTCCACCCAGACAACGTGACGGAGCTGAAGCTCATCATCTTGAAGCACTTGCCCGTACTTGTCTTTAATGCAAGCAAGGAGTTTGAGATCCAGGACTCGGCCATCACGTCCATCTACTACGACAACCCGGAGACTTGGGATCTGTACGAGGGCCGTCTGAAGAAGACGGAGGGTGCCGAGGCCATCCGCCTGAGATGGTACGGTGGGATGCAGAGCGAGAACATCTTTGTCGAGCGCAAGACCCATCGCGAGGACTGGACCGGGGAGAAATCCGTCAAGGCGCGATTCTCGGTCAAGGAGAAGAACGTCAACGCCTACATGCGCGGTGAGCTGCTCCCCGCCGCTCTCTTCGAAAAGGCGCGTAAGGAGGGCAAGAAGCCCGAGAAGGCGATTGCCGAGGACGAGAGACTCGCAAAGGAGGTCCAGTACTCGACTCTCAAGAAGGGATACAAGCCGGTGTGCAGATCCTTCTACAATCGTACCGCCTTCCAGCTTCCCGCTGATGCTCGAGTCCGTATCTCGCTCGACACGGAGTTGACCATGGTCCGCGAGGACAACCTAGACGGCCGTAAGAGGTCCGGTGACAACTGGAGACGTATGGACATTGGTATCGACTATCCCTTTTCGCAACTGCCCCCCGAAGACATTGTGCGCTTCCCTTACGCCGTTCTCGAGGTCAAGCTTCAGACGCAGCTCGGCCAAGAACCTCCGGAATGGGTTCGCCAGCTCATTTCCAGCCATCTTGTGGAGGCCGTGCCCAAGTTCTCAAAGTTCATTCACGGAGTCGCTTGCCTCTTCCCCGACCGCATCAACCTGCTTCCCTTCTGGATGCCGCAGATGGACGTGGATATCCGGAAGCCCGTTACGCACGACTTTGGAATCCACAGACCCAACCAGTCGGCAACTACCACTACATCAGATGATGACGAGGATGACGAGCTAGACTCTGATGACGAGGAGGGTCCATTGGTAGCCAGCAATAATGGTGCCACCAACGGAGAGTCGAGTGGTCAGGGAGCTGCCAGGAACGGCGGGACCGCGCTCGATGTCGAAGGCCAGACCGTCGATACCATTGCCCCCGTCGACAACGAAGACTTTCTGTACGACTCGGACGAGGAGTACGACGCCGACGAGGCCCTCGAGGAAGCCAGACGGGTCGGAGGCTGGACTTACTACAAGGCGCTTGCCTCTACAAAGGCACAAGCGGTTGGCGAGCGCGCCATCGATGTGCTCAAGTGGGCCGTGCCGCACCCCCGTGGTTCTGTGATCCCTAGGCGCGAAGTGCAAACAACGCTCTTCGGCTCGGGGCCGATTCAAACCAAAAGGTTCAAGGCCCCCAAGGGCAAGAAGATTTACGTGCCGGTCCGCGTGGAACCCAAGGTGTACTTTGCCGCCGAGAGAACCTTCCTCGGATGGGTGAGTCTCTCATATCCTCTTAACAAGAAATCCCCGAACAGCTGCTAACACAACCAAAAAAAAAATAGCTCGAATACTCCATCTACGTCGGCACCGTCGCCGTCACGCTCCTCAACTTTGGCTCCAAGCCCACGCCCATGTCCTTCATCGTGGCCGGCGTCTTCACCCTCCTCGCCATCATGTCGCTCTGCTATTCGGTCGTGATCTACCTGTACCGGAGCAACGCCATCCGCAACCGCAAGGCGGCCAAGTTTTACGACAAGTGGGGGCCTAGCGCGCTCTGCGCTTCCTTGTTCATTGCCGTCCTGCTTAACTTTGCGTTTGAGGGCAATGCGAGGGAGTATTGGTGAGACTGAGGATTGTCTGGGTGGTGGGTGTCTGTGTGTGGTGTCTAAAGTAGTCTTACCTTATATCTTGGAAAAAGCGGATTGTGTTGTTTTCTTTTTTACGTATTGTGTATTGTAGCGAAATCGTCTAAAGATGGTCTATTAGAAATTGGTGGGTTTGTTGTGGTTGTCCTTTTCAGACATGTTTCCTTTCCTCGACTGCATAACATAACATATCCTAGATGAAGTAGGTAGGATCTAATGGATAGGATCTGATTGTGATCGCCTCCAGTGTTCCGTATCTCTTAACACGGCCAAGTTTGTTCCCTTTTCTATCGTACATCATTCATCTCATTGTGTGTAATGAAGTTCTATTTTTTTCTACCTCGTCATCCTGGTTAGAAAATGGCGCAGAAATGATTTCAAGATTAGAGAATTTTGTGATATTCTACCATGTTCGTGTTTTGCACTCCCCAGCTCGAATATAGGAACATTAAAGTCTTCAAGCGAGTCACCAATAACTTCAATCCGCCCGAGAAGCCTACCGCCCGGCACGAGAGTCCGGAGTCAGGATCTCTTTTCTTTGGGCTTCCTTGGCATCAGGGCGTTCGCTGTTTACGCTTTCTCTCTAGGGGGCGCCGGCGGAACTGTTAGATCTGTCGGCCATTGAGAAACCACCATTTAACCTTCTATTCGAAATCAAGCCACAGATATGGATTCAATTCGGAGGATGTAAGTGATGGCCGATGAGTTACGGACAGTCATGCCACGGAGCTTTTTGAGGCGGAATTGAGGAGGAGCATGGTGAAGTTTGAACAGGCGCCAAGAAAGGTACCTTACCTTGGATGCGATGGATGAGGCGTGCCTCCGGAGACAACAGGCTGAGCTGATTGACCATAAATCTGGCGGTTCAAGGTGCAAGGTTGGGCTCTGCACAGCAATTTAATCCCCCCCCAAGGGGATGAAGATGAGAAGCAGGCTGACGAGCTGGCCACTCACTAGGTACGGTAGGTACCTAGGTAGCTTTCGGCATTTGTGCTGCATTAGGTATTTCACGGATCCTTAGGTTCATTGCGATTTTAACCCCTCCAAAGGGTTGGATGTGCGTGACTGAGGTCGAAAAAGGTTTCACTGCGATTTTAACCCCTCCCAAAGGGTTGGATGTGAGAAGCGGGCTCATGTGCTGACTGAGTACCTCACAGCTTTCACTGCGATTTTAACCCCTCCCAAAGGGTTGAGTAGGATGAACAAGCTACTTATTTGCCCTTATTGGTGGCGGAGATGACGACTGGAGCTGGGTCAAAGTAATTTCCACTCCTCCTAGAAGGTTGGATCAGGTAAGAGAAGAACCACTGGAATATACGTACATATTCGTACCAAGTCTGTCCGCTTTTGCACTACCTGCGCAGGTTTATCTGTTCGAAATATGGCATCAGATCGAGTAACTCCATAGGAGGTTAGGAAAGCCATGTTATGGGCGCGATGGAGGCCGGATGGAGGAGCTTGAATATGGCTGAGCCTTGACCTTTTTTCAACTGGGACAATTGGTGGTATGAAGCTCAGAGAGCCCACCCCGCGAAACCAAACGTTGGTTGCTGTTCATAATACTGCGATGTTGGCTTATTCAGAAATACCAGTTACCTTGAATCGTCGACTTAGTACCTTAGTCGTGAGAGCAATTCACTTTCACTTTTACTTCCGGGGGAACAATACCACAATAATGGCGTAAACGGTTGTTGAAGCTATCTAATTACCCTAATACCAAAAAAGCACTTATGCAAGCCAAACTCAAGAAATTCACAATATCCCAAACTCCAAAATCATAAACCGTGAAGCTTCCATTACATCCAACCGTTTCCACCAAAAAGAAAGCTTCCTTCTCAAGTAAGAAGCAGCAAATATCTGACTCTCCTACTCGATGTCAACCTTGTGAATCTCAGTCCACTCCTTCTCGACCTTGGGCACAGTCACCACCAAGATTCCATCCTCCATCTTGGCCGTGATAGCCAGCGCGTCAATCTCCTCCCCTCTCTCCGAGGCAGCAGGAGCATTCTGACGCGTACGAGGCGGCAGCGGCACAGACCGGCTAAACATTCCGATCCTCCGCTCCCCGGACGCCAAAGTCGCCAGGAAGTCCTCGTCGCCGGGCCGGTACACCACGCCCGCGACGCGTAGCTCGCCCCTGTCGGCGTCCCAGTTCACGCCGACGTCCTCCTTCTTGGCGCCGGGGAGGGCAAAGTGCAGCACATAGGCGCGGTCCGTGGAGAAGACGTCGACGGGGGGCGTGAATGCCGAGTCCATGTCGGCGTTGTCGTTGTCGGCGGCCGCACCACCATCGCGGGTGCCGGCGGCGTTGTTGTTGAGACCGCCGAAGCGGGTGGCCCAGTCGCGGACTTGTTGGGCAAAGGGGTGGTCGGCGAACTGGTTCAGCCACTCTTGCCAGTTTGCGAAATCAAAGGTGCCGGCTGGGTTGTGGCCGTAGGGCGGGGGAGGGGGTGGAGGCGGGTGCGGTGCGCCGAAGGGGGGGCGGGGGACCGGGGGGAGGTGGTGGGCCCCGGTGGCCGTGGTGGCCGTGTCTGCTGTGGCGCGCGCCCCAGGGATCGGATCCGCCGCCGGGGGGTCCACCGCCGAAGCGACCTCCGCGACCTCCGCGGCCTGGACCGCCGCGGCGGCCGGGGCCATGGTGGTGGTGAGGGTGGGGATGGGGATGACCTGCGTGCTCGGGGCCGTCTTCGTTGGGACCGTCACGCATGGTATCGGGGGAGTCGTCCTTTTCCTTGTCGGAGAAGTCGCCCTCTTCGGGGGTATCGTCTGCGTTGCGCATGGTCTCGTCGACGACCTCGCCCTCGCCGTCGTTCATGTCGCCGCGTCGTCCGTGGTGACCTCTGCCGCCGCATCGACCGCCACCGCGGCGACGACCACCGAATCCACCGCGGAAATCACCCCAACCGCCGTAGGGACCTCCCCAGCCGCCAGGGCCACCGGGGCCGCCGCCAAAGGGGTGTTCGGCACCGTGGAAGGGGAAGCCTGGGGGGAAGTTTGCCCAGGGACCGGGGCCGGTGGAGTGGTCTACACCGGCGCCGGCGCGCATGTTGGGGTCGAGGGAGTGGATGAAGCTCCAGAGGCCTTGAGGGCCACCTGGGCGACCCCAAGGATTGTTATTACCGTTTGGACCTGCCCAAGACATGTTGGATTGTTGCATGTGATTGTGTGATTGTTTGTGGGTGTGGGTTGATGAGGTTTGTGTAAGTGAGGAGTAGGATGGTGAGGATGGTGATGATTGTCGGAAAGCAATGAAGCTGAGGAGGGAAAGGAAAGAAAGAGCATGATGACGATAAAGGAGTTCATTTATATATCAGGAGACGACGACGACAGGGCCATATCATTTACAAGGCAGGAGCATGCGTAGGCCTTTCGTCTGATACACTACTGGCAAAACGTGGAAGGCAAAAACACTTGCGAAAGCACCAGGTCGAACCAGTCAGAGCCACACTCAATACACCTCTAGCCTCGAGCGGTCGAACAGGTCAGAATGGTTTCGAAGGGAAAGGGCATGGGCACATGGGGAGAGGTACAACATCGCCACGCGTCGTCGTGGTAGGGCGATCGGCCCAAACAGCTCATTGGATCCCCGTCGGTGGGCGGTAGACTTCTACACCGAGCTCCGAACCATCAATTTGTTGATGGCGTAGGGCAAATGTCCGCGGCGGAGTGTAGATTCAGGCGTGGTCGGAGACCGAATAAGAAGGTTCCTTAGCTACGCCTTCATGACTCTAGACTGCTAGAGAAAAGCCGCGTATTGTTTGATTGCCTTGGAGAGAACGCCGCCGTCGCCGCCATTTCTCTGACACGTCCCATGTCAGTTGTGTTACGCAGCCCGCGCGGGACCGAGCAAAAAAGCTTCAGCTGAGCAGCCTAGAGCCCGGGCCCGGGAATGGGCTGTTGGCAGCGGGATATGGTGAAGTGCGGGGTGGAGTGTGGCGTAACTCGGTCCCGCTGTGTCAGTTTGCGATGAGCTCGGGAATTGGGAACTTGCGTGTGCCACACTTCAAGCACATGGGAATCGGGTGCAGCTTCAGATTGCGGATAGTGGGTGGTCACTGAGATGGTGCTTGATTCTTCGCCACTGGCAGCAGAGAGGACGCGCACGCCAAACTGAGGCCTCAATTCGTGGCTGGTGTTGTTGGTCCATGCAATGTGTGGAGCTGTCATAAGGCTTGTAAGTTGTGTGAGTCAACATTCCCCTGGATGTGACTCGCTTTCGGAATGAGTTGCCGGGATGTCGTTGAGGCAGTTATTATTGTCCGAGTCCCATTTGTTGAAGGCGAGAGTTTCGATAATGAAAATCATATGAAAGTGCGAATGCAACGACGGGAAAGAGGGCGACGACGACGACGACAACCCCGAGCTCGGCCAATGACGGACGACCTGTTCGGAGGCAAACCAACGCGGGACGCCGCCGCTGTGCCTGAAAAGTGGAAATTTCCGGGCTTATGTAATTACCCGTCTAAGCTTGGGCCAAGACATCTCTAGATGGCCAGTGCTTCTCAATAGGTACGTATCTCAATCAGTGAAGGTACCGGTTCCCTCCAGTCCCGCCTGTCTGTCACTTGGATGCTTTCTTTACTTTTACCAACATCCTCCTAACTTGGAGAGTTCAACACCAAATCTCCTAGGCGCCTCCATCAAGTGATGGTTCACGAGAGCTGCAGATGGGCGGGCACTACCAAGTTCAACCCCTATCTCGTCACTGCTTGTCTCGGCGCATTTCGACTCACCGGATCCCAGATGCCGCACTCGACAAATCACTCTTCATCACTCTCATCTCCCTCTATGCGCATTACGAGCTCAAGTGGCTCCGCTACCACGCTCTAGGCTCTCACGGCTCTCTGAGAATCTGGAAAGACTGGGAACTTCTTTCAAGCCAAGAGCTTCACAGTCATGGGCAGGCGCTTGCAACTTCGAGATGAAGATTGCCCATTTGCTGCTGCACCATTCTCTAAGCGCCCACGATACACAGCCAATCATGAAGCTTCGCTACGCAGTAGAACAAGATGCCACCATGCAGGGCTCCATACATCGACGTTGTTCAGGCTCTTTGGCTCCTGGTCACTGGTCACTGGTCACCACTGCCTGGGACTGCAAACTCAACCACTTGTTTCTCTCGACACTCCTGGGCAGCTGGCTCACTCTCATCGTCGAGGAGGCCACCGAGGCGGCGACGAGACCCATCTCGCCCATTCCCTGCAAATGCCATGCCAGCCCGGCCACGCCCTCCCGTGTGAGGTGGTGGTGTCTACAGTCTGTGTGCGGCGGTGCGGCCTGCCTATGCCTTGAGGAATATCCAAGTTTCCCACCCCTCTCTCTTCTCTGCCGCTGGCGAGCGCCTCCCCCCCTGGTTCCCGGTCCCATCCCATCCCCATCCTGGCCCCATGTCCCTACCTTATGCTGCCGCTTTGCACTTTGCCCAATGCTTCCCGCTGCCAGACCCAAACCCTACCTGGCGCTTGCTTGCTTCCCTCCTGCTCCTGTCGTCCTATCTGGCACGTTCTTATTCTTCGTCCTGGACGCGCTCTCCCCTCTGGTTGATAGTTCTCGGCTTCTGACCTTTTTTTTCTCTTGAAATACACACGTTTGGAAAATACACTGGTTTTGTTTCCGTGCCGCAGCCGTTTCATCCATCTGACGGGCCTAACAACCGGCCGGCCATATCTGCGACCTCTCCCGTGAGACTCGAACCTGGACCCCACCACCCCTCATCAGCAGCTGCGATCCTCTCAAGCATCCAACGATAGGCACGAAACCTCGACCTTCGACAGCTCCTATAAATAACTTTTTGCTCCCCCTGACCTGCAGACTTGAGCTCTCGCAGTGCGTCATTCGCATCCCGCATCAAGCATCCGCGTACCTGCGCAAGTCGGCCGGCCCCCAGATATCCGTACATATCTATCTTTGGCCAGATTCGACGATACCACATCGCCGCCCATCATGGAGCGCAGTCGCGGCCTTCCCGATGCCGAACTGTTCCTTCACAAGCCCGCCGAAGAAGACTGCGATAGCCCGACCGTTGAACCCTTGAGAATATTCAAACCTCAGAGTCCCAACCCCGCCAACGACCGCTTCAAGTACCCCGCGCCTCCGTCCGCCTCTGGCTCCTCCTCCTTCACATCGAAGCCGACCTTCCCTCTACCACCAGGCGCCTCGAGCTCAGCTGCCCCTCTGCCGTATCCCGACGAGGAGGATCTTCGACCTGGAAAACCTACCAAACCCACCATCACCGCCCCGAAGCGATTTGGCTCCGACTACAATGATACTACCCCGCGCTTCAATGCGACCAGCCCCGTAGAGACCAAGAGTCCTACCCTCGCCGAGCGACGCGGCACCGGTCCGAGGCCCTTGGGCGCCACATCTCCTCAGAGCCCGGCTGGCGACGACGGCGGCCTTTTCGCGAAGCCCCTGACGGCGCCGCAACCTCAGCGACCGGCTGCTTCGACTACAAACTACCCGTCTTACACCAAGAAGCCCTACTACCCGCCACCGGGTGGCGCATCCAGTTCTACGCCGCCCGCCCAGAGCCAGAGCCAGTACCAGGCCCGGCCACCACCTCAGAGTGCTCAGAGCGCTGATCATCTCGAGATGCCCGGCCAGAACAGCGTGAACAGGTTCGCCTCGACAGCTTCAACCTCCACAACCCGCGCCAGCCGAGGATCCCCACCCCCGCCAGAGACCCCAATCGTTGAACCAGGGGTCATCCCGGGCGGCGGTATCGAGGCGCGATATGCCGCCTCTGGCATCTCGGGCACGGCAACACTGACCAGCCTGCAGGCGCAACAGGCACAGAGCGCTGCAGCTTCCCAGAGATTGGCGCAGTATGGAGGAGCACCACCACCCGCGCGGCCATGGACTCCCACGGAGAACCCAGAGAACCAACCTCATGGTCCGCCCACAGTATACCAGGGCATGAACCCAGTTACGAGTCCTACGCAACCTACCTTCAGTCCTCCCCCTCAACAAGCAGAGAACCAAGGGGAACAGACGAACCTGCAAGTCAGCGTTCTAGAGCAGGATTATCAGCGACTAGGCTTGAACGATCCCCCGCCAGCCTACTCGAGTGTCACGCCTTCAGGCAACCCATCTTACCCAGCCGAGAAGCAACGGCCCACTCAGCAAAGGGCAGATTCAACGCCGTCCGTGTCCACGGCCTCTGCTGCTCAGTCGCCCCCGAAGAAGCCCGCGACTGTCGGCCCTGCAGCAGCCGGGCTCGCGTCACCTTCGTTGCAAGGCCACCCCGCCTTTGCCAACGACCCGAGGCCAGAGCAAAACGGACAGCCCTCGTCATCCCAAGCACAGAATGCCCCTGTCACACAGACTGTACAAGCACCTCCTTCCTTCCAAGGCGCTGGCCCTTCTTCGCCGCCACCGCTACCCGAGGGCTGGATCGCCCACCTGGACCAGAACTCGGGACAGTACTATTATATTCATCTGGCTTCTCAGGCGACGCAATGGGAGTTCCCCAAGGGGCCCAATCCTATTACACACGAGGCAGCTCCCTTGTCTCCTACGGCGTCGACGTACGGCAACCCGCTCGCATCGCCCATGTTTGGCAAGCAGGCCATGGCCTCTCCAATGTTTCCCCCTCAGACACCGGGCTATGCTGAGAGCATCATGAGTGTTGCTGCGTCCCAAACGCCTACAACTGCTGGATTTTCTGGACCACCTCCAAGCGCCGGTGTTGACATGTACAGGATCCAGCCCACGAATGGTGTGTACTTTGGACCGTATCTCCGCTACTGCAACATGGACTTTGAAAAGGGGACATGGCTGGGTAGCATCATGATCGTGACGGACGCACCGCAGCCCCCGACCATTCACATTCACCCGAGCAACGACCTTTCACCTAACCCGCGACAGTTGGTGCCGCACAATATCTTCACTCATCAGCGCTGGACGTTTTACAAGTACGATATTGAGCTGCCCATGAGTGAGAGCGGGACCGAGAGATGGACGTACGCAGTCACTTCTCATCTGGGATGCACGAGATACGAGTTTGTCATTGCCGGCCGCCATGAAGTCGGCTGGAGGTTCATCGCTCACTCGAACAATGACTTTGCCGCCTCAACATCTCAGGCCGAGCGCTCCAAACTCGGTGGCGTGGGCTTCATGTGGAAGGACGTGCTTCAAAAGAACGTCGACTGCGGCGGCTTCCACGTTCAGCTCGGAATGGGCAACCAAATTTACGGTGACAGACTATGGAAAGAGGTGCCCCTGCTGAAGCAGTGGTTGGCGATGAGCGGCAGAGACAACAGGAAGAACGCGCAATGGACCGCGCGCCACGAGGAGGACGTCTCGCACGCCTACTTCCATTACTATACCAGCCACTTTGACCAGCCTTACCTACGAGAGGCCTTTGCTCAGATTCCGCATGTTTTGCAGATTGACGACCATGACATGTAAGTGCAGTTTTGTACCTTGTGATATGTGAAACAACTGACCTGGCCCAGTTTCGACGGCTATGGCTCGTATCCCGAGTACATGCAAGGGTCCCAAATGTTCAAAAACGTAGGTCGCATTGCCGTCGAAATGTACCTTCTCTTCCAGCATCACACCACGGTAGAGATCCTCCGCAACGTCAGTAACGACATGGACCTCTTTACAATCACCGGCCAAGGGTGGCACTTTCTCAAGTACCTCGGTCCAGCCGTCTGCGTCGTCGGACCAGACTGCCGCTCCGAGAGGAACCAAGCCCGCGTCATGGCCGGGCCGACCTACCAGGGCATATTCCCCAAGGTCGCGACGCTGCCTCCCAGCGTACAGCACTGCATCTGGATGGTCTCCGTGCCGCTGCTGTACCCGCGCCTCGAGGCGGTCGAGAGCTTGGCAGGCGCCGTCGCGACGGGCAAAAAGGTTGTCAATACCTCGTACAACATCCTCGGTAAGGTTACGAGCTCCGTGGCCGGCGTCGTTGGCGGTAAGGACGTTGTCGCGCAAGGATTCACGCAGGTGAAGAAGGCAGTCGGCAAGTCTGGTCTCATGGGCAACGTCCTGAACCAGTTTGGCGAGATTGACATTGCCGAGATCCTCAAGGACATGTGGACGCACGAGTCCAAGGACCTGGAGAGGACGTACTTTATCCGCACGCTCCAAGGCATCTCCCAGCAAAAGGGCATTCGCATGACTTTCTTGTCAGGAGGTAAGTTTCCGAACCCAACGACTCTTCTTTTCTCATGTTTGTCCCAACCCACTGACAAATGCCACGCAGACGTCAACTGCGCAGGGGCAGGCCTGGTCCACGACCCAACCCACCCGAGCGACCACAAGACAATGTACCAAGTAATCACCTCCCCCATCGTAGCCCAGCCCGCGAGCAACTACATCCTCAAGCTCCTCCACAACAACAAGAGCCTCTACGTGCCGCAAAACGGCCACAAGTCCAATCACGAGGTGTCCGATTCCAAGGAGGACATGATGGAGATTTTCCACACCGACGCCTCGGGCTCCGCGCGCGAGCTCAAGAAGCTCATGGGACGCAGGAACTACGTCGCCGTCGTGGCGTATGACCCAGAGACCGTCGCCGGTGGTCCTGGTGGTGTCGGCGGGTCGCAGTATGCGGGTAGCATCGTCAACGGAGGACAACAGCAGCAGCAGCAACAGGGGTTGCAAAAGTTGAGTTTGGCGGTGGATTTTGTCGTGCAGGGTGATGGTGCGTTTACGGCGCCGACAAAGTATGGGCCGGTGATTGTGCCCCATTTGGAGTTTGGGAGGTAAAGAAGAGGTGGGTGGGTGTGGACGGTGATGGTGATGGCGATGGTGATGGTGATGGTGATGGTGATGGTGATGGCGATGGTGTTGTCATTTTTTTCTTGGATTTACTTTAATATCTCTCTGCCTTTCTCTCTAGCAACCCCATCCCCAAGGTATACAGCGGTAGCTTGACGACCTGATGATATACTTCAAATCTACAACATTGATTCTCGCAGCTCGTACGCGACATTGTGACTTTTGCCATCATCTACCACTTTGAGTGATCATTGTACTTCATTTCCATTTGCTGCTCTACTGAAAATTCAAGTCTCGAAAGCGGGCCTGTTATGGCCGCTCTCGACATGTCGCAGGTCTGTTGTTCCCCAAGGCCACAGCCCACGACCACAAAGTCTAGAAAGCTGGCCCCATGACATCTCAACCCCATTTTCGTCGGCTTCATTCGCTGGTCAAGCTAGGTTCATTCATTCCGGCTTGCAAGTCCATTTGTAAGATTCCCTCTCAGAGCCTACTCCTCTCCGCCGCGGTTCACAAGTCAAACGTCTCCTTGAGGATGCGAATGGTATCCTCGGGGCCGGTAACAGAGTGACCAATGGTGCGCTCGTCGACGTAAATCTCGTAGTCGTTTCCGCCCTCGGCTGTCTTGTCGCCAAAGAAGTGAATCTGCTCGTACTTGACGCCGCCCTCCTTCTCCGCCTCCTTCTCGAGGTGCTGGAGGCAGTACGTCTTGTCCCAGCCGGTGGGGAAGACGTCGAACGAGATCTGGCCGCCGATGCTGAACGTCAGGCCCAGGTGACCAAACTTCTCGCGGAGCTTGGCGACGAAGTCGCGGCGGACGTTGTGGATCTTGTCGTAGGCCTCGAAGGCCTGGCGCTCCTCGTTGGAGGCGTTGCGGCCGATGGGGGAGATGTTGACCATGCCGTTGCGGAACTCGATAAAGGTGCCGCGCTTGATGGGGATGTCGAGGTCGGCGATGTGGTGGAGGGCGAAGCGGACGAGCTCCTTGTACTGGTCCTCGCCAATGTACTTTATGAAGCTGTTGGAGGCGAGGGGCTGGCCGAGCTTGTAGGCCGTCAGGCCGTTCTCGGAGAAGCAGAAGTCGAAGAGGGTGGTGACGGGGGTGGTGGCGTTGCCGAGCTGCTCTTGCTGCTTGGAGTAGTCGGAGCCGCCGACGAAGCCGATGGCGCACTTTTGGCGGAGGCGGGCGAGGAGGTCGAGGATCTCGGGGGAGGCGGCCTGGAGGAGGGGGGGAAGGAGGTGTTAGCTTGGATGGGATTTCCTGGTGTAATGCGACGAGCAATTTCTCTGGGAAGGGGTAGAGCTGGGAGGAGGCCGGGGGAGTTTAAGATCTGATTTTAGAAGAGTAGCTTACCAGACGAGCGGGAGTGAGGGTGCCGTCGACGTCAAAGAGGCAGATGGTGTTCTTCAGAGGGCGCTCCGTGAGGGGAGGGTAGCTGGGGAGAGAGGTAGCCATCGTGACGGTGTTTGTTCTTGTGAATGCTGGCACAATGCAGGTTCGATTTCGGTATTACGTTTGGTGGTGAAGCTTTGAGGAAAGAAGCTTTGTCGTGATAATTTCGCGCTTCGAGGGATGGGAGGAGGGATGGGGAAAAGTCCAATGTTAAAGTTGAGCAAAGGGAGGGCGGTCAATCGTGCAGGAAAGGAAGCTCTCCTTTTCGGGATGTGGCAGGCGCGGCGCGGGGTTGCTTTTTGGATGGCGGGGCAAGTGAGGTACTGTGGTGCACTGGTGCTTGTTGCGGTTCAAGGGTCCCCCTCTAATGGGTCTGGGTCTGGGCCTTGTGTAAGGTGTAGTACGGAGTGGGCAGTTGGGTGGGCTTTGAGCTGCAGGTGCGAAGAACCAAGAACATCGGGTTCGAATCAGTGCGATGTCGAACTTGATTTATAACTTTTCCTGAAGCTGTATCTTTCTTCAATGTTTACCACAAGCATTGGCAGGTATGATTTGACAATAGATTCGCAATTGTCTGCTGACCGAACACAATCACATCTTCCAACTTGCCAGATCTCTTAATTGCCCATCTCTTGATGATCTGTCCTTGTCTACCTCATCAACTTCGCTATTATTACACCGAGCTGTGGACAGCTTGCCTCTGACCCCTATGTGCAAACGGCAACGATACGAAGGCATTGGCATTGAAACGAGATGAGATACGCCATTCAAGTGATCACGTCTGAAACTCGCCCGCTGGATCATCTACGCCATGTATTGGGGCAGTGCTGAGATGACGAGTTGTTTTGTTTCCGCCAGGAACGTGGTAATACCGGGGGGGAGATGTAGACATCGTGGCCTCTGCGAACCTGGAAGTTAGGTTCCCTGAGCAGATCACTATGAGGCGCAAGGAACGATAGATTGCAATTTACAGCGGACTAGGAGGGCACTAAGAATACGCTAGGCGACGGAGGATCGTGGGCTTGTGATGGGACCTAGAACGGGCTGGGAATACTGCCCCTTGCGGCGGCCCCCCGGCAGGGATGCGTGCTCCGGGGCTCGAGGGTGGAGCCGTCCCCGGCTCCGACTTGGTGACCTTCACCTTAGTACCTTGGGTGCCTTGACGTCGGTGCATATCTTGCATCAATTACACGACCAATCTACCATTACTCACTGGTTGCTAGAGGACAGATATCTCTCTTCAATGTTTCTAAGCTAACACGCAATCCGACAACTACGCGAAATAATCAACTACCACCCTTACCCAGTGACGATCATGCTGCGCCTCTGTTTCGAAACAGTCCGGCTAGCAGCAATAATATGTGAGTGAGTCACTCTCTCATCTTGGACGTTCGAGCCAGCGAAAGTCCTGGAGGTCAATCGTAAACACCTTCGGCACAAGTAGGACGTTTTTGACAATTTCCCTTGCAAGATGTTGCCGCCTCACTCAATCCATCTCTTGACCGGCTGATTCCCAAGAGTCTCTTCTTCGTCACCGGTACCGCCCACAGGCTGCTGTGCCCGACGACCGAGTCCTATTTCATGGCCAGCATCAGTTGAATAAAGTAACTCAGAGTGAGGATGTCAATCGAAGGACCAAACTTACCTTGCCCAGAGGTCGTCGTCTCGCCGCTTCTAGTGATGTCGGTCTTGCCCTCACTACTATTAAAGACATCCTCATCTTCACGCAAACCCCCCTTCTCGAATCCGGTACCGTCACCGGCCTCTCGCTTGGTGTGAGAGCCGAATTCCTTCTTCTCAGTAGAAGGGTCGGATTCCCCTTCAGGGAGCGTCTCGCCCTCCAGGCCAGTGGTATCCCTCGCATTTGACCTCGAAACGGCCAGACCATCATCACGTTGGACTTTGGTCTGCTTCCCTTCACCTTGCCCTTCACCTTCACCTTCAACCTCACCAGTCCCCTCCCCAGCCTCCAACTTACCATCAGTCCCTCCCAACATCCCCTCCTCCATCTTCTCACCATCACCGCCGCCAAACCCAGCAGCGAGGCCCTTTCCAATCTCAGCAAGATCCTTCTTTCCCTCCTCACCACCACCGCCGTGGTCATAAGCCTTGAAAGCCCTCTGCGCAACATCCCCAATCTCGGTGTAATCAGGTCCCTTGCCGCCAGCTTGATCCGCCTGGAATCCAGCAAAGGCCTTTTTGGCGGCTGACCCGACATCCGCCCATTCCTGGCCGTTCGTGGTAGTCGTTGTCGTTGTCTGAGGAATTGACGAATCCCGCTGCTGCTGTTGTTGATCCTTCTTGCCTTGGTCTTTGCCGGCGAGTTGCTGGGCCAAGTCTGTGAGTTTGTCAAAGCCTCCCATGTTGGGTGTCTGAATTTCTCAACCTTTTTGGGTAGGTAGTGAGGTAGAAACTGGTAGGGCAAGTGAAATCCGAGTTGAGTGTGATTTGTTTTGCGTGGCTTGTTATAACCAAGGTTGGCATGAACTGGAATAACCTCACACCAGGAAGAGCCTTTGCTCGGTCATTCAAATCTCATTTTATACTTTGCTACTGCTCTTATCGTTTGTCAATGATCCAATATTGTCAGTCACCAAAGTGACGCGCCGTTCCCCCCTCGTGGAAGGGCATAAGTTGGCCAAAACACAAAAAGGTGTACACAATGACATGTCTTGGCAACCACACTCAGACGTACATGTACTTGCACACACGGAGCTGTGCTGAGCTGTGCTGAGCTCTAGAAACAGAAAGGAGAGATCAACACCAGATGAAGCGTTTGCTTTAAGTCTTGGCATCGCAACGCTGCACATTGCGTAGTTGGCATTCCATAATGTTCGTCTCAATACGTTGGTTGGGGCACGTCACAACTTCGGTTACTGATGCCCTTTCGCTCACAAGGGGTCTGGTGGTGCACGTACGGAAAGGAAGACAGAAACACATCAGATGGTAATCAACGTCTGCAACGTAGGACCGTGCCTGAGTGCCTTCAACCTCGTTCGTAGAAAAAGCTGTTCGCTAGATGAAACGGCAACCATCACCAACACATCACGAGACTTTGACACGTTAAAGAAGCCAATGAGGTATCAAGCCAACCGAGATGCTTGTGTAAGAGGGACGCTAGCATCTGTGTTATTTATTTTTATAAACTAATGTATATGTAGATTCGTGTTTCCTCTTTTTGTACTCAGGAGGTAAGGACTGTCTATAAGTGGAAAGACAGAGAGTTTTCGTTTATTCTTCTCGTCGCACGCTATGCTTGGGTATACTCATACGGCGCAATGCAATAACGCAATATTGATACAGTCTGTACGTGTGCCAGCAGTCAAAAGGGAGAAATGTACCGTTAGAAAGATAGGGAATAGGACACGTCAGTCCACACTCCGGTCAGCTCGACAACAACGTTGACGATGGTGCTGATCATCCACAACACAATGAGACCGTAACCGATCTTCCGTGACATCACCCACTTGTTCATAGGTACGATGATGAGGAGGCCAAGCAGTGTGATGAGTAGCGTGATGGCCGAGATCATCAACGTGCCTCCAATCTGAATGTTGTACGAATGGTACTTGAATGGCTTGTCTGGGTGTTTCTTATGTCGGTGGTTGGCGGCCTGGACCATCATGTAGACGCCGCCGATTCCTATACCGAGCAGGATATTGAGCATTGGCCCACCAAAGCACGCAGACCTAAAAGTAGTTAGCATGGCTGTCATCGGTATGTGGATGGATAGGTAGGTGAAGACTTACAATGCCATGACGGGGAAACCGAGCCGGGCAACGGTTATATCGGCAATTAGATCGCCCACACTGTTGCCCGCTGCGAAGATGGTCAGGCCCAGGAGGGCTTCTGATATGCCGAAAATGACGCCGACTGCTTTCAAGACACCGACGACTTCTCCGGCGATGGTAGAAATCCAGGCGATGGCAATGATGAAACCCATGAAGCAAAGCAAGAAATGGTACTTTGGCTTCTTATCAGGACTGGTCGATAGGAGAAGGAAGCCGAGAAGAATTGTGGATCCTAGGAGTGTATACAGGATGAGTCTGACAAGGACCTTGTAGGGTTGTTGGAAGTCTTCCTTCATGTTTGCCCAGAGAATGATGACGGCGAACAAAGGCCCGGTGAAGAGCTGGATCGCGACGAGCCATCTGTTCCAATGTCCCGACTCGTCTACAGGAGCTAGACTGCTCTCCGAAGGCAACGGCTTGGCGGGTTTTATGGCTTGTGGGTGACTCGTAGGTATTTCAGTTGCCACACGCGCACCACTCGGAGAATCGATAGCAATAAGCGCTGGAGAGCCCTTGGGAGAGTGATCAAGTGACTGCCCACGAGAGTGCGACAGAGTAGCCCGTCTAAAGCGCTGCCACTCCGTCTCTCCCTCATTGTCTTCGTAGGCGTCGGCAGGCACTGGAGCGTCGCAGTGGGAGTGGTCTCGCATCATGGGATCCACGGCAGTCTCGTCGGATGAATCATCCGCAGTCTCATTTTCGACAACCGGAAGTGTCAACACCAAGAGCAAGATGCTTGGTACAGATATAGCACTGACAAATCTGTCCCAGTGGCTTTTCTGCTTCCATCCTAGCAGAGTCGGGAACAACGTTGCCCAAAAGATGTGCGGCGGAGGCAGAATGGCGTATGGCCACCACCTTACAGGTTTGGGGTTGGCCATCTCATAAGGCGCAAATGGCACTTCGAGGCGCGCCGGTCCAGGCGGCGCAAAAAACTCGGTCGGTTCGGCCTGAGCAGCAGGCGTTAAAACAAGAGGCGATTCGGTGTAACCAGGGAAGGGCGATGCAGGCGAAGATCCGACGCTCATGCTGCCACGCCGACTTGGTATTTGGAGGGAAAGTTGACCAGGTGATGGCCGAGCCTCCAACGGTTCGCTCCCCCCACTGTCCTGTCTTTGTGGTACGGCGTCGACTGGAGGAGGTGCCAAGTTACCACCGATTTTGTAAGCTGGTGACAGACTTCGGTTTCTGCCCTCTTGGGCCTTTATCTGTTGGATCGGGTCTGCGGGTGTTGGGAAGCGCCACGGCGATGGCGAATGGTCACGACTGTTAATAGATCCGGGGATATCGCCAGAGGACAAGGCCCGATTCCTGTTCTGACCATATTCCTCAACGGCACCTATCGTGTATCTTCCTGAGTCGGATGGCGGCCCTCCCACTGTATTCGTTTCACTTTGTCCCCCGAGGTGGTTGACTGAGTAGGCCCGTCCATGCATCGGTCTCATCCTGTGGTTGCTTTCCTTCTGCAATTGAGCCAGAGCAGATCGGAATTCGAGAGCGCCGACTAGACTGGGACGAATAGGCGTGAGTGTGTTGCGCCTTCTGCCTCTAGGACGCAACACTCGCATGCTGCTGGCCATCTCTGCGACGACGTGCCGCCCATGATCGCTGTCTTCCGCCTCCTCGTCACTCTCTCCTTGACCATCAACTTCGATCCTAGGGCCAGCTTCCAATGCGTTGATGTCTCCAGCACTGGAAGCGGCTGCGGAGGTGACGTGCCGGTTCTCATCGTCGGGATCATCCCGGTATGGTTCCGGTGCCAGCTCGTCACTGAGATGCCCCACCGTCCCGTAGACATGACCTCGTGCGGCTGCTTCCCGGACCCGCCGCTGGCTCCGCCTTGTTGAGTACCAATGCCATGTGACAACGGTAACCACGTAGAAGATGTAGTAACAGACCATCGTTATGCATTCCCATAAATGCAGGTGGCCATCTGCCAGGAACACCATGGTGAAGCAGACAGCCACGATGAAGAAAGAGAGATCCCTGACGTACGTCTTCCTGCCAACTTTAAACTCGCGAACCAAAGCCATGGACCCGGCAACGACGGCGGTGATGAAGCTTGCAGCACCGATCAGCTCTCCAACAGCCATGCTGGCGCTATTGGAGCCCATGGCTGCAAAAGTACTGAAGACGTCGGGTGAGCCATTGCCAAAGGCGAGGAAGGTGACGCCAGCCAAACTCTCGCTGAGGCCGAGGATGGCAGAGATTGTGCTGAGATTAACGCTGAAGAAGTCGCTGGCGGCGATGCCAATAGTGGTGAAGAGCAAGCCGAGCCAGCAGACCAGGATAATGAAGGCCAACCACTGAGCCTTGCCAAGGTCGCAATAATACAGCGTCAGGTAGGAGAGGAGGCCAGCCTCGTCCTCGGCGCAGTGAGCCTTGACAAAGGCACACTGATCATCGGCGCGGTGGACATCTCGGCACTCGGTGAACTCGGATCGTTTGGCGAGGGGTGAGGATGAGAGTGAGAATGAGGCGTCTTGCAGTTGGAGCTGTCGTTGGGTAGCCTTGGTCAAGATGGACCAGGATGCCAAAAGACATATTAAGAATACGGTCGCGTAGAAAGGCCGCAAGCGAAGGGCGCCCCCTCGGATCTTGGAGGACGTTGGCATGTCTGACGTCAAAAGCTGATTGTAATTGGCTCATCCGAAGCCATGGCAGAGACCGCGCTGTCGCGTTGGCGTGGCCGTGACGCCGCTCGTTCCGCTGGACAAGGAGGAACAGATGTCTCTCAATGGAGTTTGCTATACAAAAAAGAGGGCTGCAGCGGGTTTGAGCTGAACAGCAAATGCAAGCGCTTCTCACCTTCATGTACGACTCATGGGGTTCTACCGTCCGAGGGAGGCAGCCCGGGAAAACCTGCCCAGCCTCCTTCAGGAACTATGAGCGACGCAAGCTTCTTGGCCACCACCAGGCTGGAAACCGCAGGCAATGCCCTGATTGCGCCAAGTATCTGCTCGTGTCTGCGTGGGAAACCCCCCTCCGACGTGGCTGTGCGTCAACGGAGCGGCAACTCCAAGAGAGGGGGGCTGCTTGCAACGGCAACTGCAAGAGAAGAGTTCCATAGTCCTCGGCAGATAGCGATCTTGCATCACGTGCCGATAACGAGGGGGCCGCGAAGGGCCGATCCAATCTGATGTTTGGACGAAACGGGATTTTCAGCTTCCCCGCCCCATCCGACCCGGAAGGATAAACTTGACACCTAATATTCGAGGCAGAAAACCTCTTTATTGTTGTTTCGCGTCGCCCAGGGACGTGCTTTTGGTGGGGAAAGTAAACACAAGGCTCGGCCACCCACTACAGCATTACAGCACACATGCAGCAAACAGTCAACAATTTGACGACAACCTCAGCGCCAACAACACGCACAGAAAAGATGCCTCGAGTGGCCCAAGTACCGCGTGCAAACAGCCGCGCAGGCAGTGTCAGAGCGACTTCCGGGTCGATGAACACATCGCCCTTCAAAAATTCACCAGTCAAGTACGTTTGCGACAGAAGCCCCCGTTTACCGACTTTGCATAGCAACGAAACTAAACAATGCGCAGAATCCCTCTCAACGATGATGCTGAAGAAAAGGCGCGACGTGCGCATTCTCGCCATGCATTTCATGAGCGCCAGCGCAACGAACTAAAGGCGGCCGCTGCAACTCCTCTGCGCAGGAATAACAACAGCTTAGAAGATATCGAAAATGACACACCAGGCTCGAACCCCAAGACACCGCACGCCCGTGGCAGCCGAGGCAGCAGACAGGTTGTCGACGACGATGACGATGAAGGCTTTGTAGTCAGCGGAAGCGCGGTCACGCCTATGAAACGAGTCCCGATTCTTGCCAACTTTGAGGAGTGGATGAAGATGGCCACAGATAACAAGATCAACGCAAACAACTCTTGGAACTTCGCCTTGATCGACTACTTCCACGATATGTCACTTCTCAAGGAAGGTGACGGAGTCAACTTCCAGAAAGCCAGCTGTACGCTGGATGGCTGTGTCAAGATTTACACAAGCAGAGTCGACAGTGTCGCAACCGAAACCGGCAAGCTACTGAGTGGTCTCGCGGACAGCAACAACAAGAAGAAGGGCAAGGAGGGTGACGAAGTGGAGGGTGAAGAGAGCGAGGAGGAAGTCGACGAAGACGGCAACGTCAGGAAGAAGCCGAAGCGCAAGGTATGTGCAAAACGCATGTTGGCTGTGATGGTAGGCTGACTTGTGCGCAGACGCAACGATCCTCCGAGGCGACCCTAGCACCAAACTTTTCCTCGCTTCAACTCAAGAAGTTTGAGTTAGAATTCGCCGTGGACCCCCTTTTCAAGAAAACCTCCGCAGACTTCGATGAAGGTGGCGCCAAGGGCTTACTGTTGAACCACCTCATGATTGATGCCCAAGGACGCATTGTTTTCGACAGCAGTGACGAAGTTGGTGACGCACACACCTCAAAGACCCGAAAGAAGAACGAAGACGCCGACGATGAGGACGATGATAACACAGAGATGCAGGATGCTTCGGTAGCACAAGAGGAGCCCGAGCAGGAGGAGAACGTCGAAGATGTTGAAATCGACCTAGGAGCTCTCGGTGCCAAGTTCTTCTCCGATCTTGGTCGTCTCGACGAGCTTGATGTCTGTCCATCATTGAAGAACTTTGACCTCGGCGACCCGTCTGGTTCCATGGATATTCCTTTCCTCAGAGCCCCGGAAGATTGGAGAGGTGATCAAGACAAGGACAAGAACCCCGACTCGCTGGGTGACAACTCTGGCATGTTCATTGACGGCGACAACGCTGCTGGCTTCGACGACGACGATCTTGGACTGGGTGGCTTCGAGCTTGGCGCCGACGTGGCATTTGGTGAGGGTGGTGAGGCTTGGGCCAGGGAAGCCGCTCTTGAGCCCCAAATGCGGGTCTACGATGCTGGCCTAGGCGAGGAAGCTGGCGACGGTGACGGAGTCGAGATGATGGACCCAGACAATGGAGATTTCGTCGTATCCATGTCCCACGCTAAGAGCGCCGACAAGATGCACGAAGACATTCTCGGATATTTCGATCAAGCGCTGCAGAAGAACTGGTCAAGTGCTGAGCACTGGAGAATTCGAAAGATCAAGGACGTCAACAAGCCTGTCGGTCCTGCCAGGGTGCGCAAGGAGAAGGAGCCTTTTGAGATTGACTTCTCAGCGCCCCTCGACCAAGCCTTGGCCGACGTCTTGTACACCCAGGCATCAAGCAACTCTGCCGTCTCCATGCCCAAGAAGGACTGGAAGTCGAAATCTCGCAATTTATTGCCTGATGATAAGCACTTCAACTCGAAATCACTTCTCAACCTCTTCCTCAAGCCCAAGGCACGCCTCGGCAGGAGGCGAATCCTCGGAAACAGAGGCGGTATGTTTGGCAATGCCGGACAAGACAGGGACGTCCCAGAAGGAGAGATGGACGAGGCGTTCTGGGCAAACCAGAAGGCGCCCGTCAAGAGCGAGGACGAGCCGCTGCCGGAGGGAGACTACGACGCAAACTTCTTCCAAGACGATGCCTTGCCGTTTGCCGGTGGCTTGGATGACGACGACGACGAGTTTGCGGATGCCCGGGAGCACCTGTCGCCCGGCGCCGAAGGCGACGTCGGAGCTACGGAAGCTCTTGGCATGACGGCTTTGCTTGGCGGCGACGCAACCACCAATGTTCTGACCGGCGCTTTTGGCACGACTCTGGTCACGCAAACACGTCGCATGCGGCCGGATTATGTGCAGTTCGCACGTGTTGCCAAGAAGGTGGATGTGAGGCGCTTGAAGGAGGAGATCTGGAAGGGCATGGGTCTTGAGGGCCTGGACGCCGTAAGTCGAGTCTCTCGGTCACCCTTCCCATCAGGAAATGAATTATTGCTGACCCATCACCAGGATTCCACAAGACTTTCTTCACCTGATGCCCCAGCGCCACCGGTAGAGCCACCCGCCAAGGATACCGAACTCAAGTTCACCGAGGTCATGAACGGCCTGGGCTCGGTTTACCCCAAGGCCATGATGGAGGATATCTCCACGAGTTTCTGTTTCATCAGTCTGCTGCATCTCGCCAACGAGAAGGGTCTCGTCATCGAGAAGACACCCGAGCTCACGGAGCTGAACATCCGCAAGGATTGGACAGCCGAGATTGTGGGAGGAGAATAAGACAGCGACTGTACTCTTGTAACCCAAGGAGAGGAAGCAAAAAATGGAGGGATAAGGGTGTGGCGGAATCCTGTGTTTACACGTCGAGGCATCGGCGTTTCTGTGGTTTTTTGTTGAACGACGGCATGTTTGATTTTTCTGGCAAAGTGGGTTGGGTAAACCTTTACGTCTCATAATGAACACTGGGCGGAAACATTCCATTTTGAGAGCTTCGTTCTCTATACCTTCTTCTGTATCCGCACTTGAGGGCGCGGCTTGAGCTTGGGAAAAAGGAGGCTGTGTGACGACGGACGTAGACGTCTTATGTAATGGATCAAAGAGAACAATGCCAACGACTTCTCAATGAGGGACCTTTTTTCCCTACCTTACCTTGGTTATCTATTGCTTTTTCTCGTGTCAGTGCTTTTTTCTTTTTCCTCTTCAGAAACGACACGCCGGGCGGTGATATGCATAATTAAGGTAAGCATGATTTTTTTTTTTTTTCATCGTCTTAATTCCCCTTAGCTTGACCGTTGAAAACGAACGGACGGGAGCTAAGGAAGGCAAGGTAAGGCAAGGCCACGAACGGAGCAAGTCTCCGTTTTGAGGGTGAAGAAAAATGCTCGTGCCCGTTTTGGCGTGATATTTCAGGGTCCCGCTCATCCCCCCCGTACTTGGTACGCTATGGTTTCGGATCCCAATAGTGAATGAAGACCCTGGATTTTTGGTTCCTGCGCCTGACTTGTTTTGGGGCTTCATGCAAATCTGAAGGGACGATGAGCAGCAGAACGGTCGGACGGGTTTGGGCGAGCGCAGTGGGCACTGTAGGGAGAAAATAATCAGATGGCAAGGGCGGATGCAGCGCCGTTTAGTGTCTGTATGCGGACAGCGGCGATGGAAGATTTGGTCTCTATGGATAGAACAGACTGAATACTTGGCCGATAGTATGCGTTTGACACATAGCACCCATCACGAGCGAGTTACCGAGCGGCAACAGACTCACGACAGTGAATGACGGATTCGCTACAGGCGAGCAACCCGCACTATTTGTAAGAGTCTACGAACGCAGAATCTCCTTCAATACAGGATCGCTCATGGGTACCCTCCCTCTTGCAGAGACGACAATCATTTGGTTGGAGCGGCTCTCTTCTCACTTGAAGTTGTGACAGAAGAACGCTGCCTCGTGTTCGCCTCTAAGGCCTAGCCGCAAATACTATTTCGCCCGCCGATTCGCTAATAATATCGTCACCTTTAGCCGACGGCTTCGGCTGATTTAATACTTAACCTCGTGATTTGACTAAGACTCAGACGCAGCAAATGTGGTTGAATCTGACGCTTTGGAACGTATATGAATCTTTCAACAGACGAGCGGTGTCGTCAGACTTGTCGCATGAGACGTAACCATCACAAACATCAAGCGCAACTGTTACTCCCAGATGAGCCAACAAATCATCCGCATGACCTCGGTTCACTTGTCCTTTTTTTAAGCTCATTGCTCAAACGAAAGGCCACTGTCTCGAAGCCAGAATCTCTTCTCGCGTATTCTTCATAGAATATACGTGATCAAGTGATGAGAAGTGAATTGTCTACACAGATAGAACAGCCCTTTCCTATGGGCATTATAGACTGATGATGTCGTCTATGAGAAGATATTGCTGGAAATCGCATAGTTGTGTTGAAACAACGAGCCAACCGGTTGCCAAATAACAGCCTGCCAAAACTGAACGCTGTTTTGTTTTCCTTTAAGAGGATCGGAGATGCAAACCTGCTCTTAACGATCCCACGCAGAAGCCCGCATCGAATTTGTGCATAAGACTCTGCTATGCAGCGCATTTTGATCTCACCTTACCTCGTTTACTCTTCCTGCTCGATTTCCGACGCTGGTTCAATCCAGTCGCTATCGATGAAAAACAAATTTACAAGATCATCACAACCACTCCACTCATCCAAAACCCATTGAGGATAGATTGTCAGGCAAAATGAAGCAAAATCAAGGAAAATCAAGACAGATTTCACGTTCGCTACCTAAACGCCTGAATCATCCTGCATCAATCACGAGACATTGCAACTTCCCATACTTTGAACCTGCTTCCAGATCAACAGACATCACCTTACTCGTGTCCCGATGAACGCGGAACGCGCACCCCAAGCAGGGTTAGTATCACTAGAGTCCAAGGCAGGGGCACCACCAGGCGGAGCAACAAACGGGTTTAGTTTCGTTTTCCGGTAAACAGGGGTCCTCTGAGCTCAGCAAAAAAAAAAACAAGTGAGGCGCACGACTGTTAGGAGGGACATGGAGGGAAGAAACGATAAAATAACGATAAAATAGGACCCCCAACCAACCAACACCGCCCGCCAGCCAACCAAATCCGCCAAGACCGGGGAGGGGACCCTCTTGGAAAAATCGAAAATCAGGCCAGGACCCCGAAATCCTGACAGAATTATGACGTTGACCGGTGCGCTCAGGGTACTTTGTGCCAACACCGCCAATGAGTGGTCAACATGAAGGTGCTCAACCATGCAGGCGCCCTCAGATTGGACCAAGACCCTTCATTTTGCCTACCTTACCTTACGCAGTGCTTTAGTGCCAACGGCAGAAAAGTATTGGCTTGTTCCTGAGCATCTTCCCCTCAGGAAAGGGTAACGCCCGTGATGATCCCGTCAGAAACGCGAGGCAGGACCGCGGAGGAAGGGTCCTATTGTGGTTGACGTCATAACCTCCCGGCCTTGCTCTGCTATGTTTTCCCTCTTGAACCCCTACATTCCGATTTCTCTCTTCATTTATCCATAAGTTCATCTTAATGAATTCGTTCAATTGAGACTGCATGTCGTTGTTCATACAGTTGATATAGTTTTTTGGTTCCTCGAGCGACCAGAGAGCTTTTGTATCATGCAGTACCCACCAACAACCTATATCCAAAAGTTACCCATCGTCTGGCCACGCGACGCAGCTTACAACGCCATTTGGACGACAAAAAAATGCCACGTCCAACGGGACAAAAAAAAAACGCCATGACTGTCCAGTTGCGCCACCTCGAACAAGATCTCCAAACGATGCCAATCCATGAGGGTATTCAAGTAATCAAACAGACCGACCTCAGCCAACCAGGCTAGACTTGAGCGAAACGCTGATGCCATCAACGACGACGAAACAAACAACCGAATAAAACAACAATCAAACGCACGAGACTGTACTCGGGGCCGACGTCAACAGTTTGTAAATCCATAGAGTGGATGGAGAACGATGATTGCCGGCCATATGTCAAAACTCGCATCCGCTTATTGAACACGACGGTTCACGATCTCGCCCGCCCGCACCAACGCGCTCATGCCGTCGAGCTTCGGATCGCTCCTCTCCTGAATACCGAGCGACGTTGCAGAAGAAGCACCCGATGATGCTTGCGACACGTTCGATCCATCAGTCCCCGTTGACGAGGTGGACTGGAATCTCAATAAGGCAGGTGGTGATTGGTAACCTTGAAACCTCATTAGCCTCTGCGGAAAGCCTTGCTTGGTTTGACCGTGAGTACCATTCGTCGCTCCCATCGGAGCTTGAGGCTGCCCTGCATAGGGCAACTTTGAATCCTGGAGCGGTTGTGGTCCGGAAGGCGGCACCGTCGAGAACGGTGATGGTTGCAACTCGAAAGGAGGTCCCGGCAAGGTCTTGTTCGATAATAAGGCGTGAATCGGTAGCGAAGATTCACTAGGTGTTCGGGGATACGACAGTCCAGATCCAGAGGATGAAATGCTTCCCGCGGAAGAATATTCGTGCTTCAATGATGGCGGTGCGGAGGGACCAGGGTGTGTCGGAGGCGCGAAGCCCCCAAAGCCATTTGCCTCAGGAGACTTTGAAACCCCGTTCAGTCCTCGTCCATTGTTGAACACATCCGAGAGGGAAGGAAGATGCGGAAGTGTGACTGGCTCCGTTTTGGCTGGGGCTTCCGTCCATGTTGGGCGGTGGTTCCGAGTCTGCGAGGTACGGGGACTTGTGGAGTGCAAGCTCTCACGATCGAATTGTACACTGGCAGGAGAGTGTACCGAATCATCATTGGGGGGATGATGATGATGGGAAATTGGGGTCGGCACGGCCGTCGAGTATTGCGATTCAGATACCGACACCACAGAACCCACACGCTGTTTGCGATTAGGAGGAGGTTCGCTTCCCTGGTGAGACTCTGTACCACTCCCCGTGCTACTGAGACTCCCAGGTGTGGCACTTGCGCTTCCTCCGTTTTGCAGACGAACCCCCGAATCAAGCTTCTGACGTTTCGACGACTCTTTTGCTGGATCAGGGTCAGCTTGGCGGCCACTCGAAGCGACAAACCTCCACGCACCTTGATTTGCGGAGGCTTGCCGTGCCTTGAAATCTTGTAAGTACAGGTTGTATTTCCTATACTCTGTCGTCTTCTTATACTCAGCCAAGTCGTGGTTGTATTTCTCCTTGGCTTTCAATGCGGAAGTTTCGTATGGCTCCTTCTCGCCGGGAGTTAAGTTTTGCCAGTGCTCTCCCACAAGCTTGGCTATCTCGGTAAATGTCAAGTTCCGACCTTTGAGGTCATCACGCATCTCTGCGAGATTGATCAGATATGTTCCATCATCTCAAAGCAGGGTGGAATCCATAACATACTGTTTGAAAAAAGGACATAGGCTGAAGGAGGTCTCTCAGGGGCATTTTCATCAGGCTACGTTGGTTAGCTACGCCCAGGTACGAGTGTACATCTGCATGAGAGTTACAAACCTTGGGGTGACGCCTATACTTTCGTTTCGTGGCGACGGGTCCCTCCTTGACCTCGAGGCGGGGTTGATCAGGTCGTTGTGTCTCGGGCTTTGGCTCTTCTGCGCTTGCTCTTGTGGGCGAAACTAGTGATGCATCCGGGGCAAGGCCACGAGAGTTGGCGATGCGTCTCTGCAATTTCTGCCTTGTGTTAGGGCTTGTAGGGGTTGCGAATGGACGTCAAGCACTTACACGTCGGTGTCCTAACTTGACTCCAAGTGCGTCGCTGCAAAATTATCCTCGTTAGTCTCGAGTATGTGGCGTGGCAATAGCCATGGTTTACTCACAGGTCAGACTCAGTAATGTCCAAAATCGTCTCCCACGTATCGAATCCTTGCTCGAGAAAGATGTCTAGGTACTGCGAGATGCCTAGCTCTGCAAAGATTCCATCCAGTCCTTGCGCCATGGTTTGTCTGAGTGGCGTATATCAAGTTACGTCAACTCGATGGTGCTGTTGTTACGGGACGGTAGGGCGATGGTTTGCGAACTTCTTCTACGTCGAAAGTGATCTCCAAAGAATTGGCTTTCACTGTTTGCCGCTTTTCGTTCAAATCCTTCTCGAAACCCAAACTCTTTCATTCAGTCGTCGACTCGATTCGCTACGTCTCGATTTCCGTCGCTCGAAGTCGAAACACTTCCTTTTGCGTTGCGGTCAACCAATAATCATCGAAGGCTTTCTTCTCAATCGAGTCGCGGCGGATGGGCAGCGACAGGCGGCGTCTGTATCGAATACTGAGTGTCGGTCGGCGATGATCGTTTTCTCGTCGTTTTCGATACTGAGCAAGTCGATCCAAGAGCGATGTTGTTGAAGTAATTCCGAAAGTATTCGATTGCTGGGCGAATTCTACGTCTGCTTGGGGCGTTGATGATAAGTAATTGCAGAAGAGGAAGGCGTGTGGCACGCATGGCGTGGATATACCAAGTTGGTGGCTGCCATATGGAGGACGGATCTCGATGACATTGAAGGAGACCGAGCTTTTGGGGTGTGGGACAACGGCAAGTACCAGACCAAGCAAAGAGGGGCTTCGGGATTCAGATGAAATGGGATGTGCGCTCTGGATAGAATACGTACTTTATGAGAATGCGTTTTTCTGAGCCGGCTCGGCGGTTCGCAGCCGCATGAACGACGGGGAAGACAACGGATAGATGGTCTGGTCTGGTAGAGGAAAGTAGCGCGCGTCTTTGGTGGGAGTGATGAAGACTGGACCAAGTTTGTTTGATCGAAGAAGGGGGTTAGGTTTGGGAGAAAGTGACCAAGCCGGCAAAGTCTTTTTTTTTTGTCGTCTTCCTTTGCACGGGTTGAGAATTGGGAACGGTGAAGAAGAACTGGGGGGATGACCGTCTACTGAGACGGAGAGGAGAAAACGAGTTTGGTGAGCCAAGGGGAGGAAGGCAAGGTAAGGTACGGATGGGTGCCAGTATGGTACGGAGGAAGGGCGAGGTAAACGGTTCGAAGATTGAGAAGAACTAGCCCCGCGGTGATCGACGCGGATTAAGAGGTGAGGTCAGAGGTGTCAATAGGGAATCTCTCTCGAGGGTGGGTGTGTGTTGAATGGTCGACCGTAAGGTAAGGTAAGGTAGTGAGTCTAGGTACGGATACTGGTAGCCTCAGACGTCGCCGCAGACTCGACTTGTGATCCGGGGTGGCATGTCCAATGGCCCCAAGCCCCAAGTAGAGAAGCTAGAGCAGCAGACTGATGGATAGCTCAAGGTACCCAGGACAAGCTCCCTGGCGTCTGATCGCAGAAACCGACTTTCGAGAAGTCGGCGATAGCAACAGTGAGCATCTGTTACTGGAAGCCCATCGCAAAGAAAAGCGGGATCAAGCACAAGGACAGACACATATGGAGCCCTTTTGGAAGACATGAAAAGACATGGGTTCTCAGCGAGTCAGGAACAGGAAACGGCCGCTTGAGATGGGCCTTCGGGATACATGCAAATCCTGTACCGGTACATGAAATCCGTACCTGGACCATGTCTCCATCCCTTCCATCTTTGCCTCACTCTCCCAGGACTACAGGGTAGAAAGTAAGGTACCCTAGATACGAAGTAGGTACCTTACGTAGGTACTTCAGTGCCTCTCTCTTTCCCCGTTAAGCCCAAGGCACCCACCAAACTTGAGGCCTCAGGCCGGGATCACACATGGGTACGGAACTGGAAAGAGTGCTAGTGGCCCTGGGCCACTGCCCACTGGCTGGTAGGTAAGGTAGAGACTAAGAAAGAGAGGGGGGGGTGGGTGTTCATCCATCATCCATCCACTCAAAAATCACTCCCCTCGACAACCTGCATACACCTCCAGGCAAGGTACCTTACCTTCGCACCACACAGACATAGCAGACACGCTAGACTCTGATGCGCCAGCACCACTCTCTCTCTCTCATGAACGGAATCCGCTCCGTAACTCGACTGACTGCAAGTGCGGTAGCGGGAGCGGCATCATGACACGCCTCGCCTCGACAGAACATTCCCAAGCCGTACCTGCACACTATCTAGACTCTCACCACTTAGTAGAACACACGATACCAAAACAGCCACTATTGAAAAACCAGTGCTGACCCTAGATTCAAGACGGCATCTGCATCTGGATTAATACTCCAATTCGGCAACGGGCCCTTCGAGACCGTCGCGGGTCATGCCGCTGGCTCCTGGCCAGCATTCTCCTTCTTCCTCTCCAAAAAGAGAGCGGGGACCGAACATCGTCATTTGGGTCGCGGAATACCGCCCGTCGAACATTCGGCCAGGAGAGTGAGAACCTCACCCTCAATGCAAGCAGTAAACAGCCAATTGCTGCATTATCATTCGCATGCCAGAACTGCCTGGGACAATGGCCAAACAGCGCGAATTCGATTCTTGTTGACGGAACTGCGCCTGACCCTATAAACAGCCCTGCGATCAAGTCACTGTTCCATTGCCTGCTCTCCAATCAAGACCAGGCCGTCAAAGTGAATCTCGATGTCGATTCCACCTCCACGCTCATCAGTGTGTTTCTCAGACAAGCCAGCTCGCGCTTCTCGACGTGTCAGCGTTCGAGCAGCCAGTCAGACTGGCTTGAACCGCCAGAGATGGCTATTCACACGCCTCCGCGCGGGGAGACGGAGCATTGCACCAAGGATTGAAAGACACCTGAAATCGAAGAATTGCGCCGCGATCGAAAGCCGCTACCACCCCTGCTACACACGCTCACGCGGATGAATCTGGCCACCACGGGCCACGGTTGAGGAACGCACCTCGTCCATAGGTAGTTGTCCCAAAGCACGGTGCGGGTGAGACAACAGACCGCGACCTAGGACGACGTAATAATTCCGTTGACGTCTCCGTTCACCTCGCAAATGTCCATCTGCACATTATGGAACAACCCTAGTGGTTATACGAATACCGGAAGGAAACGTCCACATAAACGACATGGCAATGTTTCGATGATCGATCAACCAGAAGTCGATCCAGGACGAGAAGCCGTTTCGTCACGGCCGTGGGCGCCAGAACACAGAGACCTTCGATCTACGATCCATTAGACCCAGAGCAAAGGCCATCAGGGGGGATCAGCATGGTGCCGGTGCGATGCGTCTTGCTGGTAGACAGATACGACAGACATATCACCGAATTTGCAGAAGAATCGCATTTTCGCAATGCGATTACTGATGACACAACATGCCGTGTAACTCTGAACCGACACAAGGGGCAACTTCGCCGTCGGCTGACCTAGCAAGCAACTGAATTGTCTCCCGTTTAACCGAAATGTCGTTATGTGGCGGAGGGGTAAACGACGAAAGCCATCGTCAGTCTGGAGATTGTGCATTCGGCTCGATATGGCATTTAGGTGACGGGTGGCAAAGTGAGGCTGAGAGCACATGTGCCTTCACTTCTGGGTTGTTACCGGCTCCACCGTCCATTAAGAGCGTTCTGGAACTCGGACCATCTGAATGAAGCTGGACAAACCGACGGCGAGCAGGATTGGCACGGCATCTAGGCGCATGCAGACAGACCCTTTTGACGGGGCACTGGAACGAGAGAAATGCATCAAACAATGCTTTGCGAGAGCTGGTCAGCACGGATTAGGATCATGGACCGGTCCAGCGTCGCCAGACTGAACCCGCCCATGGTGCCAGCACGATCTAGGCCATTCCGCACCCCGTTAGTAGCACGCTGCAGCACCAAATACGCGAAAACGCGCCAGACCATCAGAAAACAACACCCATGGCCACATTCAAGCTTGTCGACGACGGAGCATTGACTGGATCGACGTGGTCCGTGTTGCGATGTTGAAAGGTGATAGAAGCTGGTAAATTGAGGGTTCTGAAATAGCAGCACGAAGTACGGACTCAACGGAGTACGGATATCTTGTTTCAATATGCTAATACCCATGGCCAGCACTCGCACCGGCACGAATAATTATCTCACCTCTTCAAATTTCCATACCGAGAACACGACATGGCCATGGGCTCCCGCTGCGGAGGGCGTTGATCTATCCGTGTGCTCCAATGGACGACGGAGGGTTTCGCCGTGGAACGTGCTACCTACATGCCTAATGGCAGTGTTACAGAGCATCGACGCGCTAGTCACCTCCCGACCCAACCTTCGATGTCCCGCCGTGACGTAGATTTGATGCAGCACGAGGTTTGCGGAACCGACAACCTCGGACCAACTGGATCTTGTTGGATCCCTTCTACGTCGCCGAATGACGATAAGTTGCAACAAACTGTAAGGAGCTCATGGGCCAAAGTTTCATCGAAGATACGAATCTGAAGATTAGCGGGCAGCAAATGGGCTGACAGTAGCCACCGGCTGGTCTAGACACCGAGAGAACGGATACTGTGGGCGTGAGAGACTGGGAAGAGGTAGGAGAAGACAAGACAGTCTTGCGCGCGAAGGGGAAGGGAATCGTCGATGTTTGTGCATGGCCTGCAGGTCTGGTTGAGGAATATCGTCAATGGGCATTCGAGCATACGATCGCAGACGGCACATACGATCACCATGGGAAGCAAAGGCGACAGGGCTGATGCTGTTCTTGCGCGGGCATGCCCAGACACTGGGCTGCTGGCACGCTGGTTGGCGAGAGGGTCTAGACTTCTACTAGGTACAAGTGTATCTGTACAAGACTGTCCATACAAGCGTAACGTAGGCACAGGCGCACAAAAGCATGACTTTGCAGTGAGCGAGCAAAGCAAGGAACGAGACGGGACTGGATTTGGCTGAACTCATCCAGGGCGGAACCGTAAGTTACGGAGGAGGGCACATGGATGGACAGAGGGATGGGATCATTTGAGGGTTGTGATGATGGGTGTGCGAACAAGGTTCCATTGACTGCGACACGGTGAATTCCAACATCTCGATCGCGAACGCCCATTTCCCAGTCATCGAGATTGAGCAAAATGCCACCAAGAGTGAGAGAGATTGGACCGCCGCCAGTGCGTCAGAAAGCACTGGGTTTGAGTATTTGGGATCCGATGTCATTGTTTTTTTTTACTGATCAGACACTGCAAAAGTCCGATCGGGATGGGATGGGGTTTTGGTTGGCATCTGGAAGTGTGCGGCGCCATCGAAAAAAAGAAAAAGAAAGAAGGAACACCCGGAAAAGCTAGTTGGGGGTTCTTTCCCAGCGCAGCGAGTGCCTGTAGGGGGTTTAGGAAGGGAATGTTGACAGTTTCCGGTGCGGTCCACCGCGCCCAAGTGGGGTTAGCGCCAGGACACTTCCTGCGAAGTAGACGGTACCTCGAGACCTTTGACTGTACAGCCACCTGCCGCATTCCATAAGGTGACGTGAGGTACCTACATCAGGTACAAATACTCGGGTAGCTTTGTGAAGACAACAGACTCAGTGCTGTACTTGCAACGGGGGAACCCAAGCTATGGCTCAGCAACCCATCCTTTCTTCACTCGCCCTACTTGCCCCATGGTTATCTAATGCTATCGTAGTAGGGACGGAAAGTAAGGTAGAGGGATGACCTCACTTTCCCCAGTCATGTCTACGAAGAAGAAACAACAACAATAACTCACGGGCGAGCTGTCAACCATCGAACCCGCCTTTCACGTCCGTCTACTGAATATCGCAGGAGAGCCGGAATTGAATTCCATCTACCGTAACAACATTGCAAATGGACGTCAAGATCCTCTCTGACTCACACGGGCCTCGAACAATATGTCTGTTCAAGGCCTGTCCGTGCCTTCCTACCTGCCTCCCATCGCAAGGTACCATCCCATTCGAAAGTGAAGCAAACCATGGCAGCCACAAGCACAAGTCTGGAAGAATTTCCCGCTACCAGCTGCCCAGTTCAATATAACACGACCCTCTGGCTTTCTGGCTGCATCGGCCCTGCTTTGATTCTGCAGTGGTAACCTGTCGGCAGGTTTCCAGGTTTTGCGTATGGAGGACGTTAGGAGGGGGGCAGCTTGCAGGCAACAGCACGCTTCGGATCAAATCAATCAACCTGGTTCCCGAAGCTTAGCTTGGCAACGATACTTTCTTGCCAACGGTGCGGCGGTGCACCCCCCAATATTGAGTGGGCCACGGGTGGGATGAATCTGCATTCTGTAATGGAATCGGAATCAAAAGTCGACTTCCCATCATCACGAGGACGGAAATGGTATTCCCGGCTCAAGATCAAGGCACCGACAGTCATATTGACCATATTCGATTTGGGGACAATCAGGCCGAAATTCCCGCGATAGTTTGACAACCCTTGCACTATTATTTCGCACCTGTGGCCCAGGTAGTACTGTTGTAGTAACAACGCATCCGAAGATGCACGGGTCATTGCGATGTAGACATGATCGTGATACCACATTGCGACGCTACTTACTCGTTTCCCATACACTGGGCAACCTCGTCGCTGTGGTTAGCAAAAGATGAGGCTGAACAGCGATGTTCAAGTCCACGAAGAGCCATCCAGCAAAAGTATTAGTGCCCAGAGGCGGATTCGAACCGCCGTCAACACGGATCGCTGTATAGAAGAACCACAACGTATCATCCTAACCAACTAGACGATCTGGGCCACCGGGTGACGTTGTGATTCGTAGAGAAATCAATGTTTAACAAGCGCGGCGTGAAGAGACGGTGAGTTTCTCTAGTTGTCGTAGGCCCGTAACGGTCGTGATTAGGTAAGCCTTGGGCACCGTGCGTCTTCCCCAGGTGAGTGTGAGGGGTTCGAGTGACCGCGTGTTTCTGCCGCCTATCGACGACACGCCGTTGAATCTACGGACGTCTCGAGACCCTACACTACAAAATCCCATACATCCATCCCAGGAACAGTCAATATCATCTATCCCCTGACACACGACACCGAACTATCGCCTTTCATTCGGCATTACCGAATTCCGGGTCATCTGGTACGCTGAGCCACCCAGAGAAGAACTGGTCCCCCAGGCAGGGAATCCACGCACGCTTGTCGCCCTACCTTGGCCAGAGCAAATCACTAACAAAGCTACAACAAAAGTATTACCAAGTATTCAACAGCGTATCGACGACTCGTCAACGGCAAAACATCACGAGAAGGCGGCGCAAAAAAAGACGCCTAGGATCCGCATTTCCCACCATTACGACACGTATACCAGGGTACGGGAACGGGCAATCCACGATATCGACAAAGGGTTGGATCGGTGGAGGATTAAGAAAAGAGGGCGACCCCTCCCATTAAGACCCCCAAATCAGGCCACTATCTTCTCCCCTTTTGTTTTTTCCAGGGCAGCTTTTTATTTTCTCACCCTTTTGATTCGCCCGCTCATCACCATCTTCCGAACATGGCCCCAACGTCCAAGGCGCCCGAGTCCGCCTCCCCGACAACGACCGGGCCCGATGGCGACTCGTCTGTGGATAACATTGCCCAGGTACGTGTGTGTTGTTAATGTTATCCCGTTGCCTACAATTCTGCAAGGCGGTTTGGTCTTGTCTTGGGACCCCGACACAGCAAGGGGCCTGGGGACACCTGAGCGGATCGCGCTGAAAGGCGCAGAGCCTTAGGCTTAACCGCGGTCCCAAAGGTGGTTTTTTGCCCGTCTTTCTCTGCCTCGGTTTACCATCTCCCCTGCGTTTCCCATCCTTCCCTTCTCCGTCTCTCTCTTTCGCAATCTCTCGTTCCGCCCCTAGATGCCTCACTCCGTCTCTCCTCCCCCAGTCACCTCGCTGAGTACTGCACCATCCGCCTTTGGCAAGCCCGTTGTCAGCTCCGCTGTCCTCCGCTCGTACATACGGAGCGGCTGGGAACTTGCCTGGTGGTGCACGCTGTAACTTGCTGCAGAGGAGAGGAGAGGAGGAGGGCATGGTGAGGGCAGAAGGGGGTGGCATCGGATGGGAAAACCCCCCTACCTAGACTGTTCCAGGGCTGACCACGTTCGGGGCACGTTCTAGGCCTACAAGGACCTGCTAAGGTACGCTCATTTGACGAGTATTTTTCCTTCCTGTTACTCTGCCCCCCCACTCTCGTCGTCTGCGAGCTCGAGTGTCAGCACCTCTTGTCCTCGCGCCCATGGTGTGAGGGAATGAGACGCCCCTCTCCCTGCTTCACTCACCACAATGTTGAGAATGGCATGTTTGCACCCTGAACGAGTCGGAGCTGCCTCCGAAGCTGCAACCCCCGAGGGAGAGCGTATCGCGTCGGATACCTACAATACGGTACTCAGCAGTCTGGCCCAGCTTTTCCCACGGATCCTGGTGTGGCACAACAGCGGCCGCGGCGCCTGTGCTCACATTCATTCGTTCGTGGGCAAGACATCACCAAACCTTTCCACCCGGTGCAAATTCCCCTTTTTTGCGAATGGCGTTCTCAGCCTTGGACTCTTCTTGAATTGGCGTCGGATTTTGCTCGATCCGGCATAGACTCGAAATCTAGCCAGAGATTTCTTTTCCCCGGCTCATAACCGCCGGCATTCTTACATTTTCGGCTCTGCGGGTTCCTGTTCTAGCGAAGAGGGCCATCCACGACCTAGCATTCCTCTGGTCGCTTTGCCCGCGATAACCTCTATGGAGGATGTCGCATTGAAGCGAGACACGCGATTTTATCGCTCGATCTGAGGCAGGGTGCTGGACGGGTTGTGGTCCGGCACTCTCCCATTCGCTATTCCAAAAACCCATGTGCGACGATGGCTTTCGGTTACCGCTTCCGCAGAAAGCCCATATCGTTGAAGTTCTAGACCCTCCCTTTGGCCTAGACTATCCGCTGGCACCGCGAGCCTAGAGACGAATACGGCCTTGAGCATCTTTCACCTCCAAGCCTAACGCCCACATCCAGTCTCAGCCCATGAGCACTTCGCGACGCCCGGGACCGTTGTCAGATCACGCCCAAATACTATCTGCATCGCCAGACTTTAGGGGCTACTGCACTTCCCCTTGCTCCCCGCCGGGGTCTAGCCAAGCGGCAGGACCGAGAAGACGAATTCCCATGTTTCGTTACCCATTGAAATACGCCCTCGTGACCGCTGTCATACACGCCATTCTTTTGGGGAGAATTTGGGCTAACCGCAAATCGCATACAGAGGCGAGCAGGCGGCCAGCGCACTCGAGGCCAACTTGACGAACCTCGAGGGTCGACTTGATGCACTGCTAGCCGCGTTCGAATCGACTCAAGAGCCCAACGAGGACGGCACTGTGGCACCACCGCCCGGCCACGATGCGAAGAAGCCGGACGACACGGTCCTCGCCAAAACCCCCAACTGCGGAACCCAGAGCTCCGAGTCCAAGTCTCCCGAAGCGGCGAAGAAAGCCTAGATCCAGATCTACCTTTTTGACGATGCGGCGCCGCCGCCGTCGCCGGCTATTAGGCACTGGTCTGTGGCTGGGTACACACACATTCGACGGCCGCATCGTGAAAGGGTCAGTCAGCATTTAGTTGCGGTGTCACGAACTCACGGTGCCACGATGTTCTGGACCCGGGACCCATCCCTATTGCATTTGCATTGCATCGTATTCTTTGCCCTTTGCGGTTCCGCATGGAAGCGAATTCTGGGGTTTGCGACAAGACCAAAAGGTGGCGAAGAATGGGCGCCTGCATGCCCCAGGCACGACGATCCATGCTAGGGATCAGGGTTGCCCTCAACACGTGTATTAGCGGATTTTTCCCTCTTGCCCCCGACCTTGACCTATCATATACATTCTCACCGACCGCATCCCGTCGTATATCGCAATGCCCCCATTGATGTATCCGCGCACACGTGGTGACTTTTTTCTCTTTTTCTCTCGGGCTTCACATAGGAGAGGGAGAGGAAGGTACATGGCATGAACGTCCTTCTTCTTTCTCACAGTACGAATAGGGGATGGGAAGTTATCGAGATTGGGGCAAACCGGGGGGAGGCGAAGGCGAAACTGCGCGCAGCATTGCCGGATTTAGACGGCTTTTGCCACTCGCTTATTGCTATCTACATGTCCTAGGAACCACTCAACTTTTCTCTCCTTTTTCATCCTTTGAAGAGGGTCTAGAACTTGGTGATGCATGGATTAAAATGTGATTGAAATGTTTTTAATGTTGTGTCGGTGTGCGTACGGATATAGTGTGGTAGTGCGGTAGTGTGTGTGTGATTGTCTAGACAGGAGCATAACCTCCTCCCTCACCTCCTTGCTTCCCTTGCACCCCCCGTCCCCGTATGCGTCTCACTCAAAGGGCCAGAAGGGACTCGGCCGACATGTATGGACGGACGTTCGAAGCCCCCTTCCGCGCGGAGGAAACCCCCCTCGCAATTCGCAGGGTTATCCGAACGGCGGGGGGGGGGGGGGGGGACTCCAACGGCCGTTCCTGACACGCAGATCATCGGTCAACGAATGAGAAGTGGGAGACGTGAACCCGATTTGGGGGTGAATCGACAATGGACTCCCGATTAAAACGGTGTATAGTCCCAGCCTCCGGATCAAACGCTCCGTTTTTATTGTTGTTGTTTATGGTGAGATCGTGATGGAGGTGAGAGAGAGAGAGCCCGGCTAGCAGAGTGACGACGGGTTTTGGGCTGGCACGGCTGGAGACGGTCTGTATGTAGATTCTTAGATGTGGCGGCGGCTCTAACTTGTGCTGGTGTACCCATGCATATGTATTCGTATGTGTGTATTTTGGGTGCCCATTACCGTTCCCCCGGCCCAATCGGGTGTGATAAGTGACATTGGGTATCAAGTTATGTTGCGGGTGGGTTTGCTTTCCTGATGTGCTTGTTTACTTTTCCTCCCCGTTGAGGAGGCTACTGGCTCCCTTTTGCCCCCTTGATGATGGTAATGGAACAGTTTTTGATAGCTCTCGGCCGTAAATATATCATTGTACAGAAACAAGGATGTGAAGTGTAAAATTGGGTTGTCTGGGTAGAGAGACTAGAAGTGTTACAAGCCTTCCCCATGCTTTTCGTCTTCAATAGCGTTCGTTACGTTGTAGATTTAACCGTTTACCATACAAGGGGCTCTATACTCGCGGATATTCTCGCAGCGGCGTCGAAATAAGGGTAGTGATGATAGCGGAGACGTCCATGGATCATCATGGATTGGGCGGTAAACGGCGGTAACGTTGATTGAGGGGGGGGGGGGGTAAGAGAAGGAAGGGAAAAACCTAGTCAGCCTCGTTGAAGAACGATTGTTGACACCATCTACCGGCCCTGCAAAGAGATTTTTTTCCCCCTTGTCTCATAATGCTGATGTCAATCTTGCATTCAAACGTCTTTTGCGGAGTGTGTTCATGTCACATCGTCCTGTTGGTAAAACTTTCAACGAAATTCGAGGCAGAAATTTTGCTCATAGTTGTTTGCAAGGAGTTCCCTTTGACATTCGAGCCTTCTATCTTAGGTAGGCACACTGCGCGCAAGACATGAGATATAGAATGATGTGGAAAAGAAATACAATGACTTGGCCACGTGGAAAGTTTATCAGGGCCGAGATGGCTTCTCAAGAGTGGGAAGAACGTAAGAGATAGTCTTAGGGGGGATCGTACAAGAGGGCAAGTTAGATAACCCAAGATGTCATGATACCCCATCAAGAACAGAACAAACAGCCAGCTGCATATCTCCTTGAAGAAGAAATCATCACGTAGCCGTCTCACAAACTTCGAGTGTCACAGAGGGGAGCAATACAAGTCTGGGTATCCAGCCCGACCAAGTCGATCGGGCCTCTTTAATATCAAACGATGTAAAGTCTTCTGTCCCAACCCTATACCCAATAGACGCCCTTGTTGCTAGTACCTTGATCTCATTGATGATGGAAATTCCCAGATCCACCTCTCTTTGGCCCTGGCTATTGACCTTCTATGCTTATTCCCAAGGAGACCAATGTCGTGGCCAGAGTCATCGACCTCGACTACTGACGCCCCCAAGAAGAAGAAAGCACAAAGCTTAGCCGTCTCATGTACTGGCTGTGTGGTAGGTGTGTTTCTCCTTGTCAAGCCTGAGCAGTAAATGTAAAACTACAATGGGAAGGTTAACAAACGGTAGAGAAGGGCGACAGCGTTGACACCCTGCACTTTGCCCCTTTGCCCCTTTGATGATAATGAAAAAAGTCAAAAACGAAAACTCCCCAACGGCCTTCAGAGCCCAAATGTTGCCCTGCCTGGCCCTTCTGTATGCAAAGCCCATCTTGGAAATTCCTCCCGTGAACCAACCCACAAGCCTAGCTGCTCTCTCTATGTGGGCGAAAATTGCTGCACACGAACCCACTATGTGAAATCTCGAAAGCTGCTTTGCTCTTCTATGTTGAGAAGCTTTCAGCCACTAAAAGGGGGCGAGCGGGCTGTATCGTATGTGATTTGGTGTACGTGTAAGAGTGTCGAGTGAAAGGTAGGATGGGGAAGCGACGATGTGCGTGTTGTATCCATCAATGATCTTGTATCTCTTGGGGTATTTCATCGAAAACGATGTCAGTCGAATGTGGTTCACTCGGGGTTCCACTTGCGTTTTTTCTGAGCCTGTCCCTGCACATCCCAGTTAGGAACTATGTGACCTCAGTAGTAGCTGCGCGCACGAACAAGAAACCAAGTTAGCTTGTAAGGCTGCGCGAGTCGGAAAGGCCTTTACGTGCCCTAGAGATGGGGTCTTCCTGGTCTGCCGTTGCCACTGCTGGGCTGGCTGGACTGGGTCCCATGATTGGTTCCTTTGAAGTGAAGGATCGGGTCTCCAGAGGCGGGCGAAGATGAGACTGAGGATGCTCGTTGGAGCTTGCCTTGACTCTCGACTGCTGAGCCATATCCCTCTCCCGATTCTTCTCCAGGAGCTGACCGCCGAGGGTCGCACACTTGAGGATGGTCTGGATCAGGTGGTTCTGCTGCAGAGGCTTCGACAAGTACTCGTCCATCTGTGCCTGGATGCATTTCTCGCGATCACCCATCATGGCGTGGGCCGTCAAAGCAATAATGGGAGTACGATGCGAGCCCAGGCTGCGCTCGTACTCACGAATCTTGCCTGTTGCCTCAAAACCGCCCTGTTGGGAGTGAGATTAGCTTGCTATCAAAGATGGTCAAGTAGTAACAGAAATGCCGGGACTCACCATGATTGGCATCTGAACATCCATGAGAATAACGTCAAACTTCTTCGCCTTGATGGCCTCAACAGCCTCGAGACCGTTGCCAACAACTGTAACCACGTGGTGGTACTTTTCGAGAATCTTAACAGCAAGTCTCTGGTTGACCCGGTTGTCTTCCGCGAGAAGAATCTCGAACGATTTGGTGTTGTCGGCCAGAGACGGCGTCGCGCGGTTCTCGAGAGCAGGAATCATGCCGTTGCCGAGATCCACAGCAGTGCAGGGTGTCGTCATGTATGATGTGATACCCAAGTCCAGGCATGACTTGAGGTTCACGTGAACGACAGGCGCCAGAAGAACGATGGGTAGGTACTTGAAGTCGTCCACGGATCTCAGCCTCCTGGCGGTATCGATGGAGTCGACAATAATGACATCGTACGGCATCGCCTGAGCGTCGCGAACGCTGGTGAGGATGGGGTTCTTCTCCGACTCGACAACAACGGGCTTGAGGCCAATCAAAGACAGCATTGTCTCGATCTGCTCTCCGTAGCCAGATTGCGACTTGTCGACAAAGAGAACCTCGTGACCCTTGTACGGCTTGATTTGCTTCTCGATGATCTCGACGCCGAGATCCGACAAGCGCACTCGACACGTAAAGTGGAACTCACTGCCTTGACCATGTTGGCTCTTAACCCACAAGTCGCCGCCCATGAGCTTAACAAGGCGCTTCGAGATTGACAGTCCGAGACCGGTTCCGCCAAACTTTCTTGTCATTGAGCCGTCGGCCTGTTGGAAAGTGTCGAAAATGAGATCAAGCTTATCCGCGGCAATGCCAATACCTGTGTCCGTAACGATGAATTCGATAGCGTACTGGTCAGGACCGCATGCCCAAACAACAGGATCGGCCTTCTTAATAGTCAGACTGACTTCGCCGTGTTCCGTGAATTTGATGGCGTTTCCGACCAGGTTCAGAATAATCTGCCTAAGACGGAATGAATCTCCAATGACGTGATCCGGCACGGAGCTGTCGACACGGTAGGTGAGGTCGAGGAACTTCTCGTTTGCCTTGACTGCCAGTGTTTTGAGAGCATTGAATACCGTTCCTCGCAAAGTGTACGGGATCTCTTCTATAACCATCCTGCGTGCTTCGATCTTGGACAAATCTAGAATGTCGTCAATGATGGTGAGTAGACTGTTCGCCAGACTGTTAACAATATTCAACATCTCTCGCTGATATTGTGTCAAGTCCGTGTCCAGCGTTAGCTGCGTCATGCCGATAATACCGTTCATGGGTGTACGAATTTCGTGAGACATATTTGCCAGGAACTCGGATTTCGTTTTGTTGGCCAGCTCTGCCGCCTCACGAGCCTGTGTATTCCTCTGGATACTGTCCCGTAGATTGGACACCATCTGATTGATCTTTCGTTTGAGTTCGTCCATTTCGCCCGAAGCTTCCACTTCGACAAGTTTCGTGAAGTCTCCGTCTGTTGCCAAGTTCGTAATGTCTGAAAATGCACGCACTTGAGTTGTCTAATGAAGCAGTCAGTCGTCGGTTCTGTAACGCAAAGACCCAATGTCATAGACTGCTCCGCACTTACCAAATTACTAGCCATGGTATTCACATCAGTCGTGATCTCGCGCCAACGACCCTTCAAGCCGGCAGGATCTGCTTGCGCGCCCATCTTGCCGTCGACACCGACGTCTCTGGCCACTCTTTGCACTTCATTACAGAAATTGGAAAGCCTGTCAACCATGTTGTTTATCGTTTCTTTAAGGACGAGTATTTCTCCTTGGGCTTCAACCTCAATCTTCTGGCTCATGTCGCCATTGGCAATGGCTTGGGTGACGGTCGAGATACTGCGGACCTGTATCGTAAGATTTGAGGCCATGGTGTTGACATTTTCGGTGAGATCCTTCCATTTGCCTTCCACGTTGTCGACCTGGGCTTGTCCGCCGAGCGTGCCGTCAGTGCCGACTTCCCTGGCGACCTTGCTAACCTCAAAGGCGAAAGTGCCGAGGCGGTCCACCATGGTGTTGATAGTATTCTTCAGATCGAGAATTTCACCTCGGACGGGTACTCTTATCTTCTCCGTAAGGTCGCCGTTCGCCACAGCCGTTGTGACCTTGGCAATTGCGCGCACTTGTGTCGTTAAGTTCATGGCCATGCCGTTGACGTTCTCGGTGAGATCTCTCCAGGTTCCTTCGACATCATGAACAGTGGCTTGGCCACCAAGCCTGCCTTCCGTTCCTACCTCTCGGGCAATCTTGGTCACCTCGCGGGCAAATTGCTGGAGTTGCTTCACCATGGAGTTGATAGTAGACTTGAGATCAAAGATTTCTCCCCTGCAATCCGCTTGTACGTTTTGTGTAAGGTCGCCCTTGGCCACAGCAGTTGTTACCTTGATGATGTCTCGTACTTGTGTCGTTAAGTTGTTTGCCATTGCGTTGACGTTGACCGTTAGTTCATTCCACATGCCTTTGACTCCCTCGACGTCGGCTTGGCCACCAAGGATACCTTCAGTTCCTACATCGCGAGCTACTCGAGTGACTTCGGAGGCAAATGTTCTCAGTTGGTCTACCATGGTGTTGATCGTTTGTTGCAGTTGCAGGATTTCTCCTCTGGCGGGGCGTTCGATCTTCTTGGTCAGGTCACCGTGGGCGACAGCAGTGGTTACCGATGCGATTTCTCGCACTGCGGGTTGTTAGTAGGGTTCAAGATTGCGGTTTGCGCGTAATTACTTGCCTTGATCGGTGAGATTTTGGGCCATAACGTTGACTGGAATAATTGGTTAGCAGAGAGACTCAATCAAAATCATGGGCCACAATCTAGGCGCACCATTGTCCGTCAACTCCTTCCAAGTACCGTCGACACCCTCGATGCGAGCCTGTCCGCCGAGCAAACCCTCGGTTCCGACCTCGCGGGCGACGCGGGAGACTTCGCTTGAGAAAACCTGTAGCTGATCCATCATAGTGTTGATTGTCCGTTTAAACGTGGTAATTTCAGGGTCCATTTCGACGGTGTTCATGCGGACCTTCTTGGAAAGGTCTCCGCGCGCAACGGCTGTGACGATCTCACCAATCTCTCGCAGGGCTTTCTGGAAGGCCTCGTTCGCCTTTTGGTGCTTCCATAGTTCCCGCTCCAGAGTCGCAACTCTCTCTTGTTCGATCTTGAAGAAAGCCTGTTCCTGGAGTTCCTTTTGCTCTAGGAGCTGGGCGGACACGCTGCTGATTTCCTGTCTCGCGCTAGAAATTCCTTTCTCCTGGTCAAGTACCTTCTCTTGCAAGCTCTCCAAGGCTTCGTCAGTCAGCGGGCTGTCTGCGAGGCTCGGATCGGCTGTGGCGGTACCTTCGCGTTGGAACTTGGTGGGCCCGGCGGCAACAGTGCGGCTGTTGGAGGATGATGGTGATGCGCCGTCGGAATCGTCGCCAAAGAGGGAACCGTGGACTTCGTTGGGCGTTTCCGGGAAAGCTACAGAGGCGTGGGCTCGACTCTCGAGCTTTTCGATTCTTTGGGCAAGCTTGGCAAGCTCGTTCTCGAGGCTTCGCTTGGCGGGGGTATCTCGACCTGGGAGCTCGATCCGCGCATCAACCTTGAAGGGAAGGGACATTGGCGTCGTGCCATCAGCGGCAAGGGATTGCACAATGGCCGCGGCAGCGGCCAATGCTGAGTCGTCAACCATGTTGAATTATTGTCTGTGGGTTGAATCTGCAAGCAGAGCAGAGAAGACGCTGCTTGTGATGTTGTGAGGCGGGGTTCGTGGGTGGTTGAAAATATGTAGGCCGAGGCTGGAGAGTTTGGACGGGAAACGGCGGGCGGGTATAGATCAAGAAGAGTTGTGGTCAACCAGCAGCATATTAGCTCAGTGAAGGCCTGGAACCAATGTGAATATCGAAAACCGGTAGCTGTTGGTCAGATGCCAAGTCGTTCAACACTCGCTCGAATCTCGTCGACCCGATGTGTCAAAGACGATGGTGCTCCTGTCTTTTTTTTCTTCTGCGGAGCGAAGGTGATTTGGGGGGGAGTTGGGAAGGGGAGGGAGTAAAGAAGAGGTGGTGTTGGTGGGTTGGCAATATGAAGCAAGAGGATGAGGAGAGAAAAAAAAAAGCAACGAGGCGAGCAAATAGCGAGGAGACACGCCCCGAAAGTGGTCAGGCGGATAAGGTAGGACGAGTGAGCTACTAGAGGCTAGAGGTCGCAAAAGAGCAGAACAGAGCGAGAGTGAAGAACTACTGCGAAGGAAGTACAGCGCTCTGGAGTATTCGTAGGTGAAGAGGAGATAAGGCGGAACATGAAGTACCTTGGACCGGGGGTTGGACGGATACCACAGCGGGTTAAGGAGGGCGGATGTAGGGATTGGGGTGGGATGGGACGGCGAGGGGGGATGCTTGGGAGCAGAGGTGGGGAGCAAGATTGGTCGACGAGGCGAACGGTGAATTGGTCGTAGGACGAATGGTCCTTCTGGCGCAACACTTGGATTTTCCCTTCTCCCGCTCACTGCTGTTTCCCCTTTGCATGATTGGCGCTATTTGGTTAACATGTCGCTGGTTGGATACTGAACGTTCAGGGAGAGAGAGATTCATCGGCACCGTCTCCGTGTGTACATCGCCATCAGGTAGGTGGATTGATAGGCTGATAGGGTAGACACGTAGTCGGTACTCGGGATGCGCATCGAAAATCGTTGCATCAAGATGTAGATTCTACGCCTAAGACGGTGAGCTGCAATGCGCCTGGGATCACCAGAGATGGAGGAGAGGCTCCCCCGTACTCGGTACCTCGTGGAGCAGGTACCTGAGAAATACATCTGAAGGCTTGAGGGTGCGAGATGGGGCAAAGAGACGGCGCTAGTATAAGTCGGTCCAGCCTTGCGTGTACTTTGTGCCGCCAGTGTTGCGGCAAGAGGTACATGCTGAGTCAAGTAAATCCCGGCAGCACCCAAGAGGTTCCCGGCGAATGAGACGGGCCTATATGGGGCGGTTTTCCGTCAGGGGGGCCACGAAGGACTCTCTCGCGCAAAGCAATTCGCTCCTCCAGCCCGCGGCCGACATGGAATACGAATGGTGATCGGTCGACCATCTTTCCTAACCCAGCGCAAGCGTCGACGCCCCAAAGGGGATTGTCAGAGGTCGACGGTGTGCTTGTCCCAGGTCGTAGGCAATTTCAGTGATGAACATTGGCTTGAATGGCTGTTGTGCCCCTCCTCCTCCAAGCCCGGCTTGTCTTTCGCAACGTCAGTGGGAGGATGAACAAGTATCTCAAGGTACCTACCCATTTCAAGGGATAGGTAAGGTAATGCCTCGTACGCTCCCCGTGGGCATTGGACATGCTCTCTCGATCCGTCCTTCTCTCACCTCTCATCTATCACTTGATTGATGGGCAACACTGCCTCGCTGCGTCTCATCGGTCTCGACGAAGTGACCATATTCCATACGCCGTAATCAATAGCCAATGCCTGTGTGTCTGCCTTCTCGCCCAGTCCGTTCACACGTCTATCACAGACACTAGGAACCGTCGCTGCACAAGACAGATTCAACAGCCCATCCGTGCATCTCAAAGTTCCGTGACCACCGCCTTTCCACCGTCCTTTCGCTCCCCTAGGCTCTGGGTACCTTACTGACAGGAATGATATGGGGGCCAGACTAACCGGAACTACCTTAGTCCAGACGGTCGGAATGAGTCTACTCCTCGTCTGGCGATTCTGCCGTCTGGAGTCCACGCATTCGGCCATGTCGACCGTTGCCGCCACCTGACCACCTAGCTGAGGCGGCTTGCCTGATATCTCATCTCGCAGTCTTCGTATCCCGTCAACCTCGAGCCGAAGGGCTTCCGCATGTTTCACTACATGTATCTGTACGCAGTCAAGCAGTACCCGTGCCCAGTCTCCAATATCTGCTAGGCGAGAGACAAAAAAGAGCCGTATCGTAAGGGAGATACGTGCTAATGGCGTATCCGTTCTTCGTACACTACACTATCACACCCAACCACATACACACTGTAGAGGTCTGCAGGGATGCAGAAGTGCTACTTGCTACTCCCTCGACCCCGGTCTGTCAGCGCGTGTTCTCCTGTGGCCTACCTGCAAAGTAACGACAGACTTGGTGCCTATCCGTGGACTGTACGGATAGAGTCCTGTGGCTTGTGGCTGTTTGGGCACTTGCAGCAACGCTCCCGAGGCGGCCTAGCGCTGCGTGCTGGACGGACGTGACGGGCGTGACAGGCTAGAACCGTTTTCTTTCGCGATTGGTGTGGGGAAAACCAACGCATATGCCCACGGTGGAGAACCTGGTTGGATGGATGCTTGCTTGAAAGTTGAGGTGACTTTCTTCTCCTTCCACAAAAAAGTTGCGCCTCGGTTTTCACGGAATAGGGGTCTTAAGACTGAGCAGACAAAACACCACTTGGTGCTTCTCTCCAGACTTCCTGAGACCCTCTCCAAGGTTGACGTCGTCCCTCATGCTGCCACACCACGAGGGTACCATGGGTATCCGTACGGTGTATCCAACGAGTTTTCGGAGCTGGAGCACCGGCGATTGGTAGCGACGATGGTCTCCGTGTGGAATCGCAGGGTAGTATTTCTCAGCTAGGTGACGGCGGGAGGCTCCTGGCCGCCCCCATCCACGATTTGACCCGACTCCCATGGCCACCAACAGCGTTGCTTTGCATTCCCTTCTCGTCTCCACAACGGTAACCTGCGGCGCTCGCTCCTCCTCGCCGTTGTCCCTCTGCAGCTGCTACGCTGTGCCGCACATGGTGGAGCGGCCAGCCGCTGTAAGCCTGTGTCCGAAGGCCGGTAATAGGGATACCAACTAATACCAACAAACTTGAACGGCAACAGTTTCTTAGGTAAGGTATGCCTCCGCGGCCCGCTTCAGATCCAGGATCGGGTGCAGAGTGGGCAAGTCCACGGTTCAGAGAGTCGAGAGGAGTCGAGATTCGATAAATCCGGACAGGCCTAGCCGCCCGGCTGTCACATGGTGCATCAGGGAATGCCCGTGCTTGATTTGCCTGCCCCAACCTCATCTCTCTCCTCTGCATTGCTCGCAAGCATGGGAAGTTGAGAACAAGTTCCACATTCAGCAGCTGATATCGAGATCGAGATTCCCACGATGGAGAGGGCGAATATGCCCTTAGTCAAGCTTCTCTTTGTAAAGGGATAGGTAGTCTATTGTCACTTACTTGAGTGTCGTACTCTCGGACAGAAGCCAGCCGGGCAAATATAGTGCGTATCTGCAGGTAAAGTACAAATAGATGCGGATAATGGCACTCAGGTGTCGTGAGCTGGAGACGTCGATGAGGTGAAATGGACAGTGCCAGAGATAAGCACGCACGTGATACTTATCTTTCTTACCTTACCTACCTTCCATTCCTTCCTCTAGCTACCAAATGTGCCTCCTTCCTGCACCTGCGCTGGGCTCCTGCGGAAAAGAAGAGAAAAGAAAAAAGTGCGAGCTAACTCACTGTGAAGCAAGTGCCAAGGGTCCAAGGTCAGGGGTCCGGTCGTCCCATCCCGATCCCATTTCTCTCCCCCCTCTTACACGGTGCACCTTCCTATCTTCCTCCGCCCAAACCAAAAAAGAAAGGAGCCACACACTTTCTTTGACTTCCCTCGACGTCCCTTGGAAAACTTGGGGGACTTGGGGACTTCTCGAAAACATTGAGTGCTCGGCAAGTCGCCGTCCGTCGCCCCGCCCGTTACTTTAGTCTTTAGGTTGAGCTTGAAGTTTGCTCCGGTCACTGCCCAGGCGTGCGGTGTGCCAGTCTGCCAGCCTGCAGGGAGTCATGGATGCCCACTCCCCTCCCATTCTCAACGTCTGACTTTCACACTACGGTACTAACGCCCACGAACGACACCGTCTGAGAGGCAGCCACTGCGATCGTCAGGGTCCGCTCTCAAGGTTTCCACCCGTCAAGAACGACTGTCCGGGACGCCGTCCAAAGATCGACGCACAATGCCTTCTTCGTCCGTTTCAACATCTCGCGTCGCTCGTCCTTTCATTACAACCGTATCGCCGGAATGCCCTCCAGAGTTCGACCATCCCAGATCTCAGGCCTCCAATCCATGAGCCCATGCAGCCCATATTGCTCAACGTCCCTTACTACCGCGCCCCCGCGTGTGGCTATTTCCCCGGAAACGGATCCTCAGGACACCGCCTGGTTGACAATCATCGAACAGTCCTCTTCAGAAACCAAGACAGCCCGAGCTTCTCACTGCTTCTGGCCCGTATTACTCTGTACCTTCTCACCCAGCGCCGGCACGCCTCCGCCTCAAAACCATTTGTCCTACAGCCTAACATCCACAGCGGGACGAGTACGGATGCTGGGAGCCTGCCGCCTGCCGAGAAGCCCAAGCCATCGACGTCACTGTGGTCCACGAGGTCTTTAATCTGATTCGACCTCAAGCCACGCCGCCCTACATCGAGAGCAATCGTTGACTCGCGAAACCTACTTGCTCAGGGAATGCCCATTCTTGGTCTTAGCCTAGCGATCGCTTGTCCAAGAATACTTCTGGACAAACGAGGTCGATGCCAGTCTCAAACTCGCTGTCTCTCCGAAGATGTCGTCGATGAGTCGGTTGAGCCAGCCCGAAGACCTTCTTGGATAATTCCAGTTTAGAACTTCATCGACCATCCCACCTTTGCTCGCCTCAAAACCCAACCGGCCACCCGCCAGTTTCCAAGAACTGTTCAGAACAGAGGCTGAGAATGGGTCTGGGCTTAACGCTGAACCCCTATTTTCCACGCACCTTTTGCCGCCATGCATGCTAACCAGATTGGGTTTACTAGCAGGAAACTCACCGAGAGCTTCTTCGTTGTGTCTTACGCCAAAGCCATACAAACAGCTGCTATAGCACGATTCAACAGGCTTTACCACCAAATCATGACGCTTCACAGGCCGCAGCCTAATGCAAGTAGCTTGGTTATTACACAGGCGCCAATGAGCCCATTTTTCATCTTGTTTCTACCGCCTGACCGATGATATAAGTCACTGTGGGCGGTGTGCTAGCCGGACAGTTTCCGACTACACCAAGCAGACCAGACCGCTTTCACTATTCAATAACAGTGATTCTGATATTGATTGAGTTGACGTTGAGCTCCGACGTTGTCTCGTGAGTTAACCTTGCTAGCAGATACAATATACATTCGTAACAATGATTATCTGGATCATACTAGTGGTTCCTGGAGACTGCGCTTCGAGCCCAATTGGGTACGTAATCGTTATCAACATGGTACAGAAAGGCATCGGCTCAAAATCAATTGACAACTCTGGGTTGCGTTTGCGAAGAGCAATCTTTAGCTCGCGGTATTCCCAGGTCATTTCCCTCAGTGACCGTTGAGATCAAGAGGTCTACTCAAGCCATGCGCTTTCGTAACAAAGGTTGCTAGGTGTTTCCTGGCATCTTTACCTCAAGGTCTTGCGCCGGCCACATGGCAAGGCTCATGGAGCAGCCAAAGCATTGTCTTTGCCTTGCATGGCTGCTGGAAATGGAGACTGCGGTTGCACGATGCCGGGCCATGGGACTGTTCAGCGTATCATATTCCGAGCTCCCACGAAGGACCCTGCAGCAATAATTGACTCGTATCAGCGCCGTGGTCAACACGCACCCAACCGTGAGTCGCTACTTTCAAGGGGTACCATCTCCGCACTAACCGTCCGCCAAGCCGTGACTCGACCAGCAACACCATTGTTCTCGACAGAAACTTTCTTGCGAAGCATCAAGCCACACACAAGTCTCCGACAGTTGATTCAAAAAGAAGATCGAGTGGAACTCACCTGGAGACGGTCACAGACAACCTTGGACAACGGCGACTCCGTGAGCCACCAACGGGACCATTTCTTTCTTCCTATAGCGCTAAGGCTAGAATGACTTTTTTCTGGATCACAGATGCGTTCGTCTCCCCCCACTCGTCTCATCCGGTGAAAGGATGAAGTCTGATACCCTTGAACGAGATCGGGGGGCTCGGCACACTTGCCACTGCAACCCGCATCCACCAATGTATGGACTGTACGCCAGTCACCGCTCCAAGCTTACGTTTTGTGTCGGCGACAGGTCGCTTCGCCAGCAGACGTCCCATTAAATCGGTGTTTACCGATGAGAAGGAATGCAAAGCGTCCCATTGTCTTCTCATTGGTCTGTTGGTCCCCTCGTCGATGCGGTTATCCTGAAAGGGACCCGTTACGCTGGTCCAACCATAGTCCTGGTAAGGGTTCGTGCTGCGAGCTTCTCCAGAAGAATGTCACGCTTTCGAACTTCCGTTCCCACGACGGTGGATTGGATAACAGAGACACGGCGAAAGCCCAGGGCCAGCCGTCAAGGAAAGATGCAAATCCGCTTTACCCTCCCTCGGCAGAAATCGCGGCTGCCATTTCGACATGCCAGCGGTGATTCTCTCGGCCGGCTCTTGTCGGAGCTCACTCGGAGCTATTATGGCTTTGATACTCGCGGCCAGCCTCCGTCCCCGACCCGCCACTCCGTCCACATCCAGCAGCGCAGCTGATACCGCAGTAGTAATCTACGGATTTACGTGGATGTTGAAGTTTCAGGACACAGAACGTAATGCAACGTGGAAGATGTGTTACATGCTGCCTAATTTGGCGGATATCGGGAGACTCTGTCTCGACTCCTCTGTAGCTATCGATAAGTGGTGCTGGTCAAGCCTGTCTCTCACTGTCGATAACTTCGCCCGAGTCAAGCTCTTGTTGGGAGCAGCAGCATCACCCATCAACCTCAGGGAACCGTTCTCCTTGCAAGCGTTACGGTTGCTAAGAGCACTCTATCCGTATACGGTCTAAGAGTGCGGACGAGGGTCCATTTCTACGGTACTCTTTCTGGGAGCAACCGCATTTCCCTCCGAACCTTGGGCTATGAGCAATGCTTGGGCGACGACAACTCCAACCTTCCACATGCCTTGAACACAATACCTGCGAGGCCCAAGCACAGGGGATCATCCTAGGAAAAGAATTCAACTGCACTCCACCCACAACTCCGACCGACAGCCAACGACCCAAGGTACGCACTCTTATGGTCTTCATGCAAATGCAAATCGCGCGCAATCGCAAGACAATCACGATCTTGCTCCACGCAACGTCATCGAAGAACGAGCTTAGAGTTGCCATGACACAACGGGCTGCCCGCTGGATTCGGAGAAAATATATATCTCTGACCTGGCGCGAGGTCCCTCTATATCTTTAACTTCGAGACCATACCAGGCGGACCCAACTTCCCCAGGATTACCCAAGACTCGACAAACCAGGCAGGAACCGTATACTGCCTAATAGAGCTCTCCGCAACCGCAGGCGTCCGGCCATCCCATGCTATCAACTTACTTTTCAACTCCAACCCCGAAACCCTGTATCCAACCCAAAGGCGGACGATCGTAATAACCCCTTGATGGCACAGGTTGGAGTTCAGAACACGTTGAGCGGCATTTTGAGTTGGTGACGTGTGCTTTCTTCACATGCGTGCACGCGACCACGGTTCGGTTGAGAGAATTGAGCCAAAAGCAGAGGGGCTGGCGCATGAGCGCTTCGCGATGCCCTCAGCCGACTGAGGATACTTGGCCTTGGAATATGAAAGCTTTTTTGTTTCTTTTCCCTCTTTTTTGGCTTCCACCCCGCATCAAGAATCAGGCCAGGGGCCTGTCTGATGGAACTGTCCCGGTTGACCCTCGCGGCGTTTGACTTGGGCATCGATGCACCGTAACCTACCCCCCACCCTCCTTTCTTTATGTAGGTCCTCTACCTCTCAGGGCCTTTCTCGACCGTTTCTCGAACCCCTCCGCGGACAGCCGTCTTGCGGAGTCGTCTGTTGCTTGGGCTCCGGGCCGTTCCCCAAGCTTCGATGGCGCATACGGGAGAACGTGTGTGACGGTGGTCGAGACCCTTCCGCCTATCCCTCCGTCATTTCATGTGCGTATGACGACGTTTCTCGGCCCCGGGAGCATCATTCGTGATGGAACGAACACACTGGAGGATTACTCTGGAATAAGTGTACCGATGTCTGGCCGTGTTCGACCGTGCTGCTGGGATGGCATGATGGTGCTTCTGGGAGAGCAGTGCCAAGAGCCCTACAATGTCAGGGTCACAGTGAAGCTCTCATGAAGCTCCTCGTGAAGACCCCTCCTCTCCCCCCGCCCCCCTCCTCGAGCTAAACTCGAGCTTTAACACCTAACACCTAAGGCCATTAAGCTTAGCAAAGAGGTATATCTACGCAGTAGGAACGTGATGAACGGAACGGATGTTTCATTCGTGATACCCTAGCAACGCTATACTCGATGTCTGATAATGGTTTGAAAGGCCCCGGCAGGCTCCTCTAACAAGCAGACCGCCGTCGCATCGCATAGTTGACAGGGTAGGTTGCGCCCCCAAGGGCGGGGTGCCACGGGGACCGTAGACGTCATTGAGGAACCTTTTTTTGTTCTGGGATATTGGAAGTATGCAGTATAGCCCTCAGGAATGGCTCTGCTGTCCCGCTTCATGAGCGATGCCTTTGATTATACGAATTGGATTCCAAGTTATCAAAGATCATCTGCTGCTCGACATATAAACACCCTCAAGAGACTCGACTTCTCTCTGTAATAGGACTCTCCTCGATGGTTCCGTTTGCTGCTCCATTGCCGTTTCTTTTTCTTCTTCCTGTTCCTCCTTTCCGTTTGGACAGGAGACAAGGTTCAGACCTGCAGGACACACACACACACACACACATACACACTCTTCTCTCTCCTGGAGTCCTGGCAGCCCAACCTCAACCTGATTGATATCTTTGTCAGCTATTTCGATCGCCGTCGAATTGATGCAGAGAATGAGGCCGCATTCTGCATGATGTGTGCCGCAGATCATGGACGGCAGACTGCAGACTGCAGAGCATTAAACTCATAGGGCAGGAACAATGGAGGAATTCGCCTTACATGGATGATGGGCATCTTAGCTAGCTCGCTGGTGGACGGATGTGAGCAAACTTCAAGTTGGATCAGACCACCATGTACAACTACACATAGTTGGATAAGTAACTTGGTAGATCTTGTTAAACAAGTAGGACAGCCTCAAAAGGTAGCATTGCACTCTTTATCACCAAGCCTATGATCCTGCACGTTTAAACAGAAGAGAAGTCTCGGATTAACCCGTGGGATCATCATCACCCCTCTCTGGAAACGACCGATCTCTCCGAGTCAAAAACGAGGCAAAGAAAGAAAGAATAAATAAATGAGTAAATAAATAAAACCCCTCATTTCTTTGAAAACCAAAAACCATAACAAAGGCGCCAGCGAGGTTAAGAACGTAGCTAAGGGGGGTATCTACATATAGCCCGTGATGCCGTTAAACCATTACCAAAATTTGCGTGCGCCCAAATCTGCGTGCGTTAAAAACAAGAATAGGCCGTTGGTTGCTGCTGCGTGTTTGCTCCTTTGCTCTTCGCCTCGTTCCTTCCACACTCGGGCATCACATAACACACGCTCTTTCTCTGCTCTCTGCTCTCTCCAGAATGGTATCGAAGTATGCCTGCCTGCCGCCCTTCCCCACCTAATTGCCCAGTAAACCAAACGAGATGAGCAAACAAAAACGAAGAGGTAAAAAAGCAGAAACAGAAACAAAAAAAGTCGAGAGCCAACGCCTCGCCATGTCCGCCCTGCTTTTACGGCCTCGCTGTGCCGCGTCCACCCCGCGCTGTCGATCATCTCATCGTCTGGGCAGGTTATTAGCCCGATAGGCTGACGCACCCCCCGTATTCCACCCCTGATTGATACTGTTCTTGACAATCAGCGCCGCAGCCGCAGCAGCTGCCTGGCGCTCCTTTTGACGGTGCCTCTCCCTGAGGTAGTTAGTTGCTTCGGGCCGCATGCGAAGAATGCGGAGGATCATATCATCGCTGGGGTCTGCCTGGGCCTCTTTGCGCTTCTCTTCTTTGGCTCTTCTCATTGTGCCTAGATTTCGGCTCATCATGATACTCTTGCCACGTCGGATAGTGCCCATACTAGCGAAAGCTCCAGGCCCGCCGCTAAAGGTTGGCCCAAATGTTGCTGGAGCCGAGAGTCGGTTTTCGTGCTTCTCCTGAAGAAGCATTTGCGTCGCGCGCTGGGCGTTGGCAGCAGCCATGCGCTCAGACTCCCGAATCAGGGTATCCGTTGGCTCAAAGTAGAAGAAGTTCAAGGCTGCCAGCTCGTGCCACTTGGGCGACTTCAGGACGTCCTGCGGCACACCCAACTGCTCTCCAGAGTCATCCTTGGCATTGAAGAACTCAAAGAGAAGATTCAACCATTGATAGACAATGTCGATCTCCTTCTGTGCCAGGGGCCTCTGCGAAGAGGGCTTCTCGGACAGCGGGGGCACCAAAAGGCCTTCTATGGCCTGGAGGACTTCCTTCCATAGACGTGTCATGACCGCAAGCATCGTGGCGTCGGTTAGGGTCTGTTTCATAATGGCGAAGTTCTGGTCAAAGTAGTGGAACAGCGGTTGCAATGCTCCCTCGATGTCGCTTGCTGTGGTGACGACTGGCATGGTCGATGCCCTCTTCTTCCATAGACTGGTCACCTGCGAACCGATACCGCCACCTTTGACCAGTCTCCGCAAAGTTTCGAGAGAAATGGTGGCACTGATTTGAGCTCGGAGCTAGATCAGAGTTAGCAGCTGAATCCAAGTGCAACGAAATGAAGCGTACCTTATCCGTGATCTTGCGGACCATATCTCTCTCTGTTCTCTTCAAGTGGCGGAACGCCTTTCCAAAGTAGAATTGAATGTCGTCGCGCTCGCCTTCCATGCTCACACGCAGCAACACTCTACCTTGGGTGTCCAAATCCAGCCAGTATTCGCGAGGCAGGTAGTCACTAAAGTGAATGGGATCAACCTTGAGCGACGTACGACCAACAAAGTCATGTTCGCCAAAGGTATCGTAATCCCAAATAGTGGCGATGATGTTCAGCGGACTTGACACCGTGATGTCGACAGATTCGTCCCAGCGAGGGTTCAAATTCCGATACACAATGCGTGTCTTATAAAGACGCTTTTGGTACTCGTCTCCGAGGACTACGTACGGATCACTGAAACCACCCGGATCGCAAGCCTTCAGGTCTTCGGCTTCAACAATCTTGATTGTGAAGACGTACTTATTAGGTCGTCTTGGTTGTTGCTTGCCGAGGCGCTCAGCCTTTTGCAAAACCTCGGCGCAAGCGTCGACGTTCATCGACTTCTCTAGCTTGTCTAGAGCTTGCATGGCATGCTCGATATTGTTGAGCTTGACGAAAGACTAAGATTATGTTAGCGAGTTACGTGATGCAGGGTGGTAAATTGGTGCAAACCTCAGGATAGAATTGAAACGGCTCTGGAGCATCTTTGGTGTTCCAGGCATCTCGAGCATACTGAGCATACTGCATGAACTTTTCTTGTGTTGTTTGGTTCGCAGCTGCAGCCTCCTGCGCCGTTGGCCGGTCCATCTCCTTTCCAAATCGTTTCTCAAGCTCCTCGCAGTATTGGCCAATGCCAGCTGCGTAAGAACGAGCCAGTGCCGTCATGAATCTGGCGTGGTGGACGTCGCTGTCCCATTCTAACTGATAGACCTGTTCCATGGTTTGATGGAACATGGAAAATATATCCACAACGGAGGAGCTGTGTCGTTCGTTGTCCGAAGGAATGCCGTCGGGATTGTGAGTCTTGACTTGGAACGGATCTTCGGCAATTGCGTTGTCGACTAATTCGACCATGACACTCTCGGCATTGCGAACCCATCGCCAAACGAAGTCCACCAGAAGTTCCTCAATCTGGAACTCGAATGGCTTGTCGGGCAGCGCGGCGTGGTGTGTCCGGCGCATGTCAACTAGCTCTTTGTAGAGGTCAAACCCATCCTGCATGTTGATTTCTTCACCACTCTCTTTTGCAACTGCAATAGTGCGTTCAATGATGTGTTGCGCATCTCGTTCATAGCTGGGAAACATCACATCCACGAGGACCTGCCAGGGTTTGACGCCCATAATCTCCCCGATATTCTTGTACCGTTTTTGAATTTTGTTCGAAAGCTTGGTGACCGCCCGGCCGAGCTCAACAACGTGGGTGAACTGCCACTCAGAGGCATGATTGGGTAGTTTCTCGTGCACAAAAGCGTTGTACGCGTCCGTGGCAGCACGTCTCATGCCGTCGGTGAGATGAGTAGCGAATTCCTGAGCCTGTTCAGGTTTGACGGAGAACGCAGGATCCGAGTGGATATGGTCCACCAACAACTCCATCACGGCCGCAATGTTGGGTGGTTTCGATGCGTAACAATTGAGCATTAGGTTGTAAAGATCTCGTAGTAGAAAGTCGTGGAGGCTGTGGAGTGTCTGCTGGTATACAGCGAAATCATGAATGGTCCAACGGCTTTGGTCAATGTCCAGCAAGCCCGCGTTATACTGGTGTAAGTGTGGCGGTTTCTTGACATCTTCACCCGTAGTCTTTACGTTGTTGATTGCAGCGAGAAGATCCTCGGCAGGAAGCTCTCCGTCGAGAAACTTCTTCCCAATCACCTCGACAAAAGCAATTAGTCTTGAAAATTGAGGAAGGCGCCAGTACACGCTAAGTTCCATGAGCAGGTCGCCAGACTGCTTCGAGATCGGAGTGAACTCTGCTGCCGGATCAGCGTGTAGTTGATCATACGTCATACAATCTTTCAGGATGGCCTTATAGAAAGCTCTCGAGTCGTTGGGTATGAACGTGTAGACGGCCTCCTCGAAGTCCTGGCTAGAGTCGTCGAGAGATAGAGAATCAAAGTTGATAGAGCTGTCGAAGTTCAGGAGGGAACCATCAGGGCTAGAGATTGCTTTGCTGATTTCCGAGTACGATTGTTCTGTCCCGAAGACTGACATGGGCCGTCCAGGAAGTGGCTTGTCCATCGTAGCCGTTGACGTCTTGGCCAACTCAGGGTTGACAGTCAAAATGTCGAGAATGATTTGAGACAGATGCGGCGCTTCAGCTCTCCTCCACTCTTGGAAGGCTTCCTCGACATCAAAGTCCTGACTCCTCAAAGCGCCAGGTGCACCTGAAGCCAACCTTTGCTGGTAGTTCTTCATGTCCTTGATCGCGTTTTCCTCCGTCCAGATGTATCGGCTAGCCTCGATGTCAGACTGTACTTCGGAGTTGGATCGACCAAATATGCGAGCCACGGTGAGGACTAGCGGCATGTCCTTGACGTCGGTGCTCGGAGGAACGACGATCTCGATGGTGTTGCCTTCGCCCTGAGCAGCGTCGAGAGACAAGTTCTGATCCCTAGTGAGTAGCTTGTTCTCCAAAGTATGCAATCGGCTCATCAACTCGGGCCTGTCTCTGTCGTGCCCCTGGTCCCGAAGAGTTTGCGCCACTAGCCTGATGAACATGGCCATATGTCTGTCCGCCGTTTCCTTCCACGAGTCGTCCGTCGCCGATGTTAGCTGGGCATACTTTTGGTTGGCCTTGGTCGCGGACGAGTAGAACATGAGAACGTAAGGCTCGAGCTTTCGGTCCTTCTCTACGGATTTTTGAAAGCCCTTCTCGGTGAATGCTGTGTATGCTTCGGCAAAGCTGCGCTTCAGAGCCGAGTCGTTGAAGCCTTGCATGGGTTCCTTTCCTGTCAGGACGTTCTTAAGTCTCTTCTCCAAGGGTTTCTGGAAGCCATGGGGCAGCTTGATGCTGTTGGAACCTGACGAGACGAATTGACCGACCAGTTCGGTGACGCTCGTGTGGGATCTCTGGGCTGGTTTCGGGGCGGCAACATATTGCTTTCGCTTCTGTCTCGGTTGGAGGATGTGGTTGAGGTATGCAATTCGCAATGCAAAAGTATAGGCATCGTCATGGCTGACGACGGTGATGTTGCCCCTGGATGCTCCCCTCGGTCTCATGCTTAGCCGGTTGCTAGTTACTCGACGGCCCGGCATCCACGAGCTCCTAGAAGCGGATGACATGATCGCGGATCGTAACGGGTCCGGAGATGCGTGGGGTCGAAAGTCGGACGTGGGCGATAACGGGGCACGATTTATGAGAAAGCTGTCATTCTCGTACCAGCGCAGAATGGCCAGCTAGGTGGTTTGTAGTGGTCGGCTGTAGACTTTGTTCGTAGACGTGACAGGTCGATCTAGGGCTGTCAGGAAGGTTCCAGCTGCGACAGCGGAGAAGTTATCGTCGGTAGGTCGGGGGGTTTGGAGGAAATGAAGGTTGCGGCGAAATGTGGTGGCCGTCGAGAGTTGGATGGTGGTGTTGATCTGCCAAGGACCCAATGTCTAGCAAGCACACTGCAGCCGCTTGGGGACCCTCAGAAGGTTTGGGGGTGAATGTTTGGTGCAGCAGGTGACACACGTCATTGGCAGAAAAGGAGATGTGGTGACTGCCGGGACCCCTTGTACTTTTCAGGAAAAGGTGGCACGGTGGTACCTGCGGCCCTGCGCGGCGCTAAGCGGCCCTGGTATGGACAGCACGAGGGACGGGAGGGAGGCTAAGTTGGCGAATAGTATACCTCTAGCAACATTTCGTCGCTAATGAGGTACTTATCGCAGCAAGTAAGATGGGTGGCATTAGTTGGTGAACAGAGGTATTCTGATTTCATTAGTGCTGGGCGTATCGGGTATCGATGATGCCTAACCGGCGGAGACCCGTGGACGGGGCCGGACCACTGGTCACTGCAGTTCTGGCCTGACGATACGACACCTCAATCTAGAGAAATGCGAGCAAACGGATAATGCCAACAACTGGCATGCAATGGGTCTTGGTGTTTTGTTCCAAGCTCTGGGTCAGATTCTACCTTTGATTTTTCTTTGCGACAGAGCTGGAGACGAAACTTCATCAAGACCTCTCCCCAACAGATAATTGAAGAGATACACCACATGAGAATAGTCACCGACTTTCGATGTTTCGTCTCTTTCGTCAGGCCGTGTAAGGCTCCCTTGAAAGAAGCTCTCAGGCGGCAAGTCCACGGACGTGGGACCACACTCTGTACAAAGGGAGACATTCACGATACGAGATCTGTTGCCGCCATGCTTGGCTATTTCGCCTTCAATACGAAAACTTTCACCGTCTGGCATTAGTCTCGGATTCTCAGTCCGGCCTCCTGCAGATCGCCTTGAAATTCTATGTGAGTGAAGTTGAGCCTGAGACTATCAACACCAAAGGGAACTGCTCGCGTGTTGTGTCACTAGCGATAGCGTTATGTATTATCCGTACGGATACGACCATTTCCAAAGGGACCAACGGTATCAGCAAATCACATGCTTCCGCGTAATGTGTCTTGGCCGCTTCTATCGACCTTTCTCCTTGTTCTTTCAATTTTCTTTCTTCTCCACTGCATCCTCCGAACGGTCCAAGGGTATTTCCACAGCCATTGTCCAGCGAATCAGTAGTCCGTCCGGACCAAAGATGGAGCGTCCAGGACGCGCATATCTGGTCCATCATGCGCAGCTCATCATTTCCCGGTCCTTATCATATTCTGTACGATACTCCACGGGCACTCATTGAGCATTTTCCTTGACCCAAGTCACAATGCCTTTCTCGGTCAAATGTCTTACCTCCTAGTCACCGGCAGAAGCTCTGTGGCCATATTCATTGGTAGGACCTATGCTGTGCAAAGGACCACACTGGCGTTCCAGCGGTCCAGTTGATTTGACACAGGTGCAATCGCAGTCTTATCATGATCAGGGCAAGAAGATCGACGATGCGTCGTGGCAATCAAGCTGGCAGTGGCACTGAAAGCCGTAGATTCAGAACAGGTAGAAGGCTCGAGTCGCTATGTTCTCTGTGCCCAATGCCCGATTATTCGTCTCAATTTTGTCCGAGGGATGTTCCTTGTCTGCCGCTGGGACGCTGGGGATCGCATGGTCCATTGTTTATCTCATACACACGGACGAGCCCGGCTGCTGGAGCCGTAATAAGTCAGAAAGGCGAAATTGCCCAATACAGCGCCAACAAGCCGGAGGTGACAGGCCTGCATTGTAAAGTATTTGACATTTGGTGATGTATGGGTTGCAAGTTCGATGCTGGCGTGCAAGACGTTGCCCAAGTTGTGGGATCGTATCCGTAGGAACAAAAAGCTTCTGACGGAGTGAACGGTGCGCCGTCACAGTCGGAAGGAGTCATGGTGGTAATAGGTATCAAGGCGCGTACGAGATGCTCTTAGCTTTGCACCGACTAAACAGCTATGCCGCGCAGGCCATGGCGGCCGGCGCCCGTTGATCGGTGACAGGCGCACTGCTTTCGTGAGAGAAAGTCTGAAACAGCTCTCCATCCTCTTTTACCTGAGAGTCTCGGAATCGGCTGGACTCTGCTTGGCTCATAGCAAAGGTAGAGAGGCGGAGACGCTTCCCGGGACTTTGGTAGGCATAAGGACAGCATGCCGAACCCAAGACTGAACCCGACTGGCTAGACGAAAAGTTCGATCAACGCAGAGACTTCGTTCGTATGATTCGAGAGCTTGTTGCATCTACTATGTAGTTCCTGGAGTGGAGGAGAGTGACGGCCGATTGACTTTCAAGGCTTTTCAGAGGACTGGGGAGTCAGTCTCCGAAGGCCCCTCATCAGCTACCCCCTTTCTTGATGCAATGCAGGAGCATAATTGGCAACCTGCAGGTGGTGTCGTCGCAAGTTGACGAGTTGGATCCCGACTCTCTGGAATATTGGATAAGTAAACGGGTGAAAGCGCCATAATCAAGCGAACAGTTTGCAAGAGCCGCTTTGTCGGCGTGATGAACAGAATCCTTGCCCAGTGGCCAACAGACAGGGCCATATCTCCGCGTAGAAGAAACTTGGGGGACGGAGACATGGCGTCCGAGAGGGTGTTCAAGATCTCGCGGCTTGCCGGGCTTTGCTTCGCTTCCCCAAGTTGGGAATCTGGGAGGGGCAAATACCTAGGCCCCTAGAGTGGAGAGGATTGGGGGGCACGAAAAGGAACGGCGGTACTGCGCGCCCAGTCAGTTTGTTGCTTATTCGTGCTTGTCATGAAGACTTGGTAATTAGTGCCAAGGTGCCTTGCTACGGCCCAACAATGTGCGGGATGGGCAGGACCAGGTGGTGTGGTGATCCCATGCGCTTTGGTCAACTGTCGAAGATCTTGAACTGATGACCCCACCATAGACGTCTAAAAAAGTGAAAGAGGCCGCCGTTGTGCCTGGAATGAAGGAGAGACGCGGATGCTGTTCAGTGCCCCAAAGAGGACCTAGGAGGACACATGAAACCCGGAGGTGAGATGGTGGATGGCTGGCGGTGATGGTGTTAGTGTTGGTGCTGTTCTTGTACTTGACAAGGCTTTGGAAGGTTTGGTGTCCGTGGATGGTGAGGTGAGGTAGACCCTCGCGCTCCTGAATGCCATAGAGGTGATGCCGAGGGGGTAAAGCTCTTTGTGTGATAGATATTATTATCGTTGATGCAGCCCGATGCTTGGTATTCCATTGGAAAGGCTAGACGAAGAGAGTTCCACGGGTGGATAATCATGGGAATTTGAGGCCGGCGGGCAGGGGTCGGGATAAAAGTGAAATCGGCGCCAATCTCGTCTTCGCCAACCCTGGCGCCTGAAGACCAAGTGGGCTTGATTCAACGTCACAACGGGGGAAGGGCAGTTGGGGATTGAGGTGAGATGCACCTGCCCAGCCAGCGCTGGATGTACCTAATTGCGCATCGCAGCTTTCCAGTGGCAGCGGCGGCGCGTAGTGTACCTTACCCTTCGTGCTTCCCAGTCCAATTCAGACGAGGTGGCATGGTACCTTACCTTACTCCAGACCACCACAGTGACAAGCCCAGCCCGGCCAAGTCCAGCCCACATGCATCGTGTACATGTACCTGACTGGCGTGGGAAATCTCCGCGGCGACACAAGTATCTTGAACCGAATGCGGGCCTTGACGACACTTTCAAGGAGGGGAGGGGGGGCACTGGGGGGCACATCAGCGGCAGCAGGCAAGCACCTCAGCAATAGCAACACAGTGACAGCGACCGACAAGCAACAGGCCTCTGAGGCAGACGTGCCGCAGCCCAGCAGCTGGTGGTTCTCCGTCGACATCGGATCGCAACATTCAACCTTTTGCATTTGCATGACTCTCTTATTCATTTCCCCCCGTCCATTCTACTCTACAACAACTACCACTACATCTCTGGTTTTTTACCTTTCATTCCTGTTCACCCCTCAAATACTCCCACCCTCGACGCCGCCGTCGCCTGCCGTTATCCCCGCAGCTTTTACTTTAACCCCTTCGTTCAGGCCCTCGTCGCCTCCCGCAGCCGCAGCGTCTCGAACCTGGCTGCTCAGTCCACGCTTCCGTACCGCCTGCCCGTGGCTGTGGCTTGGCCTCTTTTTGTGTCGCCAAATGTTCACGTTCCTGGCTAACTTGCGACCCCGCGCTGCAAAGCCCGCCGACCACCAAAGAGGCGCTCCCTCTGCCTCTGCCTCACCTCCGACGTTCTACATCTTCATGCGCCGTTAATCCTAACTTCAACATCTCATCATGGGCATCGTTAGCAGCAAGCCCGATGACGGGGCTACCCTCTATCTTAGAGACCAGAATCGACGTGCGACCTCCCGCCCTCTGCTCCCTCTGTTCTGCTTGCCCTCTGCCTTGCCTGTTCATGCATGCAGCCTTGCGCATCCGCTTGCTAACTCTTCGTTGCAGTATCCATATCTTCTCTCGTCATCTCCAACCCGCGAAGGCGCTCTTCCGTTAACATCGTTCCCAATGCATTCCCCGCCACCAGAGTCTCGGCCTCTCGTCCGCTAGGCGACGGCAGTCCCATAGAATTCGTTCAGGTTCGTAGGCGCAAAGAACAGCACCGCACTTTCTCTGCTCTCTCTACTTCCTAGGGACATGCGCTGACCTTCATATTTGCAGGACACCGAAGTCGTAACAAGTCCCGGCGGCGTCCCGAATTTCATACTGAAGCTCAACCAAGACGATGAGCTAGTCTTCACCTTTACCTTCGTTATACGTCAAGGCCAACAGTTTGTCACCAACGGCGGCGCTGACGCTGTAGCAACGACCGACACTCAAATCAGCGGACTGACCTACGTCTATGCCTCTACACCCCGCGAAGTAGAGAACTTGGTGACCCGCGAGTTCCACGCAGACCCGAATCTACACAAGAATTCCAACGTTGAGTTGGTAGGCGACTTTGCGACTGGCGGCACTCCCTCCGTCTCTTTTGAATGGACCTGGAAATGGAAACCTCCAAAGAGCATTGAAGACAGGGGAGGTGGATGGAGGAATTCCTGCAGCGTATGCTCACTACAGACCATGAGCATGAAGCATTGCTGATCCCGTCATAGTTCGTCGAATACGACCCTCGCGCTCACTGCCTGCACACTCTGGCTAGTTTCTCATACTGGGTGTCGAGTAAGGCTTCGCTCGTCTTTCTTACCCGCGGCCCGCAGCTGACTTCTTCCAGACCCAGTCTCGCCGCTCAGCCACCCAAACTCGCCATCCCCTCCCTTCCTACTGACCGCCCCTCCTAAGATCCGTGTCGCCTCGTCCCAGTCTGTGGATTCTCGGATCAGTCATGCCGAGTTAGACGAGCCCTTGTCACCGTTGCCGGGCAATACATCATCGACCACCATCCTCCCTGTGCCACAATCTGCGTCGGAGCCGATCAAAGTAGATGTCGCATGCCCGAAACCCACCGACGATGTTCTTGTACCAGACGATGGACCTGTCTTCAGGGCGACGATTAAATCGTTGGAGCAAAAGACTGGCAACATGCGGACGCAGATGAAACGCGTGCTCAAGATGGCCAAACAAGCACACGAAGCACAGCAAGAGGCCAATAAGAACTTTTCCGAGTTCATCGATACTCTTCGGGAAGCCTCTTCAACAAATGCCAATGCTGTCCAGCCAGCCATCGAACACTACTTTGACAAGATTGCCCGGGAGATTCTCGCCTATGAGCGGACAAATACTGTCAACCTCAAGAGGATTGTGATCGATCCTTTGGACAAATTCTATACAGTGGATATCAAGCAAGCCGAGTCCAAGAAACGTGACTTTGAGGAGGAAAGCAAGGATTACTATGCTTACGTTTCAAGATATCTCGGACAGCGTCACGATTCTGTCAAGGCTAAGAAACTGGCAGAGAGTGATTCAAAGTACCAGACCAAGCGTCGCAACTTCGAGCTCAAGCGTTTCGACTATTCGAGTTTCATGCAAGACTTGCATGGCGGCCGCAAAGAACAGGAAGTTCTGTCCCACCTCACGCGATACGCTGACGCTCAAACGAAGAGCTTCCTCGAGGCGGCGAAAAAGATCGATACCCTTCTACCCCAGTTGGAGGCACTTTCAAACGAAGTACAAGAGGCCGATAAGGAGTATCAGTACCAAAGGCGGGAGCGCGAAGAGAAGAGACGACTACTCGAGAAAAGCAACCAGCCGTACAATGAGCCCGATCCCATCCCTGTACCCGGTACAAGCAGTGGCCCGGTTGCGAGCTCAAATGGAACTGCGTATGTTTCCGACAGTGATCTAGGCCGTGCCGACAGCACAGGATCGCAGTTGAAGGTGGCAATGTCTTCGGGTTCGAATCCTTCCCTTTCAATGGCTTCTCCTGAGCTATCTCGATCCCCGGGCAGTCTCGGCAATTCTTCTGTTGGAAGTCCTGCTCAAGCCTCAAAGTTCAAAGGAATCCGTGATTTGGAGGAGAAAGACTATGGCCAATCGTCAGGCGCCAGCAGCACACAGCGTAAAGAAGGCCTGCTATGGTCCCTTAGTAAGGGCGGAAGCAATCATGTTGACCCGCGCAACCTGAACAAACAGGGTTGGCACAAGTAAGTTCACCTGGAACCCCCAAAGCATTTTGCGTCCTGACAAAGCAGGTTCTGGATTGTTCTCGATCAGGGCAAGCTCTCGGAGTATAGCAACTGGAAACAAAGGCTTGATTTGCACAATGATCCAATCGACTTGAGAATGGCATCTGTTCGAGAAGCACGGAATGCTGAGCGTCGATTCTGTTTCGAAGTCATTACGCCTCAGTTCAAACGAGTCTACCAAGCAACGTCGGAAGAAGATATGAACAGCTGGATAACGTCTATCAACAATGCGTTGCAAAGTGCGGTCGAAGGTCGCATCATGAGAGACAAGTCGGCGCCGAGCGATTCAGGATACATCAAGAGAGACATTGGCTCGATCCTCACCGGCAAGAGCCCCTCTGTTGGCCACAATAGCCACCACAGTCACGCAAATTCAAATAGCGCACCCGTACGCCGAATTACTGTGGGCGCTCGGCCCAGCACGCATCGATCAACCAGCTCGAGTTTCGACGAGAATCCTGACAAGCTGCTTCAATTGCTTCGCGACAACGACCAAGGAAATTGCTGGTGCGCTGATTGCGGGTCGGGTACAAAAGTCGAATGGGTTTCAATCAATTTGGCCATTATTCTATGCATTGAATGTAGTGGCATTCATCGCTCCCTCGGCACGCACATCAGCAAAGTGCGATCTCTCACCTTGGACATCAATTCCTTCACCTCTGATATTGTCGAGCTGTTACTTCTTGTTGGAAATAGAGTGTCCAACATGATTTGGGAAGCGAAGCTCGAGCCTGGCTTCAAGCCGACACCGCAGGCAACCCGAGAGATGCGGTTGCGGTTCATTACGGCAAAGTACGTGGATAGGGCATACGTTGAGCCGATTTCAGCCACACTTTCGCGTTATCCAAACCCCGACGACACCTTGCTGGCAGCCATCAAGAAGAATGAGATCCAGCAGGTGATCTACGCCTTGGCTTTGAGGGCAAGTCCTAATGTCACGGACAGGTCTCGAGGAACGCACGCAGTTTTTCTGGCGCTGGCGGCCGCCGATCCTGCGTCACCTTCTCCCACTCCAGGGCAGCCCCCGGAGACGGACAGAACGGTGCCATTCCCAGTTGCAGAGATGCTGCTTCAAAATGGTGCAGAAGTTCCGTTGACGATGCCGGCCTTCCCCCTCAGCCGGAGTGCGCAATTGTATATTGAAGAGAAACGAGGGCGCAGCACGGGGTTTTCAAACGACAGCGTCGGGTCATTGCCCGGCAACCTGAGTCCCAACGAAAAGCTGCAGCGGGAGAGAGATGCCCGATTACAGAAGAGAGTAAGCGCGGGAGGACGTCTGGCCAAGAGCCCGATTCCGGAAAGGTAGCGACCTACCTGTCTCGAGCGGCTGGGACAACTCAACATGTGCCTTGCCTTTGCACTGCATCCGAGGCATAGATCTTCTCTTGAAGTTCACTTATCGACAGACGATTATGATGACTCCGGGGGTGACGATGGATGAAATCATGTTGGCACTGGCAAGAAGACGAAGAGGAAATGGCTGGCATGCTTTGACACTGTCATTACGAGAAGCCATATTGGTTTTGAAGGGTCTGGTGGCCCTTTTTCTTTTCCTACCGGGCGAGAGAGGCTATCTGTTTTCATTGCCGGACATGAGGAGCCCAGAGTCACGGGACGATGTTGTCACATATAGCATGTGTACAGAGTGCTCTTTTCCATGACAGACGCCAGCGCAGGGCCGATCAGGTACACACCATTGTAGTAGTCCTCGATTGGAGAAGGCCAAAGGTTGGAGAGTGCAGAGACGGCCGTTGTGCGTGCGTGCTTGTCAGTGTGTGTATGGATAGTAATAGTAATGAAATGATGAATACAAAGTAAGATAGTAACATTTTATTTCGGCTGTATCGTATGCCATAGACCGAGTGAATGAGGCGATTGAGGCGAAACTCTTGTTGCCACTGGCAGTCAGACAGAAAAGGAGAAAAAAAAGAGAAGGAAAATCGTAAATGAGTCGTTTGGTGGCAGGTGAAGCACTCACGTGTGGGTTTGACGTGGGATGAATCACACCTGCGGTCCGTAGTATACTTAGCCACAGCAAGCGACGGGACGCACACCTATTCTTACAGAGTGACCTAAAAGACTGGGTGGAAGGGGTGTGGGAACGTCACTCTTAGATGCTGGGAAGGGCACATGATGGGAATGTCTCAATTTGGAGACTCGAGACGGAGGATGGACGGGTGTCTGCGTCAAGCTCGTTCGCCATACCCGCTGTCGAGACCCAAGTTCGACAAGGTGTGGTGAGGAGTCCATGAGCATAGTATGGGAAATCTCGATCGTAAATAGTAAGGAAAGCAACCTGAGGGGCAATAGCGGCTATTTGATTCATGAACACCTTAGCTACCTTACCTTACCTTCATCATCTGGTTGTGGTTGAGTGGACCCCCCTTCCTAGGCGAACATCGCGATAGTGTGCAGGTGAGGTTTGCAGAGGGAAGAAGAACGGCTCACATGAGACCTGCTTCTTTCCGCCACATGGTTCGTGATAGAGGCGGAGGCGGGAGGGAAGTGGGAGAGGAGCTATTATCAGTCGCACGCGGGCGCGGTTCTTGCTTCCGCTTCATGGGGCTGGCGGCATTCATATGGAAGGGGATGGGAGTCATTTCCCTTTTCGAGAAAACGGAATTTTGAAATGTTTTGCCATTCAACCTCGTTCATCATCGTTGCGGAAACACCATTGCGATCGTCTTTTCAACTCTGCGCGACCCAGTGTATAACGACTTCTACCTTGCCTTGAGGTAAGGTACCTTACCTTACACCATCTCTCTATTTCACCTTATCTGTGGTATCTGTGCACGTATCTGCCAGATCTGCATACGACCTGCGACAGTCGAAAAAACGAAAGGAAAGAAAAAGGAACTGAGCAGGGAAAGCGGCTTTGGTTTACCTCATTTGAGAGAGCAAGAGAAGAAGAGCTCGCAGGAAACGGTCGATGACTGCGTGTCTAGGCTGCAGCGCACCCAACTGCTGCACCACTGCAGTCATTCGATCCTCGAGGACCCACTTGCTCTGGCACGGTCGTCCTCGATCCGAGAAAACCAAGGGAAGGAAGGCCCTGTCAACAGCTAACCTCCACTGCCTGCCTGCCTGCCTGCCTCCAGCAAGCAGTCCAGCTGTGTCAGTGTGAGGTAAGGTCACTCTGGGGCGGTGTTCACAGTTCAGCCCAGTTACCTTCCCGGTGACGGGTCCAGCAAGCCCCAGCCAGCCCTGCCCAGCCCAGCGGACGGGACCCTCCCCAGGACCAGGACACAGGACAGCCGTGGACAGGACAAGCAGGACCACCACCTCACCAGCACCGGGACACAGGGACAAACTGACGGGACCCGGCAGCTTGCACAGGGCCATTGCCAGGGGCGTTTGGTTGGTTCTTCCACTTTTTTGGTCTGGCTTGGCCGTAGCTTGAGCACCACTGCACTTGCACCTGCACCAAGCTACCACCTCCCTTTCCCCCTCTCCACTTTGGGGGAACTGACTTCCCGGATCGTCCAATACGCAGGCCGCAGTACGCAGTAGCTCCTCCATTTTCCAGGCTGCACTCCACGCTCACTCCTCGGGGCTTGCCTTTCCAGGCTTTTGCTGAGCAGCTGGTTTATTAATGCGAAGAGCCTCGCCATCCATTACATCTCTCCCTTAGGCAACACTTCCAACATCCAATCTTCCCATCCCCAATCCGTTACAACTTTCACAATCACCCACGTTACACCTTATCCTCAGAACTTTTGTCTGCACAAATCATTTTGGCCGTACAGAGGTTTCCCGTACGTACCAGCTTTACCATAACCAAAGATCGACACATACCTGGTACCCATTAATTCACCGACGACGTAACCATTCCTTACCTCACCTTGCTTTACCCGCCTGCTGCCTCGGAGAATCCCACTTGCGAGCGAATCCCGCAAGACTCGTAACACTACCAATCGAGGCCATGGCTCCTCCTCAACCCGAAAAGAGCCAATTGAAACGAACTAGAGTAAGTCGTCTACTGATCTGCCCGGCCTTCTGGTGTGCAATCCTAAATCGTCTTTCCCTTCCAAAGGGTTCTCTGCCAGAAACCGAACTGGATGCGAAGAAGCCCCGCCGCTCCGACAGGCAATCACCCGAACCCGAGCACAAGACGCCAGTCTCTAAGAAGCATCAGCTTCCCTCCCCAGTCACAAGGTCCGGCGACTCGGATGAGGTCTACAAGGAGCCCACCGCCACACCCCCGGAAGGACGTCCTAGCCAGGTGAACCACCGCGATAAGGACGACGCGTCGCAAGCCGTTAATAACATCTCCTCACCGCCGCAGGAGGCTACCCAGGCTTTCTCGCAGTATGCCCACGAGACCAAGGAGGCCCTTTCGGACGAGGTCGAGGATGAGGTGAAGGAGGGCGTATGGGGGTACTTGTTCCCTCTCGATACCAAATATGGCAAAGTTGTCGTCATGAAGAGGCGAGCCGCTTGCCCTCTGCCTGACGCTATTGAGGCGAAAGAGTCGACGAATAAGGATCAAAATGGAAAGTCGTCCCTGCAGAAGGAAGAAGAGGCGTACGAGCGCACAAAGGTCAAGGGAGTTGCATCGGGCGGATACTTGATTGGCCGTCATCCAGAGTGCGGTAAGCCTGTCGTCCGTCTCCGGGCGTAGCCATGGTGTCGCTGACAACTCGCAGACATCGTCGTGGACGATCCTATCATTTCCAACAGGCATTGCTTAATCTTCACTGAAAACAAGGGCGGTGACACTGTTGCGATTCTGGAGGATTTGTCTAGTAACGGAACTTTCGTCAACGAAGCAATCGTAGGACGCAACAAGCGGAGAGAGCTCCAGGAGCAAGACGAAATCGCTGTTATTGACAAGGCTCGTTTTATCTTCCGGTACCCCAAGAGTCGGCAATCTAGTGCATTTCTGAGTCAGTACACTCTCCTCGAGAAGTTGGGCAAGGGTCACTTTGCCGAGGTGTTTTTGTGTGTCGAGAAGTCTACCGGTCAACGGTACGCCGTCAAGATCTTCACCAAAACGCCCGGCATGGAGGAGAGATCCAAGCAGGAGGGCTTGCAGCAGGAGATTGCTGTTCTCATGGGCGTCAGCCATCCCAACGTTCTCTGCTTGAAGGACACGTTCAATGAACGTAACGCTGTTTATCTGGTCCTCGAGCTGGCTCCTGAAGGCGAGCTGTTCAACTTCATTGTGATGAGGCAGAAAGTGAGCGAGGATGAGACGCGTAAGCTCTTCAAGCAGCTCTTCCAGGGCATCAAATATCTTGTGAGTCTCACATCATGGTAATTCTGAGTCGAGCGCTGACTAGTGGCAGCACGATCGCAACATTGTTCACAGAGATATCAAACCTGAGAACATCTTGATGGTCGACAAGGAACTCAATGTCAAGCTGGCTGATTTCGGCTTGGCAAAGATCATTGGCGAAGAGTCCTTCACGACCACATTGTGCGGCACGCCCAGTTATGTGGCTCCGGAGATTCTCGCCGAGGGCAGGCACAGAAAGTACACGAAAGCTGTAGACATTTGGTCGCTGGGTGTCGTGTTATACATCTGCTTGTGTGGCTTCCCGCCCTTCTCAGACGAGCTCTATTCTAAGGAATTCCCCTACACGCTGTCGCAGCAGATTAAAAGCGGTAGGTTTGACTACCCGTCACCGTACTGGGATTCTGTTGGCGACCCTGCTCGTAAGTGGCTCGAAAGTCCAAATTTTCTGCACAGAGACTAATGCCTCAAACTAGTTGACCTGATTGATTCGATGCTTGTCGTCGACCCCGAACGTCGATTCACTGTGGACCAGTGTCTCAACCATCCATGGATGACTCAGAACCAGCCTGGTGTCAATGATAGCACTGATGGTCTTGTTGGCGGCATTCAGAGCTTGGGCGTCCATCGACGGGGCGTGACCAGAGAACGTACTCTCTTGAGCACATTGAACTCAGTCCAGGTGGCAACCAGAGCGCCTGTGGGAGACAGCAATAAGCCCGTCAATATTTACGCTAAGAACACGAAGAAGATTCAGCCAAAAGAGGCTGACCCCCACTCGCAGAGAGCTGTGGGCGAGTTCGTGGAGATGGGGGGCAAGGGCGACGAGCCGCTCTTTGGGGCCGATGGAGAGAGCATCTACTCAAAGAACGACATTGCTAGCGCCGAGAAGAATGATAGGAAGTAATGTTGTGTAATGTTTCTCGTGGGTTCTTTGGGAGCATGGATTATGAGATGTGTCTGGGGACAGCATCGGCGATGTTTTGGGTTCTTGGCTTTCCTGGTGCCATGCAGGCATATACTATGTTTGCGACACCACCAGTCATTGTTTTCAGTAGTGTCACAGGCTTGGAGAGAAGGGTTGTGCAGTAAAGCATTGGACGACCTATACAGATACGCAGGCACGGATGGGCAAAAGTTTGGAGTTTGACGTTGTTTTTGATCGAAACAACGGCCCCAATGTAATAATAAGCTTAAGCAACATGCAAAACTTGTCTGTGAAGGTACGTTGACCAGCTCCCATCATTTGCAGGGGAGGTGCCTTAGATTGATAAGTTGTATATCGGTCAAGGAGCCAAGACTCAGCGATATTATTCACCGATGTATCGGCCCCGAGAGGATACGAGGCGGCCAGGCTGCTGTGGGTCACACCGGCGGTCCAGATGGACGGGGTGGGGCCGAACCAACGACATGTCTTCATTGGGCCTTCAACTCTTTTTCTGCCATTTGTGTTTCTTTTCTACTTTCGAAGCAAGATGAAAATATCGATTCCAGAATGTCCTGCTTGGAAAATATCATTGCCTCGATTTTCTTGCGAATTACAGCGTGCCATAGTGAACGATTTGATGTAGATGCGCATTTGGTGTAACGCCCGACGTTGAACGCTGGCACCCCGCTTCGTTCACCGCCTTCGCCTAGGGCCCCATTTGCGGTTTTTCGCACAACTGCGAAAGTGGCAGAAAAAATTGCTTACCACCACCCCTCCATCAACGACGACGTAGAACGAGTCGGCCTTCGCAAATCGAAGCAGTTGGACTCACCGCACGACAGACCGACCCCCTGTCTCCGTTTTGTCAAACGACACGCCCCCTCTCTCTGCCTTTCTCACACTTTCGGCCGTCTGGTTTTTCCCGGGTTTAGAACCTCCTCTTTTTGGTTTTTCTCTCCAACCCCCCGATCAACCGCATAAACCACCGACTTCGAAACCCACCCACCCCCTCTCTTCGTCGTCGACCCTCCCAAAAATCCCGAACACCACATCGGAAACAATCATGGCGGCGGGAGCGAAGCAACAACAGGCGCAGCCGCAGCTGCTGTTCGTCGATGGTTCCTTCCAGGAGCTGGCCCGCGAGATGGCCGAGTACCTCCACATCGCCGACGAGATTAAGCCCCTTGTCGAGAACGAGGCCAAGAAGGAGGAGGTCCTGAGCAAGCTGGTGGCTAAGTCGGCGGCGCTGTCTTCGGTGCCCGAGAAGGAGTTCACGGCCGCCTCGAACCTGATGGTCCACCTCGTCCTGCAGTCCGAGGAGCCCAAGAAGCACCTGCCCACCCTGTGCAGCGCCTTCAGCAAGCCCATCGCCTCGAGCCCCGTCAACGGCGTCGGCCTGAGCCTCAACGCCCTCAGCACCGTCTTCAACCTCATCGCGCCCGAGAACCCGATCCGCTTCAACGTCTTCATGGCCATCCTGCGCTTCCTCAAGTCGCACGCCATGTACGATGCCGTCCAGCCCTACCTGAAGCACCTCCCCAGCTGGTTCGAGGAGTGGGCCACCGGCGAGGAGTTTCAGAGACAGATGTACGAGGAGATTGCCGAGGTTGCCAAGGAGGCTGGCAAGGAAGAGTGAGTTTTTTTACGATATCCCGAGACTTTTGGGATGAGAACATCAGATGTGCTGACGGCATGTGCCCCACCTTGATAGGGAGAGCTACGAGTACATTCTCAAGGCTCTGCGCACCTTTGACGCCGATGACAAGGAGGAGATTGGCTCCGAGGACGCCCAGAGGCTATCCCTCCGCGCGGTCCGCGACGCCCTCCTGTCCAACACACACTACCTCTTCACGGACATCCGCAGCATACCCTCGGTCCAGAACCTCTCCGAAACCCACCCCATCTACTCCCAGCTCCTCGACGTCTTCGCCGAGCAGGACCTCGAGGACTACAACGACTTCAACGACGAGCACTCTGGCTTCGTCGAGAAGGAGGACCTCGACCACGACAAGCTCCACCGCAAGATCCGCCTCCTGACCTTCGCTTCCCTCGCCGCCCAGACGACCTCGCGCCGCATCGAGTACGCCGCCGTCGCAAAGGCCCTCCAGGTCCCCGCCGAGGAGGTCGAGATGTGGGCCATTGACGTGATCCGCGCCGGCCTCGTCGAGGGCAAGCTCTCCCAGCAGGACCAGGTCTTCCTCGTCCATAAGGTCACCTACCGCGTCTTTGGCACGCGGCAATGGCAGGAGCTCGCCACCCGTCTTGACTCGTGGAAGGGCACGTTCACGAACCTGCACGACGTCATCCGCAAGGAGCAGGCCAACGCCAAGGCGCAGAAGGAGCGCGAGGCGCAGGAGGCGGAGCGCAAGCAGCAGGGCGGCGGCGAGGGCGGTCGCGAGGGCGGCCGTCAGCAGAGGGGCCAGGGACGTCGCGATAACAACCAGCAGCGCGAGCCCAGAGAGCCAAGGGAACCCCGTGAGCCTAGGGAGCCCAGAGAGCCGCGCGAGCCCAAGGAGCGGACGGAGGATGACGACTAAGCGGGAGGCATGAATTCTGGTCTGTTGATGAGGAACTTGCCTTTTTGCTTAAGTTGACTTTTCTCGCCTCGCGATATCCACACAGCTCAAGGGGATGCAAAGCGGGACGAGGGGGGAAACAATGGGCCGAAACGAACACCAAACATTACGGCGAAAGAGGAATCAAAAGGTTTCAGGGAGGCCAAAGGGGAGAGAGGAAACTTCGTTCGTGTTTATTGTAATTACGGCGAGGAGAGAGAAGAGTTAGGTGTCCCTGGGACCGTATATGGGACCCGCGCGGATTTCCATACCTTAGAGCTGGGACAACGCTTTTTTTTTTTTGTTTTCATGGAACAGTGATGGAAAAAAGGGATGGATTCCGAGTTTTCGACGCTGTGGCACATGACTTGCTTTGCTGCCGGCATCGCGGGAAGAAGAAAAGCAAAAGGTCTTTTTTTTTTAACACTTATTTAGGGGGGTCCCCGAATGAATCCGGCGTAACGAAGAGATTTACGATACAGACGTCTTTTTAGCCTTGCTTGTCCTTGACACTATACTGCTCCTTTTGTTGTTAGTGACCGGCCGCCTGATCGAAAAGCAACTGCCAACTATGTACAAAGCTCTTGATATGTCCGCGGCTGAACATAGCTTTTTTTTATACGACACACCTAGTAGGCATGCCATGGTGGCATTACAACCATCATGAGGTTCACGGTAGAGGGGAGCCTGGGCCAATAATTCATATTTGATACTCGAGTCTTTTTATTTGTCTTTTTCGAGGATTTGGTTGAGAAACTCAAGAGTACATGTCTAGATATACAATAGACAAACAACAAAAGAGAAAAAGGAATCTTTTTTCGACTCCGGAACTTCTTATACAAGCACACACATACATGGCGAAAGGCTCTTCTTCTAGGAGTCTATGCCAAAAAAAAAAAAAAAAACGAGCTGACCCTTCTCTACCGCACCCCTCTCTAGACTAATTTTGCATTTTGCCTCTCTTTCTTTCTTCATCTCGGAGTCTGGTGTTCACTTTCAGCCCTGCAACGCAGAGAAGACGAAATCTCTAACCATGGCAGGCCGTGAGCGAAGCTAGGAGAAACGCAGGCCAAACTGTTTAGCCAGCATAGGTGCACGTAGTCCCCCACCATTCGATCTAAGCTGTAACCCGCGACTCTGTTGCAGAGCGCCAAGTCGGTTTCTCCTCACCCCCAAACTCAGATGCCCAAACGCTTGGAGAGCTCGGAGCGCGTCTTGCTGTACACGTCCTGCGGCGAAGGCGTAGCATCGAGCTTGACGACGCGGCCCTCCTTTTCAAAGTAATCCACGACGGGCATGCTCGTCTCGACAAAGGTGCGGAAGCGCTTGCGGATGCTCTCGGCGTTATCGTCAGCGCGACCGCTCGTCTTGCCGCGCTCGAGCAGGCGGCTCTCCATGACGTCCTCGGGGCAGTCGTAGAAGAGCACCAGCTTGGCGGGGCAGACGGCCTCTTCGAACTTGACGGCCTGGTCCATCTTGCGGGGGAAGCCGTCGATGAGGAAGCGGGCCTTGTTGCCCGGGTTGTTCTTGATCGTCTCCGTCATGGCGTTCTCGAGCAGCTGGACGGTGACTTCCATGGGTACGATGAGGCCGTCCTTGATGTAGTCCTTGATGAGCTGGCCGAACTGGGAGCCGGGGCGGTCTTGCTCTGCGCGGAGGAGGTCGCCGGCCGAGAGGTGGGTGAAGCCGTAGTCGGAGACGAGGCGGGCGCACTGGGTTCCCTTGCCGGCGCCGGGGCCGCCGAGGACGAAGAGGACGGTCACGTCGGCGGGGGAGAAGGTCGGGGTCGACTTTGTTGGGGCGGGAAGGCCTTGCTTTGCCTCGGGGGCGGGGAGGGAGGCCATCTCTGTAGGTGTTTTTGTCAGTTGAGCCTCTGTCTCGTGATTGCACAGCTTGATCAAGCTACTGAAAAAATTGGAACATCGTTTCTGTGCTCATCCTGTGGACGAAAGCGACAAGATCATGCTTGGGGCCTAGAAAGCTGCTTTGGGGGGTATCAGGGTTAGACAAAGATAGCTTACCTGCTCTTTGATCGACGAGGAGCTTGTAAGCAAAGCTACCGGCACCGACAACAACGAGGAAGGGCCAGAACTTGACGCCCGAGGACTTCTTAGGGGGTTCAGAGGAGTAGAAGCGACGCGCCGGGAGTCGCTGTTGAAGACGAAGAGAAGAGCGAGAAGTGGAAGTGAGGATATTAGAAGAGCGGATTGGGGAAGAGGAAGCTCGGGAGAGCAGACGGGGCGCAAAGGAGTGCATGATGACGGGGCTATAAGATGGCGAGGTAGGCGCGGGTTTGGCGGGCGGCAAGCGGCTAGTTCGGGGGGGTGAGAATGAATAAGGTATGGAGGCTTGTCAATGCAAAGTGACGAGGGCTGCGGCTACACCAAGGACAACGAGAGAGAGGGAAAAAAGAGTGACAACGTGTGGTGGTGGTTGGTGGATGGTGGTTTCGAAACCTGTCCTGCGTTCACGCACTGCTGCTAGGGTCAGCTAAGGTAGGGAAGTGTTGGCGTGGCACAATTTTGGACGGTCCCGTCACCTCCTGAGAGTGGGGCAGATTTGAGGGCAATTGGGGATTGGGATTGGTATTCTGGCACCTGGGCTTCCAGACCGCCCGACCTCATGACCCCTGACCACACTGACGTATGTCCACTTGGCAACAGTACTGGGGTTCTGGCGCTGTCACGTGGAAATATCGTTGAACATCGTTGAGATAAGCTTTCGTCCGTTTGTTGAAGCCGTCTTATTTTTACATATCTTTGGAAGCCAAGGGACGTCCGTTCTTCCCGTGCGCTTCTTCCGTCGCTGGGACCAATCGCTGACGTCTACTTCCTACACGGCGAAGATGCTGCGTCCGGTAGACAGAGTCTCTGAACTTATTTGAAGACTAAGATATCTTCTCGCCTTTCCTGTCCCTCCACGTGAGCTAGCCAAACTTACAGCTATTCAACAGACCGTCTCACTTGGCTACATTCCGTGCTTTGGCTCATTCATGGGACTTTGTTTCAATCATGCCACATTAACAATTACTCCCTGAGTATATCACATTCGTTAATTACAAGGTGCTATCAGACTAGGGTTCCCTGATCACATGGTCGAGCGAGGAAAGTAGTTATGCTGCATGAGTTTGTCATGAGTCTGGTTTGGTGGTCATCCCAGCTACCGGGTCGTCTCCTGACGGAGGCCTCGCCCGCATGATCCGATTACAGCCTTGCCAACACAAGCGCGGACTCGGGCGGATGAAAGTTGCGGGCGGCAAACTTCACCGGCGTGACTTGGGTTGTGGGCGAAAACCCGACAACAAACGTTTATACCGCGTCGTGCCTGCGAGGCCTCCATCAGCATAATTGACAAAAAATGTGAGTGCTTGGCTGTCTCATGCTCGTCATGCTGGCTTGAGTTTGCCGGTCTTCAAAATGCTACAGCGCAGCCCAATCTGCGATGCCGGTTATGCAAAGCTCGAAAAAGTCAACATCTTACACGGCTGCAAATGCGGTCCGGCGGGATGATCTTGGCTCGACCCGCGACCTTTGTACGGAGAGGGGGGGGGGGGAGACAAGCTATCCATGGCATTATGTAGGACCGTGAGCCAACATATGTTCTTTGCCAAAATCATACCGCTCGGCCATCGACTACAACGGACGGTGCTTGTTGACAGCTCACTCGTCTTTGGTGCCTATAAGGAAGTGGGCAGGTATCAGATGAGTATCCATCAAGGTGCGTATTGAACAGTGAGGGAGAAGGTGAGGTCACCTGCCCAAGACGAAGATTTGTAGAGGCCAGATCGTATTCATCTATGAATATTGACCTCATATTTACTTATTGACCTCATATTTACTTATTGACCTCATATTTACTTATTGACCTCATATTTACTTATCGCCGTACGTGAGTACATCATACATGCTGGGTGAAAGGATATAACACTTATCCAAGTAATGTGACATGCCCAAGCTTCAACAATTCGTGTTAGTATCACTGAAAGCTCTGATGAACGGCTCTTCTGGAGGTTTAAGGGAAGCCCTTAGCACTACGTGAATGATGATGTCCCAAATATTGGACACGTGCTTTGTAAGAAATTGCAGACCGAAAGAGCTTGCGATATGACACTGAGTGAGTGAAATCTGAACCTATGAGGCATTGAACAATATCGTTCGATATGCCGCAATCGATATATTGTTGTCGCCAACGGCATCGTTGACAGAAGCACACTCAAAGCTCGTGGCTCAAGGCTCATGCCACATCATTGGTTGCCTACATCTCACGTAAATCCAACGCATCGTGTATGCCACATCACTCGACCCTATCAAATAAGGATTGACCAAGCTTGCCTATTAAGGCAAGTGCCATCTCCATATCATTGGAATCCACGAAATGCTTATCCTGCCAGAAACCTTAGAGAAAATAAGCACAAGCGAGCCGCGGAGAATCTCAAATCGCAATTGGAGAACTACGAAGGATCGAACTTGCAGGATCATGTTCAGCTCGAAATCGGCATAGGGCTTACATGCGAATCGCCCGAGAAGCTGAGAGGCTGATAACTCCGAGTGGCTGTACCGCGAAAGAGTAAGACAAGTTTTGGCGAAGAGCGAGTTCCACTTTGTCTTAGCTGCCCCTCACGAAGCTCTCCAGCTCCTCCTTGGGGCCACGCTAGACGCGGGGTCTTATTGATAAAGACGTCGGGATCCTCAAATGGTCCAACGGTCGTGAGCCCGCGGAGATATCAAATTATCAGGTTCCTGGACTTTATCATTTACACCCAGCCCGTCGTTTCTTTACAAAAGAATTTATCAAATATCCACCCTAAAATAAGCTTCAACAATGCCCGTACTCAAGCCCAATGCTGAATTCGGGCACTGCGTACCACCGGAGACGCAGTATGGTATAACCACCTACGCGCCAGGATGGGAAAATGCAATCAAGTTTCGAGAGGGAGACCGAGCCACTATGGCTCGCGTTGTTCACATATACCCGAGATTTGGGCCATTCGGGCCCGTCTCCAAGGTCCGTCTTGTTCATTCTAGAGACCCCCTGAATCGACAACACCAATCTAGGGCCCTTTTGTAAGGAAAGCACCATATTGGAGAACTCAGCTGACAGAACCAAAAAAAGGCGCTCATGGCCATCTGCGCAAAGATCAAAACCCCTGAAGGCCACGGAGCACTCTTCTTCACCTCACCGGCCTCCTTCGCCACCGTGCGCGCCCACGCTCTTCACCCTCACCGAAAGCAGCACGTCCTGACTGACGAGGACCTGAGCTACCGATGCGTAGATGTCGGCGATGTGCGTCTTTACCTAGTCACTTATCCGATGCCCAAGACCCTCGGCGTCATTGGCGCCTGGCAGAACCCGGGCATAGGCGTCTCGATCCGTCTGGCGGAGAAGCTCCTGGAGGACATTGAGTCCTTGAAAGAGGTTAACTTCGAAGGCGCGGGAGATTCGCCGCCGCCGACAAAGTATCTACCCGAGGGCGAGGCGCACGGTAAGCTGAGGGAACGCATCACTGGACTCATTCACCGAGCCGCGATCGATCCGGACCAGGTGAAAGCTGAGGCCAGAGACGTGTTTTTGTACCCCACGGGTATGGCCGCCATCTTCGCCGCCCATAGGACTCTGCTTGAGTATCGCCCTGGCAGCGTCGTGATTCTCGGGATTGCCTTCCACAGTACCGTTCACTATCTCCAAGACTCCTCGCCGCAGGGCTATAAGCACTTTGGCCCTGTCGACAAGAAGGGCGTCGACGAGTTTGAGTCTTGGCTTGACGCAGAAGCGGCCTCTGGCAGGGACGTGAGCTATGTCATCGCCGAGTTTCCCAATAACCCTCTACTAGCCAGCACTGATATCAACCGTATCAGAAAGCTTGTAAGTGACCAAATCATCAGATATCAGGGGTTGATGTACCTAGTTAACACCTCTTATAGTCCCAAAAGCACAACTTCGTCCTCGTGCTCGACGATACAGTCGGTTCCTTCAGCAACATCGACATCCTGCCCCAGTCTGACATTCTCATCTCCTCGCTCACAAAGTCCTTCTCGGGCTACGCAAACGTCATGGGCGGTAGCATCGTCCTCAACCCGCTCTCATCACACTACTCCGCCCTCCACCCCCTCTGGTCCAAAACTCATCACAACGAGCTCTTCATCGGCGACGCCGAGGTCCTCCTCTCCAATTCGGAAGACTACCTCCCGCGCACCACGATCCTGAACCGCAACGCTGCCGCCATGGCCGCTCATCTCCACGCCGAAGCCTCCAAGAACCCTGGATCAGGAGTCGTGAAAGTCCTCTATCCCTCCGTCCTTCCCGACTACGAAACCTATAAGTCCTTCCTCCGTAAACCGACACCAGAACTCCCTGAACCAGGCGCGGGCTGTCTACTGAGCGTCGACTTTGACTCCGTCGAGGCCGCGCGCGCCTTTTACGACCGCCTGGCGTTTTACCCCGGTCCCCATCTCGGCGCGCACCGTACTCTTTGCCTAGCGTATAACACGCTCGCGTTCGGAAAGGACCCCGAAGAGGCGGCGTTCCATCGGTCGTACGGGATTTTGGAGGAGACGGTGCGTATCTCTGCTGGGTTGGAGGATGTCCAGGACCTTCTTGATACACTGGATGATGCGTTGGCTGTTGCGAGGGAGGTTAAGGCAAAGTTGGCGGAGGGACCTACGACCATGGAGGCTGCTGCTGGTCTTGGTGTTTCTGCCTAGCAGTTTGCCTTGTTTAGCTGGGCTGGTTTCGCAGCGGAACAGAGCTCTCTACCAATGAAGCACATTAAAATTCTACCCTATATTTGTGGTCCATAGGATCAGCGTTTCTGTAGAATGTCTGGCACACTGCCGCCTAGCCAGACTCTCATCAACGTTAGGATAGAAGACCCGGGCTGTCTAGGCGCACCAGGAGACCTACACCTATCTTTCAGTGAAAGAAAGTGTTGAAATTTATCATTACAGTTGCAACAGTCCTATTAGTGTTTGGGAAGAATCTCTCGTCGTTATACAAGTCTAGGTTGCTGTCAGCTGGATCTGCTTTCTTCGCTCGCCGTCTTTTACACAGCTTTTTACTTTCTTTGGTGGGCTCTGCGTGTAACAAATGCCGAGAAGGCTCACCCCAAGACTATTGGGCGCGGAGAAGCCAAGCAGACACGAATCGAATCCATAGAAGGCTCAGCCTGCTGGGTGCTCAGCTTTTGGGAAACTATCGTGAACTACGCTGATATGGTTGGAGTTTGTGCAGAGCTTGGGAGAGCCATAGAGCCGCTCATTCCACTGTCAACCCGGATGTTCTCAACTTTTTGTAGGCTTCCAGTACAGCGATGCTATCTGGCAGTTCACACGCAACGTCTAGTGGCCCTGTCCGAGACGGCGGATAGCAGAACGAATGGCCCCAGGAACGGCGTTTGTCGACTAGGAACTAAGACCTTCTGGCGTACTGAGTCTACTTTATGTAGGAACTGCTCTAGAACTGTCCATGTGCGTACTCGAAAGGACAGTAAACCCTTTGAGTACTTCGGTATATATTAAGAAAAAAGCCTTGAGAAAACCTCTTTCTTAGTTTCAAATTAAGTCAAAGATGTTGGGTCGTTGATACTGGTTTCGTGGTATTCGGCAGAACACTCAATGGGGATGAGAAGTGACGAGAAAGTATTCCTTTGCATTGGCTAAGAATATACATCATCAAAAGAACATCATTATTTCCGGCGTTGTAAAGATGAACGTAATGTTTCATGTCTCATAGAACAATAGCCAAGATGCACGTAGGTCTTACCAATCGACGAGAGTCTGCACCTCAACACTCGCTCGAAATTTGAAAGAGTCTATTACGATGTGCTTTGGATTATGCTCATACAGGCTCAGCACCTGGCTATGATTTGAGTAGGTCTTTGCACAGCCCATACCTCTTTTGTGAATTTGCATTGCTACTCGTAAGTTGCGTGTATATTCGCTATGTCGAAATTCTGCTCCTCTCTCCATATGCCCATGTCCCTAGCTGAACTTCATCAGTAAGCCTTGCTGTACATTCAAAGTAGCCATCTATGCACAGTAGCCGTTTATCTATGCGGCGAGAACCCCTGCCCAGCACTAAGCAGAAGTTGCGGCCTCTTCCTTCTCGGCCTTACGGCCAATAACTGAGTAGCTGGCACCAGGGCAATTAGCACAAACGTAGACTTTGGAAGGCTTGTGGCGGGAATAGAAAAAAGACAGGAATCGATACTAACATGGGAAAGTAGGCGTGATAGCTTCTATTCTTCAAATCGTTGCGGACATCGACGAGAAACACATTGACTTCGTCGCGGGTCCAGCAGTGGACACGGGTGAGAAGCGCCATACATACGGCTTCGAGAGCGCTGGAGAAGTTCTCGTAGCACCAGAGGCCGAGTTTCTTATATCTATCACAAGGAAGTGTCAGCCCAAGTATATTTTCAGACCTGGAAAGATGAAAAAACGTGTTCTCTCCGATGGAACGGTTTATTAAGAGAGAAGTGAAAGAAAGCGCCACACTTTTCATCTTTGGGCCAGCCGTTCATAGGCCACTTGAAAATCCGTAGCTCGACGTCGACAAATCCAGCCTCAACAACAAGACTTTTAAGGGTAGATACGTCGACGAACACACGGCCCATCTTTTCGGACCCAGAACGGATGAGGTTGACGTACTCGTGTATCGAAGAGTCTTTGGGAAGGGTATTGTCGTCAGATACGGGGTCGACTTGATTTTCGAGAAGTTCAAGGTACCCGCCTGGTGCAATGTTGCTAAGGACAAGGCCAGTCAGTCGTCCGATTCGTGAAGTGAGCGGATATTGTTAAAGAATGACAGACTCGTAGCATTTTTCAAGGTATTCTTTCCAGTTTGCAATGCTGGCGTTCATAAAGCGGCTGTGGATGTAGTTGAATGGTTCCGAGTACGTCCACTCTTCTTCGATATCGTCTATCTCGAACCTCACATTGGGAGGCACACTTGACTCATTTAGATCAGTTCCGACGAAACTGGATGAGTTACTCGCTTGATACGCAAATCTGACTTACAATTCCTGCTGAGGAGCAGAGAGATCGATGCCCAGAATCTGGAAACGTAATGATAGTATGTTAGAAGCGCGGATCGTCATGTCAAGCAAGTTCGGGGGCTGCAGAGGAGAAGGGCCGCAAAGCTACCTCAGATTCAGGATGCAAGTCTCCGAAATCAACGGCCCAGACCCCGGTCCCAGTCCCGACATCGAGAACGCGGCCCACTTCAGAGTCCGGCTTGCAGGGAGGGGCGAGGCCGAGTTTGCCATCGAGAGTGTAGATGAAGATCTCATGTTGTTGATCTATTCTTCGAAATCAGGGAATCGGTCAATCAGATTATATGCTGCCTCCAGTGCGAGCGCATCAGGAAAGCGACGCATACCTAATCTGTCACTCTCTCTTGCGTCGTTGGGAAAGATGTATTCTGCGTTTAGTCTTAGTTATTCAGACCCCGTACATGTTTTGACTCTTGAAACAGAGTGAGTGCATCGTACTGCCGTCCTTGTATCGATGATAGGTTCTGCCATTCTCGATGCGGTAGTCGAGGATAGATGCGGTGATGCTTGTGCTCGAGGACGCGATGCTCTGATGGTATGTTAGAGACAGTACAACACCATGCCACCGCACAGAGCTGATGGTTACAGGTTAAAGACTACAGGTTGGCCTACCTCGAGATCCGACACATCGTGTTCAGAAGCCTAGTACGAGGAGAGAAAGGTGAGTATCGAGCTCGCAAATTTTTGATAGCCACTAATAGTTTGTAGGACAGAATACAGACCTCATCTCCTGGCACGATCACAACCTCGTGGGTGATCTCAGCCATATTTGGTAGCGTACGACTGCTTATGAGCTGATTCGTGTTGCTCGAGCCTCAGTCGATGCCTGGTATCTTCGACTAGGTTTCAATACAACTCTTCACAACAGAGTCGAGGTCTGGCTCACATCAGTGTAATCTGATCAAATAAGTCGAACGATAGAACGAGGAGAAGCGCCCCTTTTACCTTCGAATATACGGGCAATGAACCCCTCTTCCAAGACGGACGGATGAAACCATATACCCGCGATACCAACCAACATGCATATGCGTGTCAACGGCTCGGTTACCTTTTCTGCTCATTTGCAAGGATTCAACTTTGGCTTCATTATATATTTCTCTGCAAGTAGTCCTGCAGCTTGTCAAATGGATGAGAACACTAAAGACCAACGCCAAACTTTCCCTTCCTCACCGGGCCCAACGTATCAGAAGCCCACACATTCCACATAATCTCATCTACAAGGGCGTCACACCATTTTTCTGTTCCTCCCAAAAATGCTCTCTTACACCATCGCAGTCACTCTCCTGACAGTTCTCCTAGCGCCTTCGCCGCTAACCATAATAAGACCCTCCATCTCCAACGTCCGCATCGTCTCGTTGAAGTCGCTCTGCTCAATCGGCATGCTAGCCGACTCGCTGAGCCTCCGTGCAACCTCGGCCCACTTGACGGTCTGTCCATTGCTGGTCAGCTCGTCGAGTAGGTGGAGCACGGCGTTCTTGATCTCCTCCTTCTTGCGGCGATCGGCAGCGCTCGTGCCCTCCGTCAGGAGACTCATGTCGATGCGACCCTGGGAGTCGGTGGCAGCAGTCTTCAAGGCAGAGCGAATGAGGCGGGCGGCTTCCATGACGTCCTCGCGAACAACTGTTGTAGAAAGACGCATCTTGGCGTGAGCCTCAGACAGACGAATCATGGACTCAAGTTGACGAGTAGTAGCAGTGATACGCTTCTCCGCAGCGCGGACATCCTGGCCGAGCTTGCGCATCTCAAGGTATTGGTTGACCAACTCTTGAGCGGCATCTTGGGCGATGGTAGGCTGTATTTGCGAGCGAGCGTAGGAGATGTAGGTGGTGAGGAACTCAACAGGCTGGATACAGGTCAGAAACTGTTGAAACGATGGGAGCTAACAACGGGCACTTACGAGAATATCATCCTTCTGCTGGGCAGACTCCGGGTTATCTTCCAGGTACAAGGAAAGCAGATGGCGAGCAAGACGAGCATCGCTCTTCTCATCTGCGCGATCGAGAATGAGGTAGACCAAATCGAAACGAGAGAGCAGAGTGGGAGGCAGGTCGATGTTCTGAGGTACGGGCAGGTCAGGGTTGTAACGACTGCCAATCGGGTTGGCAGAAGCCAGAATACTCGTTCGGGCGTTCAAGGTGGTGATGATGCCGGCCTTGGCAACGGATACCGTCTGCTGTTCCATCACTTCGTGGAGAACAGAACGAGTTGATTCCGACATCTTGTCAAACTCGTCGATGCAGCAAACACCGCCGTCAGATAAGACCAGGGCACCAGACTCAAGAACAAGCTGGCGAGTCTCGGGATCTCTAGTGACGTACGCAGTGAGACCAACAGCTGAGGAGCCCTTTCCGCTGGTGTACACACCACGAGGAGCAATCTTGTGCACGTAGGAGAGAATCTGGGACTTGGACGTCGAAGGGTCACCGCAGAGCAAGACGTTAATATCGCCTCTGTATCTGGGGCTGCCACCCTTGGTGAAAGTCTTGTTGGTGCCACCGAATAGTTGCAGCAAAATTCCCTTCTTCACGTCGTCCATCTCGTAGATAGATGGGGCGAGTGAGCGGGAAAGAAGATCGTAGATGTCTGGCCTGGCAGCGGTCTCCTTAATCTTCTCTTCCTCCTCTGGGCTGATCTTCTTGGTTTCTTCCATGTTGGGGTCGTTGCCAGACTCTTCTTCTTCACCTTCAAGGCCGAGGGTCGAAGTGTCGACTCCCATCCTCTTCTTGTCCACCTTTTGAACATGCAACACATCGACATATGTTTTGTAGATACTCTTGATGGTTCTTTGGCGAGGATTCACACGCACAGGGTTGACGCGGAAAATACCCGTAAGCTCAACACGGTCACCAGCTTTGCAGAAGTCCACCAACTCGTTGTACACACAAACCGAGACTGAGTGGGGCGTCTGTCCGGCAGGAACCGCATCGGGGGTCTCCTGAAGCTTGATCACCTGCTTGTCGTCGAAGACACAACGGTTGTGGATAATCTGCATGGAGTTCTTGGATGCGCAGCGAGTACGCGGGCACTCAGTAGGCTCGCGGATTTTGCCTCTATCGAGACCAACGTTGACCGAGTGATTGCAAACACTGCAACGGAAGAACGCATCCTTCATGTCTGGGATGACTGGCGTGGTGCGGATGACAAGACCCTTGATGGTGATGAGTCTGTCCATATCTGAGGGGTTCAGGTCTCGAAGGTTGGTCGTCTTGTCCAGTCCGAAAGGCCGGACCATGTAAAGCAAGCCAGAAACCTCGTCTTCCTTGGAAGGGAGGTCCATAGTAGGTCGCGGTGTCGGGGCATCAGAGCCAGCATGGTCTGAGCTCGGGAAGGCAATCTCGGAGCTGGGTGCAGTGTTGCTGCGCCTAGCCGCATCGCCAGCACTGCTCTGAGAGGCACGTTGTCTTTGGTCTTCAGCTCTTGCCAGCTCTACCATCATGTCGCTCACTGACTGATCCATGATGGGGACGATTTCTTGCGGGTAGGCTTGGAGGTGGTACCAGAGCTTGCGTGTCGGGGGGTAGGTGTTCAGATCGGCGACGTTGAGATGGAGCCTGGCGGTACCGAGAAGAAGCATGTTTTCCAAAGCCTCCCAGTAGGGCTTGGACTCAGCGTCAGGGGCATTCTGAACCTCTGCTTCGGTCCAGCCCTCCCTGTACAGCTGGTATTTCCGTGTGAAGTGCCTGAGGAAATCTTTGAAGGCTGCGAAGGTGTCGTCGACTGAAACCGTGGTACCCCAAATGGCACTCTCTCCTTGCCCACCAAGACGATCTGCCTCTGACGTGTTTGGGTCTGGGTTGCTGAATGAAAGTGCATCGGAGCCCGGGGCGTCTGTGGTTACTCTGCCTTGAGGATCCAAGACAATGCGGCGGCGTGGTGTTCTGATGCCTTCTGAGTTGATGTCACCTCTGCGGGAGCGAGATGCTCTATCAGAGACAAAAAGGCCACTGCTTTCGCTGCGCAAGTCTGACTGAGGTGCCCGCATCGGTCCCGGGCTGGAGCTGGCTTCGTATCGGATTGGTGACGATTCTGGGCATACAAGTCAATACTTTGCACGCACATACACCAATGAAGTGCTGACCTCTCATCATACCGCTCGCACGCGGTGTCCTATCTCCATCACCGGTGGATTGGGTGTCAATGTCTTGACGCAGCGGTGAGCTGGGAGCAGGCCCAGCGGCGGTGCTCTGGCTGTTGCTCATGTTGCGCAAAGGAGACGAAACATCGCCATTGGCAGGTGCATTGCGACGACCATTGGCAGACTGTGCCGGAGAGGATTCATAGAACAGAGGGCTGGACGCAAGCTGGGACCGGCGGGTTGTACGAGGGGTCTCTGCAGGGCGTTGTTGCGCCTCTTCGTCTGCCGGCGCGGGAGTGCTGCGATCAGCGTCCGGGTTGTTTCTCGTAGAACGGCGGGGAGTTCCACCGGCCGTCGAGCTTCTCGTCGACCTTTTCGAAGGCGAAGACATTTTGTTGTTTTTGACGTTCGTAGTCTTGCGGTTGTTGGTCGAACGGGGGGGAAGTGGGATGCGGGATGCGACTGAAAGAATATGTGCGTTGCTGGGGAGAGGGCAGGTGTGGAGAGGCGTCGTTCAGGAGCAACTAAAAGGTGGGCTGCATTGCAATCTCGAAAAAGCACTTTACGCGCTCACCCAGTCTGAACGCGTCCCGAAAAGGAGTTTCGCGTTTTCCACTTTACGCGCTGTGGAAGCACTGGCCTGTGCGTTCCATCTACCGCCCATGTCGCTGGGGCCACCTTTCTGATGGGGGCTCAAGGCTTGGTGGATTCCCACATCCCTGCTATCCGGCCATCGGCGAAACCACCCACCGACTTGCACCGATTCTGGGATGCTGAGGTGGTCAATTGCATCCCGCCAGAGCTCCCTACCAGGCACCGTTGACTAAAGTGACATTACCCAGCAACCCACCAACAAGCGCAATCCGGCGCAACAACACCCTAAATAACCGTCAAGATGGCTCCTGGAATGTCCCTTTTCTCCGTCAACGCGATCCTGATCCTCAGCATTGAGGACGGATCGCGGTTATTCTCCAAGTACTACAGCGCACCCCACCAAGGCACACAGAAGGACGGTATGCGCTGGCTTTCCCCCCTCCGACGCAGAGCTCTGGAGCTCCATGACTGACGTGACCGATCCACGATAGGCCAGACGAACCCATACCCTGATGTCAAGTCGCAAAAAGCCTTTGAGAAGGGTCTCCTGGAGAAGACGGCCAAGCAGACCGGCGATATCATCCTCTACGACAACCGGATCGTTCTGTACAAGATGGAGTCGGACGTTATGATGTACGTTGTCGGAGGCGTTGACGAGAACGAGGTTCTTCTTTACAACGTTATTCTGGCCCTGAGAGATTCCCTGCACCTCCTCTTCAAGTAAGCCATCCCCCTTTGTGTTTCCTGGGAGCTGCAGGTAGCTGGTGGTTCTAACAGCTCGATTAGGCAATCTGTCGACAAGCGCACAATCGTCGAGAACTACGACCTCGTCTCCCTCGCTATCGACGAGATCGTTGACGACGGCATCATCCTCGAGACCGACCCCACCATTATCGTCCAAAGAGTCAGCAAGGCGCCGGCGCAAGACGTTGACCTCCGCCGCATCGACCTCAGTGAACAAGGTGTCAACAACCTGGCCCAGCTGGGTAAGTCGAAACTGGCGGACTGGCTGCGGCAAGGTTTGTAAGGGGTCGTTCATGGTGTAAGGGAGAGAGAGGATGGAGATATAAACCAGGGATGGTTGTGCAAATGGGAGTTTTATGGTGGCTTCTAAAGGGAACGCATCATTAAAAGTATAGTCCCTCGAAAGGGGGACGTCATGACGAATGCCTCGAATTTATGCTTGATTCTATTTTTTGTCCAAGAAACCCATCTATGCTCGGATTTCGGAGGCCGCCTTACGCAGCCTGTTCATTACCGCCTCTGCAATGTCATTCCTGTCGTCGATGCCGTCCACGAAGATGACGCTGGCACCTCTTCTATCCAGATCCCTCAGAGCCGAGAAAAGCCCCTGAGCAATCCCCTTAATGTCGTCGCCCAGATCTATGTCGAGGATCGTCGCCATGAGCTTGTCCTCTGCGTCCTGAAGCTCGCCCTCCTGCACCTCGTACGCCGCTTCGTCCCTCGCATTCGCCGCCGTAGCCCCGTCAACATGAACCTTGGAGACTTGCAACGCGCCATGGTGCAGACCACCCGCAATCTTCCACCGCCTCGTGCGAATGATACCAATCTTGAGCGGACCCAGCCCGGCGCCATTCGTCGTCGTCACGTCGCCATTCTGCTGGATCAGCGCCTTCTGCAGGTCCTCGGCAATGATACCCTCAGCACCAGCCTCGCAAGCCCACTCGTACAACACAACCTTTGCCTTGGGGCTGTAATGCTTATACTTCATCCCCGGCGCCCGCGGCGTCGCCTTGCCCATCTCGCTCTCGTCCTTGTACGCCTTGACGACGCCCTCCCAGCCGGGACAAGCCCGCAGCTCCTCCATGCCCACGCCGCCGGGCCTCAGCACGACGGGCGGGTCGCACAGGCCGTCAACGACGGTGCTCTCCACGCCGACCTGGCACGCCCCGCCGTCCAGGATGAGCTCGATGCGCCCTTCCAGGTCGTGCAAGACGTGCTGCGCCGTCGTGGGCGACGGTTTCGTGGACGCATTGGCCGAGGGCGCGGCCAGGGGCACGCCGGCGAGCTTGATGAGCGTCAGCGCCAGCGGCGAGGACGGCATCCGGACGCCAAAGCTGGCCAACCCCGCCGTGACTTCGGGCGCGAGCTTGCTCGGTTCCGGATTCCTCAGCAAGATCGTCAGGGGTCCGGGCCAGAACTTTTCAATGAGCGGCTTGTAGATTTCCGGGATCGGGTCCTTTGCTGCGTCACCGTTTGTCTGCTTCTCGGACCGCAGCAGGCTCCGCAACATATCCAGATCGCAGACGTGCGATATCAGAGGGTTGTCTGATGGCCGACCCTTGGCTGAGTAGATGCCCTTGACGGCGCCGCTTCTCGTGGCGTCGGCCCCGAGGCCGTAGACGGTTTCGGTTGGAAATGCCACGGGCGTGTCCTTGCTGCGCAGATATTCTGCTGCATCTCGTAGGGCGGCTAATGATGCGCCAGAGGCTGAGTTGGCGATTTCCCAGCTGCTTAACCTCTCAGGTCCCTCTGCATCTCTGAAATCCCCAAGACCTTGAGCCTCGACTTTTACTACTTGGGTCTCCATTGTGATTTTGTCGTTGTGTTGTGATGAAATCAGTCGCCGGTAGTTGTGGCTAAATGTCGTAATCTGACGACTTATACGGCGTATGAGGGACGGTGCAAAAAGATACGTGCGTTGAGTTTGCATAAAATCCAAGGGTGGGAAGAAAATAAAGTTGACAGAAGAGGGTCTGCTAAGATGGCTTTCTCCGATATCAAAAGAAGAATCTAGATCGTCGTCATATGAGATTAATTGGGTATCAACAAAAGGTCTTCATGCAGATCAAGTGGATGAGAGGAACTGGATGGTCAAAGTTGAGTCATATGCGGAAAAAATTCTCTGGATGAGGCTAAGTGAGTGAAGTGTGTGTGGCCGTTGGGCCTGCGCTTTAGCGGCGATATTTCCGAGTTTAGGGAACCGGTGGTCGGGTCTTGCCCGTCAATAGCAGTGACATCTGCCGCTAAGGTCACCTCTGCCGATCGGCTTTCAGTGGGGCCAGTGATGTGATTATGGTGGGGGTTGAGTCTGCTTCAGGCACTCGCCACGTGCAGACTAGCCGCGGCCGACTTCGAGAAATTCCATGTAAGAAGTTTAAGGTACCTAGAATACTCTGTAACAGCTTCGGCTTGGAAGTTGTGGTCATGACCTCCTTTTGCCTGCTATTTAGAGGTATTTTGCAGCCGGCTGCATGCGCCGAAGAGTGATCAGGAGATTCGGTGTCCTCCACTTCCCTTTTTATTCTCAAGATGTTATTTGTGTAACATAGTATGGTTGTATCAGCTAGTTACGAAATCGACTTTGGGAGTAGACCATGAGGTAGTTCGAGCATCCTTGCTAACCTTTGATCACAGCAATTGTGTCCAGTCAGCATCCTCGATTCTCCCATTTTCCGTTCCTATGTGATGGCCGCATCGATGTGGGACTCTGTCTACCACGGAATACAACCTCCAAACTATCGTCTGGCTAACCGGAGTAAGCCCCGCCGCTAATTGCGCAGACTTGACGCAAGCACGCAAGGAGATATGCAGCCCTTCATCTCCTACACGGCTTTTTTCGCGGTAAACAAGACGTGAGCCTGCGTTCTCCTTGAGCAGCCCCAGCCCAAGTCCGAACCGGACGAGTAACTTGCATAGTCGTCGCGGCAAGATAGGCATATGCCGTGGGACGCAGCGTGATGTCTGTATCTGTCCTAGACCAAGCCTTTCTGTTGCTAGCACCAGGGCCAAATTCGTGCGCGCTTGAACACAGACAGTGTCGCCTCATACCATCGCCCGACTTTCTTCCGTCCATCGTATATAGGCCACTAGCCGGTACTGATGCTGTGTGTTTCTCTTTTGCAAGTTGACGGAAACCATCAGACAAGCTCAGCGTTCCCGTCATCGACAACGGGTTTTGCGCTAGACCATCTCAAAATCAAGATGTCACCGGTCTCCGCTAGCACGGAGCCGTCCGCGTCCGTTCCCTTTCCTTCCACTTCTGTATCTCGTAGCATACGAATAAAGACTGCGGTATCGAGATCTGGCCCGTCGATCATGCTAATGTTGCCAGCGGTATCGTTGAGGTTCTGCAGGTTTGGCGGGAAGGAGGAAAGGAAGGACGAAAGATAGTGATTATGCAGGAGTGCCTGGTGACGAGTCGCGTATGCCAGTTCTGTTTCGGAAAGACGAGCGCGGAGGGCCGGAGACGAGAGGTAGTGGAGAGCATGTTTATCGATCTACAGGATCAGAGCAGACAGTTAGCCACGTTCGGTGCCAATGAACATGCGCCGAATTCGGTTGGAGAGCAGCGAAGATTGGGTACCTTTGCGATACGAGCACGAAGGAAGCTTCTGACGAGGAACTTGAAGCGCTCAAGCTCCGTCTGAATGACGATGAGAGCGAAGTTGGTCTTGGGGTCCATGTCACCCGTCATGTCTTCGACCTTTTCGATCTGGTGCTTGATGCGATCGTTGACGCGCTCAAAGAGACCGCCGGTAGGCCATCTGACGCACCGCATGTCAGCACGACAAAAAATTGAGACTCAATTATTCGGAAAACGCCGAGAGGCAGGGGGTCACACACTCTAGAAGTTCTGGGGCGGTTCGCTCTGCCACCCAAGCGCGCGTCAGGGCCTGTAAGTCGCGTGTCTCGGAGGGAATTGAGTACGAGACTGGGTCGACCTCGCGTAGGATATCGTCAATATCCATTGTATGTGACTTCTGTAAGTGTGTGGGCTGGAACGGGTGCTATAACATGGCGAGATCACGTTCGGCGGCGCGGTGTTGGTGACGCGAGTTCGAGGTCGAAACTGGAACGCGGGATTCTTGGGGGAGAGAGAATCGCGGAGTGCTAATTGACTTCCATGGTGGGGTCCTCCTGGAGGTGGAGCCACAGAGCTAGGCGCAGGGTGCTCGGATAAGAGGGTACGCGTGGATACAGTGACGAGAAGCCAGGGTCAAGGTATCTTTCTATCTAGTGGCTCCTGTCATTCTCATCACCTTTCGTACACAGCTGCTTTCTGACCGACATCTATATTCTTAGAGAATACTGTTCATCTGTCTCTGAATTGCTTGCAGATAATTCTATTTGGTGATCTTGAGACGATTAATTTGGTGGTTGCTTTGCAGCTGCCGTGTTGCCGATTACATGAACGCCCCGACGGACAACGCTCACTTCCTATTGTTACCATGACGAGTAACATGGGAGCTTCGTGCCGAGGCTCCCAGCCGGGGAGCTTACGGATCTGACACTCTTCGGAGTATTTCAAGACGCCAATGCCACCCCCGCAATCCCTCGATCTCCCCAAGTCCATCTCTAGAGTTGTTGAGATAATACGATACACTACTGTCAATGAGAATACAATTACAATTTTACCGCGACGGACACTGTCTTTAATATCTAAACAGATTTTCTAGATTTCTTTTCAATCTTTACGAGCCCTTCCCTTCTCACAATGGCAGACTCAGGCGATGACGATGAACGGACCCCTTACTCGGCCTACGCCGTCAGCATCTATCAAAACGGCATTATGGCAGGCCAATTGCCAATCGTAACGACGGATCCCAACGGCCTACAGGCCCAGGCCAAGAAGGCCATGGGCCCAGAGTCCTTCAACTACGTCTTCGGAGGAGCTGGCGAGCTCTCGACTATGGACGCGAACCGTCTAGCCTTTCGCCAGTGGAAGATTGTGCCTCGCTTCCTGAGACCTAGCAATCCTCGGGATTTGAGAACAGAATTATTTGGCGTGACTTATGGTACGTTGCGGATGCCAACCCAATTTTAAAATGAGACACTGCTCTAAGACAACAGCTTAGAGTCTCCCCTTTTGATGGCCCCCATCGGGGTTCAGAGCATCTTCCATGAGGACAAGGAGACGGGTCTGGCAGCCGCCTGCGCCGAGTTGCAAGTGCCGTATACGTTAAGCACGGCGGCGACCTCGACCATTGAGGAGGTCGCCAAAGTTTGTGGCGACCAGCACCGCTGGTTCCAGTTATACTGGCCCATGGATGATGACATTACGGGGTCGATTCTCAGACGTGCCAGGGCCAACGGGTACAAGGTCCTCGTCGTGACTCTCGACACCGTGACTTTGGCTTGGCGGCCGGCCGATCTCGACCAGGCATATCTGCCCTTCATCACAGGTACGGGCAACGCGGTCGGCTTCAGCGATCCCGTCTTCCGCAAGAAGTTTTCCGAGCAGAACGACGGCGACCAGGTAGAGGACAACATCATCAGCGCCTCGCGGTACTGGATCAGCCAGGCCTTCCCAGGCGATCACCATTCTTGGAAGGATCTGGCGCTCCTGAAGAAGAACTGGGACGGGCCCATCGTTCTTAAGGGCGTGCTGAGCGTCGAGGACGCCAAGCTCGCCGTCGAGCACGGCATGTCGGGCATCATCGTCAGTAACCACGGCGGCCGACAGCTCGACGGCGGGGTAGCCTCGCTCGAGGTGCTCCCGGAGATTGTTGAAGCCGTGGGCGACAAGCTCACGGTTATGTTCGATTCCGGGATCCGAACTGGGGCGGACATTGTCAAGGCGATCGCTCTGGGGGCTAAGGCCGTCTTCGTTGGCAGGCCCGCCATCTATGGCCTGGGCATTGCGGGTAAAGAGGGCGCGAAGGCTGTCATTGCTGGGCTGCTTGCTGATCTGGACTTGACAATGGGACTCTCCGGCTTCAAGAGTCTCTCCGAGCTCAAGCCTTCCATCCTTCGGCAGGTTCGGTACGGTGGGGACATGAAAGCCAACCTGTAGTATTACTGGTTCTGTTCGCCCTCGAGATGTAGGGTCTAGCAGGACGGCAAGCCGTTGTACCGAGAGTTCTGTGTTGTCGCTTTCGCAATGAAGCTGAAGGAATACAAGCTTATTTTCTTTTCGGAAAATAGTGTCGATCGTAGCCCCAATCCCTTGGTCTCATCACACCTTCTCCGCGGGCCTTGTTGAGATTTGACCCAGCGTGGAGTCGTGGACTAACAAGCAATAAGCATATTGCGGGCCATATTTTCCCCCGCACCCTAGGTACCAGTCCCGGAATGCTCGCCATCCGGGCGTGCTTGCAGCTCGGGAACGAGGAGAGCCACCGAGCTAACGTTCGGCTCCTGTCGACTGTCTTGGGCCGAGACAGGCCAAGACTATCAGATCGCAAGTGCCAATGTCCAGCGCGTCAAAACATGCCATTGGGGTCTTTGCTATTCATTCCTCACGTGGTTTGGAATCCTTCTCGCTGCAATTCGACCAACCCAGGCTTTTCTCTACCTAGCGAGAAGTCCTTGCTCTCAGCGCGCTAAGATCAAATGCAGCCGGGCTGGACTAACACTGAGCTGTTCTTCGCAAGTCAATTACAGTCAATTGTTGGGCCTTCCGGGCATCCCACCTCACAGCCACGACAGGGCTGCTGCTGGTGCCCGCCTGCGAAAGAGTTCACAGGCCTTTGCCGCACTGTTCCTCTTCCATGACGAGATCATCATCTCCCTCTGGGGAATGTTCGTGATCTTCCGAGGTGCTACCATGGGCTAGCGCGCATTCGTTCCAGTTTATCCTTTCCAATAGCTCCATGGGAAATGGTCCATCCGAGGGAGCGGGATTTAGAGTGCAGTAAGCATATTCTTGCGGAAAGCGGGTTTGTCTCTGAGTAATCTCGTTGCAAAAGAGTCTCATCACAAGGCGTCATGTTGTTGACAAGATGGGGTGATCACTTAGAGGTATCTGATATATAAGACGACAGCGGGGCGGGCGATGTAAGAGAGATGAAGGAAGAAGCCATAGCAGATACAACCATCTCACCAACAGTCCTTCCTTACCAAAAATCAATCAACCCTTTCTCGTGAATCTATTATACATAAGCACATAGTCACTCTATACCCCTCCTACAATCTCCATCTAATACAGTCCCATCACAATGCGTACCTCATCCATCATCCTCGCGGCCGCGTCCGCCGCCTCCGTCCGGGGCGCTCCCCTCGAGAAGAAGGCCAACTACGACCCCCTCCCCGGTGGTGATATCACCATCTTGAAGTTAGTCACAGGAGTACCAAGTTTTGAATCCAGATCTAACAAAGGTTTGATAGCTATGCTCTTACCCTCGAGTACCTCGAGCGCAAGTTCTACGAGGAGGGCTTGAAGAACTACACCGAGGCCGACTTCTGCAAGTACGCCGGTGAGGTCGGCGAGAAGTTCTACAAGAACCTCAAGACCATCTACGAGGACGAGAAGGTAAGGCTCCATCCCTAACACACTACACAACACCCAAAAGGGTAGTCCCTAAACCAAAAACCCCCGTCGACTTGGAACGTTGGCCATAACCACCCCCAAACTAACAATCCTCCCCAAAACACCAGACCCACGTCGACTTCCTCAAGGGTGCCCTCGGCACCTCTGCCATTCCCGAGCCCACCTTTGACTTCCCCGTCGACGACGCCGACTCCTTCCTCGCCCTCGCCTCCGTCCTCGAGGGCGTCGGCGTGTCCGCCTACCTCGGCGCCGCCGCCGTCATCGCAGACAAGACCTACGTCCCCGTCGCCGGCTCCATCCTGACCGTCGAGGCCCGCCACTCCTCCTACATCCGCGCCGCCCTCCGCCAGAAGCCCTTCCCCACCCCCTTCGACACCCCTCTCGACTTCAACCAGGTCTACTCCCTCGCCGCCCAATTCGTCACCGGCTTCGCGCCCGGCACGCCCGCCCTGCCCTTCAAGGCCTTCCCCAAGTTGACCGTCTCCCCCACGCCCAGCTCCCACGGCGCTCTGTTCGAGGGTGCTTACAAGGCTGCTGTTGATGCGCAGACTGTCCCCGCCGGAGCTACCGTTTACGCTGTCTTCTACTCTGGACTCGACACCTACTACGCCGAGGTTGCCGTCAGCGGTAACGACGTAAGTGCCAACCTTTTTGACACTGTCTCTAAATGTATGAATTTTGTGCTAACCATGTCTTCCTGCAGTACATCGTCGAGCAGCTCCCCGAGGGTCCCGCTGGCCAGGTGTACTGCGTTCTCAGCACCGCTAACGGCAACAGCACCAAGGTCTCTGACGAGAACACTGTTGCCGGTGTTGCCATCCTCGAGATTGAGGAGGCCGACTGGTAAACAAATTACTGTCCTTGTACCCAAAAAATTGGTTCGTGACAAAATGGTTGCATGAAGCAGTCTAGAGCACCCTTGATGAATATCTGATATCTGATACGGCTTTTATTATTATCTTAAATCTTCTTTGTACATATTGGAAAATTAGCTCGAACTGCAGGAACCTCTCTGATAATTAATGCAATACTGTAACTCAACTTGTCTCTGGAGCCTTTGTTTTGATATGGAGTGATAAAACCACGTGTCAGGCATGACGGAGAATCTCTAGCAAAATTGGTGGTCCTGTCCATGCTGTGGAGGTCGTGAGTTGACTTCATAATTATGAGTGATAGTAAAGTGTACCCAAGGTAGAAATGGTACATATGTCAATCGGACTAGATCGTTTCCCCCAACCTTTCCCAAAAGTTGGAAACCTGTCCGTACCCAGAGACTGTCACAAAAAGAAGAAGGCACATCCTCGTACCTCCTTCCCCCAACAGTAAACTTCAGCTCACCTGACCCCTGACCTTCCCGTCACTTGGACAGACGCCCCTATGGTAGGTATGTAACCCGTCCCAACCTCGTTTTCCATCATCAACACCGCAGCGCCCGTCTAGGTCGGCGAGGTCAGGTCAAGCTGTGTGCGAGGTGGTCGAGTGATTAAGTTAAAACAAATACTTTCATGAAGTCAGAGTTCGGGTCGACTGAGGGGCGTGAGATATATGGTCAGTTACCCCCCCCCCCCCCCTTTCTTCTTCCCTTTCCTTTCACTCCTTCTACTGATTGCTGGGTATTTGAAATTTACTCTTTAGTGGCAGAGGTGTTGATGGATGCATTCGGAATGAAGATTCTCCTTCCGAGACTCGTATTTCTTTACTGATTCTACAGCGTCTGCTACCCGTGATAGGAAGGCCTCTCTTGGGCAAGCTACAAGTACGTGTTTTATCACCAGCCAATTACGCATGCGACCCAATCATCAAGTTGCACGTACACAGCCAACCATCTGACGAATCCTCCTCGGAAAACCTGACTTTTTGCTTCTACATTTGGATTCGCTTATATATGGTCTCTATCTGACTCACTTACATCGCCCCATCTCACCACCGAGCAGTCAGACCACGGTATTCCTCCCCTAATTCATCCCAGAAACCCCATTCTTGAACTTCTCAAAAATCGAGAGATCAATCCCAGCAGCCATGGCCTCATACCCAGCCGGGTTCAAATGCAAATGATCCCCCGTATCATACTCGGCCCTCAACTTCTCCGGCGCCGCGGGGTCCCTCACAATCGCGTCAAAGTCAATCACGGCATCGTACCGCCCGCTGCTCCGAATCCACTCATTCACCCTCTGCCGCGCCGCCTCCCTCGTCGGGTCAGAGTACGGCTGCCCGTCGCCCGTGAGCGGCGTGATGGTCGCACCAAACACCGCGATGCCGAACCGGTGAAGCCGCGTGACCATCTGGTCGTACGCCGCCACGAGCCGGTCGCCCACGGCCTCCTGCGCGGCGGTGGTGTTGGTCGCGGTGCCAATGTCGTTGACGCCGATGAAGACGATGGCGTACTTGATACCTGACTGCGCGATGACGTCCCTGTCGATGCGGCCTAGACCGTTGGGACCCAGGCCGTCCGCCAGGACTCGGTTGCCGCCCGCGGCCTCGTTGACGATGGCGATGGCGCTGGTGGATGACTCGTTTTGCATGCGCGCGAGGAGGCGGTCAGGCCAGCGGTTGTTCGCGTTGGTCGTCGAGCCGCGCCCGTCGCTGATGGAGTCGCCCACGATGGCGACGGCTGAGGCGCCCTTGGGAAGCCAGCCCTCGAGGGCGCTGATGAGGTACCAGTGATCCGTCGTCGTCGTCGCGGTGGCGTTGCCAGCGGTGGTGGCGAGGTCCTGGTCCGCGACGTGGTTCCCGCTCTTGAGGAAGGACGTGGTGCGGCTGCCCGGGTGGCCGGTGATGCTGTTGGTCGTCTGGCCGTCGGCGAGATAAATCGTGATGGAGACGATGGACTGCGCCTCGACGGCGAGGTCGATCGGATCCGAGAAGACGACGGCGCCGTTGGGCACGACGAAGCCGCCGCTGCCCGAGAAGGTGACGACTAGGAGGGAGTCGGCGTCGACGCCGCTCGTGCCGGCTGTGTTGTTCGCCGTCCGGGCGATGGTTACGGCCGTGATGGGGAGGTCTGAGCCGCCAAAGGCGTTGCTGATTTGCAGGCGGAGAGTCGAGGTCGCGAGAGAGACTTTGACGGTTTGGCGGAGGGTCGCGTCGTGGAAGACTCGGCCTGTCTCGTTCTGGGCGGGAGAATTAGGGGGACGCTCCTGAGAAAAACCATTGCGCTTTGAGGACGAGGAGAAAGAAAACTCACAAATGGCGCGGGGGGTAAGTTAGCCGGCTCGACCAGCTGAGGCATTGTTCCCCAGACGGTGACCCATTCCCTCTCATCTCCTCGCGCAGGATGCTGAGGGCGTGCTTCTGCCAGAGGGGAGAGGAAGAGCAAGGCGGCGAAGGCCGTCTTGAGAGAGGCGATCATCATCGTGGTGAGCTACAGAGAAACGAGTGCTGGCTGCCAGATCCACTGCTCCTAGGCCCGAATCAAAAAGGGGGCCATCGTGAGCTTTATAAAGAGTACTCGAACACGGAATTCGGTGCTTTCATTAAGTCGCCTGCCCCTCAATATAACATGGTTCTCCAATTGGGGATTTCCATTGCAACGTTGGCTATGTGGGCATCCGGCAACGCGGAACCTGATGAACGCTGGATAATGGCAAGAAATGGGTTCAACCCGGTTGAAGTTCAGGCTAAATTGAAAATGCCGTGGGGAAAATTGGGGATCAGAGTTGAAAGTGGGTGCTGCGGGAGATGAGACTGAGCAGTTCGTCCCATGCGATGCGACGCCGTCTCTCCACGTCCCGCACTGGAGCCGGGTCCGCTGTCTTCCCCGCATGGGTACACTCCATCGGTACTGCCATGGCCTGGGGAAGATCTTGGGGTCGGTGACGACCTGGTGAGGTGGGGAGGGGTTTAGGTTAATGAGACTTTGGTCACGGGAGATAATGCAACGATGACGAGGATGGGAGCGTAGATCAATGATTGGCATTCCAATTGTACACCCAATGTGCATCTGTGTACAAGAAGAGGGGCGAGCGGCTCAAGTCCTCCAGAAAAACGACCGTGGTTCATCCAAACAATTCCGACGTCAAATCGACCAAACGCTAAACGAACAAGTAGCGAGCGACATTGAACAACATCCATCGACCAAAGATTCAATCATCAAAGAGAAGTGCCGAGCCATGTTGATGGCGAATGAGAGAAGGAACCGAAGTAAAGCCAAGATCGACCGTTTGCCATCTCTTCCATTGCCCCGACTTCCTCAAGGCCTCGGCATGGCACGAGGATAGGGGAGAACGGAAGGGAATCTGAAAATGCAAGGTAGTTGGCAAGCCGTAACGGACAAGAAGGAAAGCTGAATAGACCAACACACTAGATGTCCAAGTGAAGTGCCGCAGGGGCAGGACCGGCAGCAACATCGGCCCAGTCACCGGCGCAAGTGATGAAAGCTTCGGAAGAATGGTTGGCCATGCCATACTCGTTCTCAAAGCTATCTGTAGCTCTGCTCACACGCGAGTGCGAGATGTGGACCTTCATGCTGTCTTTGGACGAGCTGTCCTTGATGTCGAAGCCACCAGGGCACGGCTGACCCCAAAGCCACTGATAGGTGCTTATGTTCCCAAGGGGTAACTGCGTATCAAGGAGGTTCATGTTGTCCATGGTCAAGGCGGAACCAGGGACGATTGGGGCTGTAGCCATCGCTATAGTAGCGAGCGAGTTGAGGACAGTGTCTTCAGAGCCGGTTGTCTCCGAGGAAGTCCTGGAGGCAGTGACCTCGTGATGAGAGATCATGTCGAAGCCCCCATCAACTTCAACATCCGAGGTGTATGTTGGTTCGGAGCCTGACATGTTGCGGGCCACTCGACGGTCAGCGATGGAGGAGGAAGGCTCGTTGGAGACCTTGTACTGCGGACTACGATGTTCTGAGTAGTTGCCCACAGCAGGATGGCGCAGAGTGGTGTTATGGGACTCAGGATGTGAGTGCTTGGTGTCTTCTTGGTGTGCCATCATGATGATATTGGGAAGGGCGAAGAGGAAGAGAGATGTCGAGTGTGTATGAGCTCAGCGATCAAGCGACGTAAGCTGGTGGTGGATGGACCGAACGACACTGTTACAGAGACGACGTCAGACTTTGTCAAGTGGCCAAGTGCAGAAGACAAGCGTTGCTCACCACAAGTCCGGCGGGACTGGAATAGGCCCTGAAATGGCACAGCAGAGAAGAGGAGAAGAAAAGTGATGATGTTCGACTGGTCAGTATCCAGCGACGAGAAGAGCCTTTCGCTACTTTCGTTCTCAGAAGTAGCGTGCCGTCCGTTTTTCCAGGATAGCAGAGGACAAGATCTGTTGCAACTGAAGTCCAAGAACAAGAAGATAGGTTACAAAGTTGGTGTACAAACTGATTTGTTATACTGGGGAAGGAACGGGAGAAGGGTAGGAAAGTTGGTGGGCGAAGTGAGAGAGATTTATACCAGAAAGCGTCTGACTGGTGACTGGGGATGGTTAGTTGTGACCCGTCGGGCTTTGGGTAGTGTGGACGTCGATGGACGGAGAGAACGAATCGGCCAGTCTTTTCCCTCCTTTTTTCCCCATTCCCTTTTTTTCTCTCTCTTACTCCCCCTCGGACCCTTCAGTCACTCATCTCAGGTACATCGATCCCAGCGCCACTTGGCTGCGCCGACGGTGCAGCTCGCTGCATGATGCTGCTGCAGCGGCATGTAGGCGTGGAAGCCGGGTAGGGTGAGGAAGCGAGGTGAATGGGAGTTTGACGGGGAAATCTTTAGGTTACCTTAGACGAGTAAACTTTTGGAGTTGGGGGCGGCTGGACCTCCCAGCAACCAAGAAGACTGGGAAGGGTGGTAGGAAGTGGTAGGGTGGGAGGAGAGGAAGAGGAAGAGGATCGGAGTCGGACTGATGCACTGCAATGGGAGGTGTGGGGTAGTCTACTGCTGTGAGGTACTTTTTGAATCAAAACTACCTTATCCGTACCGTCTGAAGAAACAGCGTAAGGTACGGCTATACTTGGAAACTTCGGACTTTTTCTTTCCCTCTTTTTTGGCAACTTACTCCCCCCGTCTTTCTCGATTTGCGTGGGTTGTCACCTGACGTCCATCAATTGCGTACTGAGGTACTGCATGCTATATGCGCCTACCTAATTTCCTCCCCGGGCAAAGTAGAAAAAACGTATCTGTGCATGTTTCCCGACTCGAAGGAAGTCAAATTTGGCCTCAGGCTTGGGCTACCGCTGGCGCCATGGCGTTATTGCTGCGCATGCCAATGCCATCCCAAGTCTACCTTACGCAACACCTGCTCTGACACATTGAACTTGTCTCCTCCTTCTACCTTACCCTGTTCATGAGCTTTTTGCTCGCCTCGTTTTTCGCATTTGGCTAGTAGCCCGAGAACAGTACCTCAATATCTACACCAGCTCTTGTTTTCGCGCTTTGACGCCCGCATTCTCGGAGCAGATACATGTTGATGTTTGTCGTCGCGTTCTAGCTTCTTTCGAGACCGACCATTGAGTTACCCCGCGTAGTTGCTGGGACTGGGCTCGTCGTGAGACATGACAGATGACATCCCTGGCCGCCGTCAACATCAAACCTCGACATGGTTCTTGCTCTCGCGGTCCAGAATCACAATGGACCATCTGAGCGATGCAAAACGGGAAACCCAACGAACCGTTGTCAACCCGTCCGCCCTGTTCTCGAATCCGGCTTAGACGCAAGCCACACGATGTGCAAGTATACCTACGGACACGGATACCTACTCTCTACAAACGTCTTCAACGCCTCTTGAGTCTTTCACGGGAATCAATGCCAAGCCCCGCCAGCTCGCTGCTGGTGATTTATCCCGAGGCGATGTCGCAAGCAACCTGGCTTGCCTGGAAACAAGCATAATGTGCCTCCCCCACCTTGAACTAATAATGCTTTGCAGCGCACTGCCCACGCTGGGTCTGCTACCAGTGGTCAATTGGCTTGCACCATCTCGCCGCAGTGGCCATGTGCTCTCGAAAGATCGTCAAAATGACGGTCTTGTAGCTAAGCTTTCTCACCGAAGAGATGAGCCATGCCTCCCATGCGGAAGGAAATCGGACAACATCAAGAGCATCCCGTCCTTTTGGTCACTCACAAGCCAGTCCCGAGCATGGCACCATCAACTTTTCGGTGCAAGGGACGCGCGAATCGATACGTTCCCTTTCGACAATCTCCCGCCGCTGTGTCACACAGCCCGCCGGCCATCTGCAATATGATTGCACACGACGTTGCCCTACAGCCTGTCGTTTGGACCATTATCCAATTCCATCTTCAAATCACATAGGCACGCACGCCATTACCTTCCGCCGGCTTCAAGGCCAGATAGGAGCTCCCCGGTCCAATCACTCGCTCTCAACGAGTACAAGATTACCGAGCAAGATCGTAACGGCATTGCCTAAGCTTGTTGGTATGGCGCGGTTACTCGCGGCCTGGGATTCCCCAGATGCTCGGGCCAGCAGCGTCATTGGATCGACACCGAAACTCTGTTTAGCGAAGCAGTGACATCTTTGTTCCGCGCGGAATCTGCCCCTAAGGTGCTCTTGGGTACGTGCCGGCGGCCAGCCAGCCGATTTAGGACCTCTCATGTCCCGCGACGACTTATCAGGCCATCCGAGTAACCTATCTTCGTCGGAACTTGGGCTGTGACTCAACTCTGCACCTGGCTCCGATTTCTTGGCGCTCTGCCATCTGATGTCTTGCAGTCTGGCTGTCACCGCACAGGGCCCGACGTCGGGCATGGACTCCGATCAGCATCCTGCCAACATACTGGTCCTGCATTGCATCAGCAGCAGTGCCAGCACACACAATGGCAACCTTTCAGCTGTCTTTGATGGATGTACCTCTAAAGAGACAAGGTCCGTCGACGTCACGACACTAAACCCGAGCGCCAGACGTTTGCCCCGGCCTTCATCAGCAGTATCCGGGCAGCCAACCATTGTGCTGAATATTTCCCCCGTTCCCCGCAGTCGGTCTTGCCGGCAGCGTGCCTATGGGGAGCAGGACCGGTGCAGGAAGAGCATGCAAGCTTACACACCACGAACCACACGAAAAGCCAGGCTATATCAGTCTGCTATATGCACAATAGCACCCAAGGCCCAAGGGAGTATTGTTGAGTAAACAGGAGCCCCCGAGAGAAGCACGGGGCCCATCGCCGGCCGCTACAGGAAAGAGATCTTCGAGGTGCCCCTTCTCACATGACGGCAAAGAGGCCGGGCAGCACCGAACGGCAGCTTTGAGACGCCGAGCCACAATTCTCGGGCGCGAGTCCTGGATTCTGTCCCGTTTAGCGATTTGTAAAGCAGGACGCATGCAGGACTCCTGAGGGAGTCCTACACGTTGCAACACTGTATTTGGCGTTTGGGCGACCACCTTGTCGGCTTGTCCAGCTGCTCTCAAAGTGACGCCTCCAGAGACGGGGCAACGTGTCTGACCCGGCCCCTTGAATTCGATATGCTTTCAAGCAGCCCGGAATACTTCCCCGAACTCCTTGGCATGCAACGATAGCCACGGCGGCATGAGGGTTGAGGAACGTCGATCGTCAACCACCAACCAGCCCCCTGCGAAGAGCCAACGCCCTGCTCGAGAAGGAGGAGGTCCACGCACTATCTGCGTTCCTGTGACCTCTGCGCGAAATATTTTCATATCCTTGCTGCCTGTCTCGAGAGCTGTGGTGCCGATTCATCCAGGGAAAACGGCGCCAAGAACGTTAGGATCCCCGAATCTGTTACTACTGCCCATCGCCGCCAGCCCTGCCACCAATCCTAGCGTTGGTTTTCATGTGCCCCATCCACGACCTTCGAGAAGACTTCTAGCGTGCCGGTCTCTTCTGCGCCGGACCCTTGCCGGCCGGGGCCCGCCCAAGACATGCAGCAGGCTGTCACTTACTTCCTCCTTCACTGGCCATCCTGCCACCCCTTTATCCCAATTGCTCACGCTCTCGTACCTGTATCTGCTTGCTGACCCTATGGTGTGTGGCCGCGGCATGCATGACGACTTGTACGGGGAACCTCCGCCTAGCCATCCGGACCATTGGCAAGGCTCACAAGCGTCCAAGGGGGACAACTGCGACTCTGATGAGGGATAAATGAGCATGCAAACACCTGCATGGCGAGGGCGCGCGGCAAGGCGTTCACGATCCCGCTCCTTGCTCATGCTTGTTGCTTTTTCATGTAGGTTCATCAGGTGCACACCCGTCGGTCTCCAGATTTGGCATCATGTAGTTAGGATATGGATATAGCAACAAGAAAAAAAAGGCTCTCGTGAATTTGGGTCATCAGACTCGTCACTGGACGCGTCTCTTCGTCATACAAAGCTATGAACACCTATCGCTCCTCCCCTCATCCCGGCCGAGCTGAACCTCCTGCATCTCCTACACCTTGCGGAGCCCACCTCCAACGCCTGACCGACAGCCCAAAGAGGCAGGCTTCGAGAACATCTTGCCCTCGATCACTACCGATGCGCATTCCGCATGCCCTCGACAACACCGTATCGTTTGTCGAAGCTTGCACGTCCGCCCCACCACGGCCAACCAGAACATGCTTGTATCTGGACATAAGCCCGCCCCCAACTGCAAAACGCCTTGCGCAGAGAGGGTAAGCTTGCGTGCGTCTTCACTCAACGTGGGCGTTGCATGCACCAGGATCATATCGGATTATTCAAATCGTAGCTGTAGCCCCCTTGTCATTTCCTGTGACCAGCCGCGATCCACACTCTGCCTGCGGGCGACGCTGTCAATATGCGGCCCCGAGACTGCTAGCTCTCCGTTCCTTGCTATTATTGTCCATCGATGCCGCCGCCGCCGTTGAGCCCTTTCTCCTGAGCCCGCCCGCCTTCAACCTTCGGACGGTTTGATAGGACCTATCTAGCTCGTTTTCAACCGCGCAACGGATGCGAAGCGCGGCAACGGCAGGCCACACGCTCCGCTCCCCTCTCGATATCCAATAGTCCAGCGTTTCTCTAGTCGGCGTCTCGAGCAGGCGCACAAAGTCGCCAGCGGTCACTTCTGGGACTAACGTCATGGACGCGCCTGGCACTTGTTCGTCGACGAGGAAGCGCCGGATGCCTGCTGGAAGGAGGCGTAACGTGTCCAGCTGGCGCAGCCGGTGCCTGAGCTCTAACCCAACCATACGAGCTAGGAATGCTGTAATGGACGTTGTGCTATTACGCGTCTCCATGAGGGATGGGCCATGCATATCGCTCTGCAAGAACGGAATAAGGTAAGGCCGAGCCTGGCTGACGATGAAGTGGTTTACGTTGAACAGCTCGGCAATTCTCAAAAGGGGTGACTCGCGGTCCGAATAAGATACGTGAGTCCAGTGGTGGAAGTCGATTGTGTTTGCGGGTGCCCATGGTACGATGTTGCCATGGGCATCTTTGCAGAGAACTGTGGTTTCCCGGTGACCATACAATGTTGCAGTGGAAGCATTCGAAGCGACCGCGGCAGTCCAGATAAGCTTGTATATGTCAGCATGCTGCCGCTTCCTTTTGAAGAACAAAATAAGTACTCACCACGTTGGGTGCTGTCAGGTAGTTGAGCAGCGTTGGTACACCGCCTTGATCGGCGGTTGCAACGGTGATATTCAACACCCTCTTGCTCCGATTATACGCTTCCTCGAAAGTTAGGTCACCCACGTTGGCTCGCACGCAGTCCTCTAACACTTTGACGTCAAGGAAATAGCCTTCTCGAGTGAATCTCTTTAGCCTCCGCAAAAGAGTATTCCATCTCGTTGCGTAGGACTGCTCCTTTTGTGGGCCCTTTTCAGACTTGGATTTCCCAGAAAAAGCAGACAGGTCAATACCCTCTCCCTTGAGGACGTTGGGGAGCTCCTCTTCGGTGTGAATGGCCACCAATGCGGCAATGAGAGCGCCCGTCGCGGTTCCGGTGATGATCCGCGGCAGGAGACCTCGAAGAAATAACGCCTTCACGACACCAAGATGACATACTCCGAATATGGCACCGCCTTGCAGGACGAGCGTACTCCTACCGAAAGCCTGCCTTGTATCATGGATAAAATCCAGCTTCATCTGGTTTGTCAGTCCGACAGGTGCTCCATGAGGATCAGACCCGGGCGTTGTCGGCAAGTGGGTGATATCCTCGACCGCTTCAGCAATCTGCGTTATGTATTCCTCTATTAGATACTTGGTGCCAGCGAAGGACCGGTTGTAAAGCGTCGGGGCAGTGATGTTGCCCAAGTTGCGAATCAGGCCGGAACGAAGGAGGTTGACCAGTTGGTTCAGGTTCCCATCTTCTCTCGCAGTAATGAGGGAGTTGAGGCGCTCGTTGATTAGGCGGTAATCGTAGTACTTGGACGTTGGGTTATTCCTCCTGTTGATGAAGCCTTTTAGCATGTGTTTGTGAGACACTAACACGATTTGGATGGGGGTCTTTTCTCACCACAAGTCCAGTCCAAGCAGGTTATCTAGATGCAGGGCCGCCTCTTCCCAGTCTTCGAAGGCTTCGGCATGGCGAAGTAGTTCGAGCCATAGTTCGATGGGGGTCTTGCGTGTGTACCAATCGCGGAGTTTCTGTTGATGGGCGCATTCGAGGTCAGCCGCAGCACATGCTAATCAAGCTAAGGTATCCGTTGCGAACAAGCTCGTGTCAAACGAGCAGAGCAAATGCAACGGATACCCTGGGGAGAACTACAAGACCATACGTACCCGTTGCCAGAATTGTGTCACATCTACGGCCACTTGCCAGAGCGCAACGACTACTCCCATGGTTGCGCGACGGCGACTGTGGTGGTGAAGACCATGCAGGATCCCAAGCTGGCGGGGGGTAGCAATGCTGATGAGGATAGTGACGAGTGATATTGGGTGTTCATGGCAATTATGGCATTATGGGCGGGTGGTGTGAGGCGAGCGTCGTGTCTCTGATTAGGATGGTGTTTGCATTCCAGTTCCTAGGGAGAGGGCTGGACGGGCAAGACAGGTTGGGAGGTTTGGTTGTAGATCAAGCAGAAGGATAAATATACAGAGATAAAGAGAGAGTGAGAGAAGGACGGTGAGTTTGCGACGTCGAGCCTGGGTGTTGCAGGTGGGCTTTCGCAGATTCTGACAAGATTGATCGAGATCCAAGGGCCGTAGTAGTACCAAGTGGTAGAAGAAGAAGCGCGCGTGCGGTCGAACGAACGAGCGGGCGAGCGGATGGTGGACGCTAAGATGGAGAGGGAGAGGGATGCGAGAGTAAGGTAGAATCGTGTCTTCGAACGGTCCGGCGGCTGCGGGAGAGGAGGGACGATGAGTTGACTCGAAGCCCGTGAGTTCGTTCTATGCTAAATTGGAGAAGGAAAGGTACTTGTTGACTCGACCCGAACCACCGTGCCGATGACAGCCAGACAGCTGTGAGGTTTCGGTGCGGATAGGTAAGGTAGGTAGGCACGTAGGTCACAGGTGTCTGTGGTTTGGCTCGGCCCACGGCAATAAAAGGGTTACGGACATTACCTCTCTTATGTTTTGCGGCCTGCTGCACGGAGGGCAGGGTAGCAGGCAGGGTCCGGATCTGCCGCCGAATTCCCACAGCAACTTCCATTTGCAATGTTTCCCTTTTGATGCTGCCGGATGATCTGGGGCAGGCTGCAGCAGCTTCCTTCCCCTCATCCCCCCAGGATTATCCCCTCCACAGTGAGTGGTTGCTGTATTTGCCCAGTGTAACTGTGGGATAATGTCATGGTTCATGTTGACCACGAGACCCCAAAGGTACCCCACACACCTGCGCTGCCGCTGCTTCCCGAGCTGCTGTACATAAAGCTGGGGGTGGGCAGGCAAGCTCTGTCAGCTCCTTGGCTAGGTATGCGTGCCGCCCGCCCCAGTACCCCAATGCCTCATCCCTGGCGGAGAGCTTCGACATGTGATAATGGCTTGCAATTTGGCAGTGCAAGGGAGCTGGGCATGCTCCACGGCCCTTCACGTCATTCGCCCGAGGTACTTGTATTTCGGGTGAGCACCGAGAGATGTTCACATTTTCGAAAAAAGCAAAAAAATCATATCAGAGCAGGTTGCAGGCTGTAGAGTCCGCTAAATCATTGAGCCACAGTAAGTGACGGATGTGCCACTTGCGCAGCTCCCAACAAAGTCAAATTGGCTACCAACGGTCCGGTCTGAGAGCCATGACAAAAGATTTAGCTCAAACGCTGCACGTGTCGTGCCGCTTGTTCGCGCCAGTCTCAGTACGGCCAAAACTCGGAGGACAATTGTCACGAAGCGACTCTCATGTACTGATTAGGTTCATTCGGGATATCGAGACACATTGAAAACGATCATCTTCCGCATGGCAAGTATAAATTTGTATGTAGTAATAGTAGTCGCCGCTCTCGGCGCGCAGCTTGCATAGAGGAAAATGCCGTGGTATAGTACAAACTTTGATCCTCTCCACCGAGCCTGAATCTGCAGTCAAGCATATTTTCTCGTTCTCAACGCCTCACTCCGAATCGTCATCGTCGACAACGTGACGGCGCCTTCCTCTGCCACTTGGCTCCATGTTGTCATCATCATCTCCATCGGCGTCTTCGTCATCCGAAACCCGACGCTTCTTGGATCGTGGTGCCTCGTCAAGGAGCTCCTCATCGTCATCGTCATGTTCAACCTCGCTGACCTCGTCATCACTAGCCACGATGAAGTCGTCCTCCATGTCGTATTCGTCTCCTCTGCGGGCGCCAGAAGGCAGATCATCGTCAGAGTCATACTCGGGACGTCTTCTTTTTTGCTTCGGCGCGCCAGGCATGCCTCTCTTGCGCGAACCAACGCCACGTCGTCCACCCTCAAGATCGCCAATGGAGAGGCCTCCACTGCGACCGAATCCGCCGCGGGTAGCATCCATACGTGCGGTCTGAGTCTCGCGACGTCTTTGCATCTTCATGCGCTCTTTCTCTGCCTGCTCCGCTTGCCTCTTGCGCAGCTCGGGATCCTGAATGGTGTTGATGATCATGTCCTTCTCCTGAGGCTTTTGCGATATCGACGCCATGCGCTCGGCGAGTGCAGCGAGCGCATCGTCCGCCACTTCCTTTCCGGGCCGTACAATGTATTGATCGGTGACATGCCCAACAAACATGAGGAAGTTGCTGGTCAACTCCGCCGCAGCAGCATAGTAGTGTCCATCCTGAAGCTCAGAGTATGGCTCGTTAGGTCCGGGGGCTAGTGCCTTGGTAGAGACTTCAAAATGTTCGTCTCCGACCGTCATAGTCACAGAACCGTCGCTCCATCTGTGAATCATGGTGTTGCTCTGCAGCTTGTTCCCTTGTCGTCGAACGCGGATGTCGGCCTTGGGTACGTCGGCTTTCGCATTTTCAATATCGTGCTCGGTAGGCTCGAAAGTCTCGGGATCGTAGATCGTGGGAATGATCTTCATGAACTTGGGGACGCGTAGAGACCGTAACTGGTGATTGTCAGGGCACGTCAGGTGCATCGAACTTCCCATGACTTACTCTCTGGTCTTTCGACTTGGGAGTGCGATGACGTTGCATTTCAACGGCCTCGATGACCTTCGTCTCATAATCGGTCGGCAAAGGGGCCTCGTCATCTCTACCGTAGCCATCACCCTCATCACGGTCGGATGCGTCGTCGCGTATGCTACCGGCGCGACTTCTGTCTTCCTGAAGATCGTCTGCTGGCTCGTCGCCGAAGAGATCCTCCTCCTCCTCATCCTCGGGAAGCTCGTTCAATTCTTCGGAATCCGACATGATGGCGTTGATTCGTGCGATAGGCGATGCAGCGTGTTCGGTATTGGAAAATTGGCGGTCAATTGAGCGTGTGTGGTTGACACAGAGGTAGATGATCTAGCTTCTTTCCTCCTGCGCGCAGAGGAAGATGCAGCGTGAGGCTTGAAAGATCCCTGTCTAAATTCTGACCCACCTGGAGGTCAGTTCAAGCCTGAGTGAGGCTGAAGCACCGCCACACGTGCTTGAAGCCACTTTGTACGTGTAAAACTGCCGAGCGGGGACTTCGGCACATGCTCCAGCTACAGTGGATCTTGTTCAGGGGACTCAGTGGAGGTAATTTGTAATATCTCCAACTCGTCTTGTTTCTCCTATTATTGAGGAAGGGCGATGATATTCTGCCAGCACCTGCCGATATCCTGCCCCTAACTATAACTACGGCCGCCACACGACCGCCGGTCTCGGGTATATATATAAGCTAGGCTCTGCATAGTTAGTATTTAAATAGATTAAGCTAATTAGAAGTTAGTAATTAATTTAAATTATTTTAATAAAAAGTATAGTAATTAACGCGTTAGCTTAAGTTAACGTATTAGCTTAAGTCGACGATTTTATTAAATTAGCCTAATTAGCCTAATTACCTAGCTACTTAGCTACTTAGCTACTTAATTAACTCGCTTAAAAAGTTAATAACGATTTATTAATAATAATTTATAACGAGGTTAAGGATTTATAACGCTTATTTAGGTAGGTTAACTTTACGAAATATTATTATTTTTAATTATAATTATTAGTTTATAAATAGCCTTATTAAGTACTATTTTAGCCTTAAATAAAGTAAAAAAGCGCTAATTATAAAATAAGTAATCGTATTTTATATAACCGTATTTATTATAAATAATAATATACTAATAAATAAAGGGATCGTTAATTTTATAATTATTTTCTTTTTATAATATATTAACGTTAAGAATAGCTTTAATTAACGGCTATAGTAGTGGTAGTAACGGCGAGGTTAACGAAATAGTAATTATAAATAGGTAGGTAAGTAGGTAAGTAAGTGGGTAAGTAAGTGGGTAGGTATGGGCAGCTAGGCTCCGTAGTCGGAGGCAGGGGCGGTTGCAGCCACAATTGGGGGCAGGATATCGGCAGGTGCTGGCAGAATATCATCGCCCTTGAGGAAATTACAGAGTACAAGTTGTGCGACTGCTTGCTCAGTGCTCACCTCCCCAACCTCTTGTGCGCCACACGAGGCTGAGAAACGTCCCTCCCAACTGCTCTAGCGTGAGCCCAATGGCGATGGAGCAAGACCATTCGGACCCAATTGCTGTGGGGATCGGGCCTGTGCACTCGCTTAATGTGACACTTCAAGTCTAGCGCTTCTTATGCCGCTACTCCTCGTGGATGCAGGAGCGAACGTAGTCTGAAGAAGCTCACCTTCAATCGCCCCTTTTCAGCTTAACCCTCTCTCCTTGCTCGATATCCGATCATTTTCGATTATCAAACGGACTGAACTCGAATCAGCAGAGCTGAAACTCGATAGTCCCAGCCTCTTAAGTCTTCCCAGGAGGTGCGCCGGTCGACCCAACTTTATAACCCCCTCCGATTCCCCCTCACCGCGGTACCTCCTCCTACCATGTCGAACCTCTTTTCAGGAATGTGAGTTGCCTTTCATTGTCCATTCTGTTCCTTTTCCATTTTGCGAATTGCTTCTTCTGCTCTCCCTTACCCCCACTGTTCTCTGCATGATGGAAAGACCGAGAACCCAGCGGGCGATCTACGGTGGCTGCACAGCAGACAGCTGTGAAGTTTGGTTCCTCGGCTAGTGCCGCGGCAGCCCATACTTTGGTACATGCAACACGGCCCGGCCATCACCCGCCGAGACATGGGGTGCATTATCACACATGAAGGCATTGCCAAAACATCCGAGATCAAGAGGCGAACCAGCCCTGGGGATTCAAGCAGCACAGTTGGGGAACTTCTGATGGCTACTTGTTCTTTTGATGAGGAGGGGCTATCGGATAACCTACCTCGGCTGTGTGTGACATTGCTGCCATGGCCAAATGCCAGGCTTGGGATCATCCATCACAGCAGAAACATGTGAGGCATCAGCGGGGACTGAATGCTCAGGTTACCTTCGGCCTCAGTATCATCCTTTGCCAATTTTTCAGCTCGGCTGCAGAATGCACCTTCAACTTCGAAAGGAAGAGAGAGACAGGTGGCAGCAAGGACCCAACCACACTCGAAACCGCCAACATTGAGACAGCAAACACAGCACGCATGCAATGGAGACAAAGGAGGCTATAGCCATGAGATCTCGTCGACAACTGGAATGTCATGATTTTCTGTCGACATATCGTACCGAAGTCATTTGCCCAACAGTCAAGTGAGCTGAGCTGGGCTGGAAGCCGTTCAACGTACGCATGTTTTGTTTGAGGGGGTCCTAAAGGGATCTCGAAAAGGAAGAAAATCGATTGCTTCTTGGACCAGGACGGAAGCCTCGCGTTACTTCATCGCCTCTACGACAAAGAAGTCACTGCAAGATATATCTGAGTCCTTCACTGCTCCACTATCCCCGGATCGTCGTCTTTCTTAGACTGGGTCTCACGCACATGATCTATCTGACATGGCCATTTCCATCGGCAACGGGCCCTCAAGGGCAGGATATCATTGTTGTCACTCAAGCGGGGCAATATGAGCCTACTTGCCAGGAGCCACGACACTTCAAAAATCAAAAACAAGCCTGAACTCTTTTCCTTCCAAGAAATCTCATCAAACACAAACACTCGTCAAACAACCACACTCCCAAAACATCTTCTCAGAACACCAGCTCTGCCTTGTGGCCTAGTTGGCACAGGTCTCAGACAGACATCCCTTCCATTACCAAAAGAAGCCCTCAGAAGTCCCTGATGCTGTGTCTCACTCAGCAAGAAACAACATGGCTGGTGCAAACCCTTATGGCCTGGTTCCCTCGGGTACCTGGTCTGGTGGTTGGGTTCATTATCCTGCTGGACATTTTTCTATGCTTTGCAGTGCTTCTATCAGTCGTGAGATACCATCGACTAATCAGACTCCGATGAATAGCAACGCCCGCTTCCGGGGCCAAGCCGCCAAACCGCCGGGCTCGAACAAGTCTCCAACGTCCTCAACCGCTGGTCAGCCTACGTCACCGACCGTTTCTCAGGGAAGCCAGTCATCCACCAACTTGGCTCCGAAAGTCCCGCCTCTGCCCAACTCTCCTTCGCTCGCCCACTCCATTGGCATGGACGACCAGGGTGGCTTGTCCGACGGCGACGGCCTTCTCGGCTCCTACCATCTGCCACGGCCTATGCCCATCTGGCTGAACTCCAACTATGGCAAGCATATCGTCAAGGGCAACTTTATGACTCTGAGTGCGAGACCCAAGACGGTCGAACAGGGCGAGTGGATCGCGCATCAAGGTACGTAGCCACTTTTACTCCTACACCTCTGGTTACTGATTCTTCGCAGTGGTTGAGCACTACCGCAACCTCTGGAACTTCGTTCGTGTTCTCCACGAGAAGGAGGAAGATGGCTCGACGATCTGCAACGGCACTACGTGTCCCAGGATGTCCGCCGGAGCGTAAGGTTCGCCGACACTTCTTCCTGTCACAAGCTAATAATTCTCAGGAACCACTCATTCACTTGGCTTAACAGCCGTCGGGAGCCTGTCGAGCTTCCTGCCGCCGAATACATGACTCTTATGCAGAGATGGATCTCAGGCAAGATTGACGACACCAACATCTTCCCGACCGACCCCTCGGGCGTCTCGTATGCGCACAACGCAAACATCACCACCACGCCCCTCTCACAGCTCACAAACCCTGGTGAGCCCGACTGGATCGGCAAGCGATCAGGTTTCCCGCAGAATTTCATTGACGTCTGCCAAACCATCTTCCGCCAGATGTTCCGCGTCTACTCTCACCTCTACTGGGCTCATTTCACAGAGCCTTTCTACCACCTCAACCTCGAGAAGTCCCTCAACAGTTGCTTCAGCCACTTCATCCTGACCGCTACTGCTCTCGACATGCTCAAGCCTCATGAGCTCGAGCCCATGCAGCCGCTAATCGACCTTTGGGCTGCCAACGGCACCTTTCCACCCGAGTCCAAGGCTTACGAGTATGCCAATCTCCGCGCTGGCGAGCGCCTGATGCAACTTGCCGGCGTTTGATAGACTTCTTTCGGCGACGAGCCAGGCACGGCAGCTAGAGGCACCGAACCTCCACAGATGATGGCCGGCTTCATTGTGTCTTTCGGCTATTCCTGAGTTCTGGAAAGCTTGAGTCTTTTGGAACGTTTTGGACTCATCTGGTTAGGGGGTAGCCGGCGCTCTTACCACCGGAATCTTTGCTCGTCAAGGCTGGAAAAGAAGCAAATGGGGCCTCCAGAGCCAAACACGACAACAATAAGGAAACGCATTTTTCACACGTACGCACGCATTGCATTTGCAGCAGTCCCGGGGAGAAAAGAGAAAGAAACGGGCTGTATGTTGGAGTTTTCGGATTTGCTATGAGGCCAAGCAAGGTCTTGAGACACCCCGTAAGAGAGGCGGCCAAATCGTCTCACAGGGGAACGGCCATGAGGAGGGAAGAGGAATTATTCGTAGACGACGATTCCATACACAAATCACACTTGACTTGACAGAAGGATGCTTGCCTGCTTTGCTCCATTGAGCCTGACTGACCGAGTGATGATTGGATGGCTAGCTACTTGATCTCAGATCGGACCTTCCGTGAATCAACTAGGCGTATTCGAAAGCATGACTGCAAATGGCTCATTAACATCACACTGTTGACTCCTTGAGCCTACATGGAGTAGTGAGTCTGTCTCCATGAGTGTGTGGACCTCTCACATATAAGTACGTAAACAGCCTTAATGAGAGTCGTCCTGAGTATCATTGAAATCTACTTCACGCCCGACGAAGAGGCTTCTGGCTCGTCCGTCGACATCCACATGGATTTAAAGGATTATACATGAAGAATGTATCAACCAGAGCATGCCTGCTCTTCGCGAAGCGTCTAGTCACTAGACCTAAAGAATTTCTCAATCTGTATAAAATCCCATCCAGAGCAGTCGGGATATTGGTATGTCTAGATCACCTTCAGGCCCGCTCCCCCATGTTAGGACTCCAAGAGGCGGCTTGCGTAGGTACTACCTCCGGGATCCTTCATGAGTTTCAATTTTTTTATTCCTCGTCCCTGTGATGTCCTCTCAAGTAGAAGGCCTAGGGCAAAATTTACTGAGATTCAAATTTGAGGTCAATCGAGCGGTAGACTACTAATTAGAGGCGTAAGCAGTCTGGCCCATTTGGGAGACTGAATGATCCATGTGTGCCTACTCACGACTCTATCATATGAGGCTCTTCGAAAATAGAAAGCCGAAGAAACTCGATGACGATATCGAAGAAGCTTAGCGTAGGATATCTGACATTTTCTTTCTATCGTGCTCGAAAGTCAAAGCTGAGAGAATCCACAAGCTTACATGTCCATCTACTTCAATCCGATGTCTCTTCAGAAAGACTGAAGCTTACAGATAAACCTACTTTCTACATGGTAGTCGAGTCCTTTTCGTGGAGCTTGACTCGTGAGACAATCAGACGTCTGTTTGTCAACTGCGGGGAAGAAAGACCAGTGTGAATGAACAGAATGTGACGGAACCTACATATCAGCATCAGACGATGATACCGTTTTCACGACGGTAACCCAAACGAGTCATCTTACTACTAAGCAAGCCTCTTCTCCTCCAACAACAGGATATCTGGGGACTGAGAAGCGTTTGGTGGGAATTACTCTTGCCCCCATCGGCCAAACCTCCTGCTAAGAATGTGTTGCCAAGTATTTTAGATGGCAAAGCCATCCTCAAAGTTCAAACCGATGGTACAAGTCCACGATGGACCTGAGGTGGCTTTCTCACCCAGTCTTCCATCTGTACACCTCATTTGAAGACTTTGGGCTTCGGCATGACTTCCTTTCTGAGCTTCGGAAAAAGTTACAGTAGAAGTGAAGAGGGAATTTGGAAGGTATTCAAGCTTTGTTCTGAGAGGGATAGATATCCTGGCTTCGACACGATGTGCACGCTATCACGATGTAGATTCCAGGAAGCATTTGATCTATGAGATTCATATCGTTCTTTTTTCAATTATGTAGTACTACGCACAAGATAGCCGATGCTGGTATCTATTTCTCCAAGGCTATCCCGCCATACCTCCGTGAACTCGAACCAAAGCCCCAACCCAGCACATAGTACAGGTTACTGAGAACATACCGGAAAGCCAACTACACTTTCTCTCTCGGTTCCGGATCCGCGTCCCGCCAGATTGACGGTCCGTATCAACGAGTTACTCAATGTCATATTTACAGAGTTTATGGGATTGAAAAGTCTGAAGTTCGGACGACATATATATAGAGAGAGTGCTCCGGACGTCTGATCTCTATCCGCACACAGACGACGAGCTTACGCAGACAGAATTCTATTACATGACATCCGAGTATACAAAACTCTCGGGAACGAAGGAAACCTAGATAGCTTTGACATAGTCTGTTCTCACGTCGGCAAAGAGGATAGTACCGCAACATGCCAACAGCAGCCAAATCGAAAGCGATGACTCATATCCAGATCCCTTATATTCTATGAACAACCATGCAATTTTACAACTGAGGGGGAAACGGGGACTTCAATAGCTGACAGGTTTTACAACCAAGCTCAGTGTCTCTAGCTTAAGCAGAGACAAAGACCACATAGTCCTCCCACACAGATCATGGAATCAAGAAGTTATACACAATCATCTCAACCTCCGACAAGCTCCCCCATGATAGAATAGAAAATCCTGACACAACGACACAAAACCTCGCCATGTGCTTTAACCCCCTTCCCCCAGAAACCCCCAAACTAATTAAAAATACCCAACACGGCACTTCAATCAACCGGAGGTCTAGCCAAACCACAACGCACAGAGGTTCTCTTCCTCTCGCGCGCGCCGACCCGATACTGGCACCTGCTGTGCTTCGAACCTTCTCCCGCACCTTCTAGTTCACGTCAAGGAGGTGTTTCCAACTTCCATGACCCCGACGGGAATTTCGTCATTGTTCAGGCAAAGTCCGGGATCTACTGGGCTTACTAGCGTCCCCCTTCTGTTCATATTCTTAACCCTTGCCCGTCAATGGGCGCCATTTGGAATCATCAATTTATTGGTATTCACATCCCGCGCGGTACTGATACTGCGAGTTGGCCAACAGCAGTCTACTAGACGCGAGAGTGATACTGAATACTTCCGTACACATTCTCAAACCTTCTCGATTCCCTTCTTCCAAGTTCGAAAGAAGAGTCATCGCAATACAGCTCAGCAATAGTATCCGCATCTACGTATTCACGGCTGTCACCGCCGCCGCCAAGCACCGAACTTCCGTATCCCTTTAATTTTAGAAGACTCCATCGACCGCCTCACCCGGTGGCCCGAGAGACAGGCAGAGAGACGCAAAGAGGGAACAAATCGTTGCCCGTGACTGTCCCAGAGTCTCAGTCGTATGACTGACCTAGTGGAGATTATCCCGTGTCTCTGCAGCTTAAGAGATATTACACAGTGAATCAAAGGGAACGACAGCCCGGAAACCTAGTTACCCGCCGCGTGCGGCGTGCGGCGCAAGCTTGCGTGTATGCAACAGGCATCCTGTAGCTCCGTTTCAGAATATCCGTCAAACGTACAGATGAGTGGCTCCCCCTCAAGAGCCAGCGAAACTCCCCCCAAAGTACTGTGAAATGAACCAATTCTGTTTTTAGTCTTTCAATGTCCCAAATGTCAATCACCTCCCACCCCCGGCGGCGGTACAAGCAAGGGGTCCGAATCCGGATATGCAGGAAGCGAAAAGGAGCGGGAAGGGGACGCTTCACCGCCAACCTGGGATGGAGGCGTCTGCCAGGCACGACTGGACGATAAAAGTGGGACGAAAGAAGCAACCATGCCCAACCCTTCGGGCAGGGAGCGATGAGTCAACATCTCGAACTTCCGCAGAACCAACAGGAGCTTCGGGGCTGGAGGGGACGAGGAAGATGATGGAAGTGGCTGGGTAAAGTCAACCGAGCTGAGAGTTTGTTCCAACTTTACTCCCGGGTTGGCTCATTGTCGCTCATCTGGACTTGAACCCTAAGACGAGATCCCAGTTCCCTGTTTCGCGCACACAAGCAAGCAAGCAGACCAGTGCGCAAGGTTGGGGAACCTGGGTTTTGCTTAGTGATGGACAATAGGCAAAAATTCGGTGACGGAGTCTTGCGACCGACTCTGCAACGGACAGACGGAGAGTCTTGACGATCGTATAAACTGAAGGAGGGTCCGAGGTGCCAGTGAACGATTCGGCCTGTCGCAGCACAGGATCTTGATCGCTTGGATCCGTTTGGGGGCCACCTCGATAACGCATGCGCTGCGGGTTTCTGCGATGCGCCATAAACTTTCCGCTTGCGTGTGGAGGTTAGTTGAGAAGTGACAGAGTGAGGTGGTTGAAGGAGTGCGATAGGCATTGCTGCTGCAGCCTGCGGGACCCTTTCTTCAAGAACATCGTGACAACTGATAGGATGACCTTCTGACTGCGTCTGGCGCCCAGAGCGCAGAGTTTTCATTTCCAAAGAGTCATTGCTCTAGAGACGAAGTTTTTGCTTCTGAAGATTTCCATATACAAAGCGGGATGATAGCCGTGCGTGGGATGGTGGCCTGCACGGCCTCTGTTCACCGCCATGGAGGCGTCCCAAATTTGTGGACGGGGAGAGATTCCGGCAGCTCTCTCGAATCCACCAGTCTCAAGTCACTTGTTTGCAACACGGCGGGAACCCTGGGCGTGTGCATGAAAGGGAATCTGGAACCGAATGATCCAAGCTCCGGAGGTTGAAATGCCAGGATACAGCTCTATCAAAGCTTCTGGTATAGGGCAGTACCTTGCGCATCAACTCTGGTGATTTCTCTTCTGGCGCAGAACGAAAGAAACAGCGAGGATGAAAGACAGCCGATGGCCCAGGATACTGGAATGACGTCGGGAGAGTGAAACGAAAGCTGTGGACCGCGGCATCGCATCATGGCAAGCGACGGGGGTCGGATCCGTCGCTTAATGCTCAATCTCCGACTTTGAAGCTGGAAGGGCAAGGGAGAGACTCTGACGGTAGCTCCGGAGTGGATCCCGGGGATGAGAAGCTTAAGCTGCCGGTTGGGGCTCACCGACAAAGAATAAAACTGGTGGCAGAGATGGATGTGTCTATGACTCAAATTGAAGAGATTTCGCGAGAAGGACGACCAGTTGTTCCATACTCTTCGATCATCGAAGAGGACGCGTAGGTTCTTGGTCATTAATTTGCTAGTCCGCGACACTGGCCGCTATGTTGCACTGGGAACCCATTGCTCTCAATGCGAAGTGAGACCGGGGATCCTCACCGGGATGCTAATTCGGAGAGGCAGTCTTGGATCTAAGCCAGAAATCCAGGGAACAGGGGTGCTCTGAAGCGTAAATGCCCCGCTGGGGTCAGCCCTGTCAGGAAACCGTCCCAAGAGTGGCTGTATGAGATATTCCTTCTCGTCGGCAGCCGTAGACCTGGTACAAAATTGAATCAAGTTTCTCGGTTAAGAAAAAAAAGTTCCTGGTATCATTGTATATCGGCTGCGGTCAACCCTTTCCAGGATGTTTGCTGAAAGCCTGGTCAATGGTGGCTGGCTCACATGGCTTCACTTGTAAGCCACAATCGCCAGATGAAGCCTTATCCAAGTGCTTGGGTAAAGGGCAAACGGCTTGAAAATGACCACCCTTGCCGTAAGACGACTTCCTTGCCTGCCGAAGCACCCTTTGGCACACCAAGAGGAGGGATACGATGGAAGAGGCTCTTCTGAGTCTTAGGATAGAGGAGCAAGTGATCTCGATCCGATAGGCTGGGTCGGGCAAAAACATACGTTTGGGTACGATTCCGATGTCAGCCGCGCCGGCTTCCAAGAATAAGAACTTGGCAGGAGAGAAGGGCGAGGCGGTGGGCATTCTGGGAAATGAAGGGCTGTGGTCGTGGCCGGGGAACAAGATGACGGCTATGTGAGACTCTTGTTCATGCAAGGCGCATGAGAAGCACGATGAGGCAACGCGATCAATGTTGAAGAGACAGGGGAGCTTTCCGTGTGGACAATCCGAGTCGAAAGTGACAGGCACGATGCGGGCGTCGGGCGTATTGGGATGGGATGCCGTCGAAGAGAGGTGTGTCGCACACCGTACGCAGCACATCCAATGGCGGGTTTGGCGGTCTGAAGCTGTAAGTCGTATACCCGGAGTCGTTCAGACGATGAAGGGGTCGTCGGCCGAAGTTGGCCAGGTCTAGGCCATAGGTTGGGCTCCATCGTCAGGAACGCGTGAGAGGTAACGAGGGGAGACGGCGTATGAGAAGTCGGCGCTCGGCTCCAGCTCCCATGGTTGCTGACCTCGGCGTGGACTTGGGTTGACTAGAGTCGAAGTACCTCAGGCACGGCGGAGGCATGGTCAGGTATCCGCGGCTGTCGTGTAGGTGATGTTCTCATCGAGGGGTTTCTCTCCCAGTAACCACTGACAGAGAGCCGAGCTGACCTGACAATAGGGGACCGATCTGGCCAAGGGCCGTTCAAGTTTTGGTTGGTGAGGTAGTCGTACGCAGTAGAGTGGACTTGGGATTCACAGCAATCGAGAGTGAACAGTGGATGTCGCAAGTTTCGTTCGCGTCTTGGTAGCGGAATCCGCTCGCCTCACTTGGACGATTGGTTCATGACGGGGACGGCGTCGGTCCATTAACGGGTCGTTTAAGTGTATGCTCCACTTTTCAAACGGCGCCATCGCGTTTCCCATTGTCGCCAGGTGCCCACCCGACCTCTTCCCACCTTCCATTCTTTCCAGGCGTGCACAGGCATGGCAGGTTCCTTCCTTCCGGCTTTCGCGGTGGCCGAGTTTTTCCAGAAGGTGAGGAGACGACGCCGACGACAACGACGGCGGGGGATCCACTTGCCGGGTTGAGATGGGAAACGCAGCTACGGAGGAATTTCTTAGCTCAGCCGACCTTGGTAAGTATCCAGGTATCCGTACATTAGGTAAGGCCGGTAAAGTAGGAAGAGGAAAGAGAGCAAGCACACCTCCATTCGCTACACCATACGGATTCAATGCGAGGATGTGGGAGTGCAGCATCTCGCCTTTGCAGATTCACCAGATTGTGGTCCCCCGGGGTCCATCAGTGGAGTCACGCATGATTCACGTCGCCGATGCATCTCCGTGACGTCGCGACTCCTTGAGCACCTCGCTGGTCTTGATCCGGTCGTCTGGCGCGCTTCAGGACGCGAAACGCGTGTGATGAATCACTGGCGGGGGATTGAGGAGCAAACACATACTGCGTACACACAATGGCCTCGTCTACTCCAGACCACTTCCTCCTCTGGGACACCTCACCAAGTGACGAGAGATGAAGACGTACCTTATTGACGGATGTTCCTCCAATATCGTAGAGCGGGCCTCGAGGTACCTTCCTCACCTTGCCTACCTACCTCCTCGTTCCATTCATACCTGCTCTGGGCACGAGGCCCGAAACAAGCACCGTGGCACACCGACAAAGCAGAATGAGGGTCTTCAAGTTGGTGATGGGCCGCTGTGTATGCGGCCATGAAGCACAGTGGAGCTGGTGGCTCACGCGTCTCTTCAGGCTGAGTGGCTGGCCGGTGTTGGACGTTGTTGCTTGGGCATCACCGGCTGGCGTTGGAGAGGTTTCCCGGATGTTGTTTTCCCAGCCACCGACTTTTTGATCCCCTGCTCCTTTGTCCTGGTTGTATCAAACTTGCCCCTCTATCCGTATGGCCTTTCTGCGCCTGTGTGCCTCCCGATGTCAGAATTGACTTTCATCCGTCGGTCGATGCGCCCGAAATATAGGCGATGGGTGGCTTTCCGTATTCCAGGGATGTGGCTGAGAATTTCGTCTGAGGGTACGAGCATCATCCCAACTTCACAACGGACGGGGTTGGCCAATTGCGCATTGTGTCTCGCGGGCCCGGGAGAACAAACGGGGCATTCTAGTTAAGACAAGGAAGTTGGTTAGGAACAAAAGAGAAAAATTCTACGGCTACGGCATTTCGGCCAAGGATGGCAGAGTGATCGATCGGATCGGAAGGGGGCTATTGTCTTCCTGCTGGATCTCTCGTGTCATTTTTTTTGGTGGTTGAGGCTTGAACAGGTGAGTCGCGACCCGGACCAGATGATCTGGAGAATATTGGACGATACGACTCTGAATGGGGACTCGTCATGCTCTATCTCTGAGCCCAAAGGTAGGTACTGATATCGTCGCCAATATTAGATTAGGTCAGATTCCCTGGCTCAGTGTGGCTCCTTTCGATTAGGTTGTGCTTCGCCTTGTCATGGTTTGCCTCGTTATCTGATTTGGCTGCAATGACACTGGCGTGCCTGCACTACTGGGGAGAGCTGAACATGACAGTCGATAGCATCATCCTCATGGGATCTGATACGGAACGGGAGGAAGGGTTTCCATTTCCATCCACGCTTCACAGTGAATCCCCCAGTGTACCGCCTTTGCCTCGTAGCCGGTGTCCAGACCCGTGTGATCACCCCACTGAGAGCCGAGCAATAGGAACCCGGAGACGAGAAACAGTGGCTTGCTAGTGGATGCAGGAGGGCTGCGACGGGCTTCATAGGTCACGTCTCGGGGGGTAAGTTTGGGGGGTTATTCTTGGGCCCTTTGGGTATCAATAACATGAGAGTAAGTGAGCCTATCGCGCGAGAGACAGCGGCCGTCGATGCCCAACCTGTTGGAGCTGCCCTCTCCGCGAGTCCGCTCTCGTCCAGTCTGAACCAGTGGATGCGGGAGGCAAGGAGCGAGAACCGCCAGGGCCGTCATGTTGTTCGCAAGGGTCCTTTGGGGTGTACCGTGTGCTCACCACTGAAAGGACTCATCTCACCTCTTGACTTTGTATCTTTCCTTCCGTTTTTGGTCATCACCATGGCTTCGCCCATCAAGGTACGAAGGTACGTCATCCTTGGCCGTTTTGCTATTTGTTAGAGCGCTAAATGAGGGTAGGAATTGTGGTGCCTGAGGAGATAGTAAGATGTGGAAGGAGTCCACTCACCTCCCCACGTTGACCGTTTACCCTCAACGACATCTCGGGCATAACGGTATCCTCCCGTCTCCCTTGTCCAACGGTCGATTCATTCCGTATCCTTCCGTTCAGGCTTCAGCCCTCCGTCCACTGCCGTCCTACGCCACCTTCTCTGCTTCTCTCGGTGCTTCCTTAGCCACTGAACAATGATTTGCCGAACGGACAATGGCCCAAGCTGCAAGCCCAACCCCCACCGTCTGCGAGCCGTGACCGCCATTCCATTTTCGCTCATCAAGTTTCCCTTCCCTCAGGTCCCTCCAATCCGTCTGCTTCTTTTTTAGGAAAAAAAAAAAAAAAAACTTCTTTTTGTTTTCTGCCTTCTATTGGGCAGTTCCGGCTTGCGGTCGAGCCGTAAACCCCTCCACCGGGCCTTTCATTGTCGTCTCCCTCTCCCTTGACAAGACCTGCCCGCCGCTCGCCTGTCTTCCGGCAAGATCCCCGTCCACCCAGACCCGGCGCATCGAGGTCACGACCCAAAAGGCCCAGAACTCTGAATCTCTTGTCATCCTGCTCACCTCTGACCTCATTCGCCGGCCGGACGCCGTCGTTCCCCCCCAGCGGTCCTACACTGACAGACGCATACCCGGCCACACTTCCCAACTTGCCCCCCCCCCCCCCCAAATGGCCCCAGCCAGTGAGCCACTGGGCCGAGAGAGCGCACAGAGAATCCAGTCGGAGCACATCGGCTGGACGTGGGGTTGGGTTTCGCTTTGGCTCTGAGCAATCGTCCACCTTTCAACTTCCATTCCGTGACCATCTCTTCTCTGTATTGGCTAGCATCTTGCCCTTTTCTGCCCGCCCTGAGCGCGCGCGCCGCGTTCCTATCAATCCCCAGACTCTTTGCAATTCGCAAGCCCCAGGTCTTCTTCTAAACCAGTCCCTCTCGGCCTCCAGGTACATTGCCCCTAGTTTAGTACACCGAACAATACCTTAGCCCGCCTAGCCTGTTGCCTTCTCTTGAGTCTTGGGCACCGAGAGAAGGCAGTAGACACTGGCAAGCAAGTCTATCAAGTTTGATAGAGTCTGTGAGGTGAGAAGGAGAGTTCGAGGCGGTCTAAAGCCAAACGGAACCCCTGCTCAATGCTCCCTCACTCTGTCCGCGCCCCACGTCTCGTCCGTGTCTTGTTCCAAGGAAGCATTCTACGGCGCCGTCTGTCCGTCGCAATAGTAAGTGGCGCCCATCCGTTTGCCGTTCTCAGGGCTCTCTCGGCTTCGCCAGATTTGGATCAAATCATCGCCACAAGACATTATGAAAAGACACTGGCTACGGATGAGCTTCCGAATAGTATTAACAAGCCAATGCGAGAAGGTTTACTATTACCGCACACAGAATTACAAGACGAATATGGGCTAGCAGGTATTCACCGTGAAGCCCCGAAAGTATCTTACCTAAAGGGAACAGGGACAAGAGGACTTATCTCGCCTTGGCATCATGATCTCGCTCTCTCTCTCCCTCTTCCCCTCGGCTCACTCTTCTATCTTGCTCGTCCTATAATCGCCGAAGAGTATGGCCGCTCCCACTCGCCAGAAAACTTGCCTGGTTCTCTCTTGCTGACTGGGCCCGTTGACCACACACCCACCCCGTCCCTATCCTCGGCCACCCTCCACAAACAAGTGACCACACACCCACCAATGCGCATCGCATCCCACCCGCAACGGGCTGCTCTTTCCTACCGTAGTCCAAGGTATCCGTAGATTCTAGGTAGGTACGAGTGCTTCCTTCCTTCCTCTGCCTCTCCAGCTCCACTCTGCTGTCTCCGTCTCGTTCCCCTCCCGTCCTTGCTGTTCTCGCGCCGTCCGTACCGTCCGTACCTTACCGTACCGTACCGTGGTGACCCTCTTCCTCCGTAAGCTCCCCTAGGTAGCCAGTCTGAGGTGAAATCCCGATTCCCTCAGTCTCTTGTTCTTTCCCCACTGCCCTCCCAACCCTGGACTGGGATCTCGACCCGGGCCAGCCTGACCTTCCACACTACCCGCGACCTTACATTGCCTTACTACGACTCTCCTCCTTCCCCCCCGTCCCATGTCCACCGTATCCTTCTCGAAGCCAAGCAAAGTACCTCACCCCCGGCCACCGTTTCTAACCAGGTACCTCATCCCGGGAATCGCGCAGAAGTGCCGCCTTTGCTGTTGAAAATACAAAACCTTCCCTCTTCCTCCTCCAGCTCTACCTTGCCCGCCCACCAAGAAAACGAGATCACACACCACACACACACACACCATTACTGCGTACTCACACGCACACATTCATACAGACACTATCCGCACTCGCTCGCCCATCCAGCGTCAACCGTACATACCTACATACATATACATACTTTCGGCACCCCATCCTTCAGACGGTTTCCCTATCGTTGCAACACACATTTGTTTATTATTGTCCCATCATCCCTCTTCCCCACGTCGTCTCACTCTCGACGCAGCTCATTTACGCCGCTTCATCGACTCGACTCACACACACATACTCAAGGCTTTTCCCCCGCCCTGTGTATCTGACCAGACCAGCTACTTTTTCACCTCGCTACAAGATCTGGAGTGCATCGCAGCGCCGTAACACTCGAACAAAAAGAAATAACCGATTCCCCGAAAGCCTGTGAGTGTGTTTCTCCCCTTCAGAGCCGTTGTTCCACCTCCTCGTCCTGCACGCACTGCCCTTTAAAACTTTCCGACCACCCTCCACCCGCACATCCTCTCATCCCATCCCCACCAACCTCTCTTATCACTCATCCCGCTCGACCACCTCCGCCCTCTGCTTTTTCCCTTACTTTCTTGCCCTCAACTCAACCCGCGTACGTTTTGCTTGGCCCTCCGAACGAGTCTCGCACAAAAAGCTCGCTTCTCGCCTCTGACTGCAAGTTTCCGCTGCGCAATACATGCATCTTTGCCGCTCAATACACAGCAGCCCAAGCGCATACTCCTCCATACCCTCGTCTGCAATTCTCAGAGTGCGCAGCACCCGTCTCCACATCTCACTCACACCCAAAAATAAACCCTGGGCCACCAACCGTCCTCACCGCTGCGCTGCACTCGACTAACACGCCCTCGCAAGATTAGAAAAATAGGCACCATTGCCATCGCAGCACAACATCGCAGTCCACACTCGACTGCTGATTTCACATAACCAGAAATGGTCTCAACGTACCAGATGCCGTCCTTCTACAGACCGACACCTTTGACTGTAGACACAACACAAGCGCAAAAGTACTACGAAGAGGAGGACCACAGCATCCTCGACGAAACTATCTTGGATCACAGCGCACTCGACTCGGGCCTGGAAATGTCGCCTCCCATGGTTGATAGCAGAAGAGATTCCTTCGCCGTTGGCGGCTCTCTCTTCTCACCAAAGACGGAGGACTGGCAGTCAGTCGATATGCAATCCGTGCCATCCAACAACCCTTTCATCGAGCAGCAACACAACAACAACCCCTTCATGCGCCTGGATCATGCTCAGCCTTCCCCTTTCGCCCCTCAAGGCAACGGATGGTCTCTGAGCAATACTTCTGGCTCTTGCACTCCCCTCCAGCAATTCGATGGCATGCCGGCTGAATACGACAATGGCGCTCCCATGTTCCAAAGGCCCGTCCCGGGCCAGACGCCCTTCACCAACCCCACCGGTCAAATCAATATGTTCGCACCCATCGGATCAGGCAACCAGTCCATACCAACTTCACCGCAGAAGGGATGGATCGGCCAGGCGGAATCTATGGCCAAGAAGATGCGCCCTGGTAGCCCTACCATCCGCTCACACAACGACATGCGAAGGGGTGACGGCATCCGCAAGAAGAACGCTCGCTTCGATATCCCGGCCGAGCGCAATCTCAGCAACATCGATCATCTCATCGCTCAGTCCACCGATGAGCAAGAGATCAAGGAGCTCAAGCAGCAAAAGCGACTGCTGAGGAATCGCCAGGCAGCGTACGTGCACACTCACTTCCTTTCAATTCCACTTACTAACATTGCAACAGCCTTGACTCTCGCCAGAGAAAGAAGCAACACACCGAGCGGCTTGAAGATGAGAAGAAGCAATTCACCGCTGTGCTCACCGATCTGGAGGAAGAGATGGCCGACATGAGGAAACAGATGGAGCAGCTTTTGAGAGAGAAGCAGTTCAACCAGGAGTACATCGAGTCACTCACCATGGAGAAGGAGGAGATGATCCGCTCCCACACGATCGAAACCGGCGAACTCCGGAAGAAGGTCAGCGTCCTCACCGACCACGTCCAGCGTCTCGAGAGCGCCGCCATGACTGCTCCTGCCAACAACAACTATGTATCTGGCTACGACGACATGGACGGCATGACCATGCCGGGCAGCTGGGACAACGTCAACTTCCTCGGCGAGTACCCCATGGAGCAGGAAGTCAAGCAGGAACTCCAGGTGGTTCCGAACAAGAAGGCTGATGTTTCCTTCCCCGTCGATTCCGAGAAGTCTTCCTCCCAGGGTGGTATTCTCTTCATGCTCTTCCTCGTCGGTGCCTTTGTTCTGTCCAGCCGCTCTACCCCTGCCATTCCCCGGGTCTCCGAGGACGTCCGCGCTGAAGCTGCCACCCTCCTCGAGAACGTATTCAAGGACGCCGGCGTAAACGGTGCATCCAACACCCTGAACGCTCTCGCTCCTCAGCCTTCCGGCGGCTCGTGGGTCGACAACTCGGCCATGCCTATGAGTGACACCTCAATGGGCGGTGTCGCGCCTTCGATGCTCGGCCAGCTTGGCGACTCTCTCACCCAGCCTACCGATGAACAAGCAAATGAGCAACTCTTTGGACTTTCGGCTGCTCAGTACAACGGCGTCAGCTCGCAGGATTTCCTCAACAACGCCCCCGAGCGCACCACCAGCCAAGGACGCAAGAACCTTGCCGATGCCCTCTCAGCGATGCGGACCAACAAGCAATCCGCAGCCGACGTCTACACTAGATCACTACTTTGGGATCAGATCCCTAGCGAAGTTGTCAGGAACTTTGCCAAAATGGTGTCCGAAAGCAACAGCGCGAAAGCGGGCGCTAACGAATAACGAAGACCAAAAAAAATTACGATCCCATGATCACATCAACGAATCTCAACTCTTAGCTCAAAATATCATTCTACCAAACATCTTTTTTCCTTTCAGCCGAAGCTCATCATACACTTCTACCGCTCCCGCGGACAAAACCCCAGACATTGTTGCTCACGCACCAAACAATCCTCTTTTCACCGCCAAATGATCGAAGCTCTTCGGACATACTTACTTTCCAACCGCTTTATTTTTGTGATTTTCATTTTGGGACGCCATTTCCCTCCGGTATCTAGCAAGCGAGCGAGCATTCTGGATTTAGTCTGATATCTCTGTATTTCACATATCTAGTTTGGTATCTATTGCTCTTTTCAGGCAAGGAGGGACGGGGGAGAAGAGCATGGGAACACGGGACGGCCAAGCTTTTCCAACGTTTGTACAATGGGGGCAACGGGGTTGGCTTGGAAATGGAGGGGTGGTCACATGGAATCTTGGGTTACCGGAGGAGAGCAGGTCTCACACAACGAGGGACGTCATCTCACAGGAGAGGGAGGAAAGGAGAGGGAGGTGGTGTTCGGTTGGGAATCATGTTGCTTTTGTTCTTTTGTCTGATTTTCCTTTTGTTTTATTTCCTTTTATTTCCTTTTCTTGGCCTTGACTGGAAAGATGGACAGCACCGCACGAAGTTGCAGATTGTTGACGAGAAACGAGAAAGCGTCTCGCGACGAAACGTGGAAACGGAAATGAGTCGAAACGAATCTCATGATCAATGACAATCAAACGAAACGAAATTTTTACCACGTCATTACTTCTACGAAAGCCTTTTTTTCTTTTGATATTTTCTGCACATCTCATTGCGACGTAAACCGACACTAGTACCGGCACACACGCGCACAAACACCAGGACAGACAGTAGGAGAGAGAGAGAGCATTTGGATATTCGGGTAATGAGCAGTCAAACAGCCTGCCGTTGGCCCCCATCTTCTTCATGTTTTTGCCCCCTCGCCTTTCCTTTGGCGTGGGGGAGATCATTCTATTCATGTAGCTACTTGCAAATCTCCAACAAAGATACCAAGGATTCTCCATTGCCTTACTCACCATTCCTTGAAAATATGCCTATCTATGCTTTTACCATGTTGTGACGCGCAGCAGCCGACCATGGGAACAGATGACACTTGCAGGTTCCTTGCTACTTGTGAACCCCCCGGCTCCAGGTGAGGTTGAAGTCAAAGACTAGCAAGGAGTCATCGTCCCTCGTGCGTCGCTGATCGGTTGATCCGATCCGCGAGGAGCGCAGGAAACCTTTTTGACGCATGGGGAGGGAAGGGATTCTCGGTCAACGTTTGGGGGAGGAGGAAACTGGCTAGGCAACACCCAATGCGGACCAAGCCTAGAGGCTGAGTACCTAGTATAGTGGTGTAAGTTCCTAGGTACATAGGTGGGTTCCCTGCCGAGGGGGGGCGATGGCGGGTTACCGTGTCATATAACAACGGTTCTACTAAGATGATCAACGTTTTTGGGTCACTCCTCGGTCTGGGTGGCTCGTTAGGTATTCGGGGTAGAGTTCGTTGAGGGGATGGGAATGGAGGGGCGAAGTTACGAAAGCAAACAAGCCAACGCCGGTCCGGAAACTTGGAATGAGGGCCGAGGATGGAAGCGTGACGACCTAGATATGGACGGCGAGGAGGACGAGCAAGGGAAGGGCGGGGCAACGGGAACGAACGAACGAAACGAAACGATGTACACAGGGAAATCATGTTGAACGCAGAGGCGAATGAGGCCATCTATTGGTTCTCGTTTTGGGAGTGTACGTGATAAGATGGGCATTGTAAGGTCCGATGGGGTTGTGGCTTGGGCGATGCGAGGTGTGGAGAGTGGAGGGTGAGAGGGAGGGTACACGATCGTTCCCGGTTTCCGAAGTGTGCGTGTGAAGTGTGACTTGTTTCCGTTGGTCAGTGGTAGGTCTTTTTTTGGTCTTGGAACGACTCTCGGGATCGTTAGTGTTGAAGAATATTGACCACTGAGATGCGAGAGAAGTGGGTGAGTGACCAAAGTTGCATCATGGTATTTTCCTGCCTACCAGCAAGGTTTCGTTTCCACTTTCGGGATGATCCATTCTTGAAATCCGGGAATAGTGCGAGATGTCCCCCTTCTGCTTGAGGCAAAGCAAGAGTAGTATGTGAGGATCGGGGTGGTAATGGAGGGAGACATGCGGGCGTTAGCGTTGGTCGCATGAGGAGGGCACGACGATGGACGGGGGAGGGATTTTGGAGATGTGGGATTGGTTGATAATGCAGCTTATTCTGCTCGGGGCGGCGCGTGAGAGCTGGGTGCAAACGAAGGGGGGGTTGACTGGGATGGACGGGCTGAGATACTCTGCTGCCTCTATACTAGTGACATGCAGGTTCAAAGAGACGGACTTTTTCGCGGGCTTTGGTTAGAATCTACCTCTCCGTACCTAAGGTGAGTTGAGGGCCGACTGAAGATGTGTGTGTAAGTCTGGAGGCGGAGGCGGAGGCGGGGATAAATCTGGGTGGCTGGGAAAGGGGAGCTTGGGTGAGCATAGAGAGCTTGGAGCTTGGAGCTTGGGGCAAGTGAATTGCATTAGGTTGAGAATTTAGACCCGAGAGCTTTTGGAGAAGAATGGTATTGTTTCCGGCTGAAGAAGTATACCTAGACTACAGAGTAGCGCCGCCGAACTGCCTTGTTTCGCGCGGTGGTACAGACGCTGCGGAAAGATGTGCCGTGAATGAGAGAGGCAAGCCACACTTGTACGCGCAACGCTAGAGTAGTCACTCGGGCGGTGCGGGTGGGAAGGATGCAGATGGTGGTGGTGGTGCTTTTTGCCAGGATTTCTTAGAGACTTTACGCCAAGAGTAGCTTGTCTTTTTCCGATGAGCTCACTTGTGTCATGGAAGGGGACTTGGGTGAGAGGGAAGGAGAGGTGAGGTGAGATAAGGTCAGGCACTCCGAAGAAGGGACAACTGAGATTCTCCCGTATTTCATTGGCATTGTGAGATGTCCCATGTGGTGGTCATGATGGTGGTGAAATGTCAACGAGTCGCACCAGGTCCATCTAGGCGTCCTCCAAAATAGGAACGTAAGACGACAGGCAGACACATAACAGGCCTAGAAACATAAACCCTCTGTTCCTCGCGTGGGCTTTTCCACTGAACTCATCACCTCCATCGTGCGCAGAGGCACACTAGAATAGGGGAGGAAACACCACCCACCCACCCAACCTGTCGTCGCTCGTATGCGTGTCTCAGACACTCTCGAGGCCGCATGCTTGAGCTCGCGCTCACGGGAGCCAAGATGTGTTGCAGTTGCCCAGTGGGTAGGCAGGCAGGGCACGGGGGAAGCAGTGGTGGGAGCCCGTCACGGGTTTGAGCTGATGACAGGACATTGTGGTTCTTCTTTCCACTGGGTTCGTTGATGTAGAGGTCATCTATCTGTCTCTCATTCCACGGATGTCTCTATTCCCGCATGCACGCCGACCTCCTTGTCCTGCATGAGTTCGCATGATGCTTCCTAAACCCAGCTGCAGGCAGCGAGGGCCACCGCCGCCGCTACCGCCGCTGCTGTTGCAGTGCGTGATACAGAGAACCATGCGAGGAGGGCGTGTAAGTCGCAAATTGTGAGTACCCATGTATACGTGCAACAGAGAAGGAGGAAAACGCCAGAAGAATGCCGTGAGGTGATGAGTGAAAAGGTCCATGTTAGTCTCACCGTACTTTCCTCGGAGGCGAGAGATGCTAAGGCAAGGTCAGGATCTAGGTCAAGGACCGGTGAATACATTAGTCTCAAGGTGTGGATGGAGGCGAAACGGTTCTGCTCACTGCGATTTCTCGCATCTTACTGGCCTTATCCTCACCTTTAGAAGATTGCACTTGTGCTGTTAGGTGCAGAAACGGTCTGGTGGCGATGGGGATTTCTTCCGATCTTTCGCTATTGTCCGCTCGGCTTCTTCCTTACTGCTATCGCATCGCGGGAGCAGGTGAGCAGAAGATGATGAAAGAGGGAACATCATGCAAGCCATGAGTTAGCCTTGCGTCGCCGCGATGCGCAAAGTTCGGATGGGAGGAGAAAGCGAAGACGGAAGCAGCAGTTCGTCTCTTTTCTTGCAGGAGAACATCATCTCCCCCCCAATTTCCCCCCTTTCCCGACATCGCGTCTCGAAGCGGAACTAAGGTGAAGCCAAGGTGAGTCTTGCGATGTAATCTAGAAGGTCCGGTCGACGGGATTGCTGACGTTGCACCTTTTCATTGGGCCGTTGCACCTACTTAGCACCTAGCTCTTCATGAGCATAGCTCCCAAGAGAAATTTCTCTCTTCCCGCCTTTGCTGCAAGCGGGCTTGACGAGATGAACTGCTGCTCCGTGACTCCCTCAATCTTTGCGGAGAATTTGGGAAAAAAAGGAAGATGGACCCGATCGATCTTCACCCATGCAGAATTAATGCAAGAAGAACGCGCGCGGCACGTGTGAGTTTGTCGGATCTGGATTGCGCGGAGATGGAGAGGAGATGCGCATGGCAAATCACCCCCCATGCCATTCCCACTTCCCACTAAGGCACGTTCTACTGCAGTCTCCAAGATTCTTCTGTTCGGTTTCAGGTGTGAGTTTCCGAAAGAACGGGGAGGAAGTCAATGACGATGCATGCTTGCCTCGCGTCTTCGCTTCTTTTGAGCGCTTGAGTCAAGGTAAGATGCAAGCGCTGCCACCGTTTCGCTGGGCTTGGTCTGTACTTTGAGAAAAGCGGAATCGATAGACGGTGAATACGGATACAGACGGTCGTACGTTTATTTGGTCGTTCTGTCTTTGCTGGTTGCTCAGGCGGTTCTTGGTATAGACGGTCATACCTACCTCCTCAACTCACCAGATCTTGACAGAGGACCCTCAAGTAATCTATTCCATGGTCCCATTCTCAGACACCGCCCATAGATTCAGAAAAGACCGGGGGAAGTTCAAAGACATGTCTCATCGGCTCCTGGTGACTCACTACAACCAATATGTTTCTCGAGGACGAAACGCGGTGTAACCCTTTAGCGATACCCTTCGTATGGCTCTCCACACAGGTACCCCTGAGGTAAAAGGGGATCCGCAGGAACAAACACAAAGGCGAGAAAGAAGTAAGGGGCGGATGAGCGGCTGAGGGCGAGGAGGTAGCGTGAGTGAGGTAGGGTATCGTGGTAGTTCATCGTGGAACTCCATGACGTTTGTATGAGCTTGTTCACAGTGGCAGCGCCAAAAGAGTTATGAAGAGTAGAAGGAGAGAAAGAACGAGAGGGGTTTGACGTTACGATGCTACGATTTTGCAACGTCTGCGTATCACCCCGCCCTGACAGCCCCGCGCCCTCTATATGCTGCTGAAAGAAGCAAGTTCGTGGCGCCTTGGGGAACCCAAACGAGACTCGGACAAAATTGAGATGATGGTTCGGCCCGGCGAAAGGCACGGTGTGCTTTTCCCTCCCGTGTAGATACCCGGGTCGGGTGCACCCGTTCTCCGTGCCCCGTGGCCCCGTCTACCCGGCTTCCGTCATCAGTCATCAGTCACATTACCCGCAAGATAGACGGTCGATGGGATCTCATTAAATAGAATGCATCGCTTTTTTTCTTAAAATATGAATCCCTGTGGTGATAATGCGGGGTATGTAGAACAGTAAAATAATAAAGCAAGAGGACAGTACCAGCCTTTGCGACGGCAGCCGGGAACTTGCTATAGGCATCAACATGGCCACAAGCTCCGTGTCTCGCATACAGAACCCAGGTGCTTAACCTGCAAGTCCATCCCAACGAATACTGAAGACGAAGCAAAGGCTTCACGAGAGGACCAGAACAGCTTGCTCCCCCCCCCCCCCCCACCCCTTTCCCTGCCTCGCCGGGAGCCAGCTTCTCTGCTTTCCCCACACTCGCGAGACCAAAAGGTTTCGCCCGTCCGACGGCGCACAGCGTAGAGCACGGCGACAAATCGCCGTTCCCCACATGGAGTACCTGTGTCTATTTGTCGCCGTACGCACCTTGTCCCGCCTGATGAGATCGCCGTGGTACTCCTATCCCGCTAGGTGAGGGCGCTCAGGAGAGGGGTAAGGGGACAAAAACATGAACTCATCAAGGGAAAGGCTGACAAAAGAGCCATGTTTTGTGTCCCCATTCCTCTCTCCCCCTCCTTTCGACACCGTCGCTGTGCTTCGGACACATAATCAGGATGGCCCAAGGAACGGCCGAAGCCTCGTGTTACGATCTCGCATGTTGGGCGAAACCGCGACAGGAAAAGACAGGGAGAGAGAAAGTGTAACCGCCGGGTAGAAGCTGAGCGGGACTGCCGAACCGGAATCGGAACGTGCCACCCGTTTCGAGTATGTGATGCCGTGTCACCGGTGGCTCAGTCATTTCATGCACACACTGGGCCCCTCTGTTCCGTGACTTGCTGCCTCCTTATCTCTACTTCTTCTTCTTGTCGCCGGCATCTGGGTCGTACTTTTCCTTCCAGATCCTATTGAGTTCGCGGGTGGTTAGCCTTTGGGTATCACAGAGGAATTCTGGCCAAACGGGGTGGTGCTAGATTGTGTGGGTAATGGCGTCAGGAACGCAACGATAGGGGGAGAAAGGACAGGCGAGCAAGTGAACTGGCAGGCAGGCAAAGAGTAATCGCGACGAATCGCAGCCTCGGAAAACAGCATCGAGTCTTCGCGGGCGCTTTGGGGAACGCGGCGTAGCGCAGGAGGGCTTGCAGAGGCAGGTAACCGCGTGCAGCTCCGGGAAAGCTGACGGTCATCCAAGTTTGAATGACAGGGCGAGCTCCCACATTTTGGGGGGAAGGCAGAGTAAAACAAAGCCTTGGGAGCCTATCAATGCCGCAGCGCGCAAGTCATCTGCGACAAGGGAGCTGCAGCTCCCCCCCCCCCCCCCCCTTCTCCAGTGATGCATGCGCCGAATCCAACTCTGGGGAAAACCCCCCTCAACGAACCAGTGGATAAGAAAGAAAGGAATGAACAAACAGGCTCGACTTACCATGAATTGCCTAGTGTTTTGTTGCCGTTCTTTTCAGCCAACCGGTAGTAACGGGCTGCTGCAAACTGGACATGTTGTCAGCCTCATGTGATGACATTGAGCATGCGTCCTGCGCGGGTTCCTGTTTGCGGCCGTCTTTTAGGGTCGCCGTATTGATGCCCAACCTGGACCGACGCAGGTTGCTGACAACCCAAGTAGGACGTCGACCAGTATCAGCGTGCTCTCTCACGCATCTCATGACCTGTGTGGTCTCGCTGAGTGCAAGCCACACAATACCTGAGGCTGCTGAGGCTGATGCTGTCTGCCCCTAAAGACCAAGTTCTGGACCTCACGTCGCAGGACCCGGTAGACGCAATGCCGCTCGAAATGATGGGTGATATGTGACCAAACGTACCTTGTCCTTTTTGCATCCGAAGCCTTCTACATAGCACCAGGCTACCTCGTTCATAGCATCTGAGACGAGCAAGGCGGATTAGCGCACCGCTACACATTCATTGGGCCTCAACGCCTCGGAGTGCATCATCATGGCAGACTCACCAGTATCTCCAAGGTTCGCCGCAGTCTCATAGTACTATGACGACGAGATGTCAGTTCTAGACCTTCGAGGCGTATCCACCTTGGGCTTTCAAAGGCATTCCTTGCCCCCCTCTCCCATCCTCTGGTCTGTGGACGGGATAACTCACCTGCTTTGCCGCTATTGGGTCCTTGGCTGTGCCCCAGCCGTGTCGAAAGGAATTCGCCAACTCGAATATGGCCAGAACGAGCTCACCCTTGGCAGCACCACCCTTTTTAAGCCCGGCCTTCAACGCCATCTGCTCGACGGTTGCCGCATTCGACGCCGCCGCCGAGAGATACTTGATGGCCCCTTCTGGATCTGGTTCGCAACCCCATCCGTGCCTATCAAACCCTGTCAGCAAATCCGTCCAAATAGCCCAAGTATCGTGGCACCTGTAATGTCATGCTCCCAAAGCCCTCCCAGTCCCCACGATGCAACATGATCGCCCGGCGAGCCGTGGCGCGCCCCGCGCCATGATCCCGTCTTATAGGTACGGGAAAAGTGCCGAGTAGTAGCCGAGACCAGTCCACATGCAAGGCAGAAGGCAACTCACCTCAAAGAGAGACCGTATAGGAACTGGCTCAGGGTGTTATTCGCCCCTTTCGGGTCAGCCAAGCGGGCAAACATGGCCGTCGAGTTCTCGAAGTCTCCCGCCTCGTGCAGCCGGATAGCCTCCTGGATATCCTCGTCAATGGCCGGAGACGAGACCGCCGCGCCCTGCGTCCTGCCTCTCGTCATATCCCCTCCACCGCCCGCGTCGTTCGCCAACGGCGTCGCGGGCCTGCTCTTATTCGCCGAAGCCAGCATGGTCGCGCGCTTCTCCCACTGCAGCTCGTCCCCCTCGCCGCCCTCGGCCGTGGTCACAATGTCGGGTAGGTTCTGCGGGACGTTTTCTGACGAGGCGGGCGAGCGGCTGAGGTGCAGCCGCTCCGATAGCCGTCTCCCAATCTTGCCATTGTTGTTCGAGTGGGAGTTGGAGGTCGAGCTCGCCTGCGAGGAGGCGGACGCGCTGCGCGAGCGGCTGTTGCCGAAGAAGACGTCGAGGCTGCGCCGGGGCTTCTGGCCGCTGCCGCCATCGTTGCCGTTCGGGTTCAGGTAGTGTTCCTTGCCGTCGTCGAAGCCCGGGGGTCCGCTCGGGGGGTGGATGACCTCTTGGGTGTGTGTGTCTGATCGAATGAATTTGAACTCGGGGGCCGCCAGCCTGTCTACTGCATCCTTGCTGCTGTGCTCGCCGTTGTCGAGTTTCTCCTTCTTCTTGAGAACGTCGCGTATGCCCATGATGACGTCGGGAAAGAATTAGTGCTGATCCAGCATGTATGCTTGAAGCTCATGGACTAGGTAGGTCAGGTCTAGAAATAGGAGGGCCGGGAAATTAGAAATAGCGACAAGAAAGAAGGTGTCTTTGGCAAAGAGCAATTGTTCAATTATCCATGAGTCAAAATCCAACAACGACCTATGTTCAACGCAGGACAGGCAGTGTTGTCAGACTTGGTGCTATTCTCAGCTTCGGGAAAGGATGAAGAGAGTGTGTAGTCCAAGGGGCTGAGCAGATGGCGGTGCTGTTCAAAGACGCGAATCCTCCCACAAGGCAGCGGCAGCAGCCTCAGATCAGCAAGCCCCCCGATCCGACCACGATATGGCTGCCAAATGACGGGTCTCCATTAGCGCCTCGCAATAAGCTCCCCTAGCCCGCTGTCCGAGGGGGACAAAGGAGGGCTGATCAGAAGACAACATGTGGACAGTGGCGCCGACTGCTCCGACTGGAAATGGGGGCGAAGAAGGGCCAAGAGGGGTCTCTGGGCAGTGGGAACTTGAAGTTTGTGTGGTGTGTCAGCGCAAGGAATTGTCATCGAATGACCGCTGATTTCAGGAGTCCACAGGGGAGAGGAATGGCGGGGTAAAATTCTAATGGAAATTTTAATTGATCTAGTTGAGACACCCGCGAACAGTTGGGCCGGCCCGCACGCGGAAATGATGCTTGGCCCAATGTCACTCTTCCACATGGGGAATTCTTCCCCAATATCACATACTGATGAAACTAATAGTAGACAACGAATTCTATGTTTTTTAGAATCAAGTTTTCCGAGACTCAAGGAGACATCAAACATCGACAGGACATAGAGTCTTGAAATGTCGTTCTGTTTTCCCCGGCTCATACCATGTATTACATTTTCGCTTCTGCTTTTCGTGTTCCATAATGTATATTTCTATCCATTTCTGCTACTTCTTTTCGGTCTTGTTTTTCTTCTTGTTCATAATCGTTATCATGATTATCTATTCTTTTCTGCTTTGTGCTTGGTATCTTGGTATCAATGCTCTGTTTCTGCATTTCCTTTGTGGGTATAGTTTGTGGTTTTCTTCCCCAATCGTTTTCGTAACCTTGAAGTATGTCCGCCGTCAAATGGCTCGAGGCCTTTCTTGGTCTGGACCCCTTCAAGGACTGGATAGCAAGCATGTTAGTAGTGAAAAGAGACCTTTCGGCCTCGGCAAGGTGGCATCAGATCACAATCAGAAAGAGATATAATCTTTCTGAACCTTGAAGTCAGTATCATCACCAGCACCATCGGTGATAAACTCCTCCACTTCGTCTGAGTCCACGTCGTCGCTGTCGACCGGCTCGTCATCGCTCGACAAATCCTCCATCTCGTCGCCGTCCGCCCGTTTTCGAAGGACGCTTGCCCTCTCGCGGTGAAGGAGCTTGCAGCCCCTGGTTTTACACTTGCCCGTGTTGCTGAAGTCGGGGCACTCGAAGACGTGTCGCTCTTCGCATTCGTCTCCCTTGTCGCAGTAGCCGTACATCCCAAAGGAACGGCAGACCAGAGCACCTGAGGATACACTAGAATGAGCATAGGGACAAGTAGAGTTGGCACAATTGCCCTTGACGAAGTGAACGCAAGTCGGAATGCGCTGGGGCGTCAAGTCATGGGACAGATCGCAAGAATCCCCACTGGCGCAGGTTCCCTTGTGCAGCATCTCACGGCAAATGGCAACTTTCGTAGCATCGTGCTTGTATCGACAAGATGGTCCCTTGGCACATGAACCTAAAATGAAATGATGGTGGTTAGTGGAGTCCGGTATATCATACCCACTTGAGCAAGAAATCATCCAAATCTGTCGGATCGGATATTGCGTGGGCAATCGAATAAGATTGTGAGTAAAATACCAGTCAGCGAAAACATGCTGCAAGGCACGTCGACCTTTTTGACGCCAGTTTGGCTGGGGGAGCGACTCAAGTTAGCAATTGTCGGCCAAGAGGGAAGGGTTCATACCGTTGAGCTTTGAGCACACCGTCACGGTAAAGATTACCGGTCTTGCTTCGATGAAATTTGACACCCCCAACGAAGGCGACTTTGGGGGTAGCGTTGACTGGGTGTAGATCTCCTGTACCGTTGTAAGTTTGCTCCGCTGTGCAAGGCTGTAGTAGTAACGCACCCGACACCTTGATGAGCTTGCTGCCGCTGTTCGCGACACGGAAGCGAATGCCTTGAATCTCTATCTCGTGATTACCTGTCGCTGTCGGGTTAGTAGGAGTATGCGGTGCGCTTGCATTGCCGCTGTAGCGTTGGAAATGGCTGGCGAGCTGTTGTTGCTCGCGCGCGTCCTGCTGACGAATCTTCTGTTGGCGCGACGCCTCAATGGCCTTAACGTGTGCTTCATTGGTCTTGTCATAAACGGCCGAGTTGATCAGCGACCTCTGACCGCGGGTGTTCTTCGAGATCCAAGCGCCTGAGGAAGTGGTCGAGACAGAACCCTCAGCCGGGGACGACGCATCGGAAGGAGGTGTTTGGGTTCCATCTTTGTTTACCACCAAGGACCGATGCCGAAAACCTGTCGGGCCTCCTCGGGTGGAGGGGTACGGCTGGACTCGATGCTTGTGGGGGAAGGCGCCATGTCGGTGAGTGTTGTCTGTGATGTGTAAGCGCAGGATGATTTTATCGGTCTCAAGATTAAACATACGACGAAGATAGGAAGCCTGGCTGCTTGGGACCGATTGAACGCCAGCTTGCTGGGCCTTGTGAAGGTTGATCTTGCCTGTTTGCCACTACGTTAGAGAATACGCGCTCTTGTCACATGTGTCTGGTTACAGAAAAAGCACTACGTACCCGCAAGCTGGCCGATTCTGGCCAGCAGTTCTTGTTCTTCCTGAGATGGCATGTCCTAGTGTTGCAGAGTTGTACTGTCTTTTTGTTGTGGTGTTTCTGAGTTTTGCAACCAAAGAAATGCTGTTGCGCCTGAGGGAGTTGGTGTGTTTTTGCGAAGATGAGATCACCGAATGTTGGGAAGGTAGACGCTTTGACAGTGCGATCGGAGTTTCCTTGTCTTGGGCAGGTAGAGGGGACAGTGACCCACTTCACAGCGCTTAAGGCTTGAGAGGTAGCTGACCAATCTGCGCTAAGCAAGGCATGTGTGGCTGCTGGCCTGCTACTGCAAGGCTGTGAAAGAAGAAAGGTGCACGACCTGGAGCTTCTTTTCCTCTACAGCTGCTCCTTTTGAGTTCAGTCCTGCATTTTCATCATCGTCAACTGTGGTATCCGATTTGTCGCTCACATCAATCGCATTATCTTGCAACACTCAGCTCAGAAGAACTACGGCTTTATTGTTCTTGAGCTGATTGGCAGGACCAGCGAGGAATTGACCTCCTACAGCACAGCCCCAGGGTCGAAGCTCATCTAGCTTTTACAATTCGACAAGCGACACAATACAGCTTTCCTTAGTTCAATCCCGCGAAATGGCGTCAACTTGGGGTCTTCTGGATGATAAGGAGGAGCAGGAGTTGCACAAAACGCGACTGGTCAACATCGAGGAGAAGCCCTTCAAGCGCATCACCAAGCGGCTCACATCCATCTCGACGATTGTAAATGCCCACTCGAAACAGCAACCTACCCCTCCGCCCGAAGGCGCAAACGGCGACAATGACGCCGATACTGAGGTGAAGGAGGAGACGAAGACCGCTCAAACCCTGCGAGAGATTGATCAGATCAAAGACGACCTCACCCTCGACTTCGCCGCATTCGATAGCAGTATTGCCCGCCTGCAATTCCTCCTCGATGCGAATGTACGCGAGCGCGAACGCTACAAAGCTGACCAGCAACGCATTCTCGAGGAATGCCAAAACGTCCGAGACAACAACGCGCGGCTGCGCGAACAGCTGGATGGCGCCAGGGCGACGCTTGCCCAACGTAAGGAGTATGACAAGCTCGCCAACGCGCTCATGGCTAAGGGCCTGCGGCCGCGCGGGGAGCAGGAGTCGAACCTGAAGAAGCTCGAGGAGGAGATTCGCGACCTGGAGAAGGAAAGTGAGACCTATGCGGTGACGTGGCGGGAGCGACGCGATCAGTTCAGCAAAATTATGGATGAAGGCATGCAACTGCGCAGACAGATCCGCGACGAGAAGGAGGAGGTCGAGAGACGGGAGGGCATGAACGAAGACGGCGAGGAGGACGGCGACGCTTCTAGAGGGGGCAACACGCCTCGGCACGTCTCTAGCGGCAACGTCACGCCGCACCCAGACAGCGGTGCCGTGCCGAGACCGGCGTCGGCGCACGAGGGTCAGTCGGAGGATCAATCTGAGGGTCTCAAGCCTCGAGCGAGTGGCCTGGGCGGCTTTTCGCGATCTGGCAGCGCCGTCCCGAGTCAGAATGGCACTCCTCAGCCTCAAGATGATGATGAGGGCGAGATTGAAGAGGGAGAGGACGTTGAGATGGATGACCGCCATGATACCCAACTTACTTCGGGAGGCGATACGCCTCAAATCACAGTGGACGCACCGGAGAGCATGGAGGTGGACAGCTAAACAAATCAAGTGCTTCGGAAGATCCTAGAATAGTCCCTCAATTGAGATACCCATTAAATCAGGCAGCTGTCTTGCCTCTGACGCTCGCCTGTCCTTAACACAACGCAATCCCGAACCTCTTCTCATCTTTGATATCAGAACGCAGGGAAAAAGAAATAATCATAACTCTAAGCAGAGACGTCGTCTTTGAGATACGTCTTCTCCTCCTTGCCCTTTGCGAGTGCAAGTCTCGCCGTCTCCAGCTCCTCAGGCGACGCACCGCCGCTCTCAGCCAGAGCAATCTGCTCCTCCAGCTTGACGGTCGCGTCCTCGACGCGGGTTCTCAGCTCGGGGAACACCTTTTGCGTCTCCTCCACCGCGAGTTTCTAGTCCCCCCAAAGTCAGTCAGCCGGGGTGTTACACGCAAAAACGAATCACTGATACTTCGGAGGAGCGAGAACTCCAGCGGTGATGGTAAGTGACGGATGGGAAAACCTACCAGCTGCTTGAGCATGTACTCCCGGTTTCCGTCCTCATCGGGCTTGCCTTCCTTGATCTCGTTCTCCAGAGTCGTGACCTTGCCTCTTTGCTGGATGAGTTCCTTCTCGTACGAGATCTCCTCCTTGAGGAGTCTGGTGACGGAGAGGGTCGCGACGGTGAGCTGGGAGGGGGGCGCCATGGTTGTCTATTGGTGTGGTGGTGCTAAAGAAGTTTTGAGTAGCGGCGGGGTGAAAGATTCAAGTTTGTAGTTATATCCGATGAATGGGGTTCAGTCTTCTGCGGTGGTGATGCGTGAGAATGGGGTCTTTCGGTGAAGTAAGGTAAGTCGAAGTGTAGTCAGTCTTGTAATTACATACCTTCCTATGCTTCGGCTGATTGCTTTCCTGCTTTTGTTTACTACACGGGATCCCGGCTGTTCCTGCTGCTTGGCTGGCTACGTCAAGGTGCACTCAGGCTGGTGCCTTGGAAAGGGTTTTGGTGGGGGTTTCACGGCGGGGTGCATCCCGGCAACCTTACCTCATCTCAGCAACCCATTTTGGGGAACTCGTCTTCTTCAGGCGACCATTCGTGGGCATCTATCTCTCAAGGCACCGCGGATATCGCTCACCTTTTTGATGGATGCCTACTGCTCTCTGCATGCCGGTCCAGCTATTCCCTTAGGGTGCAGGACATTACGCTCATATATTATGTGAGAGATATTGTGCCCTACATTCAGTTACCTAACCTAGGCAACAACCTCCATGCCACTCAAATTATTGCCCGTTCAGAAATACACGTGTTAATGAAATTGGTATTCAGTTGAGTAAAGTAATACATGAATTCCCACATGTTAGAGTAAAGTTGAGACGACAATCGTACAATGGCATGGCTGGGTTTGATAGTCGCGTACGAAGGAGCCCATGCGTTGAATGCATTTGGAGATGGTTTTGATGTCTTTGCGCTGACAACCTTACCTATAACGAACCTTCAACCAAACCTGTATCTAAATTAGATCAAAGGCTGCAACAAGCACGGCACAAGCGCCATCATATATCATCTACTTTGATCTTCAGACTGGCTATATTTTGCGCTGGTTTACTGGAGATGAATAACATGAGTTCATTCATCATCACTCATAGCTACAGTATGCCACCGCAGCGAAACGAAGCTGTGTAGTCTAAGCCGATAAAGCCTCCAACCCCTTCTTCGCAGCAAGCTCAACAGCATCAGCCGTCTCGGACAGAACAGAAAGGAACGGCGAGTGCGAAGACTTCAACTTCAACTTGGTTGCCTCGGGTCCCAGGAGCTGCTGCATCTGCTCCTGCGCAAAGTACGGAATCGCCTGGTCGTCCTCGCAGCCGACGTACATACAGGTAATGTCATGCCAGGGCTCGTACGTTATTGTCTCCTCGAACGAGATGGTCGTATGATGCTTCAACAAGCTCTTTGCCTTTTCCCTTGCCTCTGCAGGAACGTCTCCGTAGAGGGGGTCGTCGGCGGTCACGATATGGATCCGGCCGTCCTAACGTATGTTGTCAGCTCATCGAGACTCTCGAAGGAAACCGGGAAGAAGGTTCCTTACCTCTACTCTCGTCCACGGGGGATACACATTGCCCGTCATGCTCAAGATGCTCTGCCCTTTCTGCCCCACGAACGCAGCGAGGTACATAAGTGTAATTACGCCGCCAGGCTTGCCCTCCGCGGCTCTCTGTTTGATCCCAAACCCTTTTGCGCCTTCGGCCGCCGCGAGACCGCCGTATGAATGAGCGACCAGGACGATCTGCCGACCTTGTTCGGCGAGCTCTTGCAGCACGGCAGCGGTGGCGGCCGCGTCGTCGTATAAGCCCTTGTTTGGCGGCTCAGAGCCGACGGAGTGATGTCTCACGCCGCGGGTCTCCCAGCCTCTTGTGTGTAGCTCGTCGCGGAGGTCTCGGAAGTGCTCTGGCGAGTGCCATGCTCCCGGGGTGAGTACGATGACGGGTTTGCTGGACATTGTGGGAGGATGCTATGGTTTGGTCTAGACTTTTCTATGCAAACAGAGGAAAGCAAGTCTGAGTAGATTACGAGAGAGATGAAAGTTCATGTTTCTACGAGCTCCATTGCGCAATGGCAATTGGCATCTTATATGGATTTCCGTGTCTATTTAGTCAGAGTGATATTGCCTTGGCGGGTGAGGCGTCCGATGTGGATCTCGGTCATCTTTCAACGTGTAAGCACTATTGACGATCTTGGGCATCGCGTTTCGAGACCAATCATGTTAGCGCCCAAAGTCCCAGTAAGTGTGGACTTTGTGGTCTGAGTAAAGTCGTTCTGTCAGACCTGCCCCCTCCCGCATGCGTGTTGATCGAGTTGCAGAATAAGACGACGGATACACTTTCTGTATGGAGGAATTGACCCCAGTTGCCGAGGTATGTGCGAGCCGAGAAGTCGAGACCCCATTGTCAATACTACCGTGTCTGGAGAGCTTACTAGAGCTCCATCATGTTTATAAGCTTGTACAGTTGATGACTTACATAATTGTCGAACCTCGTTCAAAAGACTTGATTATACGTAGAAAATGTTCATAAAATGTACTGAGCTACTAATTGTAGCAATGACTAACTACTTTGTTGTTGACATGCTGAGTGAAGATTTCCGACTCTCACTTTGTAGACGCTAACCTACTGAGACACAGTGTGCAATCTAGTTGCAGTTCCGCCATTTATGTTAGACACTGCGATTAAACTATTCTCCTACGTGAGCTACTGAGACTTCCTGCCGGTTTGCAGATCATTTGATTTATAATTAAGACATGCGGTAAATGTTGCAAGTTTCCATTATGAGCGGGAAGTCTTAGAAATTCAAAAGCAGAGTGAAAATATGTAAACTGTAAATTCGACTAGGTTCCTTAATCATGAACCAGATATTATCAACGCACGCTACTTTTAAAACGGGGGTATCATCTTTAAGCACGCTCAAACCTCGACAACCTCTGCTCCTCCTCGTGATGCCTCTGGTACACCTTGCTGAGCTCCTCCAAATCCCTCTCGTGATCGCCGTTCCCACCAGTACTCCCAACACCATCAATACCGACAAACGGCTCAGACTCGATCCTCGAAACCATCTTCCCATCCTTTAGAAACAACGCTGGGTGGCACCCCACGATCGCCAAGAGCGCGTACCCGATAAGAAACCCCTCGAGACCGAGAAACAGTCCCTCTCCGCCTCCCCTCGCCAGCGGGCCCCGAAAGCCCTCTGCGTACTCGGCGACCCTGAAACACATCCTGCCGAACAAGACGACCATGGCTGACGGCACCGCGCCGGCGAAGATGCGGAAGCGGCCCGTCAGAGGTACGTAGCCCACGTCTCGGTGGAAGGTGGTGTAGCCGTACTGGTGGTAGGACCGGGCTGCGCGGAGGAGGATGAAGGCGAGGGACAAGCCCGCGGCGACTAGGGTCGCGAACTGGACGGCCAGCCCAGCCAAGACGATTTTCGCGCCCACGTCGTTGGGTGCGTACGAGTCCTGGGGTGAGAGGGTGTACGGCACGTTTTGAAAGCCGATGCCGAGGCCTACGATTTGTAGGAGGAGGGCAAGGCCGTCTAGCGGGAGGAGAATGGTAGTGTAGAGCTCTGGCTTGATGAAGGAGTGTTCTGTGCCTAGTATCCGGACCATTGGTGCGAGGCAGACGTAGATACTGCAAAACAGAGAATCAGAATCGGATTCAGAATTTTTGTAGAGACTGGCACGGTTCCACAGAAGAACTTAGACGTACCTTGAAGTCACAAAGATGGGGGCAATGGTGAGCAGAGCCTTGCTCTGCAGGAGAGGGTACACAGCCCACGGATCGCTCCAGCCGGCTATGCGGTCCACCCAGCCGAGCAACTCGAGCACGCAGGCGAGGGTCACGATGACGGAGAAGGGGGTTGTTGCGTGTCGTTGTGTTGAGCGGGCGGCGACGGCGCCGTTGACGACGAGGCAGAGGGCCGAGACGGTGGCGAAGACGGCGCTGCCTGTTAGTGCTGGGCGGTAGCCGTACGGGCTGTCGGAGACGTCGCACGTCGCGAGCGTGCAGGGTGATGAAGTCATGCCGGTCGGTGTGATGTTGTTGGTGATGATGCGTCGGTGTAAGTGATTTTGGTGTCAAGATGAGATCGAGACGGGCATCAAGTTAGACTCTTTAGAGCGAGTATCACACTCGTTCGAGGTCGATGAGTATTAGAGGATGGGAGGTGCAGCAACAACACCCACCTACATCGTTGATGGCGGTACCACCGTGGTTATATGCTGCAGCAAGCATCGTGGTCATGAGCTCCAAATACACAGGTTCCGATAGTATAACATTACAATCTCCCAACGATCCTCCAAGATCTACCAGATAGTCGGTAAGGCAGGCAAGGCTTGTTGGTGACAGGTATAGCAGTGTCCATAGTGTGGCCGTGTCTGCATCCTGCCTACCGCCAAAAGGTTCTAAGTTTAGAAACGGCGGTAGAAGTTTGGCGGGTGCTCTGCTTATTTTCGGGTGGGGAAACAGCAGGAAGTGGCAGTGCCGCAGCGAACTTCGCCGGGCCTTTTCACCGCAGCACCGCACGGAAAAGCGGAGATACGCCGGGGGGGATGAGAGACAGCACGCTGGGCCAAACCGCTAGAGCTTCTACCTTTCTAGGCACCCGTAACCCCGGGGACTGGGTTGGCTGAGCCGGGGGACCGGTTCCCAGTGTCGGTTCACAAAGCGCTTCCTAGTCCAATATTTGTTCTAGCTTCATCTTGCGTCTCCTCCTTTCTCCTCTTTCACGAATGCTTGAAATGACATGCTCCTTTAAGCTTTTAAGAAACTAACACTAACGCCAAGTTACTTTGCTTTTCCGAGGGGATTCGAACGGCTGCCTACCTTAACTTGACAGGGCCTCCGCAGGCACCGTCGGGAGATGGACCAGGGCATCATCTCAGTCGTGTTGGTGGCAGTCCACTGCGGCGCATCTAAATTACCCTTGGCGCGCTTGTCCTCCAACATCCTGCCGCCTCAGCCCCCCATCCGGATGCAAGCACTACATTGGCTTCAATATTCTTTCTGTCAAGATTGCCAACTTGGCATTGCCTTTGGCCTTGTTGGTATTATTACCGCGCGGTCATGAATCGGAATTCCTACTATCGGTTCTCATAGCCGCTGGTTCCCGATCAACGTCAGGCCAACAGGTTGTTTCGCCTCGAAAGCTGCGGGGCAGATTGTTGGTATGAATCTCGCTGTATGTTTTACGTCAATCGATTCATTCATAACGGCTGCGAGAGATCCAAATCGTTTCACGTGGGGGTAGCCTGTAGGACAGAAGCATATTCTCAATAACCAAGAGGTTCCTTTTACCTAGGACTACAGAAATCCGCCAGCAGCCGAGAGCCACTGACTTCGCATCATCATTACGCTCCGTCCTCTGCCTCCGTCTCCTCCTGAGGAACCGGCGGGGTCTTTTCCTTCTCCGGCTTGCGACCAGTGATGCAGTAGCTGTTCTCTCTTATCAGCACCCCGAAGCAGCATGATAAAAATAGGGTACTTACACCGGGCAATACGCATGGTAGCTCTTGTTCTTGAGGTCATTCCGAACGTCGATGAGGAAGACGTTGACCTCGTCGCGCGTCCAGCCGAGCACGCGGGTGAAGGCGGCCATGCACAAGGCTTCGAGCGCAGAGCCGAAGTTCTCCTGCGTCCATAAGCCGAGCTTCTTATACCTAGTCGGTTCTATTAGCCTTGTCCTTCTTTCCTCATGTGTGTTCACACTGCTTCAGTGAGTGGGGTACCTCTCATCCTTGGGCCAGGTGTTGTGAGGCCACTTGAAGACGCGGAGCTCAACGTCGACGAAGCCAGCCTCAATCATCTTGTTCTTCAGCGGAGGCGCCTCAATAAATTTGCGACCCGTAATTTCGGAAGCCTCATGCAACATATTGACGTATTTGACAATTGAAGAGTCTTTGGGCAAGAGGTCGTCGTCAGACTTGGGCATGACATCGGCTTCTTGAAGTTCCAGGTATCCACCAGGGGTAAGATTGCTACTTCAATCAGTACAGGGAGCTCAAAAGAAAGTACAGCTCTAATTGCGTAACTCACTCGTAGCATCTCTTGATAAATACATCCCAGTCGTCAACAGCTGCGGTCATAAATCGGCTGTGGATATACTCAAAAGGCTGAGAATAAGTCCACTCTTCCTCGACATCGTCAACCTCGAACCTGACGTTCGGAGGTACGCTGTAACCATTTCATTAGCTTAAAAAAAGAATTGATGTGCTTAGAGCGAGGAAATCTCATACAAATCCGCCCTCACAGGCGAGAGGTCAACGCCCAGTACCTGAATATTAAGTTAGATCTCAAGCTGTTTCCCGCTTCATTGAGGTAAACATGGGTCATGCTGCAGCGTACCTCGGACTCAGGGTGTAAGTCACCGAAATCCATAGCCCAGCTTCCAGTTCCAGCTCCAATGTCAAGCACTCGCCCGACCTTTGCGGTATCATCGCATGGCGGCGCCATTCCAAGTCTATCGTCGAACGTGTAGACGCAAATATCATGCTGGAAGTCTAGACCAACCTGTTAGAAAGAGCAAATCGGCAGTGGAACTTTGCAACACTGCAGCGTACCTAGCCGTTCCGCCTCCGTTTCGTCGTTAGGCATGCCATACTCTGTTTAGATAAAGATTGGTTAGTACATTCAGTCCTCGGGTCTCGTCATCTGGCAAGTTTAAACTCACTTCCGTCCTTGTATCGGTGATATGTCCGGCCATTTTCAATCCGGTATTCAAGAATGGAGGCACTGAGACTGGTCGTCGAAGATGCCACGCTCTATGCGATTGAACTGCATTAGTTCAAAGACCAAAACTCTTCGCGCTCTTGTCTCGATCATGCTGGCTGGAGGCATGGTTCTTGTGGGCCCTACGATCCAACATACCTCACCGAGTTCAGATCCACTGTGATCGGATTCCTATAGGAATTTAAGTTTCTCTACCACATGAATTGAACAATCCAAGAAGTACCTCAGCGGCGATTTCGACTTCGTGGTCAACTTCAGCCATTGTCGCGTCGTGATCGGTCGTAAAGTCTGTCCCGTAACAGGGTTTGTTGGTTCCGGTGGGAGTAAGGGCCTACGTTCTATCTCTTGAATTGCTTGTTTCTGGGCCCAACAATGAGGCAAAAGACTTGAATAACGTTTGAATTCGGCGCCGGCTATGAAAGAAGAAAAAAAACCTCCCGGAAAGCAAGATAAACCCTGACGGGGAGGTCTCTGCTTTTTGTGACGAGAGACCTGACCGGTCAACTCTGCATCTGCGACCCCTCTTTCCTTGGCCTGAAGACATGCAACCAACAGCGACTGGCAAGATGTCTCTTTCCCCTGCTTTCGCGTCACAATGTGGAGCTCAAAAGCGCTCAAGCGAATGAGGGTTCACGGTTTCTGTACCCGCCGCAACTTTTGCGATTGCTCGGGAAGCAATTTGTGGAAGGAGGACGAACACATCCCGCGCTCCCCGGACCCCTTGCCAACCAGATCAGATGCCCCGTCTGAGGCCCCCGGCCCGGACAGTCACCAATCCACCAGCCTGCATTTGAGATAAACATGGGCACCCAAACGAGAAGCTCTGTCTACTGAGGGAAACTCCTCCGATGATTGCTGAGGCAAGTCCAGGTCGATTGCCAAAGTTCATTTCGCGTGGGGGCCACATTGATGTATATTGTCTCTGGACACAACTCGGGATATACTCCCAACACCTCCAGCAAGTCATTGGAATCAAGTCTTGTTTTCGCTACAAACGAACCTTTCTGAACCCACTGTCCAATTGCCGGCTTTCAGATTAAAGCCATTCGCATAGGATTCGGTACTTTGTCAGGTAAAAGTTGTATTCTAGGGACATTGCGGTATTGGTTTGCGCATATTGCGTCGCATGCCCCTGATCTTGAGTCAACGGACCATTAGTACGCCAATCTTTCCTAAAGTCTAGGTGTCGAGATTCGTAACTTTCAGGAATTCTGTGGCGCACAGTAGCCTACCTTTTCACGTCTTTGGAACTGTAGTCATGAAGATGAGGCAAGCAGAATGTTTATCTTGAATGCAGGAAAGAAATGTTAAGTCTTGCCTTGCGGCTGTGTAAATGTAATACCTCCTATACACACAGTCTTCTTCTTGCTGGTGATATCTATCCAAACAGATGTGTTTTAATTCACCCTTCTACGGCTTTCGACCTATGATGCAGTATCTTGCAAACAATCGTTAGTGAGCTGACGTAAAGTGGCTACCATGAGGGCTGGCTCGCAACTCACATTCGAAAGTAAGCGTGGAAATCCCTATTCCTCACATCATGGCGCACATTAATAAGGAAGCCCTCGACCCTCGCTCTCGACCACCCAAGGACGCGCGTAAAAAGAGCCATACATAACCCCTGGAGAGCACTGCTGAAGTTCTCCTGTGTCCAGAGGCCTAATTTCTTATACCTGATATCGTCCTTAGTACTCGAGCCCTAACAAAGGTCCATTTGCTAGTGAAAGATGGATGCTTTGGGGGCGTCGTTTGTGCATTATACTGACCTATCTTCTTTTGGCCACCCATTGATGGGCCACTTGTACATCTGAATCGAGACGTCCACGAAACCAACCTCGGTCATGAGGCCCGCTAGCGCTGGTATATCAACGTAGGAACAGCCAGCGGCTTCGGCGCCAGATTGGAGGAGTTGTACGTATTCTGCTAATGCGCAGTCCTTTGGAAAGGTGTCGTCGTCGGACTGAGGGTTGATGTCGGCATCTTGGACCTCGAACCACCCGCCGGGGTTAAGATGGCTATTCAGCAACGCGAAGGCTGTCATTACTCATCGCTGTTCTCGAGGGAATGAAGAAGGGCAAAAGAGAGCGAAATCTTACTCGTAAGCGGATTCGAAAAACTTTCTCCAGTTGTTAATGGCACCTGTCATGAACCGACTGTGGATATAATCGAATGGTTTTGAGTATGTCCAGTCTTCGTCCACGTCGTCGATCTCAAACCTCACATTTTCCGGCACACTGTATTCGAAGGACATGTCAGTATCAACGAGACGCCGTCATCTGACACCCGCTGGCTCTCTTACTATTCTGGCTGGTTGGGCGAAAGATCTACACCATAGACCTGATTGCAGCGTCTGGGTAAGGAGCCGGCCATGAGAGATGTATGAATGGTTAAAATACCTCAGCTTCAGGATGCAATTCGCCAAAGTCGATGGCCCATATGCCGGTACCAGTCCCCACGTCGAGGACACGCCCGATCTTGGCATCTTCGTCGCATGGCGGGGCCCGTCCCAGTTTATCGCCGATTGTATATGTGAATATCTCGTGCTGCATGTCTAATTCGTATGTTAAGCGATTGCAGAAAAGGAGTGAGCCGTCAAGCAAACCTAGTCTGTCGCTCTCTATCTCATCATTTGGGAGTACATATTCTGATCACATAGTTGTCAACCGGGGAGCTGATACACCATTGTGCTATGTGAAGACACGGAAGCTAGCTTACTGCCATCTTTATATCGGTGGTAAGTCCTGCCATTCTCGATTCGGTATCCTAGGATCGATTGGCTGATGCTCATACTAGATGAGGCGATGCTCTGCGATGCCATTAAAATCATGCCTTTAAAATCATGCCTTTGGGTGTGGCGATGTGCCAAGGCTAACCTCAATTTCAGAGCGTTCGTCTATTTGCTGCCCTTCTGCGTCAGTCTTACATCTCTTATGAGACCAATGGAGAGGAGTCCATACCCCATTATCGGCAGCGATGACCTGATATGTCTCCCACATCGCGAGTGCCCGGGAGACTGAGCAAGAAGGATGATGTGAGATGCGGAGTTGCTTGTATACTGCAGCATCGGCGACGCTAAATATTGTAAGATCAATCAGGAACCGTCCGGTGGTCTCTTAACGAATGTTCGTTTAAAAAATGTATTACAGGTATAAATAGATGAAATGTTGAGAACGGAATTTCTTGGGGGGTTTGTGACGAAGGACAGACGCCTGAGAGGTCAATCATTTCCAATCTTCGTCTTTGGCTTTGGAACTCCCCAAACCAACAGAGCAAACCAACCTGCATCATGCACGTCGACGGCGATGCTGCCTTCACTGCTCACTTACAGGGATTCTCATGTGGATATGGACCAAGGCACAGGCGAATCAGAATACTGGCTCTCCGCGCAACCCTAGAAGCGAGGGCGCCAAGGGGACCGGAGTCTTCACCTGATTTCGTCGTGATGCACAGAGATAGCGACAGGCCTGGGCCCCCGATCTGCCCCTCCCATTCCGTCGTGCTGTTGAGTTTGCCAGATTCTAGATCCATCCCATCGGTCAGGCGGTTTCGATTGTGAGAGTTGATAATGGTCTGTAATTATGTCCCGTCTCGTGAAGTTTCTTGCGTGCTGCACACATGGACAGGACACGCTCTTCTTTCCACGCGCCGCCTGATTTACTGCTCACTGCTGGCTCTGAGAACAAGCCTACTCCATTGGACACCTCAAATTTAGTAAATTCTTCAGTCATAATCTAAGGTAAGTCGACTGAGGACATCGGAACGTTTTCGACTGACCGAGTAGGACCATGTCAATACTGACCACGTCATTCACACGCCTTAAGTATCGAACAACGTACCGCTCAAGCGTAGCATCCTGGATTGAAGCAGAAATCAGATCTAGTAGACGCGGAGCTGGTTGAAGCCGCGGTTCATTCACATCATGACGATGTTTGCCTTCTCACTCACCCATGCATCAAGAAAATACGGCTAACCAGCCTCTCCAAACAGATATTACTGGCAAGGGTCGATAAACATGACTCCTATTGACAAGATAGCAAGCACTCTTTTGACCTGACTAAATGGGTCAAAAACAAAAAGATGCGTCGAGGGGGAATCGAACCCCCGGCTCCCCGACGCTGCTGTATGGCAACGGAGAATTTTACCACTAAACCATCGACGCGGTTGAAGCCTTGAGCTGTTTTACAAACCTATCAAGGGCTTCGCGGGAGCCGTTGTCCAGAGAGTATAACAGAGCGACGACATACAAAAAGAAAAGATAATCTAGATCTGTGAGCCCGCTCTGAGAACTGTCGAAGTCTCGAGAACCGCCGTGTCTTGAGAATTCTACATTTGACAAGTGAGCAACCAGACAAGTATCAACTCAATTTCGACTTGTGAGGTGCAAGGTGTAAGGTGCAGAGGTAGGTACGCACCGTATCCACTGAGGCCATTTACCTTGCAACGAAATAAGATCTTCAACCAGCGTCAAGATAGCGGTGCATATCCCAAAGCGGTCTAAAGCTGCACAAAACATGACCGCAGTCTGCACAATATAATCAATCATTGAGTCAAACTTAAGATTTGTCTTAGCTGGTGGCAGAGCCGAGCCGCAGGAACGATTGATGGTGACTCATAGTGACTGGCCCGGGCTTTGCCTACGGTACGGTAGGTGGTGACCTCCTGCTTGTTTTGTCAGCCTTACAGCGGACGAAGAGTGGCAGTCTCGCCACACCTGTCGGCTCCAAGCCCGGAAGGGACCTTCTCCCAATATTTTAGCGGGTCCACCCATCCGAACGCTTAAGTCCGCCCCAGCGACTTCACTCGAACGGAGTCTTGCCCTTTCTCTGCTGCGGATTCTCTTTTAAAGTCGCCTCCCCAGGTCCGGGTACCGAGTGGAAGTAGGATCCTAGATCTTTGTTCACTTTCATTCCTTTCAAGTTCTCCTTTTCTTGCGAGAGCGCGAGGCCTCTTGATTCACTTTCGTTGCCTAATCTGGCAGCACCTGTTCGAAGACGCTGTATTTCAAAAAGCGCAATCACAATTTCATCAACTCCTCATCATATCATCACCCTAGTTAGATTACCAGACATGTCGGACGCTGGTCCAACGCAGACCCAAACCCAGACGCAGACTCAAGCGGGCTCGTCAGCCGGAGGAAGTTCTCAGCCAAGCCGTCGAGGCAGATCAGGGAGAGGGAGAGGAGAAGGAGGCAACGGCCGTGGTGGCCGGCGAGGTGGCGGCAGGAATGCCAACCCCCAGCCCCGGAATCAAGCACAGCCAGCACCGGCTCCCGAAGCCTCAACCGAAAATGCACCCGAATCCGAGCCAGCGAGCTCGGGGAGGAGGGGCCGTGGCCGCGGCGGTAATCGGGGCGGCCGGCGAGGTGGAGCGGTCCGCGGTGGTACGGTATCAGGAACTCAGCGAACATTTGGAGGCAGCCTTACGACTGCCGCGGATCCAAATGCGTCGGATGCACAGGGGCTGAGTGCGGATGCCCCGGACTTCGTTCCTGGGCAGCCTGTTGTCCACAGAGGGTATGTTCATTCTCACCAAATCCTGAAACTTGGGCTGAATGATATCACCAGAAAACAACCTGCGCCGAAGCAAAAGAAGCCTCAGTATCCACTGGCACCAAAATCTGTAGCCGCAGATTTACCCACGCGCATCCATGAGGACATCAGCAATGGCCAGTACGAGTGTGTCATTTGCTCCAGTGAAGTATTGCGGCCATCTCGCGTATGGTCCTGCGGGCTGTGCTGGACGGTGCTACATTTGTCTTGCGTCAAGAAGTGGTTCACGAGCCAACTGAAGAAGGACGACGACACGCGCTCTTGGCGCTGCCCCGGCTGCAATTCTAGTTTGACTGAGGAGCCGAGCGCTTACCACTGTTGGTGCGGGAAGGACATCAACCCTCGAAATGTTCCTGGTCTTCCTCCCCACTCTTGCGGACAGACTTGCTCAAAGCCCAGAGCAACATGCCCGCATCCATGCCCTCTCGAATGCCACGCCGGCCCATGCCCGCCATGCACCCTCATGGGCCCAACACAGTCTTGCTTCTGTGGCAAACACGAAGTGACGAAGCGTTGCACCGAGACAGACTATGGAAACGGATGGAGTTGCAAAGAGATTTGCGGAGACTTGCTACCTTGCGGCGAGCACTTCTGCGCTACTCCTTGCCACTCTGGCTTGTGTGGTAGCTGCGAGATTCCTGTACAGGCAAGATGCTACTGTGGCAAAGAGCACAAGGAGATTCCCTGCGATCGCCGCGACGACCTTCAGATGTCATTTAACTATGGCCAGGTTTCCAGCTCGGATTCCAAGGATGTTTCTGAGGATAGCTGGTTCGACGGCTCATTCGACTGCGGAGCGACTTGTGGGAGGAAATACGACTGTGGTTTGCACGATTGTGAGAAGACCTGTCATTCGCAGGACGAAGTGCCGGCACACTGCCCGTCGGCTCCAGATGTTATTGTTCACTGCCCCTGTGGCAAGACACCGTTGGAAGAGCTTCTCGAACAACCAAGACAGTCTTGTCAGGACAAGATCCCTCACTGCAAGAAGACATGCGACAAGATTCTTTCTTGCGGCCACCAATGCATGGACACGTGCCATACCGGTCCTTGTAACACATGCTTCCAGAAGCAGGACATTTCTTGTCGATGCACCCGCATTGTGAGCAAGACCCTCTGCCATCAGGGAGAGATTGCAACTCCAATGTGTTTCAAGGTCTGCCAGGCCCAGCTGAACTGCAGTCGTCACAAGTGTGGAGAGCGCTGCTGTCCTGGGGAGAAGAAGGCAATGGAGAGACAGGCCGCCAAGAGGAAGCATAGACAGCAGCAGGCTCCGGACGAGGTTGAGGCGGAACACATCTGCCTCCGCGTGTGCGGTAGGACACTGAAGTGTGGAACTCACCAGTGCTCGCAAATCTGCCATGCTGGGCCCTGCCCAAGCTGCCTCGAAGCCGTCTTCGAGGAGATCAGCTGTGCCTGCGGCAGGACTGTCCTGCAACCTCCACAGCCGTGCGGGACCAGGCCTCCTGAATGCCGATTCGACTGCAGAAGAGCACCTCCTTGCGGCCACCCCACGGTGAAGCATAACTGCCACCCCGACGATGTCGATTGTCCCAAGTGTCCTTTCTTGGTAGAGAAAGCGTGCATCTGCGGCAAGCAGAGGATGAAGAACCGGCCTTGCTGGCTGGAGGAGGCTCGTTGTGGTCTGCCGTGTGGGAAGAAGCTCAAGTGCGGGTAAGTGATATTGACTCTACTACAGCATCCATCGCATGTGCTGACTAGATGACAGAACTCACACATGTAGGAAGGAGTGTCACCGTCCTGGCGAATGCGAAGACGCTGATATTCCTGGCTCTCATTGCGCCCAATCCTGCGGCAAGACTCGCAGATCCTGCGACCACTCGTGCCAGGACTCATGCCACGCCCCCTATCCATGCAAGGAAGACCGACCATGCCAGAGCAAGACCTTTGTCACTTGTGACTGTCAGCACCGCAAGAAGGAGGTGAAGTGTATGGCTACCAAGACCAACCCAACTCCGGATCGCGACATCCTAAAGTGTGACGACGAGTGCCTTCGCCTCCAGCGCAACCAGCGCCTTGCTGTCGCCCTCAATGTCGATCCGGATCACAACGACGACCACATTCCGTACTCGGACACGACGCTCAAGCTCTTCCGTGAGCTCTCTCACACCTGGGCCCAGAACCAGGAGCGTGAGTTCCGCGTCTTCGCCTCGGAAGCCTCCGAGAAGCGTCTGCGCTTCAAGCCTATGCCCTCGTTCCAGCGCGCCTTCTTGCACGCTCTTGCCGAGGATTTCGGCTTCGACTCGGAGAGCCAGGACCCAGAGCCGCACCGTCACGTCTCCATCTTCAAGACACCGCGCTTCGTCGCCGCACCGAAGAAGACACTGGCTCAGTGCGTCAAGATTCGCACCGACGCAGCCAAGACAGCAGCAGCCGCAGCTGCAGCATCGTCTTCGGCGGCCGCCGCAGCGTCGGCACCAGAGCCCTTCAACGCCCTACTCCTCTCGGCTCCGCGCTTCGGCCTGACCATTGACGAGGTCGAGTCCGCCCTCGCCAACCATCTAAAGGCCTTTAACACCCTTTCCTTCACTACCGCCTTCCTCCCGTCAGAGGAAATCCTCATCCGCGCGGTCCCCGTCACCTCCTGGGGCACTACCCCCTCGGCCATCGAGTCCTCTCTCGCGTCCCTGAAACCCCTCGTCGCGCGGACCGTAACCAAGGACGGCATCGCCGCAGCCGTGACAATGGTCCACGCCGACGCGAACCTCAACGTCCTCCGCCGCGAGGGAACGTCGGCAAACGGCAGCAGCGGCGGTTGGAACGCCGTCGTCGGCCGCGCCGCGGCACAGCGTAGGACCATTGCGCCCAAGCCCGCCGCCGACGCGCGTCCCGCCAGCGGCTTCGTCAGCTTCTCCAAGCTGGCGCGCAAGAAGGTCGTCGAAGACTCTGTCGCCGATGACTGGGAAGCGGCCGCCGAGAGCGATGAGTGAGGCGCGCCGCGGCGCCTCACAAGCTTCTCTTGCTTCGGCCAAGGAAGTTGTTAGCTTCTTGACTCTCTCGATCTTGAATGCAAGCAAGGAGGTGCCCTGGCGTGGCGGAGCTTGCAGCGTTGCTCGCCTTGCTTCTCCACACCTCCTTTGTGGTGTTGGCGATGTATCTACACAATGGGGAAGTCGATGACGGAAAGGCCAAGATTTGTTACGAGGTATAGACGCATGGGATGGGAGGTCTCAACAACAGGATGGCATAGTATTATTTAAAAGAAAAATATGAAATACAGAAAATCGAACGTCAGGACTCAAGCGGAAAGACATGGCATCAAAATGAAGAGCATCGTGATATCAGAGCAGGGCGTGATGCGATTATCACCATTTACAACAACTGAGCATCCCCTCCCCTTCTCTGCATTCGTCCATCGTGACAAGCCAAGAAGGATCCTTTCTCCCCTCCATTCCCTTTCCCCCACGGCCCCCGCGACATCTCACATCCCTCACATTAAAGTAAAGAGCAAGCGCCAACCGTCCAGCTCTCTGCCACGTCAGAGAAACACGTGCATAAAACCCACAAGCTCTATACGCGAGCGACGGGGAAAACGGGATAGACGAACAAGCCCAGCCCCGGAACCCCAAGCATCCCCAACCCGGGTGCGTCCTATCCTGTCCCCGTATGTTGCCCCCAAATTCCAACAAAGTCTGGCTCGTCGCTGGCAGGAAAAGGTGCCATGGGCATATCCCCGCTTGGGACTGGCCATCTACTCCGTACTTGTCCGGTGCGGATGGACGGGGCGCAAGGTTGACCCCGGCTCCGGACGATCGTGATAACCTCCTGCCGTTGAGCATCATTCCGCCAGATCGACGCGCCCACTTCCGCGGCGAACCAGTTTTGGGTATTGATTGTCAGATGCCTGACGGCAGATTGACAGGAAGGAGATGGGACGGAATGAAGTCCAAGGCCTGTCATTGTACTGTGTAGATAGAGCCCACTGCTGCTCATGGGGACCAAGGTTGTCTGCTGAACAGTAATTACATCGCCTGGCATCCCTTGTTCTCAAGCCCCTGTTAACGGTGAGAGACATGGCCATACCCCGTTCAGGTCAGCATGTCACCGGCGCCTCACTTCATATCTCACATTTTGACTGGTTTTGCATGGCTGCTCGTACTCATTGCTTCATTATGTTTATGTTGCGTCTAAGATATGCTGTCGCATCCCGGTCCGTCATGGGGAGCGGGGGGTATCATTCTTTGAAGGACCAAAAAAGGTGTGTTGAGAGAGGAAGATCACCCGCCGCCACGTACTGTTTTCTCCGTTCCATGCCTCCTTTTTGCTGCCGCAGTGTATCCAGGTGATCGGCACCTTCACAGGTCGCGATAAAGGGGTGGGCATTACATCAACTCATTATCCTTCATGGATGGACTCCTGCAGTGGAGCCGGCGAGACACGCCAGTGAAGACGGACTGGCGGTCCGCCTCTGCCTCCAGTATGTGAGCCACGTGCTGTTGGAACCGTTTCTCGGTTAGCAAGTGGTCCTTCTAGAGGCGCTGCTTCTCCTCCTTGCTTGTCACGCCGGCGACATTGCCAAGAAAGTCCGAGATGGCTTCGAAGTAACCCTCTTCCAAAACACTCGAGTTGTGGTCGCCTGCGGGCAAGGGCTTCCAAATTTTAGAGGGCGCGGCAGAGAGTTCGTAAAGTTGGCGCATGTGACGGGGTCTAAGACATGTGTTAGTCTACAAGAGGCAACATGTGAGACACGCGAAAAAAGCCGGTGTAGAGAAAACCAATATCAGACTCTATGTCGTAAAAATTCAAATCAAGCGTCCCGAAGGACTCATATTTTGTGGGTGGTGACTTGCGATCATCATATGGTGTAGGAGAAGAAGCAGGAAGAAAGGGTTGCATGACACTTACGGTACGATTTCGTCCTGGAGACCAGAGAGAAACAGGATCGGCACGGATGTGATGCTAGAGATGATTGATTCGCTTGGCCAGACTTGGTGGCAGAGAAGCGTCAAGTACTTTGCTGGTGGCAACACAGAAGGGATAAGCTTGCGCATGGAGAGGAAGGTGTTCTCCAAGATCAGGCCAGCAATATCCCCATCCTTTTGGTTCTTCGACACCAGCTTGATGCTGACAGCGCCGCCCAAGCTCTGTCCGTAAACAATCAGCTTATGATTGCTCGTCTCTGCGCGAGATCGAAGGTAGTTGAGGGCGGTTTGCGCGTCTAGGAAGAGGCCGGATTCGTCGGGTTCTCCTGTTGATAGGCCGTAGCCGCGGTACTCGAGCATGAAAACGTTGCAGCCGATAAAGTTGATAAGCATGCGGGCGATTGGCAAGCGGTGGCCAATGTTACCCGCGTTACCATGGAACATCAGGATGGTGACATTGGAGTTCTTCCCATCGCGCGGGCCGCGGATGTAGAAAGCCGACAGCTTCTCGCCGTCGTTTGTGGGGATGACGAGTTCTTCGAAATCCTTGATGCCATACTGTGAGGGTCTTGGGACATCGGTTCGAGAGTTTGCGGGCATATGCGAGGGGTAGATGAGAGCTCTGGAGCGGCACAGCACAATCAGTCAGTCGGTCGGTTCGCTGAGGGTGGGATGAGGAAGCGTCACATGGACATTTGGGGGTGGAGGGACCTACTTTTGCTTGAAGTAGAGGAGGCTAGTCAAGACAGCTGCGATACCCTAGGTAAGAGAAGACGAGTTAGCATGCAGCACTAGCGAGGCGAGGCAATCGAGGCACGACCTCGGGCTCAGGCCCAAGAGGAGGGGTTGCAGACAGGAAGGTTAAAATATCGGTGTGAGAAGATGGGTAGCCCGTAGGACGAGGAGGCGGGAATGGCCATACCGTCGAGGCTATGGCTGGTAGCCGCATGTACGCGCCAACAGTACTGAGCATAGACGCCGTCTGCTCGAGGTAACTGTTGGAGGACGGCGATGCTGAATTGGAAGAGGACATTGCTCGAAAGAGTCGCGAGCAAGGCGAGAGGAAAAAAGGCGGAGGAAAGATTATATTCGTATTTGCTGCTGGACCGTTCGGCGAGTCCTCAGAAAGGAATGGGCCTGTTTGATGGGGAAGGTAAGGCCCGAAGCGAAGAGAGAGAAGCGGTGCAGAGTCCAGGAGAGAGCGGAGTAGCCTTGCCTTGGCCCTTGGTCGCGAAGGCGGTGGAGGCCGATGCTAGCGGGGCATAGGTACCTCGGTAGGCAGACTAGAGTGTAGCGGGTACCGAACGCGTGTTAGGCGTAGTCGATTGTTGGCATGAGGCGACTACGGACCTGGACCTGGTACTGGGACCGTCCGGGGCTCTCTTTCTGGACAACTGAGGTGTGGGCAGGATGGACGGACGGACGAACGAACAAGGGGTCGTGCACGAAGCGGAGGTGGTGGGTGTTTGGTGGTGAACCATGGCTGGGGGAAAGAGAAAAAGAGGTTGCTAGCCGGAACGAAAGCGAGGATCGGAGAGCTGATTTGTGTATTCGTCGAATGGTCAAATGTGTCAGTATCCACAAAAGTGTCGTTTGTGTGTGTGTGGAGGCGATTAAGGTACTGTATATGCGCAGGAAGGTCGATATCCAGCTGTGCTGTGGAGGATGGCATCGACGACGCGAGAGGTAGGATTGGAGGTGGTGGTATCCGTAGTCGTGATGGTGGTGCGGTTTGTCTTTAGCAAGGCCGCATGATGCAGGTCAGGAGGGAGTTGTGCTGGGGCGGGATCTGGCAGCCGTGCGGCCGGGATGGATGGCCGATGGCTGTCTACTGAAGAGATGTGGCTGCGGACGGTTCAATGCCGCTGTTCTGTGGAATCCCCGTCGTGTCCAGTCTTTGGTGGTGAATCGTGGGATGATATTGGGGGCAGGAGGGGGCTAAGAAGTTGCGGCGGGTCTCCTGAGGCTTGTTGATGCCGCAGGTGACCTGATTTGGTGGTAGGCCGCAGGGCTGCTTTCGGAGGTGCACGGCAAACAAGGGTCGCAATTTGCAACTTGCCAAAGGCTTGCCGGATGGAGCTCAGTGGCGGAGGTAATCAATGTGAGAATGGGGAGAGAGTCAAGAGATACGATATGCGATGCGATGCGATGCGATCGGTAATGATGGTGGGTAGTTCAAACTTGATAGGTACTGCGAAGGTGCTAGCAAACGAAACGAAGCGCCGAGTCCGATGTCACTTCCACATCCGCTATTCGTTTCTACTTTGAGTTACGTCCGAGAAGATGATGGCTTTAATATCCGTCCTTAGGTCGGTCAAAGAGGCAGTGACGGAAGCATAAAAGTGAGCGTGAATTGAGCTCCCTGATAGGTTATGAGATGGAAACGTGTTCGCGGTCGTGTGTGGTTTCATTATGTTTATTTGTAAAACGCGACTAGCATGAAGCAATAAACACCACTCGATCTCCCTGCATGAAGCTTCATCAACAGCCGTCTACCTACCTACACCTCTTCAAGCTTTGGGAGGTGTAGCTGTAAGGTAGCTTGGAACTTACACAGTAGGATAAAGTAGCTCAGGGGGGCGATCAATGCGAATGTCACCGCTTTCTGGCGTCGAACTATTACTCCGTACACTACTAGCTGGCGACGGGAAGCAATCCTACATTACATAAGTAGCTTGCACGCGTGACCTGTCGGCCTGATCCTCCTGCTATGGAAGATGAAAGTATAAATGGATTTTTTGGAGTGAAGACGAAGTTGCCCTGCTAATCTCGGACCTCCAGGTGCGCCGTGGGATGACCTAGCGGGAACCGGTGATTGGGTAAAGCCCGGGAAGAAAAGGGGAAGCAGCGACGGTGATGGGAGCTTCCCGATGAAAAACGACCGGCGGCATTCGTGGCTTGAAGTGGACTCTGTTAACATCCACCCTTCACCACCTCATGCTAGGCACTGTCGGTCTACCTTACGTATACCAACATCCTGTACATTCACAGCCCACAGCTCATTGCACATTGTCATTCATAACAGCGGGGGAGCACGTCTTTCATTCCAGAGCAGTTGAGGACCCCGAGCTGTCCGGATGTGCCAGTCACCGGACACCCAGATTCCATACCAGAATCAAGAAAGACAGGTGAGAATCCCCCGACTTATATTGGGCTACCTCAAGGTACGGGTGGATACCGAATACCGACGACTATGTATGGGTTTCAGTGGTCGTGTCTTGGCCCCATCCAAGGTTCAACTTTGACCTCTGAGCTTCAGTTGGAGCTTGGCGTCCTTCCGGCGAGCTTCGGACTCCTTGAGCCCTTGGTGTTGAGTACCGTCTATCCATTCGGAGTACTGGCGTGGAACGACTTGATATGGTTCTTGGCGAATGGAAAGGCTCTCTGCGACTGCAGCGTTGGACCTGGGCTTTCCCATTCTTTTCCGCCTCACATTACATGCAGAGCAAGCAGATATGCCGTGCAAAAGCTCTGCAAGTCATTCCAACATCCACATCTCGGCCCCTCTACGGATACAGTACCACGATCACGTCGGAACCCACGATTCAATGACTTGCATCACTTTACTGCCCAGAGACGCCGGGGGCCAGGAGCGTGCGCAGAAGACCGCCCCAACGCAAAGGGAAAAGCAAAAGCAACGACGAAGGATCTCCGGCAAGCGGCAAGCGATCCATTTATTTGGTAAAGATCAGGCGCTACAACGTATTACAACCAGCAAAAGTCACGGAGCTTCCCCAAGGTGCAAGATCATGAAAAGCTACTGCCTGCACAAGCCGTTGTTCATGCAGCAGCGGAAGCTACAAGCACACAGCCGCCGATGCCATTGACCAACTTGTAACAAGCGGTGGTCGTTGAATCCTCCGTCAACTTAGACGCGCGCTTTGGAGGGCGCTGAAAATGCATCTCGTTTGGGCAAATTGGCGATGCACTGCAACTGGGGGCCCGTCATGCAGCCCGCTAATCAATGTACCAGAGGGCGATGTGACGGCCCTGTGGGAAATGCTAGGTCAAGGCCCAACGCGGCGGCAGCAGCCGTTCCGTTGTTCTGGGACTGTCGTCGTCATCTCCTTTGATTCGCGGCAGCATCCAATGCCTTCTAGACGGATAGGGGCACTCGTCGTTTGGTGACTTCGGTCTCGTCCGACCCCCGGCCTTGCCTGGTCTTGCATGATGCTGCTTGTCTGCAGGAGTCAGAACAGCAGCAAGACGCCAGGTTGAAGGGGTTTCCGTGGCCGTGCTGGATACCCCTGGTCATGGAAGAAGATGCAGAAGCTCTTCACTCTACGAATATGCCCAGAATAGAAGCAGAGCCAGAAGCACCAACTCTTCTCTTGGACTTCTCGGCCCCTGAGTCGTCGTCTGCTAAGCAAGGTTCTCATCACCTCCCGTGAAACCGCGGCAGGGCGGGAACGGGGAGAGTGAAAGACAGGCCATCTCTGGCGACCCGAGACTACGCTACCGCCCGAGATCAACAGCCCCGCCATGTCGGCTCCAGGTTCCCTTACTGGCGATGTCTACCGCAGTATACGAATACTTCAAAGCCCGCACCCATGCGAAGCCGCGCACTTCCTAGTTCACGATATAAGGCCGAACGGCGATGCATGGCGTACTACGTGTCACTGCGAGATGAGGGAGGTAGTGATGGTGCCTGCGTAGGTTCAGGGCAGAAGCAGCTAGAGTCCCGTTGTTAGCAGATTTGCGGCGATACGGTGAACCCACAGGCTAAGTAGGCCCTTAGCTTTGCATATCCACGTTCCTATTTTCACCTGGTCTCGCCTTATGAAGAAATGGGGGGCGGTCTACAGCTGCAGAATCTGAAGAGACTTTCCAGCGACATCGCAGCATTGAGATGGGACTTTATGGGGTGCCTACGGCCCTACACAACCACCATCAGGGAGTTAGGGTGAAGGACAGCAGTTCGCAGTGAACACCTCCAGAATACAGATTCGCCCAGCGTCTGTCGTCTCGCAGAAGACTGGAATGAGGCGGACGGATGTAACCACCCCCACCGTTCCGGACTCATTGATCATGATTGGGTTGCTGGACATGATCTGCTATCAGAGTCCAAGCCAATGACAGAGGCGCATCAGCTGAGTTTGGGATCCAATGGGCCACTCGAGACCATTGAACATGCTGAATGACCTTGGTTCCCCTGGGATACCGCCTGTCAACGGTGGAGGGGATGGGCGTGTGACTAGAAACAATATGTCAAGCTGCCCAACCTGACAGACCGTCAGTCTCTCCGAGAGATGCACTCCAGTCCAGTCTCCAGTCCCCAAGTCCCCACGCGCAAAAGAATCTGAGGAGGGGCCCAAATCCGAAAGGGACGAAAGGGCAGGGTGGTGGGAGAAGGAAGAAGGGGAAAAAAGTAAAGAATAAGTTCACTGCGAAAAGTTTCGGCCGATTCCACTTTGTTTGCGTTAGGTAGAATTTGCAGTGCAGCCAGCTCTCTCTCAACCACCTACGCTTATCTCTATCTTACCTGATAATTTTTTCCTTCTCCCAACTTCATCCGTAGACCCAAAGAATCCAGCTGTTCGGCGCGCGCAAAGCTTTCTTTCGGTTCGGACGATAGAGAGATCAAAGTAATCTCAGCATTTAATCCAATAATTCACAGCACGGCCGCCATCTGCCATTTGAGTAACTTTTGGACCAAAAGTCTCTGCGCCATTGCCCCTCGATTCGGCACGCCACCATCCATCAGCTCGCCCATCCTCTCTGCCCGCCAAAACAAAAAAACAAAATCCCACAACCACCACAACACAACACTCCCGCGCGAACCAACTCTGGGCCCCCAGTTCAGCTCAAACCTTCTCAAATTGAACTCACTCAGCGGAGGTTCAGGAATTTTGCAGTCACTAGTCGCTTCTTGCGCTCTTGCCGCTCCATTGCTACGGACCGTTTCTGGATCAGTTGCTTCCTTCTCGGGAACAGACAAAATTGTGTTGCGTTCCTGCTGCCCGTCCCTTGTCACACTTTTTCCCTCCTCGCTGTCACTCAGACTCACACGCTCTCCATCTCTCTCAGTCCGAGTCTGCCATCGGTCTCTCTTTATTACTTTTCCAACACAAACCTGAAGCGCGAAACACCACACTTCGCCCCTCCATTCCCCCTGCCACCCCTGCCGGCCAAACGCCCCCTTGGACCCCTCCAAATAAGGGATTCCAACATTGGAGATCGACGGCACAGCTGCGTATTTGAGACGCGAAACCAACACGGAGAGGAGCCCCTGACATCTCAAAGCTGAACTCTGAAGTTTGAACCTTTTGCTCTCCTTCTCAGTGCTCACTCACTTCCCCGACCAAGCCGAGAGACTGAGAGACCCCACCATCTCGCCATTTTGTCTCTCTATTCTCGTTCTCATTCCCCAGCTCACTCACTCCACAAACACACACTCACGACCCCTCGTGGCGCCTCCAAGCACCTCATCTCACTCTCACTCTCACTCTCACTCATACCAACACCCACCTCTCGGGCTGTATCTATCAAACCCGCTACACTAGTTTCTCGCACAGCCGCGACGGACTGCCAAAGTCTCACCACTCCGCTTTTCAAAGCTCTCAGACTCTTGGACTCTCTTCCCCAAATCCTCCCGAAAAAAGAGTTCCATCTTGGTCTCCTTCTGCCCTGTCCCCTCTCTCCTGGTTACAAGGCACGTCCCGGCTTGCATTGCAGTCCACTTCTCGACGATCCCCCGAGCCCATCAGCCCGGCCAGTAAGGCGACGTCCTTGCTTCTGCATCCTGCCAATCCACAAACCGACATACCTACACCACCGTCCAGAACCGCCAACCAAAGAGAAACTGACGCTCGCACTCGTCGCCTCCCATATCGTCGACCCCCCATTTCACCTCCGTCAAAAACCGCGACCCAGTCAGAACCGTTCTCTGCCCAACCCTCGCGCCCAATAGCCACTCCCATCGCAAGACCAACACATCATCATACAGCGTTGCTCCCTTCACCATGGTGTCCTTTTCGTGTGAGGTAAGCCGTCGCCGCCCTCTTTCTCCCGTTCCGTATCTCTCTCTTCCTTCTATTTCCCTTCCCCATGATCCCGTCTTCCAGGGTCCCCTTTACTCTCATTCCGTACATACCTGCCCTCCCACCCCCCCTTCCGAAGATCCCCATGTCGTCTTATTATAAACTCGGGGGCCTGACATCACATCCTCACACCACACCTACCACACCTACCACACATGGCAAGACATCGCAGACACACACCCCTCCAACTACAGAAACAAACCCCCCTCTACTTCCCCTTTGGATGCTGTCTTTAATAGCCAGTGTCTCGTCCCGTCCCTCCCTCGCCTCCCAGACCAAATCCATACAACACCTACCATACACCCCTCTCTAAACACAACAAAATCCAATAACCTCTCGAATACTTGCTGCGCAACATAACTGACCTGTCTCCTTCTTCCTTCACCGCAGAACTGTGGTGATGTTATGACCAAGAAGAAACTCGATCCCCACAGAAATCGTTGTCGAGGCGCCACTTATACCTGCATCGATTGCATGGTCTACTTTCCTGGAACTGAATATCGCAGCCACACGGTTAGTAGCATCAGCTCCCACTGGCTATTGTAGTCACTTGTATGAACCATGGCACTGACTCGGGCGGCGAATAGAGTTGTATGAGCGAGGCCCAGAAATACCAAGGTGCTCTCTACAAGGAAAAGAACAACAACAAGAAGAGCAAGACGAACAACAACCAGGCGTTTGCCCCTCAGCACGACATGGCTCAACACGCATACGTTGAGGACGTTCCCGATGCCGAGTTCGAAACTTTCCCCTATGAGGCCAGCGACAATGCCAACTCCCCCGCGGACCTTCTCCCCGAAGCGCCAACACCTCCCTCGGCTGCCGAGGGTCACGTCAACGTCTTCGACTTTCTCGACCCCTCAGCGACGCCGAATGCGTCTGCCCTAGGTGCCAAGGAGCCGAATGAGGAGACACAGCTGGTGCGCTACGAGTACGAGGCCGAGGCCTATCTGGACGACGAGGGAGCAATGGTCGATGAGGACCCGCGCGCCCTCGTACAGTACGGCACTGGCGCCATTCCTCAAGGCTTCGAGACTCCGGCTTCCAAGCACGAACGGAGAAGGAAGGATGGAAGCGAAAAGAAGGATAAGAAGCGCAAGCGTCTCCATGTCGACACTGACCAAATGATGGTCGACGCACCTCCCACAACCTTGGCTCACTCTGGTCTAACCGGCGGTCTGAACCGCATGATGTCGCGCCCTGTTTTCCCTCCTTCGCCAGACTACTCCGGAGGCGACGTTGCCGATCCGTCACCGGCCAGCCCGCTCAAGAAGACCAAGTCTTCCAAGCACAAGAAGGAGGGCGGCATTGGCAGCAACCTCATGGGTCTCTTGAACATGAACGGCACCAAGTCCAAGACCAAGAAGCGCAAGGTCTCCTCATCCACCAAGAAGCACTCCTCATCCAGCCGCCACCGATCAGACGGCGAGAAAGCTCCCAAGTTGATCGAGTACCGCCCCGGTTCCCGCGACAGTAAGAAGGGCGAGGACGGAGACGACGAGGGCCAGATGGTGGTCTACCGCCCGCGCGCCGACCTGTTCCTGTCTTTTATCAACAAGGGCCCCGAGAGCGAGCGCGGCTGCAGCATGAACAAAGCCCTCAAGCGCTTTCACCGCGAGCGCAGTTCCTCCGGGGACGGCCTCGGCAAGCTTTCGGAAGAGAAGGAGCTTTGGCGCTCGCTGCGCATGAGGCGTAACGACCGCGGCGAGATTGTACTTTTTCAGGCCTGAATCTGATGGTCGATGTGTACACAATCATGCTGTTCTTCTCGAGGGGTTAGCCGCTCTACGGCTCGGACGGGATATCCAAGGGGTAAACTCATAAAGGACAACGGAGTTATCGAGCGTCATTTTTGTTACTTTTTTTCGTTTTTTTTCATCTTCTTGTTTCATATTCCCATGCTAGGCAACTCTGGCACATGATACCTACAAGATGGATCGGAAACCATCAATGGCCCTGGATGGGAAACGGGGCCAAGGGAGAAAGGCAAGGGGGTTTTGGCCGTGAAATATCGGATATTACTCTACTTTTTTTTGGGTCGATGCGTCGGTCTCCTTTATCTGATTCCCGCTTCTTCTGAAATGCCGATATCGTCGCACTCTTCGTTTAACCCACACCCACGTGCTCTTAGCTGGTCTTCGAGCCTTTCACCGAGCCATTTGGGCGTGTACAAAACGATTGAGGCTTTGAATAGGCAAATTCGAAAGTTATTTTCTTCTTCTTTTCGTCTAGTTTTCTCTCTGGCTGTGTTGAAGGAGATTTAATGATGATGGGGGAGAAGAAGAGAGGAAAAGAGGGGAGAGTCGAAGTTGGCGTGGCATCAGTTCTGTGGTATATATATTTATATCTTTGTTCATCTTCTTGCCTTCGTACACAAACTTGGGAATCGCAAAATGTTGTAACCATTGTGGTTGTTCGTCGGAGATATCCCCCCCTCTCGAGCCGTGTATCCATTATCAATAGAATTTCGTAGGTATACAAATGCCACAACGCCCCTCCTCACTCCATCAAATTGATGTCGGCCGGGAAAGTGCTATGTAACCAAACTTTACAACATGATGATCATATCTACAACTTATCACCCCTGACATCACAATCACATCACAGCCCATCGTCTCGAAGTCAAGCAATCCGCAACGGTAAAATATGCTGCACCATAGCCTCCCGTCTACACAGCGGACACTCTGGCTTCTCACGCACCCAGTCCCCGATACACGTCCAGCAAAACACGTGTCCGCACTGCGTGGCGGACGGGTCCTTGAGCTCCTCGAGACAGAGTGTGCATTTCCGCTGCGCGGCGCCGGAAATGTAGGCCATTGTCTTTTCGTCGCTTAAATCGAAGCGCGCGCCGGGTTCGCCGGAGGCGTCTGCTGAGGGGATCACGGGCGTGTGCGTGACGGCCGAGATGTCGACTTTGCTGCCCCCTGCGCCGTTGCCGCCCGGTGTTCCTGTTTCCGTGAGGAGGAGCCCCGTGTTTGCGGCGTAGGCGTTTGCGTCGAGGGAGACGTCCAGCAAGGAACTGTTGGACCGCGTGCGTGCTGCTGCGGCGGCCGCCGCGGCATCGGAGATTGTGGAGCGGATGTGCAGGTAGGATTGCACGGCGAGCTGGGCGACGAGGAGGACGCCGAGGACCTCGTAGCCCGCGCGGTCGGGGGAGTCGGGGACGCGGCGGGTGAAGACGTAGCGGAGGCCGAGGACGCGTTTGGCGAGCTCGTAGTAGGTGCCCGTGAAGTAGAAGATTGCGAGGGTCGCTGCGTGGATGGGCGCCGCGGAGGTTAGGGAGGGGAGGTTCGTGGCGAGGTAGGCTTTTATTGCGTCTTTTCTGGATGTCTTGTGTTTTGTTGAGGAGGAGGAGGATTTTGGAGGGGTTGACGGCTCGAGGAGGGTTCGGAGGCGGGCGCGGAGGGTGGGGAGGGCGCGGCCTGCGATGTAGGGGAGGAGGACTGATGTCGCGATGTAGGATGCGCGGCGGGCCAGGGTCGGTAGGGCGCCGGAGGGGTCGTCGGTGTCGTTATCGGCGGCGCCGACGTGGAGCTGGACGAGGTCGCAGTATTCCTCGCCGAGGGTGCGGTTTCCGGGGAGGGTGGTGAGGCCGAGGTAGAGGGTGTCTGCGAGGAGCCTGTGGAGGGCGGTGGCCGAGTGGGCGGAGCGGGCGCCGAGGAGGAGGCGGTGGAGGGAGGTAAGGGTGTTTGAGAGGTGGCCTTTGTAGTAGGCGTCTTTCTGGTGGGCGCGGATGATGTCTGGGGCGGAGGCGTAGGGGTAGGGCGAGGAGGGGAGGGTCGATGGCGAGGAGGAGGAGGATGGTTGTGATGGTGATGGGGAGGTCATTTTGGAGAGGTGTTGTGCATTTGCGCTGCGTGCGCGCGGTTGAGATGTGTTGTGAATCCAATTGTTGTGTTGCGTGGGTTTTGAAGGGGAGGTTTCGTTTGCGCTTTTAGTGAGGTGAGGTCAGAGTCGCAAAGGCGTTTGCTCGTTGAGGGTATCGCGGAGTTGGTAAAAGTACCTTGGTGAAGTCGTGAGGTTTAGGTACAGCCGGGCCCGTGGTTGGGATGTTTTTTGAGCCGAGGCGATTTGGGTGCCGGGGCAGGTTTGGAGGAGAGGAGAGCTCGGCCGATTGTCAGCGGCGTCTGTCACTGGTCAGCATGTGTGGCAGCCAACGCAGCGGCGCCGGAGTGTCAGTGCTTGGGTTCCACGGCCGGGGGTACTGGCAGGGGTTCGATGCAGATACCCTGCCGCCCTGCGTATCTTCCTCTTCTTGTCCTTCATGTGAGACGTATGAACAGCTTTAGATGATTTGATGGTGCCTTTTTCTTGAGCAAGTCAATTGATTAACTATTTATCATAATTTGAGGGTTTTCATAAAATTTGCACGAGACAAGAGAACAAAGTTGTCGTATTGGTGACTAGGTCTGGAGAGAAGTTACTCCACGATAGATAAGCGGCGTTAGGGCGGCCGGGTACCCGGTGCCGTGGTGCTAACATCCGATAGCGCACGAGGGGTTCAACACTTCCCGCTCAAAGCTCATGTTCGTCTCCAGCCGACCTAAGCTTCCACCTATCCGAGACTTCTCCGAATAAGTCGGTTGAGAAGGGCATTGAGGTCTTTTCAACATCAGGGACAAGACTGTAAGCACTTTTAAAACTTCTCGAAGGCTTTTCCCCACAAACAGAGGCTCAGTGAATTCATCCGACCTTTAGATGACTCATCTCATACCCCGCGGTGATTTACTCTTATACTGACTGCCGCCAAGTTCGTGCAGGTGCACTAAAGGTAAGATATCATGCGTCACAAAGTCTCTTGTCAACTTCAAGGCGACAACTAACACATCGTTGTGTCCAGATAACTCGAACTGGTCAACATGGGACATCTCATCACTGTTGCGACTTGTTCGCTGAACCAGTGGGCATTGGACGTAAGGTTTCCGCAACTAACATAGATGAAGTGCCATTCATACGACCCCTCATCTATGCTTAGGAGGCAGATGCTGACTGGAATCACATATAGTGGGAAGGAAATGCCGCTCGAATTGTTGAGAGTATTCAAAAGGCAAAGGCAGCTGGAGCTCGCCTGCGTGTCGGTCCCGTAAGTATTGTGAAGCTCCAACTACGATACAGCATTGCAAGGATGCGCTAGAGTCTAACACCACCGCAGGAACTGGAGATATGCGGCTACGGATGTCTCGACCACCTCCTCGAGCAGGACCTCTACCTACACTGTTTCGAGATGCTTCGTCGCATCCTGCTCGACGAGACCTGTCACGACATCCTCCTCGACATCGGTATGCCCGTGCAGCACCGCAACCAGCGCTTCAACTGCCGGGTGCTCTGCCTCGACGGCAAGATTCTCATGATCAGGCCCAAGATGTGGCTCGCTAACGATGGTAACTACCGCGAGATGCGCCACTTCACGCCCTGGATGCATCCCAGACAGACGGAGGAGTACCATCTGCCCCGGATCCTCCAGGATATCCAGGGGTCTACCCACGTCATCTTTGGCGACGCCGTGGTTTCCACCCCCGATACGTGCTTTGGAGCAGAGACCTGTGTAAGTTCATCAGAGGCCACGACGGTTCATTGGCTCGGTGTCCATGGAAAATGAGCTGACATGCTCGCCCACAGGAAGAGCTCTTCACGCCCAACGCCCCGCACATCGCAATGAGCCTCGACGGCGTGGAGATCATCACCAACTCCAGCGGCTCACACTTCACCCTGCAGAAGCTCGACACTCGTCTCCAGCTCATCATGGAAGCCACGCGCAAGTGCGGCGGCGTCTATCTCTACGCCAATCAACAGGGTTGCGACGGCGACAGGCTGTACTACGACGGCTCCGCCATGATCTTGGTCAACGGAGACGTCGTGGCCCAGGGGTCGCAATTCAGCCTGAATGATGTTGAGGTCGTCACGGCCACTGTCGATCTTGAAGAAGTTCGCGCCTACCGTTCGGCCATCTCTCGCGGTCTCCAGGCTGCGCGATCTGATGCCAAGTATCAGCGGATCCAGACTGCTTTTGAGCTTAGCTCCGAGGACGAGGACGCGGATATCATGATCACCCCTTCGCCCCCTATCAAGCCCAAGTATTACTCGGTTGAGGAAGAGATTGCTCTATGTGCTGGCTGCTACCTCTGGGATGTGAGTTGGGCCAAGTACTCCTTTTCTATATGCCCGGCTGACCCAACTCCCCCTATTAGTATCTCCGCAGATCCGGAACTGCAGGTTACTTGGTACCCCTGAGTGGAGGAATCGACTCTTGCGCCACAGCGAGTACGCCTTTCTCTCCCTTCGCCAGTCACCCCTGAAATCAGTCGCCACTGACACCCCTTTCACAGCAATCGTCTTCTCCATGTGTCGCATCGTAATGAAGGCCGTAGAGGAGGGTAACGCCCAGGTAATCGAGGACGTCAAGCGCCTGGCAAAGTACGACGGCGAAGGCGTGCTCCCCAAGACGCCCCAGGCCCTCTGCAACCAAATCTTCTCAACCATCTACATGGGCATGAAAACGCAGAGCTCCGTCGAGACGCGTCAGCGCGCCAGGGACCTCGCCGAAGCCATTGGCAGCTACCACATCAACCTCGACATTGACGACGTCTACAACGCCCAAAAGAGCCTCGCCGTCACGGCGCTCAACTTTGAGCCGAGGTTCAAGGTCGAGGGCGGGACGAACCAGGAGAATCTGACGCTTCAGTGTATCCAGGCGAGAATCCGCATGGTGACCGCGTACGAGTTTGGGCAGCTTCTTCCCACGGCCCGCGGACGACCTGGCGGTGGCGGTCTGCTTGTTTTGGGCAGTGCAAATGTCGGAGAGGTGCGTTTGCTTTGCTTTGATACCCACGTACATCCCCGCTTTGCTGTCATCTAACAACTGCCACAGTCCCTCAGAGGCTACTTTACCAAGTCAGTGATCCAAATTTGACGACAGGGAGTGACTCATGCTAACTAATTTCTAGATATGATTGTTCCAGTAAGCTTTCATATCCGCCACATTCTATTCACGGGAACTAGTACCCCACATCACTTTAAGAGAAGTCTGGACTAGTCCGTCTGCGTGTTATTCAACAGTACCGGTATCCTACTCCCTGCCTACATCCTGGTATCATTGCCAGTACTAGCAAGGGAGCAAGGACTGCATGACGACTCTACAGCATCGGAGGAAGTCTACCTTAACTCCATGCCTGACTGACACTCAAAATCTAGGTGCGGATATCAACCCGATTGGCTCCATCGACAAAGCCGACCTCAAACGCTTCATCGCGTGGGCCGAAAAGGACTTCAACATCCCGTGTCTCCACGACTTCCTAACGGCGGTCCCGACCGCAGAGCTTGTACGTGATATACCCGCTAGCCCCTCAAGCCCCGCCCGCTGAACGCGCAAGAGCTGCGGCTCAACTCATGCGCCAGCATCCTCCCTTGTCTTGACAAGAAAAAGACTTTGCGGGGACAAACAGCCTGACTTACGTGATCACAATCGCATTGTAGGAACCCATCTCAGAGACCTATGTACAGAGCGACGAGGTGGACATGGGCATGACCTATCAAGAGCTGACCATCATGGGCCGCCTCCGCAAGGTGAACAAGCTGGGCCCGTACGGCATGTTCCAACGCCTTGTCCACGACTGGAGCGTCGACCGCAAGCGTGGTCCCGATGATGATGCTCCCGCGTACGAGCCTAGCCAGACGGCCGATAAGGTCAAGAAGTTTTTCCACTTTTACGCCATCAATAGTGAGTTGTTCCTGCCTTGTGAGACGATCGCTGTTAGGTTGTTCTAACTTTGGCGAACAGGACACAAGATGACGACGCTTACACCGGCTCTTCACTGCAATGACTACTGTATGGCAGCACATCGCAACCCAGTTTCTTTCTTTTCCCTCGGTTTAGTAAGTCACTGACTGGTCGATAATAGCACCCGACGACAATAGGTTCGACCTCCGACCCTTCTTGTATCCCCCCTTCTGGAAGAGCTGGAGTTTCAAAAAGATTGATGCGGAGCTTGCAAAGATTGAGAAGCGGAGGGCAAAGACCAAGGCATAAGTGTATTCGTAGTCTGTAGTCCGCAGTCCGTAGCCCCCCCTGCCTTGAGGTAGAGAATGATGGAGGCATAGTCCGCATGGTTCCGCATGGAGAACGAGGGGCCCTGTAATTCTTATGGGTCCTCGCACTCGACCCACAGCGTAGGGCTAGCGTTCCGGCGATCGAGGTGGAAACAGATTCCTTAAGGGAGAGAAGAATTGCGCTAGAAACAAGATGCTGGGTCCATACCACCCATAGACTCCATGGATCCCGCGGTATCGTCGGACCCCGAATCTAACAAAATTCCCCGAACACTGTATCACAGAGTATAATGACCAGAAGGACGCGTGGAATGAGGCTCCCTATTCGTTGTTTGGACTCTCCTACGGACCACCTCTGTAGAGCTTGTTCGTTACGGGCCACGGCTCCCACATGCCGGCTGCTGGCTCCCCCCTTCCCGCCCTTCCATAGTCTACCCCACATTTCCCGACTACAAGCCTCCGGCAGAGCGCCGGCTGTCCATCCGACTATTACCTCACTTCGGATCCGGAAAGTCCATCACTGCCCAAACATATCAAGTGCGATGTGGCCAATCAGCGGTTCTGAGATGGTAATTCTCTCCAGGTGGGGTGGGTGGCTCCGGGAGGAACCCATGTCAACATGTACTTCATATACACGGTGGGATTGAATAATAGGCTCTCGAGTACGCGGTAACGCTCTCACGATGCGAGATTCCTTGCACAGTCCAGCCCTCCTGCCAAGACTTCTAAGGGGCAGGGTGACGTTTGTTCCCGTCCCCATCTCCCCGTCCTCCCTTCGAAAGCGTGGTTGTGATGGCTAAGCATGTGAGCTTATTGGCCAACACGGTCGTGGCTCCGTCTGAACATGTCCTGCGGTGTGTAAGTTAAGGTAGTCAGTGAGGTCGATTTAGGATGTGGACCATAGCTATGTGCGTATGCTTTTCTGTGAAAGGGGGGGAGAAACATGGAGATCTGCAAACGTCAGGAAAGGGCAGTGTCTTTTTGTTTTTCGCTTCCTATGTGGCGGGAGTTCATCCGGAACATGGCAAGGTTCTCATAGTCCACTTTGGAGGAGTGGATGAACTTTTGCTTCGACGGCAGCGGAATTGTAGTGACGATGTACGTGACGACGACGGGTGACGACTGGGCGAACAACGCAGAAGCAAGCATCGCCAAAGTGGGAGACAACGGAAAAGGAGAGAGAGGCCTCTTGAACCAGATGGAAGTATATAAGGATCGTCGAATCACCCTCGACGAGAGAAGAGAAGAATGAGACATCAGCAATCCAAGCATTGATAAGCTATCACACAGATCTTTCCCAAACCTGTACTCTCTTTCACAGTCTCACGACTCTTACTCACTCACTTATACAACGAAACCACCACTCTTTCCCCCCAAAGACAACAACAACGAACAATGCATCCCGCCGTCCTCCTCGTCCTCACCTCCGCCCTCCTCGGCACCGCCCACCCAGGCCACCACGAAGAAACCCACCCCTCCCTCCTCGCCTCCCGCCACGCCCACCACGGCCTCGCCCGCCGCGGCCTCGAAGCCTGCTCCTCGTCAAAGGTCTACCGCGACCTCCAAGCCCGCGCCCTCGTCCGCCGCGCCGACGCCATCGCCTACCACCGCGCCATCCGCAAGCGCGCCACCGACAGCGCGGGCGTAGGCCACAACCTCACCTCCTCGCACGTCGGCATCGACACCTCCACCGCGTCCGCGGACCTCTTTGGCTCCAACCACACCTGCATTCTCGACCCGGAGGGCGAGATTGGCCCCTTTTGGGTAAAGGGGGAGCACCTGCGCTCCGACCTGCGCTCCGACCAGGAGGGCGTGGATGTCGTTCTCAACGGGCAGTTTATCGATGTCGAGACGTGCGAGCCGATTACGGATTTGTACTGGGATCTGTGGAACTGCAATGCTACGGGCGTCTACTCTGGCGTGCAGAGTTCCATGAACGGCGATGTGAATGACGCGAGTAACCTGGATAAGGCGTTCCTTCGCGGTATTCAAAAGACGGACGCCGATGGTGTGGTGCAGTTTACGACCAAGTTCCCCGGTCACTATGATGGCCGCGCGACGCATCACCACATGGTTAGTTCTCTCTCCAGAGAGCAAAATCCTCAACCTCTTTTCCCCAACCAGAGGGCATCTTATACTAACACACGCAAAACCAGGTCGCTTTCCTCGACGCGACAGTCCTCCCGAACAACACCCTCTCCTCCTCCCACGCAGCCCACATCGGCCAGCTCTTCTGGGACCAAGACCTCATCACCGAGGTCGAGTCCCTCTACCCCTACACCCTCAACACCGTCGACGTGACCCTCAACGCTGACGACCACGTCGTCACGAGCCAGCTCGGCTCCAACGCCGACTCGGACCCCTTCTTCGACTACGCCTACCTGGGCGATGACGTCGCCGACGGACTCTTCGGCTGGATCACGATCGGCGTCAACCGCTCTGCTTCCTACGAGACCAGCTACGATTTCGAGTTGACCGAGGCGGGTGGTGTCGCGGTCGAGGGCGAGTCGGATGGTGGACTGAGTGGTGACATGCCCAGCGGTGGAATGCCTAGCGGTACTGGTGCTTTCAGCGGTGGTGCGCCGGCTGCTACTTCCACTGCTGCTGCGACTGCTGCGTGCGCATAAGTGGTGGAAAGTTGCGAGGCTTTCGGAAAAGGGGCAATGGGATGCTTTCCTTAGGGGAGGAAATTTCCTGCTGGTTGGATATTACACCATTCTCCTGCCTTCTCTAGATCTTCTATATTTCTTATCTGATGTCAAATTTCCTCAAAGTTGTTAGATGTGGTTCGTGAGTCTTTTCATGACCAAAGTGTTCATGTTAGAAGAGCAAATATGTTGAATTTCGGTTGCCATTTTGATAAATGGTAATTCCATGAAAGCACCTCATTCTTAGTATATGCACTCGACTCGATTGGCTGCTAGGACTGACGTTGTAGAGATCCAACTTTTTCACTCTTTCATCTGATAATCCAATATCACAAAAGTTTGTCCATGTCAGATACCTGCACATAGTTTCGAACCCGAAGAGTCAAACAGTACGCTCTTTACAATGATACTTGTCGTCCACTGAAGCAACTCAAACTAGAATAATCAAGACATGATAATTAGACAGACTTAAGATCCTGACATATGCTAACCACATGAAATTTGTCAAGATTCCCAGGCTACGCGAGAGAAACCCCTTGGCCATGCGCGCTGGGATCACGTATCCGAGCACAATGTGTTACCCGTACAACTCATTGAAATCGATATCGATTGATATTTCAGTATGACCTCTATACGACTACTTCTCACAAACTACACTGAAAGAAGGAAAACGGCCAGTGTTGTTGCAAAGACATTGCCGCCTCGACTATACGGAACATGTTGAGATGAAACTTCTGTCGACTTCGCAACCCGATAACTCAAAGCACCAAAGTACAGTACTATTGTCAAAATAGTCACAAGACGTCGAAAGAGAATTGCGGGTGTCATCCGTTCCACAATCCTCCCGAGCAAAGTCAGTGGAGACACAAGACATTGCTGCGCTGACGATTGTTTCTGTGTTCAATTCCCGCCGGGATTTTTTTGCTTCTTGCACCATCTAGCGATGAAAATCTTTGACTAACCCATCTTACCTATTTTGTCTATGCAAAGGCAAGGGAGGAATTAGTCCCGAGGCAAGCTCCCAGTCCCACGCTGGTTCCGAATAGAAAGGGAGGAAAGAATCTGTAGCGGGACGAGGGGTAACCAGTGTCGGAGAAAACACTTCCAGATGGCTTGCGCCAGCCTCAAGGCAATTTTGATACTCTGTGTCTCGGTAGAGGGATTCCGCGGCAAGTCGAGCAAGTCGACATTGAGAAAGTCGTAGCTGGGCGAGTCCAGCTATCACATTCTCCACATAGCGAGAGAAAATCTACCAGAGCGCAGGGTTGTCCGTCCAGTTGCAGTATCTTCCCTGCCAAGTCCAAATGTCTCAGCAAAAAGCAAAAATGTCGACGAATGAGCAGACGATGAATCGAAGTCCTCTCCTCAAGAAATCGGCACTAGTAAAACCTCGATAATCGACGATTGGCCCTGGTCGAGTTGTCTCAGAAATCCGGAAAAGAAAAGTCGAGATCGGCAAGCGGACCATGCTCGAATTGGGTCTGGGAGATGCTCCAAGCAGAAATGTCTCACACAGCTTCAGAGAAAAAGAGCCCTGCACACGAAATAACCTTTTCCCAATCGTGGGCCCTTGCAGTTTCCTAGAGGCAAGGGGACTCCGCGTTTCCACTTTGAAGACGACGTTGTTGATCTTTCTTTGAAAACGCGGGCCTGTTCCCTTTACCTTTTCGCTCGCGTCATTTTCGGTAGTAGCTAGCAGATTGAGATCGAGACCATCGCTGGGGCCTTTCGAACGTTAGCAGATCTGCAACGGCTGCGGGTGAAAAAAATAAATAAGGATTTAATCGCAGCAACCTGAAATGGGCCCGCCAACGTCAAAGCCCGCCCGCCGCCTACTGCAGGTAACGTAGCTCCGGGCAGCTGCTTTGCCTGACGGTATTACAAAACCACCTTGAAATCCTCTTCGATGCATCCTCTTGACAGAGCCGAATTAAAAGATAGTTTCCACTCAGTAGCGGACTTGCGTAAGTAGCTCTCGGGGCCTTTCTTGTCAATATCGAAATAGGCCGGCCACCAGCACATCTGTGTAACTCGGCCGTGGTCATCGGGACCAATTCCTCCTCCGCGGATGTGACGGCGCCCAAACTGACGAGATCGGTAGGGCTGCGGGTTGTTCAACGGTGCAATAAGGTTTGTTTGTTGAAAGGTAATAACCTGCAGACGCGGCTGTCGGGCATCGCGTTCCATTCTTTCGTAGCCGTCACAGCCGGCAAGACATCGGGGCTCGAAAAGATGGCTGACACATATTGCCTGACTGAGCTTCCCGCGACATGATCCGTTTTTGTCTCAGGCTGGCGTCTTGGACTCGTTTTGTGTCGTTGAAGACGGCTATTTTAAAGTCGCGGTCAAGCACCTTGTACCATGGTGACACTTGGAATCCTGTTTGTCGGACAAGGCGGTGGGAGTTGGTCAACCGACGATATTCTTCTCTTGTCGCACACGTACGATCTGCGTGATCACCGGGGATATCATGCGCTCTTTAAGTTCGACGAACACGTGCCAAGAAGTGCATCCAAATATCATCGTGGCGCATTCCAGTAACTGCTCCCATGTATTCCCGCACGTAACTCGAAGCTTTTCCCGCACCTGAAGCCAGCACAGAGCTCCCAGCCTGATGCCACAAAGCTTGGTATCACCAAGAGACCTCATGCCGAGAGAAATGGCTTCTGCTTGTGCTTCTTGGCAAAGATGCCAGCGCAGTGCAGATCGATGCAGAGCAGGCTGTCGTGGCCCATAGAGATCCCCTGCGTAGAATGCCCAATAAGAGTCCATTGAAGATGTGCAAATGATTGGCAATGTGGAAATGAGAATCCAGACCATTAGGACGCCAGTGCAGGTCCGTGATCACATCACTTCTCGAGGCTCAATCAAGCAAGAGACCGTGGGCGAGATCTCAGCTTCAGGACCGCTCGGGCGGCGCGGGTGACACCTAGCAAGCGGACCATTCTTCGGACGAACTCTTCAATTCGCGAGATTATGGATGAGAACTGGCTTGTTTAACTCCGCAGTCTGTGCGAGAGGTCGAGTTCGGATGGGCCAAAAGCCGATTGTTGCCAAGAGGCCTGCACATCTGTCAGAGTATGCGACCTACACTGCACACTTCATCGCTGCTGTCGATCTTGAGCCTTGATATTTTGCCAGTGGCAAGAGTTTCTCATGTGGTGAAAAACAAACAGCGTTGTCAAGGCTGAAGATGCGAGTGAGTAGTGTGGAGAGCTGAGAGGAGGAAACAGACTATTGTTTGGGCTAGCGGTGCCAACAGTTCTAGAGTACAACTTTGCGGATAGAGCCACTAGTCAGGGGTCAAAGGGAGGAGCTGATAGATCCCGCTCCCAAATTCCACGAGTCTGATTAGACTCTTTTGGAACGTCCAGCCGACCTTAATTCAAAGATAAGGCATCGGCGTAGTAAGGCGGGGTTCCGCGTAGGCCTAATGTTAAAATGTCGGGGGACGTCGGCCATGGCCGTCTCATATCCCAACGCTAGATGCATTGTGGAAGCAAAAGTTGACCCAAGAGGAATTTTCTCCCATGGTGTTCAATATTTGGCGGTAATCGCTAGGAGGCAGCACGTCAGCATCGGCAAGCATTAGTTCCCAAAATGGAAGTCACGGCCGTTGACCGGCAGGTAAAGAAAGCCAAAGATGGCCCAGAACATAGAGAAAAGAACGCAACTTGATGTCCAAGTGTCTTGAGCGACGACATCTCAAGCCCTCGATCATCGATGTGAACCAGCAAGGGTGGCGCTGGCCACTTTCAACGCCGCCGAGTGCTTTCCCAAACCACTGGGACTCGGCTGTTGATTGAGCTGCTCTCCAGGCAATAACCACATAAGGTACCTAGTGTCCATGACCTTGACTGATTCAAGCCGGCCGTGAAGAAACTTGAGTATTGGCGGTAGTTGGTGTAAGGCTAGACAAGTTCAGAGACATTAACGAGCGGCGGAGAAACCTCTCCAGGTTTGCTTGGACGAATCTCTCCGATCCATGTCAACAACGTCAAAGATTACAGTCTGTGTATTGAAAGCGCGCTGGTTGTGTTACTTGATTCCGTCATGAAGACTGGACATTTTCGATCTTGGTTGCTCGCCAAAGTCTTTGGCCAGCTCTGTGTAATTAGGCCAAAGCTCCCACTTGCATCGTGGCAAAGAGGCCATTCAAGACCCCGCGATCTTTGAGAATGTGGTATGTATACGAGGTTCTGAGGTCACATCGCCATGCATTACATGCATACGTGCAGCTGCGATGATTGTCAGCTCCTGTGCATCTGACAGAAAGGCCGGCTTGGCATTGGTTGGCTTGGCCGCCACATCAGATTGCAACCTCAGGAACAGGCCCAAGCATCCACTGCAGTCATTTTCGAGAGAAGGCTCTTGAGCCATGCAGAAAGGCATGAGGCGTTTGTATCATCGACGGAAGAGAAAAAGGTAAGGCGGCACAGGAAGTGGCTTGCGACTTGTCGGGGCTGTCGAGGCTGGCCTCGCCCAGCGCTGCTGGTTTGGCTGACGCTATTGAGCCGAGCCAAGTAGCTAGTTGACTCAAATAGAGTTAATCAGCGTTTGGGACATTTCCCGGCAACTGAGTCGTTGGACTCGTTTGTGGGTGAGTGGCGGACGAGTAACCGCGGGGCGGTTCAGTCGAGATGTTCGTCAAGCTTTAGTTACTTCGTGGCTTCATCGATGTCGGCTGGTTGTTTCGTGGCTCTTCGCAAGTACATTCAGTCTAACGTACATGCTTTTCTGTTACGGTAAATCAGCGTAGAGAGGACTGCATCGTGGAATCTTTCGATTTGTAAACGCTTCCGCAACTGTTGACCCCTAGATCGGTCGCAATCTTTTGCCGTGACTGAGAACGTACCTTATCGATCAAGTGCCAAGTTTCCGACCGATAAGGTTGTCTCGGCGAGCAGTATCCTAATGCAGGTCTTCTAGGTGGTGGTCAGCATTTGTCAATAATGACACCTGTGTGGCCTCAGCTATTCCGGAGTGTGGGCGCCTCGACGACAGCAAATGATGGCGGAAATTGTACGGATCACAAAGCCCCGACCAGGTGCGAGTTGATCACATACGAACCGGGCAATCTGGGCCTGCAGCGCTAAAGTGGAGAAACTTTGGGAGAGTTGGCCAGGTCGAATCAAGAACTGTCCCTCCAGCCGTAGCTGAGAGCAGGGAATTCTGCCTAGAGCGGGGGAAAGAGATCTCCAGGCGTTTGTGAGGAGCCTGGGGAGCGCCTTGTCGTATGCTGGATCGAAACTGAAAAAGAAACTTGCTGCAATGTCTTGCACGAACTGTAGGCCGTTACACACTTCCCACGCCGGGTTTCAAGGCTGAACTGAATAGTGGGATGTGATATCGAACGGTGTGGATATCTCCAAAGGTTTAGCTTTAGGTTTAGTTGTCTGCATCCGACTACGGCGTACGTCTTTACGTTTGATATCAACGGACGAGGCTCGTTACCGTGTCGTTGGTAACGTGGTCCAATTCGAGTTTATTCTTGTGTTTGTGGACGGTGTGGCTACCGGAGGATTCGGAGAATGGGACGGATACACACTAGGCGTTTCTGTGTTAGGCCTCGGGATGTACCTTACTGCCATTCCGCTGACGGAAGGAAGTTGAGGACGGAAAGGTCCATCCGTACCTCCCTCAGATAGGTAGCTTCCAGGTTGTTACTTTCCATCGTTTAGAATAGGTACTTGGCGGCGGCACTCGCTTTTGGGCAAGAAGGCAGTTGCCAGCATCAGATTAACGTGGATACAACGGATGTTCAACAGCAGGAAGGCGGCACAGGATTACGGCTCTGAACTGGAAGCAGCAACTCAATCTCACGCCTTCCTCTATCCACCCCCTTTTCGCCCAGGGGCATTCGATCCCACGTTACCCACTTAACCTAATCTGGATTAAGGTGACCAGAATGACAGGGTACCAGGGCATCGAAGATGCAGAAATGTACTTAGGGAGGTACCTTTCAAGTGTGGAGTTGCAGGGGTCCCTCCTTCCGTGAATCCGCACCACAGTCCACGGGGTCCACGGGTCAGGGGACCTGGTTGCCGCCGGTCGAAATGCCAGTCAAAGGGAAAAGTCAAGTCATCTTGACTCGTCCAATCTACTGCAAGTCAGCAACTAACATCTCGTATCGTCCGATGGCAAGAAACTGATACAAAAAGCACTGGCCATCGACTGTCTAACTCGCATCGCAATGGCTTAACGGGTCTCGGTTATTAGACACTTTCTGGGCGGGGGTTTCCTCCCGGCTATCTCAAGCCAAGAGAGCGGTTGCTGGGCTTCGGACGAGAACTACGGCCGACTGCTCGAATCAATGGAGAAGGAAAAGCCTCGCTCCCTCCTTTGACACTTCTTGGCAGCAAACCAAGTTCCCAAGCATCCGGTACCACAGCGGTAATTCTTGCTGGCCTTTGTTCTCACAGCCCACAATGACATTGATGTCTGGTCAACCACGGCAGAGCTCCACCGACGCAACGCCTCGGGCCCATTCTAGATGAAAATCCTTTGTCATTGAAACGGGTGCTATCGTGCTCCAAATTTGGATGCGGCTCGTAGATCACAACGTCGCAGACGAGGAGTTCGAGTTTTAGATCTTCCATCTCTAGGATACCGAGCCCAGAATAACAAGCAACATCAAAGGCGTGGGATCGTCACCAGCACTACTTCTCAGCCGCATTCGAGATGGCTTGCGGTGCGGCTCATGTAGTGCTTCAGGAAACAAGCTTGGCCAGGGCAATAATTACTCGGGTGTCGTGGTTCCAGACCCTTCACTGACCATTTTTGCTCTATTCTTCGTGAGTTTGGAGTTCCATGACCGAATGTTTGACGTGTAACTGTTGCCCTGTAATTCTGTATCGAGATCATGGACCGGCATGGTGTTGGGATCAAGAGGATCTGCTCATGGGACCGCGGCGAATGTCGGAGTTTTCTTCACCGAAGATCCCACCTTGAGGCAATGGATACCACAAGCAAACACAAATAACACCCTACATCCTGGATGAGTAAGGATATCCTCGGGTCTTGGTGCCAACCAGACCTGAAGTCTCTTACTCGTATTCCAGCCACAAAACTGTGTAGGAAAGAACCTTGCATCTACAACGGCGACAGCGTCTTCGTATCTCGTTCTCGTCGCTGCCTGGGTAAGGTACTTGGTAAGAATACAACGGCTTAGAATGGCAATAACATCAGTTCCCTGCTCCTTGCCCCCTTGCCGGAAAGAGAGATGGCCAAGTGCTGACTGGGGTGGCCCCTGCATGATCAGACCCCACATCATCCCAAGGTACCGCGGGTACGAACCCCTCTGGCGCTAGTCTGCTCGACGACCCTGATCCCAAAGCGCGCATCTTGGAGAAAACACAACACACACATCTTTCCGTCACTTGCCAGTTGAACGAATTGCAACAAAGTCAGCGCACGCACCCTTCAGTCTGGTCTTTTCTGCCCATCTCCTTGCGTCTGGTGCTTAATCTCCACATATTCAAGGTTGTCATTTGGGCCAAGAGCTGGTCTGGGAGCCCGGCGTTTTCTGCCTCTCGTCTGGCCATACAACCGTCCCTTAGTCCGAAGCCACGAAGCCTCCTACTCTGGGCTTTAGAACGCCCCTCTCCCATATTGCCCCCTTCTTGCCGTCTCGCACACACAAGGCGCTTCGCTCCTTCCCACCTAAGTGGAGGAGACGGACAATATTATCTGCCACAGACATAGCTATGGAAATAGCGAGAGCGGCACCACTGGGATGGTCCAGGGCGGCTAACGGTTTCTTACCCAGGCGTAATGAGTCGAGAGGTTATTCACGGCTAGCGTCTAGTTCTTTCTCATTGTTTCTCGCCTCGTGTGTATCGTCTTCAGCCCTCAAACCAGATTCGCAACCTGACAATGTCCCAATTCTCTCTTCCACCCCTTACGAGTAACCTCGGTCTTCTCCCATCATCCCAGCCTGGCACCAAGAAGTCAGCTCCCGGCCCACCACGTAGGCTAATCCCACACTACATGCTGCAAGTGCACAGCTTACGCCCATCTGGCTTCCCCGGTTAGCCTTACTGATACTCTTGTGTACTAGCCCTCCATGTGAGTATGGCAACCCCTAGTCCCCTTCTTGGACTCTGTTCCGTTGCAACCTTCCGGGAACCCCTGGCCCACGAGGGGGGTATCGCCTCTCTCTCGAGGTGGTAGAAGTCGCCGGGAGCCTAGTCGGGTCTATCGCGTACCCGTTTCCCTAGGGCTCCTTCGTGTTGGGCCACTCGCTGCCACATGAGATTGCCCATGCCGTGAATCGAAATTCATATATACCTTCATGATTCCCGGCTTCATCATGACCCTCTTTCCTCTTCACCCTTCACCTCTTCTATACACTCCTTAGTATCAACATCTTGTGTTGGTTTCTGCCTCTTGGCACACACTTGTCACCATGAGGACCACACAGTTGTCTTTCGTTGTTCTTTCTGCGTCTTCTCTCGCTAATGCACTCGCTTATCCACCTGGCATTTACAAACGCGCGGCGCCTCCCGCAACTCTCCCTCACGGCTACACCTACAAGGGCTGCTATGTGTATGATAACCCGTGAGAAAGGCTTCTGAACAAAACTCAAAGTGCTGACCAAACAATAGCGATGTCGGCCGAACAATCTCTGATGCCACCACGGCAAATGGGCAGATGAGCAACGATGCCTGCACAACGTACTGCTACAACAAGGGTTTCTCCTACGCTGGTACCGAGTACTACAATGAATGCTACTGCGGTAATGCCTTGGCCAAGGACGGTGTTCTCGCCAACGAGGCCGACTGCTCAACGCCATGCAGCGGAAACGCTACTCAGCCTTGTGGAGGCCCCAACCGACTGTCGTTATATCAGACGTCCCTCATTTTGGGCCCCTCTGTCAACCCCGGTGTTGGCGACTGGAGCAGCATTGGGTGCTACTCGTGAGTTGAATACTGCCTCGACGACTTCAAGACCACACAATTGACAAGACCAATAGAGAGGGAACCACTGGCCGTGCTCTTACGTACGGAATCGGAAGCATTCCTGGTGGCGAGATGACCGTTGCCAAGTGCACTGCTGCTTGCGCTAATGCTAACTTCATCCTCGCTGGTGTCGAATACTCTGGCGAATGCTGTAAGTTCTCCTTGCGCTTGTGATTCTCATAGTAAATCGTTAACACTTTTGCTACCAGTCTGTGGCAGCACCATCTCCAACGGCGGTGCCCCTGCCGTCGATGGCTGCAACATGCTCTGCAACGGCAACTCTTCTGAGTATTGTGGTGGCCCCAACCGTTTGAATGTCTACGACTTCCAGCACCAGTACAAGCCTCTTCCCACCTCAACATCTACCCCTGCGCCAACAGGTGCTTCGACCTCCAGCTCAAGCACCAGCACTTCCTCGAGCACTGCTGTTTCCTCTTCCAGCAGCGTCATTTCCTCGTCCAGCAGCGCAGTCTCCTCGTCCAGCAGCGCAGTCTCCTCGTCCAGCAGCGTGGTTTCCTCATCTAGCAGTGTTGTATCTTCTTCCAGCACTGTTGTCTCTTCCAGTTCTTCCTCCAGCAGCTCCGCGACCCCCACCCCGACTGGCCCCAGTCAACCCGCGACTGTCGGTGTTTGGAAGTGGTATGGCTGCCAGACTGAAGCTACCAACGCCCGTGCTCTCAGCGCGAAGACAACCGCTTCTGACGACATGACTTTGGAGAAGTGTGCTGCTTTCTGCGATGGAAACACCTTCTTCGGTGTCGAATACTCTCGCGAGTGCTGGTGTGGTAACTCGTTTGCCGCTGGCTCAGTCGCTGCTCCGTCTCGCCAGTGCTCCATGAAGTGCATGGGCAACCAGTTCCAGTACTGCGGAGAGGGCAATCGCCTTTCTGTCTACACCATTGGAAGCGCAACTCAGTCTTCGTCCTCATCCTCGTCAGCTTCATCTTCAACTGTCAGTGGCTCAGTGACTGGTGCCGCTTCATCTACCAGCTCTACAGCAGCTCCCACTGCCACTGGGTTCCCCACTGGCTGGACTAACCAGGGCTGCTGGGTCGACAACCTGAAAGGCCGCATTCTTCCCAACCAGCTTCAAGACGACCCGGCAATGACCCTCGCTTCCTGCGCCAAGGCCTGTTCCGATGCCGGTTACACTGTCGCTGGTGCCGAGTATCACACTCAGTGCTTCTGCGGTAACGCCATCTACAACGGCGGTGCTGTGGCATCTGACCCGACATCCTGCAACACTGCCTGTGGAGGTAAGGCCTCCGAAATGTGCGGTGGCGGTAATCGTATGACCATCATCTCCAAGGGCACTCCTCAGACATACGCTCCGCCCGTTCCCCAGAGAAGCGGCTTCAACGGAAGCTGGACCTACCAGGGCTGTGTTCAGGACAATGTCGGAGCTCAGCCTAACCCGCGTACCTTCTACTGGCAGAACCTGTTTCCCGGTACCATGACGGCCGGTATGTGCTTGGACAGGTGCGCCGAGTACGGATACATGGCAGCCGGACTCGAGTATGGTGAAGAATGCTACTGTGGTGACCCTGCCAACATCGTCACCCAGAAGGCCGCCTTTGTCGACGACTCTGAGTGCAACATTGTTTGCCCTGGAAACCGCAGCTCCATCTGCGGTGGTGGTGCTCGCCTCTCGACCTACTTCTGGACTGGCACTACGCCTCTCTACTCATGGAACTTCGGTACCGATGCTGCCAGTGCCGGTGTCTACGAGAACCTTATTGGCGGTGTGACCATTCCCCTGATGACGATGGAGACCATCACCGGCAAAGTTTCCTTCCTCGAGAAGTTCGGCACTGGCCCGCCCAACTCTACCGGCGCTTACGAGCTCGACCTTTCCCTCGTCCCGGATATCAGCAAAGCCTGGAGAGAGATGCACGTCAAGACCGACATCTTCTGCTCTGCCGGCATCACCCTTCCTGACAAGGCTGGTCGTCAGCTCAACATTGGTGGATGGTCTGGTGATTCTACCTACGGCGTCCGCCTGTACTGGCCCGATGGCAAGCCTGGAACCCCTGGCACCAATGACTGGCAGGAGGATGTTACCAACCTCCGCCTGCAGGATGGCCGCTGGTATCCCTCTGCTATGATCATGGCCAACGGTTCCATCTTCGTCATCGGTGGTGAGGAGGGATCCAACGGCCGCGCTGTGCCCACCATCGAGCTTCTACCCAGCACTGGCACTAAGCCCTTGTACATGGATTGGCTCGCGCGCACCGATCCCAACAACCTGTATCCCTTCGTTGCCGTTCTCCCCAGTAAGGACATCTTCGTTGCGTACTGGAACGAGGCTAGAATTCTTGACCACGTCACCTTCAACACCAAGACGATTCTCCCCAACATCCCTGGTGCTGTCAACAACCCCAAGGGCGGTCGCACTTATCCTCTTGAGGGAACTGGTATTCTTCTTCCCCAGCACGCTCCCTACACAGACCCGCTTGGCGTTCTCATCTGCGGTGGTTCTACCGAGGGTCCTGCTACTGCCATGGACAACTGCGTTTCCATTGAGCCCGAAGGCACCAACCCTAAGTGGGTGATTGAGCGTATGCCCTCGCGTCGTGTCATGTCCTGCATTGCCCCCCTTCCTGATGGAACTTACCTCATCAACAACGGTGCTCAGCACGGTGTTGCTGGGTTCGGTCTCGCCAACGACCCCAACCTCAATGCTCTTCTGTACGACCCCTCGAAGAAGATTGGCCAGCGCATCACAGTCATGGCCAACACCACCATTGCCCGCCTTTACCACTCTGAGTCCATCACTCTTCTTGACGGTCGCGTTCTCGTCAGTGGTTCTGACCCCGAAGATGGCGTCAACCCCCAGGAGTACCGTGTCGAGGTCTTCAAGCCTCCTTACCTCACCTCCGGCAAGACTCGCCCTACCTTCACCATCGCCAACACGGACTGGACCTACGGCCAGCAGATCTCTGTCAGCCTTGGCCACGCCCCCCTTAACGGCGACATCACGGTCTCCCTCCTCGGTGCTGTGGGATCGACGCACGGTAACTCGATGGGTGCTCGCACTCTCTTCCCCGCTGTCACCTGCGGGCCTACCACCTGCACCGTCACAGCACCTCCCAACGCCGGTATCGCCCCTCCGGGCTGGTACCAGTTCTTCGTCCTCGACGGCGGCATTCCCGCTGTCGGTGTCTATGTCCGCATCGGTGGCGATCCCGCCAGCCTGGGCAACTGGCCCCAAGTCTCCGGCTTCAAGGTGCCTGGTGTCTAAAAGCCACATCTTTCCAACATTCAAAGCGTCATTTATTCCCAACTAGACTTGAGCTTTGTGTCCCAGGAGCTCTTTTCATTTTACCCGACTATTTTCACAAGCGATATCCCAAACTTTCTCTTCTTCTCTCCTTCTCTCGGGCATCTTCTTTCTTTTAGACCTAGGGATAAAAACACGTGTCTGATCACATACAGACATACACACACACAGTCACTATGGCGAAATATGATTTGGGAGTTTATTTTCGTTATTCAAAGGGAATACAGATACTCATGACGATGTCCATCAAGGACTTGGGTAAATCTCCTACAACGACGAGGCCACACTTGGCATTTCTGCAGACTAGTTTTAGTATATAATTATAATCATTTAAAATTCACCATCGTGTGGCACCCCGTTGGATGTGATGTGCTCTCGTGACTTTGTTCCCAGGCTACAAAGTGCATAAATTGTGGCATCCATCAAATGCAACCTTGATAGAAGTTCTGTAAGGAATGAGCTGCTATTGAGGCTGAATCTGGCCCGAATCTTGCAAGCTAGGCATTGAGTTAGACCCCTCCAACTCCTGTTAGGCTAGTCTGAGGACTTAGTGCTACGTTATTGTGGTCAAACGGAGCGTTTATCGGAGCAAAACCCCGACGGACGAGGAAGATCAACTCACCGCTACTCACCGCACTAGAAAAAGAGCTGAACGACCGAATCCCGAAAAGTGTCTCCGTCCTGCATACTATAGCGAGTTACATGGGGAGATAATAATACACTCACCATCTCTAGACTGAGTCTCGATTCTCTTTCATTCATGCATGTCTTCGGATCTGACAAAGACTCCCATGTACGTAGTATGATTCCGTCAACAAGAATTGTGGAAACGGATACTCCATAAGAAGGGCCCCCCGTCTTCCTTTCTCCACCCAATGGATTCCCCCCCGGTTTCCTTCCCTGTGTCTGCATTTGAGGTTACAGCGGTGAATGGAGAAGGGAAACAATGATTCCAAAAGATGACCAAAAATTCCCAAAGCAGGGATCGACGTATTACATACATGGCTGGTACATCCGTACATCCAGCCAGCTAGCCAAGTTTCGTCTTCGCTGTTTCCAGACGGTCTGAGACAATGTGGAGAGATAATTTCGTTTTGTTTACGTACCGTTTGGGAATATACTATTTGGTAAAGTCGGTAGACACGTCTGAGAGCTGGGCGAGGAGCTCGGTATGAGGAGGCGGGAGAGAGGGAGAGGTACGGATACATTGTGTAAGGTACAGACAGGAAGATTCCACATGCATTGCATACATCTCCACCTTCTCACATGAGGAGCAGTCAGCCCGCCTGCCCGCCCAATCATGGTGAAGCTTGGCAAGCGCCCCGTTGACAAACCGTTTGACTTCACTTCGTCTCTTATATTTTTTTGGACTAAATGATCTTTGAGAACCGACGTTTACCGGAGGGTATAGGTCAGGGACCTGTATCTTTTTTTTTCTTTCCTCAGGGGCCAGTCAGAGTCAACGTCCGAATGAGGCCACTTTGCCCCTGCTGGCCAGCTCCGTACCAGACGATGGGTAGGTGTACTTACACGAGGCTCTGGATATGTGTAGAGTAAACTTGAGACTCTCTCTTGAACGAACTGAAGGCTTGCTTAATTGATATGTAGTCTTTGTGAAGTCCCCTGCTTTCTAGGGGACCATGGTTCTCTGTGCAGTTGATATGTATCTCATCCATGATCTGTCTTCAGTCTAGAGATGCAAAATATGCGGCCTAAATCCCCTTCTCTCCCTTTTGTAAAAGTCGTGAAACCGTCGTAAATTCATCAGTCGCCTCGGCGCAGTAGACGATATGCAATCCACACCTCGCAGCACTCTCAAGAAAGCCTTCCCACTCCCGCAGTCAAGATGCCAGGTCACGGGGGTGAATGCCTCCTCTCAGCCCTCACCTTCAAGCCGTAATCTGCTGCGCACCATACACCATACCCCCAGCATGCACACCAGCCCCCTCATCAACATCCATCTCCCACTCCAGCTCCGGAACGCCCACCTGCTCCATAACCCTCGCCACCACACTCTCAAACGCATCCCGCTCAATGATGGCCCCAAAGTGAATACAATCCACCACCCCGCTAAACTCCCTCTTGAGCGCCTCAATCACGTTTCCGCGCATCAGCGCCGCGGCCCCGTACCGCGCCGCGAGCTCGAACCACGCCTGCACGGGTGTGAGCTCGATGTCGCCCGGGTTCAGCGTCTTGGCGAGGGCCAGCAGGGACTTCAGAGATAGAGAGGATCCCGCGCCGGTGTCGGCTTGCCATGTGTGCGAGACGGTGGAGGCCTCGCCGCGGCGGATGGTGCGGTAGACGCGGGCGGGGGCGGAGGACATGCAGAGGGTCGAGGCCATCATTGTGTGGCCCGAGGCGGCCTTGCAGGTGTCGCCGTGGGCGGGGAATTGGCGGGGGTGGAAGTGGTTCCAGCAGATGTGTTCCATGCTGTGTGTAAAGAGAGGTTAGTTAGTAAAATTACAGCGACGATGATTGCTGGAGGGGGGGGGGGGGGATAGTTTTTGTGGCAACATACGCGAGAATGAGGTTGATGGCAATGATCTCCTGTTCCGCAGACAGCTGATCTGCTGACGGCGGCTGGGACTGGGTATATGTGATCGCGGCCGACGGCGACGAGATCTGGAAGCACGGCGTGCCGAGGGCGTCGTCCTTGCGCATCGTGACTGTGACCTCGCCCATGTTGACGTCCGCAAAGAGGCCGACCGGCGGATACGGATCGTAGTCCAGCGTCTGAGGTTGATATGCCACCACCTGGGATTCTTCGCCCGGGGGAGCAGCCGCCGAGTACTGTGCTTGTTGGTCCTCTGACTGCTGGGAAAGTTGTCGTTGTGCCGGGACGGCAGGTAATTGCTGCTGTTGCTGCTGTTGCTGCTGGACCACCGCCGGCGCCATCGACACTCCTTCCGGCACCGCCACGGGCTCCTGCGACCCGCGGATCCGCACTTCGCTGACGACGACGCTCTCGCCCTTTGCGCTTTCAGGAGGTACCGCGAATCCTCTTGCGGTGAGGGCGCCCCTCATGTTCTCGTTCTCGCGGCGGAAGGCGAGGACCTCCTTCTCGGCGGCGGCGATCATATCCCTGAACTTGCAGACGTCGAGCTCGAGCTGCTTGATGTAGTTGGCCTTGCGGGTGCGGTGCTGGATCTGGGCCTTGCGGACCTGCTGGCGGCGAAGCTTGGCCTTCTCTTTGGCCTTTTCTGCGGACGTGAGGCCGGGTGTTGTTGATTCTGCTGGAGTTGGGGGTTGGACTATATTAGTTCTCTAGTCTGGTCTGGAGTTGCATGATTTTTCTCAAGTGATGGGTTTCCCACGTGGGAGAAAGAAATAGGGAGGGAAAGAGTATATAAGCATATGAGAATGGGAGCCAAGGCGGGAGCTTGGACGTAGACATGAGGAATCTGGGAATGTAGATGATCGTAAAGGTGGCATGGGTATTTCGTATATGGGTCCAGGTGTGGATGTAAGTGAAGTGAGGGTGGTTAAGGTACGGGTAGGATAGTCTCCGAACAGGGAATGGATGATTCCAGGAGCCAAGCCTCGTCTAGACGTGATTCGCGGGGGTCCATGACCAGCGGTGTGTGCCGCATCGGGCAACCGTCGAGCCGGGAGACGTTGGAATCAAGTCGGGAAGGAGAGATGCCAGGACACCAGCTCTCATCCCCCGGCATTGCTCGTGCGGCTTTTCCAGAAACCAACATGGGAAACGTGGTTCATTGGGTAATGGCCCATGGGCATAGCTAGTTTGGTAGGGCAGGCCGAGCAAGCAAGCAAGCAAGCAGCGGTTGTGGTCGGTTCGCGGATCCCCCCAATCCACCACACCAACTTCGGACTTCTTAGCGGCGGGAAGGGGCCTAACGCCACAAGAGGGTTCGGGTGTGATGTGGGTGGCATGATGATGAGGAATCATGAGGAATCCGGCATGGGGTTGACATAGCATAACTCACAAAGCCCATCCCCATCCCTATTCCCATCCTGCCATCCACCACTTCTGGATCATGGATTGTCGGCTTCTGGTCCCCTTCATCCCCATGTATTTCTCTCTGAGACATCCATGGACACTGATTATGGGGAAGGTGACCGGTTCCACACAAGGTCACTGAAACCACCAACATGATGGATGCGATTCACCAGGATCCTGGCGGTGCACTCGTCGATCGGGGACGGGGACGGGCGGGCGAACGGGCGGGCCACGATGTTACAGGGAAGGACAGGTATGGAACACCAAAAAACAAGCAACGAAGGTGTGTGGAATCATGAAGGCCGAGAGAGGGAGGTGGATATGTGAATCAAAAACGGGCGGGAGGAGAATAGGAAAATAAAAATAAGAAATGGGACGAGCGCATGTGGAATCAAAGATAAGACGGGATGAAGGGAAAGACAACTCCTGACACTTGTCATCGCAACTTTGCAACACACAGAATTTTACAAAACCGAACATCATCAGGATGAAGAAAACAACACAAATTACTCACGAGAACCCTGCAGTTCCTGATCTCCTCCTCCCGACACCTGCTGCGATTGGTGATCCAACGGCGACGACGACGATTGATGATGGTAAGGCGGCCCCTCGTTCACGAACTGCACCCTCCCGGCCCTTTCGCTCTCCTTCTCTTCTCTCCAGTACTCCTCGAAGCCGGCTCGACTGTCGCCGCTCGTTGACCTGTCATATTGCTGCCGTTGCTGCTGCTGGCCCTGGTGTTGGTTGAGGTGCTGCCCCTCCCCCGCCCTCACCGAAGCCTCGTGCTGCAGCCGCACCTGATTGTCCGCCATTACCGCGACACGCCGTGAAGAATTGCAATTGAGATGAGCTGGGCGCTGCAACTTCACCGCCGACGATGGGAGATGTGTGGTGTCGGTCGGCGTTCTTTGGTGGATTGGTGAGATGTGAGTGAGTGAGTGAGTGCGTGAGGTGAGTTGAGTGATGAGATGAGAGGTGCGATGAGCGGGGTGACGTTTGGTGTCGATGACTTCCGATTTGATCGATCGCTCACCAAAAAAAAGTGTCGTCACGTTTTTTCCCTCTCTCGTTTGCAGATAATTAGGTGGAAATGTTCCCACCGGTTCGGAGCGGATTTTCAAAACTATGGGAAGGGGCAGCCCGTGAGAGGATTTCGTCCGCCTTAAAGATGGGCGAATTCCAAATTCCCATGGGCGCCTTTTTCTTTTCTTCTGCCCGCCTTCGGGGGGAGAGGAGACCCTCATTCTCCTCCTCTTCATCAGCGCACCTCCGCAAGAGCAGGAGGAAAGGGCCCAGAGAATGGAGATAGAGAGAGCGCCAGAGCCAGCTAAACTTCTTCGCTGTTGGCAGGGACCGCCGGAGCGCCGCAGCGTACGGAGTACAGCACTACCTACCTACACAGCACAGGAAACCGCCCCTCCTCCCGGGATTCTCAGGGATTCTGGGGCTTGTTCATCCGTCTGCCGGGCGGCACAGTGGCATGCCAAGGGAACTAACCGACAGGCCTGAGGGGAGAGGGAAGCGAGGTGAGGGACGGCGCTTATCCAATTGAGGGACAAGTGGCCGATCACCTCACGTGCCTGGCGCCTAACACCGTACCATTTTACCGTGGGGGAGGGAGGCAGTGTCACCTCAGCTGCAATCTCGATAGAATCTAAGAATTTGAGTTGCCTTGATAAGATCTTACTAAGGTACTGCACATCCATCCATCCCTTTGCGTCTTTTCAAATCAGATTCAAATTGTTACAACGATTTGTCACTGATGAGGGAGGGCAGCGAGAAACGAAAGGAATGGTAGCGGCTGAAAGGCTGAAGCGCTGAGAAACAAGTCTTGACAATGATTTGGTTTTCATTATACTGGCAGCGACCTTGTTGCGGGTTGACGAAAGCTAGGTATCTCTTTCTCATCTTTCTCACACCCACTATTCGTAGAGCGGTTCAGAAGTTTTGCTTCTTTAACATCTTCGACATGATCTGCTTCCAGAAATCTTTCCACCACTTTCCAACATCTCAAATCTCTTCGTCGTCTTCTTCACCCCCAAACGCCTTGCGGGAATCATGTAATCAATGCCAAATTGGCCCAAATTCGCTTTTACTTTTTTGTGACCACCCAACGCCGTATGAATGCATTTGATCTGCCCCGCCTCACTCACGGAACCCGCTTCAGTCGTCGTCTTCGTCCTCGCTGGCGGTAGCAGTGTCTTCCTCAACGTCTGTCTCCGGAACGTTCTCCTCGTCGTCGTCTTCGCTGTCACTGTCGGCCGTCATATTAAGACCCGGGATAGCCTGGTAGTGTACGTAATCGTTCTGGACCCACCGCTTGCTCACGGGCAGCTGGTAAGGGTCGAACGGGAAATAGGGGTCAAGCTGGTATGCTTCCTCGTCTTGCGCTCCCGAGCCCGTATCTCGGAGTGCGCCGCCTGTGCCGTAGGTGTCTGATACAAATTGTGACAGTCTGATCCGCTTGTTCTCCTCGACACGCGGGAAGATGTACATGAGACCGAGCTTGTGTGATAGTGTCGCAAACTCCTCGACAATAGCCGGTGCGCAGATCTTGAGAGGATTCATCTTGCAGTATACGCTGGCAGAGAGCTCTTCTCTCATCCCTTGCATCCATTCCAGCTCGTGACCAAGATACGATGCGGGGTCCTCTGGGTCGACAAATTCTGGTGTGGACACGATCAAGTCGCGCCAGCGGAAGCAGAACATGTACAGCGCGGCCTGTACTTGTGCGTAGTAGATCTGGTGTCTTCTCAGATCTGGTCCTCGGGCGTCCGCGTCGTGCTTGAGGCGGTAGATTTGCATCTGCTTGAGCAACAGCGCAAAGACTGTGCGCACCAGGTCAGACGGCACGTGGGCGCCTCGCGCCATGAATCCGGCAAGGTATGTTGCCGCTGCTTGACGAACAAAGCTCGGTCGGTTTTGCGAACCAAAAATGTGCATCAAGCTGCCGACAAAGGTGTCGCGCAGGCGAGCTGACATTTGGCCAAAGTGGAAAAGGAGGAACTGGGTATGACGGGACTTGTACGTTGGCAGCACGATTTTTCCAAATGATTGAACGAGCAAGGCATATCGCTCCCATGCTTGATCCGAATCGGGATTTTCGAAGAGGGGTGTGTAGTGGGCAAACAGCGTATCGAGGATAGCATCTAGCTTTTCAACGTTGCCCTTGACCACGCGAATCTTTTCTTCATTGTCATCAAAGTCGGAATCATCGCTGTCAACGGACTCGTCATCGCTGTCCTCGTCCGAAGCTTCCTCATCGCCCTCCCATGAGCCAGTATCCAATGACTTGCTGAGCGCGTAGGCAACTGATGCCGTAAGGTCGTCGTCGAGGTCGTCGAGATCCGTCTGCATCTGGACATCAATCTTAACCAGTCGTGACAGCAGCACGTCGACAATTTCGAGGTCCAAATCTCCCGCGTATTCCTTCAACCTCAGAAGGTTGTTGACGTAGGCAACGAACATTTTTTTCGGGTCGTCATCGAAGGGAAACTTGGTTTCGAGGAGGCCGCGGAGAACAGGTGTGGCGGCGGGGAACATTTGAAGAATGTACTGAAGGCCGGTGTGTAGCCTTTCGCGCATCGTTGCTCGGCTAACGGTGGGAAAATCGGCGACGCTCCACTCTGATTGTCTAGAGTGAGAGAACTTTTCGACGATCATGGACAAGACATGCGTCAGATAGGATCCCTGGGCACTGACGAGAGCGGCCAGGAACTGGATGTACACCTTGAAGAAGTCCTCGTCGCGGCCCAACCACGAGACCTGCAAGACGGTCTTCACGAGGCCATTGCAAGCCTTGTTCTTCAGCAGCGGCACGCAGCTGGTCAGCGCCAGAACGTAGCCCTTGAGCTCTTGGGGCTTGAGCGTATCCTCATCTTCTCCGGCGACGGGTGGCAGGTATCGCTGCTTGTCGTTGGCGAAAATCTCCTTGAGCATGTCGTAGTCCTCGTCCTCGCCCATGAGGTGCTCCTCCAGTGCCTTCCTCACTTCCGAGTTGACCTCGTCCATTGAGCGACTGCCAAACTCGAAGACGCGGTTTTTCATTTCGTTGATGAGGACTTTCCGCCTCTTTGTCGGGCTCGAGGGCGGGTCATCGAACTCGATTTCGTCAGCTTTCCTCCGGCCGAGGACTGTCGTTTGACGCAAGATGCTTTTTATGGGCGTCGCCGTTCTCGGTGGTGGACCAGACCGGTGTCTGGAGATGGGGGTGAAAGGACGCATGAGAATGGGTTGTTTGTGGTGGCCGAGGCTCTGTGCTCTCGCCTTCGTCTTCCCTCTCTTTCTTCCGGCGGCTCAGGCTCGAGGTCAGATCTTCACAGTGGTCGGCGGTTGGCAATTCTCATTGAAGGGTCACTGTGTGGCGCGAGGATCTGCAGGGAAAGTCGTTATGCATGTCTCGCTCTCTTGCGACAATGTGGAATCGTTTCGAATTATTGTCCTCGAAAGAACGTGTTGGTTTCTGGACGTTGTTGTGTCGGCCGACCGAAATTATTTCGTGGTACGGTGGCGGTTGGTTGCCTGGTAAAGTTTCTAGTTCGGCGTGAGCTGCCGCCGACGCTTTTTTTCGTCGAGTGGGCTGCCCGCCGTTCTGTTTGGCTGCGAAGGGGGGAAAATTTTGAGACTGGAGGGGCTGCGCACGTGCCTCGTTCAACCTGGACTTGGGCTGGTGGGCTGCCCCCAGGCTCAGTCTTTCAGAGCACTCAAGACCCCTGGAATTCGTCTGGACCGTGCACTCTCGGTAATGGAACAATGACGGGAGCTTGGTGGAATCTAAGTGGCGGCCAAGATACTGGGGAACCTTGAAGCCTATGACGACGTCCTTTGAGCTTCTTATTGGATATCTATTTCAACATACCTTGGATGCCTACTTTACACACCTCACAGTATGAAGAAGTTGGATGATCAAGGCAGCCAGCAGCTATAGCCTGACCGCGCTGCACAAGATCAAACATTAGATGACAATGGAGCCCATGTGCCTCGTTCGTTTGCGCGACGGAAGTGGAATAACAAGCTATCTGAAGTGCTGTAGCTACCAGTGCTTTGGAGATACGGCCCGGGTCCGTTTCCAAAAGCTTCGATGCTTGCTGAACTGCTCTCTGCCGATGCTTCAAAACCACTGATTGGTTGAGCATGGCTTACTGAATCGCAACGCCATTGGGGGGAATCTATCAAATAGACAATTGAGTCAAAGAAAAGACGAACCCCCTCCACTCCACACTTTTGGGTTAACCGTTCCGCTCCCCTTCCCATATCTGACTCCTGAGGCCCTCATATACAACCATGTGCCCCGTTTCCATCCATGGCCAGGTAGTCTGAGACCCCCTGCCTCCGTACTTATACAGACTTGAACAAATGTCCAGGCGTCCTTCATTCGTCGGGCTTGGTCGCCGTCAAGTCGCAACTAGTACATATATGTCGAGATGGGGGAAAAAAAAAAGATAAAATCGCCCTTTCAAAACACTATCCAGCCGTCTCAGGTGTGAATCACATTACTGGTAGCCGTCGGCACCGCCGGTACCATTGTGCCCTGTCTGCGCGCCGTACATGTAGCCCTGAGCGTCGGCGGTGCCATCTCCTTGCTGGCCTCCGAGGACGCTGTTTTGTGGCTCGGCTTGGAAACTTCCTGCTCCGGTTGGCGGGTTGGCGCCGTAGCCACTGCTGCCTGGACGGTGGGAGGTTTCTCCCCTGTTGGACTGGGATTGCTGCTGGAATCGTCAGTTGAGCTCATTAGTCCTGTTTAGAAGTTGATGACGGCAGAGTTCTGAGCCGAAATATAGACTATACATACTTCTCTGTATTTCGAGAGGTAGATCTTGAGGGCCTCTGCGTAATTCTCGAACCCCAAAGAAGTCATGGCGAATAGAATGTCTTCTCCGTTAACCGTCTTTCTCTTCTCCTGATGACACTTCTCCGAGGCTGTGATAGGTCAGATATCTCTTCAGTCTCGTTGCCCCTAAACTCGGGGAGAGCAGCGGTTAGGAATTGCACTTACCCTCACTCGTGATGAACGAGATGAACTCGCTGACGCATTCCTGCATGCATTCTTTCGCTTCCTTGGCGATCTTTGCGTTTTCAGGGAGCGCATTCTTCATGATGCGGGCGACTGGAGCAAAGTTTCGTATATTAGCGTCAAGTTCATCGTACTTCTCACCGCCGGAAGCACCTGTTATTTCTGGCGACTTTGGTGACGATTCGTGAGACATTGATCCCTTCTAGCCCTGCGCTGCCGTCTTTGGTGATGTTTTGGTTGACTATTTCGCAACCAACGTCAAAGAACAGCGAGTGGAAGCGGAGAGCAAGCAAGCAGACCGGCCAATCCAGTTCACAGACCATAGTCATAGCAACCGCAAGCAAACACAAAGCCTCAGGTCAAGCATCGTCGTCGTCGTAGTCGTCGCCGGCTTCTTGATTTCGTTGGGGAAGGGGATCTGGCTTACCATTGGCTATGGGCAACCAGCGGTCCTGCTCCTTGACCTCGAACTCATAGGTGAGTCCACCGGACTGTGGGTCTTGAGCCTCGTTCATTTGTTCCTCTTCCGGTGATTGTACACCTTGGTCGACATCCTTGGGAGGAGATTGGGGGGAGTCCGACATATTTGGCTACCTGCAGCGGCTGCTGGCGTTCTTGTAATTTGCTTGGGCTCTTGCAGCTCGCACACACGACGGGCTTAGGATGATGTGTTCCCTGACACGTTGCAGGTCCGTAGGGCTTGCAAGTCTGGCGGCTTAGCTGCAGAAAGTGTGCGTCAATCCTGTCCTGGACAGGATTACTTTTACTCGCGATCCCCTGGCAGGCCCTGTCTTGACTTCAGGCTATGACGGATCTTCCTGGGGTGGCCTGTATGCTGCCTTGCCCGAGTTGAGTTTGGCGACAGAGACTTGAAAAAAAGCGGGATGAGGGTGGCTGCGTTTGCGGGTCCCACAGGAATGGCCAACGTCTAGTCCAAGGAGAGGGTAGCGTCGAACTGGCAAAGACGTTTCTCGATCGCCCTGCTGCAGCTGTGGATATGCGCAGTCCTCCGGGTTGGTGCTCAAAGCTCGGCGCGGGTTTGACCTGTAAGGCGGAAGGTAGATGGGGTTTGCGAGTCGCGATGGGGGTGGGTGAAGTTGGGTCGAATCAGGTATCCTCAAGGCGAAGAGAGGTAAGGTACTTGTGTGAGCTTTTCGGGGCGGAGGTGCGGAGCGCTGCGTCGAAGAGGCGCGTGGGCAGCCGGTCCGTTGCTGGTACAGTACGGATTTTCGCGTGTCGTTGCAACTTTTGGCGGAGCTTTGGGCGCGCAAAGAGTCGACCTATGGTTACACACCGGTCGACCGGACGGGAGAGCCGTGATAGGGGAATCAAAAGGTAACAGCTGCAAAAGCGCGTCAGAGAAAAGCTTCGCTTGACCCGAACAGGACGGAGAGTGAGAGAGAGGGACGGGAAACGGGGCGTGAGAGGAGTGGGAAGAGGCCGAGCAGTGAAGGACCTAAGCACTCAACGCGCGCGTTGTGTGTGGTTGTGTGTGCGTGTGGTGTGTGTGGTTGGGGGGAAACATGGGAGAGGGGCCAGCAAGTGCCGTCGACAAGGGGTTGTAGAATTCTTTTCCTTACATGAATTTGGGGTGTCTGAGTTGTTCGATCGAGGTCGTAGTAGACCCTAACAATGCGCCTTGAATGGAGGATACACCTGTACTTGTTGATGGCTGCAAGAACGTGGGGTTGGTGCAGAAGGGAGAAATGGAGGGAAAGTGGGCAATGAAGGTGCGGTCAACAAGAGGCCGGCGCATTAAACACAATAACAAGGCCAAAGTCCCTCAAAGTCGCGCTGCCCACCAGCCGTTTTATCGATAACGTGATGAGTACTTCTGAAATGTATTCATTCAACACCACATTTGCAAGTACCTGTCAGCTCCATGTCGTCCTCCAAGGTTTAGCGCGGTACCTGGACCCCCCATCCATCTGACCCTCTTCCCTAACACCACGCGGCTGAGGGGATGCGCTCCGAACCTGGAAGCTGCGACTGGTTTTCGCATACTCCATTTTATTTACGGTTTACCAAGCTCACGCGCTCGGATGTCAGTTTGGGCGTCTGTCAGTCTGACGACATCTTCGACCCTGCAAAACCCCCCGTCAGACCACGAGGCATCCGAGATCAAAGATCAAAACTACCCTCCGGAAGCTAAGAATCCGTCGTCTACCAGCACCACCACGGGATCGACGAAAGGTACAAGAAAGGCAACTCATACTTACCTCTCCCATCCCTTCCGATACTCCTGCCTAGCAAAATTTGATGTGTCATTGCATGCATTCATGCTGTATCAACACGGACGCTGGTCATCCTGCCCGTCCTCCCGTATATGAGCGGTGTACGGATGGGCTGCGCAAAGCCACTTCACTAAGCTCAGAGGAGGGTAGCAAGCACGGCTACCTTGCCTTTCACCGGCCCATGGCAGACGCCAAGCGGGTGCATGAAGCACAACCGACATAACGGGACGGAAGTATGATGTGAGCTTCTGTTCTTGCAAGTCTGCTGATGATACCTTTGATCTTGAGGTGGGGAAACCAAAGACGTCCGCTCAAGAGCATCGGTAAGCTCTATCGCGCGGGCCCATGCCCATCGCCCTCAACAGGTGTCATCAAAAAGAAAGATGCAGCTGGCGCAACACGATAGTTACTTATACCGATGTGGATTCATCGGCCGTGCGACTTGTGGCAGTTTGGGTAGCTCATCCGTTGCGACAAGACCGAGTGGGAGGGCGAGGGCGCCGGCTGATTTGACAATGGCACCGTCTGGAGTAAACAAGCCGTCGAACCTGTCAGCTGTATTTCTCAACATCGCCCCCAACCAGACCGTGTCAGGCACGAGAAGGCTGACGGCAGCCTAAGCAAGCGCCCTGGATGACGACCGCTTGGGCCGAAACGTGCACCTTGGTTGGCTCGTACAGCTACTTTCCTCTTCGGGCGGGATAACTCTGAAGAGGGGCCTCTTGAATGGGCCATTCGAGATACACGCACACAAGGCTGCGCAACATGACGTCCAATGATGTCTCTTTCGCTTCGCAAGAGACGAGAGAGAGCCCGGTTGACGTTGGTTGCCCTGGGTACACCAGCCAGACGTGCAACTCAACTACCACCTTTAGGAGGAAGAAAGTCGCGGAGAAATTCTTCCAATCTGTCTCAAGGAGGCGCCGGTCACCAATCGGCGGCCCATCGCCTTACAGTACGCCCGACCCTGCATGCAGCGCTGCAACAGACAACCGCCAACTCAGCCAGTCACCCTCATCGAAGTTGGGCTCCTCTGCTCTGTCGGGAGCCAATAACCCTTTATTTGGATTGGGCTCGGATTGGACGATGCCTGCCGCAACAAAAATGAAGGACCACCACCAAAAACTCCTGCGATGCAGTGATGCGCTGACCTTCCATTCTTGTTTTCCACGACCCTAGTCCGGATGATGCGGTTCCTACCCCTCCTTTTCCCACTCATCATGGCGAGAGGGGTACGCAGTATGTATACCGTATCAGTATCCGTTCGCACTTCGGCCTTCCCTCGCCGTTGCGGGTGATTTCATGTCACAGGCGAAAGGGTTGCATGTGTTGGCTGCACTGCTTCTCACCCCAGAGCTGGTGACAACTCAGAGCCACATTTTGTGTCGACCCTGGTCTCTTACAGCAGCGCCGAGGGGTACCGGTCTGGTCTCTCTGCGTGAGCCATCAAGCTGTTTAACTGCCCGACGCCAGCATCGGGGAATCGGGCAATGTCGTCGCTGTGTCAATTTCGACTGTCAAGTCCTGCGCCCTGTCTACAACTCAATATGACCATTCCTCGACATCATCCGAGGCCTGGGTACGGCCATGCATTACTAGGTCTAGGCGGTCGTCAATAATCCACTGCTTGTGTCCGCGACCATGTCCGTATTTGGTTGTCTATGATGTTGCCAACCCACTTACTAAATGCGATTTCGTACTTGTACCTACAGGACGCATGCGACTATGAGGAAACTCCATGGAAGAGCGAGGCGGATCCAGACCACTGGTTGCCTCCCGCATCTACTTAGCCCACAGCTGACCACGGATCAGGGCCAAATCGTGCCGCTCGTTGGGCATTAGCTCGACCAAGCATGATATCACGGCTGTAGGAACCCTCAGAACGGGAACATCAGTCGATCACCGCAGACCTCACGTTTCATCACTTGGCACTTTACGAATCGGATGACCGCCCTCTGCCCATTAGACAGATAAGCTCCATATACGCACACGCGGTAAAGCTTCTGACGTCTGGCCAGGCTCCAACTCGTCGCCAGTCACCATGGGCCGGTCCGCCTCCGCTCCGTGGTGCCTTCTCTCCCGAGTGGCAGACAAATTTCAAGTGTTTAGCGTCATTCTTTCGAAAGAGACGATGTGAGCTAATAGGTAGGCATTGGTCTCGTAGCCCCGGAAAAAGGAGGCTTTCAGACGCGAGCGAACTGCCGTCAGGTTGTCAGAGGCCACACGCAGCACACCTTTTCGTCACTAGGCCGCATGACAGGCAGCCAGTAAGCACGCCTCGCCAGTTGGGTCGATCTCAGCCAGCCATCTTGAATCGCCAGATGTGCCAATGATCTTTTCTCAGTGGTCTGCCAGTCTGACGACCTTTGCAAGTACGATCTTGTTGGGCACTGAAACGCGGTTACCGCCGTTATCCCTATTGCTTCTGAATGTCTCACAAGTCTACGACGTCGAACAACGCATTGCTGCCACTGCGTGGTCTTCATGTCTCTATTTTCCTGAGGCTGAGATGTATTGCTGGGTTGGCTTCCTCCCCTCATCGTAGCATCAACCCATGGGTATATTCGATGCCGCCTCATTTTGGACGCCTTTGATGTTCGCATAACGATTTTGCTGTCCCTTGTGCTCTTCTCAGTAGAGGCCGCAACTAGAACGCCTGATCAAGAACACACGACGAAAAAGCTGTCTTTTGTTCCCCGTCCAAATCACCCGTTCCGTCGATCTATGTGCACCGAGCAGACCGAAAGGCCGTCGTCATCAGTCTGTTGCACAAAGACTATCGAAGTCAACGTCGCAGACCAACATTATGGTGATCCAAACCCAATGTTCCTAAATCTCAGTTCTGGACAACCTGAACATTGTTCTTCTTCTATCATTCCACATTCGTCAGTAATCGTTTACAACCCAGTGACCTCATAGCAAGGGGGAAAGTAAAAGGAGCAACGTCTCTTGCATCCAACACGAACCTTCCACTTCTCCAGCTCGTCCTGTTTAGCCTTGTACTGCTTGACAAGGTCCTCCAGGACCTTCTTCAGACCTTCCGAGTTGGTCGTCAGGGCGGGCATGACGTCCTTGACCGTCTGCTCCATGAGGACCCCGTTGATGAGGCGGAAGCACTTCCGGTCCTCGGATAGCGGTTGCAGGGTCTCTAGGACGAGCCTGTGTAAAACGAGTCAAGGTTAGAATAAGAATGGTTCATTTTGCATGGGAGGCGGTGTGCCGGGGAGAGAGGGAACGAGGGGGAAGGCGGGAGGGGGGGGGGGGGTTCATCAAGGGTTCGTCATTTGAGTTTCTGAAGGAATGAAGAGTGAAGAGCGGTGTGATGAGGGCGAACAGTTGGCGGAGGGCCATGCCGGAGTGAGTTCCGGTTTGAGAACGAGAAAGGGAGAGAAAATCCATCATGTGCCTATACCACCCCTTTCCTTGGACGACGCAGGGTTCACGATCTCATCCAGGGCATGGGTGACGGCCTTTCTCTGTCTCTCAATATTGCGAAGGCGCCGTGAGGGAATAAGATGAAGTGAAGATAAGGAAGACTCGGAAGAGGAAGAGAAAGACGCACTTGTGTTCTTCGGCTTCTTGCTCTACATCGCCAATCTTTTGCGCAATCTGTTGCAGGGTGTTCTTGTAGACGCCATACTGCGTTTGCAGGTCTAGGAAAAAGCAGGTTAGCAAAACCATGGCGGGGTTATTCTTCCAAGAGTAACATCTCCTTTCCCCCCTCGGCGGTCGAGGAATGGCGAGTGAGTCAACTAACCTTGCTGCTTCTTCTGGCTCACTTGGGCCGCCATCGTGAAGTCAAGTCTATGAGAGATGAATGGCCGGGGTTGATAAGACCTCGTTGAAGAAAGTAAGGTAGGTACAATGCAGGGCTATGAATCTTACAGTGAGGGAGCGAACGGACAAGCCTGAGGTAATCGACCCTCCCCTCCACCACCGCGCGTGAGCAGTGACCAACTGTGGGATGGAAGTTCTAGAAGGGTATTCGATGTGGCCCGAGCTTTTGCCGCGCTCTCTCCGGATACCTCACAGGTGACTGACTGACTGAGAACACCCCGAAAATGCACAAAGCCCGGCGCGCCGCCTGCTGCCCCACCGAACCGAAGTGGTCTTATCCAATCCCTCGCAGGCCAATTCCCAATCTTCTATCGCATAGGAAACTCACCGGGAATTTCCTCTGGCGCATCTACAATCGTGATCACAAAGCAAACACCGACGGCGAACAAACTCTTCCTCCCACGACAGTTTGACAACCCTTCCCTTGACTTGACCTTTCTCAATTCCGTAAACAACCCACGAAGCCAAATCAAAAATGCATCCTCACCTGCACACCAAGGACAACTTCGGTAAGTCACCAACATATGCATCCGTCATGATTTCCATCCGCGCCCCTCCTCCTCCCTCTCGCCTTTGGGTCATTCAAACCCCGTCGCATTGCCACATTCTCCCCCCTTTACCCCCTGGATATCGTACCAACCACGAGAAAGCATCCATACTAACCGCTTTCCTCCTGCGAAACAGAGTGCGAAGACATCATGGTCGCCCTCGAAGAGTGCCACGCAAAGGGCTTCATGTTCAAGTCCCTCGGTGGCTGCAACGACGCAAAGGACAAGGTCAGCGAGTGCCTCCGCGGCGCGCGCGCAAGGCGCACCGAGGCTAACCGGGCTGCTGCGAGGGCCAAGAGGGAGGAGCGCGAGAACCGGATAAAGGAGCTCAACAAGTCGCTCGGTCTCGATTAGACTGCGGAGCCAAATCACAGAAGCAGACGACCGACAAACGACCGAATCGTTTTTCTGACCTAGACGACTGGTGGACAGGTCGGCAGCAAGGGGGAAAAACACGAATTGTATTATACTACGAACACTCGCAACTACATTGATTTTTTGGCGACGGCATCTGGGTCGGGACGGAATACCAAAAATAACATGAGCGATCTAATGGTTTGGGGCATCCTATGAGGGAGCAAGAGATTGTACCATAGATTATACTCGATCGATGTTCTCACGTCAGCAGAGACAAAAAAGAAATACGACAAAATTCTTGGATAATTTGTATTCCTACAAAACAACACCCATACTCTTCTCATCCTTCAGCAATCCTACAACTCCTCCCAAACACTCGTTCCCTTCACAACGTGCGACGGAACTCGTTGCCAAAGGTGAAGAGACCAAAGACAGACAGCACACTGAGGAGGATCGGCACGGGCTTGCGGAGGCGGATGGCGCGGGGGATGGCGGAGCCACCGAGGACCGCCGAGGCGAGCAGACTCAGCTCGACGCCGTAGGGCTCGCGGTTCTGGATGCGGTAGCCGCCGAGGCCGTCTGCGTAAGTTCGGGTTAGCTCACTCATGTTGCCAACCTACTGAAGCTACTTATGCGACAACGCGGGGCAGGAGATGGATGCTGTGAAGCGGGTGGAGGGGGGATGTTGAGAGATGTAGGAAAGGGGATGATGGCGCGGTGGAATTATGCGTACAGAGAAGACCGACGCTGACTCCGGCGACGATGGACGGGACGGACTTTGTCCGGGCGTAGCCGGCGATGCCGCCTCCGGCCGTCAATACGGCCAGGGCGAAGGAGGGGACGGAGAGGTCAGAGGACTGCGCATGTTGTCTTTTGTTAGCTTTACGTTCTTATGCGAAGGAGACAAGTCATCGTACCATTTTGGAGTGATTTGTTTGGGAGAAATTACTGGGAATACAAATTCAATCGATGTCGGATTGCGATTGAGATGAATTGAAGTGAGAATTAATAAGATAGTTCCTTGGTGAGCAGAGGTGAGGAAGTTCCGTTGTTTGCTTGCTTCGGTGCCTCGGGAAGTCAAAGCTTCGGCCTCCCACCCACTCAAAAAAGGAACAGCTTCTGGGAAAGCTGCTGGATGATCTCATCCATCGACGTGACCCTGACTAATCACGACATTTCCCAGGGGCACGCCGCAGCGGGAGTCGTCAGGGACCACCACTGGACTGCTACCCCAGATTCGTGGCTTGGCAACGCTCTTGCTCATGCGTACAAGGCCACACCAGCCACATCTATCACCTGACGCCCTGTGGCTTCAAGCTTTCGTGTCCTCCAGAGCTCCCCCCCAGCTCTCAATTGTACTGGTGACCGCAGTACGTACGCAGCAATCGAGACAATCTGGAAGGAGACATTTCCTCAACTCTTCGGTTCACCACCCACCCGAACCCCGAATTTCCTCTCAAAGTACCGCCAAACTCTCCCCTCCCATCCCCCCCGATTCCGACGATCAAAATCCCCAATAATGGCGCCCAAGCGAACCGCCTCCTCCCAAAAAGCAGCACCTGCTACTGCCGCTCCCGCAGTCCACCACCCCGAGCCGCCCACCTCGCCCGCGGGACCGACCGCCGCCGCCGCGATCCCGGGCACGATGACCTCGCAGCCCAAGGCCGTACCCATCACCATGACCCCCAAGAGCACCGGCAGCGGCAGCGGCGCCCAGAACTGGGACCAGGTCCTGGCCAACATTTACAACCACTACGTCAAGAGCACGCCGCAGCGCACCAAGCTGATTGACGTCTTCATGGCCTTCTTGGTCGTTGTTGGCGCGCTGCAGTTCTTGTACTGCGTGGTTGCTGGAAACTACGTATGTCTTTTCTTACATCTTACCCTCTCAATTGGTTGGAGGCTTCTTGCCTCTTGGAAATCACAGATGGGGATTATTTGTACAGTTATGGCTTGAGGAAGGAACCTTGGTGGATTATCATATGGAAACCTACGGAAGAACAACTGCTAACGTCATGATGCGAAACAGCCCTTCAACGCCTTCCTCTCCGGTTTCTCTGCCACCGTCGGCCAATTCGTCCTCACTGGTAAGACAAAATCATGGCAGCACACTTGACAATCGCTAACTTTAGTCGTCTAGCATCCTTGCGCATCCAGACCACCGAGGCCAACAAGTCCGACTTCCCCTCCGTATCACCTGAGAGGTATGCCAGTTTCCTTCTCCCTCTCCTCAGTCGCAAAAAACCACGAACAGAAGACAACGACTACAGAGACTAACACAACAATGACAGAGCTTTTGCCGACTACGTCGCGTGCAGTCTGATTCTGCACTTCTTCTGCGTCAACTTCATAAACTAAGAGCACGTACCAGATGGAAGGAACAGGAGACAAGTTTTTTTATCTTCAGTCAGGACAAGAAAAGGGGGTGTCCGTCCTCAAGGCCAAAGACTGAGGTTCGAAATAGGGTGGATAGACCAATTGGTGATGAAGCATCAGCGCAACAATATCACAATCGCATGAGCATGCGGAACGAACAAAGCAATGTACATTATTTGAGCAGGCGTTGCATCACAGCACGGTAGATGTCAGAGAAGAAAAAAAAAAAGTGCAATTCTGGGAATCATCATCACAGTGGACTCCAAACTTCTAGTTCTATAATCCTGACACCCACCCACCAGCCTCAGCTTCCCAACCCCTTCTCTATCACTCAGCACCCCCGGCCGCAGGCTGATCCCTCGGTGGTCCTGTCGAACCAGCTCTAGGCGGCGGCGGCGGTCCCCCCATCTTCGGAGGCGGCGCAACAGGGGTACCCCTCCCGCTGGGCGCATTATCCGCCTCCCTGCTCTTCTTCTCCTCCTCCTTGAAGTAGTCGTCCATAAAGTTATTGTTCCCGCCGTGATGCCTCTCCTTCTTCTTCCTCGTCGTCGCCGTGCCCGCAGGAGGCGGCGGCGCCGCGGCACCCGCGTCCATCATTTGCGCAGGGACCAAGAAGTCACCCCCTGTCGGAGGAGGAGGAGGTGCGCCGAGACCAGGCGTGGCGGGCGAGAAAAGATTCTGCTGCACCTCGCCTACGGGGCCCGCGTTCCCGTACAGCGCGGCGGCCGGGTCGGCCTTCTCCCCGCCAGCGTCGAACATCATCTCGCCCGGCGCGTCGACGGGCTCGTTCAGCGGCGCAGGTAACCTGTGCAGCGCACCGTAGCCCAGCACGCACCCGAGCGCGCCTTCGCCACCCCACTCGCGCGTCGGCTGGATCGTCACCTCGCGCGTGACGTCGTACTCGTTGTTGTACACGTACAGGCGCAGCGGGCGACCGATATGGTCCTCGACGAGCTCGCTTAGCCCGCCCTCGCCGTGGAGGGCGCCCTCGGGGCTGCCGAGAATGTAGTCGCCGTAGGGGAGGAGGCCCGCGCCGTCGGCGGGGGAGTTTGCGGCCACGTCGAGGACGTGCCAGATGTTGGCGGCGACGGCGAGGGGGGTCCACTGCAGGGAGAGGCCGAGGGAGGCGGTGTCGTGGGGGACGAGGGCGTGGAGCTCGCGAGTGCGTTGGCCCTTTGCGGACCAGAGGCCTAGGGAGACGGAGCCGCCTGCGCAGTTGCGGACTTCTTGGGCGAAGAGGCTTGGGTCGGGGTTGTCCTGGTGTGGAGGGGCGGCTTGTTAGTGTTTTGTGTCTGAGATGGGATGTATACTAGGTCGCGAAGATTACGTACGATGGGCCGGCCATTGATACCGATGATGAAGTCAAACCAAGGCTCGACGTTGAGTTCGAGATTCGTGTTGCGAAGCACCTGGAAACCGAAGGAGCCCTGGTTATTCTGCTGGGTTGGTTGCTGCCCGTCCAGGCGGGACATGAAGCGGTTCAGCGCATTGAACATGGTGATGCGCTCGACGCTCGAGCTGAGTTATCTTCTTGTGTCGTGTTGTGTTTGTTGAGAACGGGAATTTCGGTATGTAAGCTCGAGATCGGTAAGTATTGAGGTCTGTGGTGGCTATTTACTCGGTGTTTGTCGTTGCGAGCATTCCATTCGTTCCTACTTGGAACAAGCTGTCATCCAAGGTCCCCCGTCAGCCTTGCAGATGATCCAAGCTTCTTCCCACACTAGTGGGGTCACCAAGTGGGACCTGACTTTTTAGCTTCCTTTTGCTTCAGCCTCGTTCATCTCATTTTCCATCACTGGGCGACTTTCTCTTATAAGTCTCAACATGTGATATTGTCTCGATGGGTCTGATCAACTAGACTCTTAATCCATAGAAATCTTCCTGTTAACAAAGGGAACTGGGATTGACTTTACCTTCCACTTATGCATCACCACCAAAATGAAGGCGGCCACCAGACTCCCCCTAACGGATGAGTGCCATCACTACAAGTCCAAAGCAGAAGTGCCTTGGGATCTTCAAAAGCAAGCCAAACCCTCTCCTTTCGATCAAAGATCACATCGCAACAGAAGCTAATCAGATATCTAGATACTTTTCCCAGCGCTACTCCCTCTTCTCCTGGTACGACGAGGGCGTCTACCTCACAGATAGCGCCTGGTTCGGCGTGACCCCCGAACCCGTCGCAAACCAAGTAGCAAACGAAATGTACCACACCGACGCCTCAAAACGCGTCCTCGTCGACATCTTCGGTGGCGCCGGCGGCAACACCATCGCCTTCGCCCTCTCGGCCCGCTGGGACCGCGTCATCTCCATCGAGCGCGACGCCGCCACCCTGGCGTGCGCCCAGCACAACGCAGAGCTGTACGAGGTCGCGGAGTACATCACCTGGATCCACGGGGACTGCTTCGACTACCTCCGCAAGCTGAGGGAGAGCCCCGAGGAGCTGAGCGAGGAGTTGAGGGTGGACATGGCCGAGACGGTGGTCTTTGCTTCGCCGCCTTGGGGTGGACCGGGGTACCGGACCGCCGAGGTGTTTGATCTGAGCAAGATGGAACCGTATAATCTGGACGACCTGCACGAGGCCTGCAAACCCATGGATCATGCGCTGTATCTCCCTCGAACAAGTGATCTGAGACAGGTGGCGAAATTAGCCCCGGAGGGGGAGAAGCTTGAAGTAGTGCAGTATTGCATGGAAGGGGCGAGTAAGGCAATGGTGGCATTCATACCGGGAACGTTGAGTACAACACAATCAAAACCGTAATGAACATTTCTTCTTGTTCTAGCTCTTTCACTAAGGGCCACACTCTAACACAAGCAAAACCTGCTTTTACAACGCCTTGACAACGCTACGTTCATCGAACAAATCCTTCAATACCCCCTGAACACAAAACTCCCGGTCTAGTGGCGCCATCGCGTACGTCGACTCGAAAGCGTAGATACTGAGCTGCCCAAAGAACGGCCGTAGGATCTTGCCCACGAGCTCGTCCTTTCTATCAATGCTCACTTCATCATTGATGCCGCCAGGTCCAAGCAGTGGTCGTCTATGGGAGCTGCTCGTGGCCAAGTGCGCCGCAGGGTTGCTACCCAGCGAAGAGCTGACACCCATAGTGCCAAGCTCCTCTGCAAGCTCATCGACAAGTGCAACAGGCTGATAGTTGCTGGATCGATACACAGCGTCAATGGTGTCCGTGACGAAGAGCCACTCATGAAGCTGGAAGTCATCCGGCGCAACGCAAATGAGCAGGTCTAGCAACTTGCAGGCTTGTAGGATAGAGATGTTGTTGTAGGTATCAGATGCGGTGCTGTGATCGGCAGCCACGACAGACGCGATGGCTGCATGAAGTTCGGCGTTGATAATCGGCCATAGCATAGCCAGGTGGATAGCACTGGTCTTCAGCACAAGTGCGCGGACAAGCATGAAGATCTCCGCTCTTGTTGTAGAGGAAGGCGAGGACGTCGCCGTGGCGCCGAGAAGCTCCACTACTTTGTCAGTGATGATGGGAAGCTCTGTGACAAATGCGTCCTCCGTAGCTGCGAGGACTAGCGACGCAGTGCGACGAAGGTTGAGCTGCGTCTTCCGATCTGCCTCCAATCGAGCGGAAGTGGCACCAACACCAAACACGATGCCGGCCGTGGTGGGCGGAGTCATGCGGGTCAGCAGCTCAGGCATACGTTCCTTGTCACTGACGGTCCATTGTCTAAGCAACGGCAACCAGTCGCTTCGGACGAGCTCAATGCTTGAGCTGAAGAACCGAGCATCGTTGAACGCGTCTCCAACGTCCTTCTTCCACGTTTTTTGGTTATTGGGTAGCCTGGACAGTTCTTGTAGTAAGACAAGTGTGTTCTTGGACACAGTATCAGGGAATGCCTTCGCTCTGAAAGCTGGATTGATGACATTTGTTGAAATTGTACCGGCTGCGGACAGCACACGGTCCGTTTCGACTAGGATCTTGGGAAGGTTCGGCACGATTGAGGCCAAGATTGCGATCACATCCTCGGCTCTATCGAGGACACTGACCAGCACAATCGTGGGGGCGCGGCGAACACCGTCGCGGTTCTTTTCTGACTTGTCGTTTGGGGCCGTATCTGAGAACGTCAGGGGCTTGGTTGTGAAGATCGCCGTTAGGAGCCGGAGGAATAGATCCTGTCCTATTTGTTAGTATGTTCTCTATAGCATGTGTTAAGGTAATAATGCTTACCCCAAGCTCGCGTCTCATCTTCCGCTGCTCCCCGAAATTGGTGTTGTCGACCTTTTCGCCCAGGATAGCCGCGAACTCCAACAGACTTGGTAGTGTCTGTCTGTGTGGGAAAGGATTTGTGAGCAGATCACGCAGGAACGCCATGCAGTCGAGCCAAATCTCGTCCATTGCGTCGTCCTCCAGCGAGCGGGCATATTCAACCAAGAATGTGACAAGGTCAATGTCTTGGAGAGATGTTGTCAACGTTGATTTTCTTGAAGCGTCCAATGCCCCGGGGTTCGTTCTGCTGTAAATAGCATTGAAGATGGCAGGGATAGTGTGCTTTGGTCGTGAACCATCCAACGCTGGTAAGAGGTTGAATACTTCGGATTGCGGTACAGGTGTTGTGATATTGATAGAGCCCCGCCAGATTTCGATGACTGTCTCGAGACACTCCAAGGTCTCTGCTGTGAAAAGGTGCTCTAGCAGTCGTCTTGCCCGGTTTCTCATTCGAAGAGATGTGTAGTTGAAAGACGAAACAGATGTCAAGTCCTGAGCATTGATATCGCCCCCTTGGCCCCAGGACCAAATTGTGAAGCAAATGCGAACAGCATCTGCGAACGCAAGGTGCACCGTGAGTCTATCATTTGCGGTGGCACTCCGCGCTTGTGGGGCATCCGAGGTGAAGACACCGGATACCATGGTGCCAAAGAATCCCGATGGCTGCTGATCCGGACCCTTCACAACTTGCGTTCTGGCCTCTTCAATCAGAAGTCGCTCGTGTGCCCGGGCCAGTACTTGCTCCAAAGCGTTGAGTAACGAGATCAGTGTAGACTCTGGCGCATTCCGGTCATCCTTCTTTGAATTGCCGTTGTCTCGGAATATGGATTGTAAGTCACTGAAAGTGTTGGAGACTTGTCTACATAAAGTCTCCACAAGAGGAATGAGAACCTGGAAGATGGTGTCGGAGTAGAACGGTAAGCATTCCGTCAAGAAGCTGACCCAACTGTCGAGAACACTGCGACTGCTGGGAGAGCTTAAGCCAGCCTGGAGACACTTGAGCAAGTTGGGAGGCGGTGACGTCGGCTTGGCCTCTGACTGTGTCGATACTCTAAGGCTCTTGCTCGGTTCAAGACTCAGCTTTCTCTTCTCCGATGACGGAGAAGCAGGTACATCGGAAATGATGATGTCTCGGAGTTTCAGTGCATCGAACACGACGTCCAGCAGAAGAACCTGAACATAGGGGTCGGGTCCAGCGAGCGATTGGAGGAGACGCTCGATGAGAACATTCTCGAGATGGAGGCTTCCCAGGGGTTCCGCATAGGGGTTCAGGAGAATTTGGTGCATGACGGTCAAGGCATAGCGATGAAGTTGAGTTGCTCGGACTCGGATGGTTTCGTCTGCAGGTTCGTTGTTGCCAGCGATGCACCGTAGACAAACGTGGATGAATACCTCTTGCATTGAGATGTCACCTTCATGACCAGCTGTTACGGGTTAGCATCAGGTACCTTCAGTCAGGATTTCCTACTTACTCATCTGCGCGACATCCGGATGCCCGCCATCCACGGTGATCGTTGTAGAAGCCAAAACAGCCCAGATCACGTCTGGCGCCCATCGGAAAACATTCGACAGAGTTCTCAGGTAGTAAAGGCAAAGATCCAGATCGTCTTCAGCCGTGAACGTCGTTGAATTGGTCGAAGTTGATGCCGATCCAATTTCGTTACTCGCTCTAAGGGATTTTAATGCAGAAAACTTCCTCACGAAAAGCAAGAAGAGTCTATCGTCGTCAGTAAACACTCTGGGTCAATGCCTCTAAAGACGGGCAAACCTACTTATCGATACCAACCAAACTATTCAGCCATCCCTTGACAGTCATGAACAACTGGGTTCGTTCATCCAAAAGGGCATCGAGCATGAGAAAGAGAGGTCGCGTCAACATGACATCGTAGTTCTCTGACCCAGCCAGCCGGATCTGTGGAGGCTTCTCGGTCATGGGTGTTTTTGAACCTCGCCTTTCAGCACTGGAATCCTGCAACGTATGAGACCAAAGCACGCTGAACCTGCGGCCAGCATCGGCGGGACGTGATGCGAAGGACCCCTGAACGTCATTCTCGATAATGAGGCTGGCCAAGGCAGCCTCTATATCTCGATTATGTGATGTGAGAGCAGTCTGAAGCTGCCACAATGATCTAACAGTCTCGACGTGGTACTTTGGTTCTGAAGCTGACAGAAACTCCCAAGCTTGTTGGACGAGTGGCGTGACAAGTTCGGTTAGGTTTGGCACCTCTATGCGCTCTGCAGAGTAAAGATGGGCGGAGAGGTACAGAATTGAGTTGAAGGAGGTGAAAGATAATGTGCTTGTGTGATTCAAACGCTCGTGAAGACAAGAGAGGAGGGACGTCGTGTCAAGCTGGTACGTAGTCGGCACTTTGAGTAGTAGGGCGGTCAGAATCCTCCCTTTGGCGCCTAGTTCGGACCCTGCTTCGGGGTTCTTCAATCCTTCGCAGACCAGCAAGCCGGACTTTTGCAACAGCAATTCTCCAACCTCGATAGGCGAGAGTGGAACATGGACGGCATCGAGATTTCCTTGCTCGTTGATATAGAATGCCTTGATTCGTTTCAAAAGTTCGACGGCAGGAAGTGAGGCCAGAACACCAGCCTCCATTGTCCTCTTGGACTTGCTGCCATCTGAAGACGGGAAGGCTCGATCCGGAATAAGGTCCAACACAGCTAGAGCAATGTGCAATGCCTCGTCGGCAGTCTTTTGCGACGACTTTATGGGAGAGTTCTGCTGTCTTTCTCTCGTGTCCTCTAGCATGCAGATAATCGAGAGAGCTGTAAGAGGCGCATGAATAGTGATCATTTCCTCCTCGCGGACATTGAAGTTTGCCAGGATGAAATTGACCAAATCCAACTTGTCGAGCCGTTCTTTTTCTGCAAGGTTTCCTGGTCCTATAGCCTGCGCTAAGAGACTGACAATCTCGCCGTAAATCAGACCGCTCTCGACACCATCGAAGAAAACGCTGGCGCTGCGGAAGACTTCGTTGAAGTCAGCTTTGCTGGGTGCATGGTCTCTGTACTGCCGGACGCTGTTGACAATCGGAAGGAAAACCTCAGGAACTACCAGCCCGCCAATTTCCCATCGATCCATGAGCGACAAGCATATTCTGTAAGGTCTCGCTCTCTCTGCTGGGCTCGAATCGCGGTCGACATTGATCATGCTCAATAGCGCCCTGGTTAAAGGCTGGAGCCCATGGTCTTCAAAGTAACTCGTCTTAGACGCAAAGTAGGAGTTATGATGGTCCGTGGAAGATGGAGACTCGATACCGCTCTCACTTTCCCCGGGTCCAGGGTCCGGGCCTAGGAACCATGCCCAAAGCCTTCGGTTAAGACTCATATCTCTCCGGATGACAACACCAGCCGCCGCACGCAAAAGAAGCTCCAAGTCGCCTGGTTTGACATTCGTCTGCAACACCTTGGAGTGCAAGGGAAGGTGGGTGACCAAGAGATCTAGGAATCCTCGCTGGATGAGGAGTTGCTCGTCTGCAAGCCCAGCAGCAAAGCAACGTAAAAGCAATCCAGGTTCTGGAGAGGTGACCATGTGTGCGAGTTTTGCCGAATGCTCGTCTTCCTGGACGCCATTCTTGCCTGGTTTCCCTGGTAAAGAGGTTTCGCCTAATTTGGGCAGGTTCCTCACAAGGTATGCTAGCGCCCCAGCTCTCCGACTTGATCCTGTGATAGAGGCCAAGAAGAAGCATTGCCAGAAAAAGTCATCTCCTGATGAATGTGGTCCATCCAATTCGTCGCTGCCTGCGGGTCGGATCGCGGTCTTGAAGCTCTCCATCAATCGCAACGTTCGTTCAAAGTCCTCGCTAGTTTCGTCCTCGAGGCCAGGTAAAAGGGCCAGAACAACTGATTTCATGGCTGGCCGAAGAGACCGGGGGTCTATGTCTAAAAAGTGGCGTTCAAGAATGTCGAGAAAGGGGGATCGGACGGATAGAGAGGCAAACGAAAGAGTCGACGCCAGGCCAGGGAAGTACAATGGTAAATCTTTGGATAGCCCATCAGTGCCTATGGTTGCGAATATGTAGCTGTAGACTTCGAGTGCTTTTTGGTGCACGCCGGACGGGAGGGAGGGGTTGAGACATTGCGACAGGCGTTTCGCGACGATGGCTTTCGAAGGGATAGTCGTGACCGACGGGTGTCGGGCTTGCAGTGCCTGATGAGTACGATCAGTCTCTCGTCGTTTTGGACATCGGTTCGCCATCGTGAAAAAGACTCTTACCTTGAGGAGGCGATTCAGGAAGGAAATGTAGTCAGCCCATTCCTGTAAGGCCGTTTCAAACAGAGTAAGGGCCCTTTCAACACCAGAGGCGTATTTGCGGTAATGCTTGTCCTTGGTCGGTGCTTCCTCTGTCACATTGAATCAATACATAAAGTCTTCCCAAATTCAAAGACAAATCGCTTACCAGCTCCGAGCTGGTTTCTCCATTGACGAGGAAGAGGAGACTCGCGGCCTGAGCTCTCTGGGGAGACAGACCGACGGCCAGAGCCAGGCTCAAGGGCCATGATTGCTGAGAATGGGCGTTGATTGAACGAGTGAGTACATCAGTCTGTTCTTATGGTCTTGTAAGGACGGTATCGCATCGCTGCCTAGCCTTGGAGAATCAAGCTGGCGTCGGTAGTCGTCGCATGCAGTGATCGTGAACAGGGTTTAAAGAGCCCAGTATTGCTTGAGCTCGAAAGGCTACCATGTCTCCTTCCAGACGACAGGTGTACAGTGGGGTGGCACCCTGACAGCTCCCAAGCTTCCCATTGGGCAGACTAGTTTAGCGACCGTTCTCGCCTGGCGAGGCTGGCACAACACTCTCCATCAACGCCGAGATAGGACAAAGCGCAACGTCATTGAGCATTGGATTTGGGGTGCACCTAGAAATTGTGGGCTGTATGCGTTCTGTCGCTTTTCCACCTTGATTGGACACTCCACCACTGAGCCTCACGATATGAGACACATCTTTCAGCACTAGAGCCAAAACACTTGATGGAAACTGGTATATTGCGCCCGGTCATATCAGTTACTAGGTAGTGTGCATGCATAATGATCTGGTCGACAGTATGGTTCAGTCCCTGCCTTCCTTGGCTTGGTTCTTGATCATTCTTGAGATTCCCCTGCATTTTTACCAAGTGCACACACAACCTCGTGCAGCAAACGGCATTACTTTTATCTAGATAATCAGCTGCCAGTGTATTGCATCTGCTGAAGTAAGCTGTCAAAGTCCGGAATGTTTTCTCCGGCAAGGGAGTTTCCGCTCGGCCATGGGATTTGCAAATTCCCATGTTGCTCCCTCCTCTGGGGGCATTTGGCCTAGCTCCGGTCCCAGGTCAGGCGAGCAAGTGGGCCGAGACAGGCTCTGATTAGCGGACCGTTCCCACTAAGGCACTTTACGAAGAGGCTGCCGCACCACTAGATCTCGGCGGCCCCTCCTACGCATCATCAGCAGGTCTGCGCTAACTTGGGACGATTTTCGTCCTTATCCCATCGGGTTCCTCTTTCGCTCCTCTTCCCGTGCCGTCTTTAAACCTCACGTTCTCAACTTACCAGCCTACCTTTACCCTAGGTGAGGTCTCGAATGCCAGTCATGGCCTCTTGAACCTGGTTGGCGACCCAAATTCCAGATAAAGTCAAGAATCTACTCTACTTCTAGGTAGTCTGCAACATCGCCGCGCTTCTTCCCACTTCCCGACCACCTAGCTGAAATGCTCCCGCCATCGCAATCATGGGCGAGGACCACGAAAACGGCCCCAGCGAGGAGCAACCTCCCCCTCTGCCTCCACGGCCGTCGATGGAATCGAACGACTCGATAGATTCGAGAATGGCCATGGCAGCCGCGACTACCGCCATTACACCTCTCGATATCCAGACCCTGTCTTTCCCAGATGGTTCGCGCGGCACTTTCTCGACCACAGGCAGCAGGGCCGTTTCAACCCCAGTACAGTCCTCGAGCGGACAAGCTACTCCAACGAGGACGCTGGGTGAGGGCGAAGATTCTATGAGTATCGCCAGCTTCTCCCCGACCCTGCGGCCGCCCAACGACATCGCAAGCCTATTGATGGGGGAGTTCAATAAGAGAAGTCCGGCATGGAACCTCCTCAGGTCGCAATCGGCAACTGTGCCACCCTTCGAAACCTTAAGGATGGATAACATAACCCGTAATCTGGCTGGGTTCGAGCACGAGTTCGACGGCCTACCCGACGAGGCCGACACGAGTTTCAAAGACGAAGATCGAGTCACCATGTGGAAGGCAAAGTTGAAGCACTACATGATCCTTTCATCGGCGGGCAAACCCATCTACAGTCGTCACGGAGACCTGGGGCTGATCAACTCGTCCATGGGTGTCATTCAAACCCTCATATCTTTTTATGAAGGGGCTAAGAACCCCTTGTCCGGCTTCACCGCTGGAACTACGCGATTTGTTGTTGCAACGCAAGGGCCCCTCTACTTCGTGGCCATCAGTCGGCTCGGCGAAAGTGACTCGCAGCTACGAGCGCAACTCGAGGCTCTGTACATGCAGATCCTGTCGACACTGACCTTGCCCACGCTGAAAAACATCTTTGTCCATCGACCATCGTCCGATCTTCGAAAACCACTCGAAGGAACTGAGCCCCTGATTTCGTCCCTTGCCGATAATTTCACGAAAGGCTCCCCATCAGCACTGCTTGGCGCCTTGGAGTGTCTCAAGCTGCGCAAGTCCCAGAGACATGCCATCAACAATGCCTTCCTCAAGCAGAGGACAGACAAGCTTCTGTACGGCTTGATTGTAGCCGGTGGTAAACTGGTCAGTGTTATTCGTCCGCGTCGCCACTCTCTGCACCCAAGCGACCTCCAACTCATTTTCAATATGCTATTCGAATCGGGTGGCATCAAAGCCGGCGGCGGAGAAAATTGGATTCCCCTGTGCTTGCCGGCCTTCAACAATCGCGGCTACCTGTACATGTACGTCAGCTTCTTCGACGGTGTCGACGGCGAGCAAGCCACGGGGCAAGAGGCGCCGGTACACAAGGATGAAGAACTCGCCATCATCCTCATCAGCCCGGACAAGGAGTCCTTCTTTGAGCTTAAGCAAATGCGTGATAACGTCGCGGCTTCTCTGGCCAAGTCGGGCCATCTCTCACTTATACAGACCGCGGCGCGTGCTGGACGGCCAAAAACCACAGACATTGCTCCTGGTGGTCAAATATCGCACTTCCTCTACAAGTCCCGTGCGAACGTGCAGTTCAGCATGTCCGCCCTCGACCCCGTATTCTCCTCCCTGATGGCCCGTCGCCGCCTCATGGGCCTATATCATCAACTGCACGCTGCCGTCCACGCGAAACACTCCCATATGCGTGTTCTACATTCCGTCTCCGAGGATGCTACTTCTTTAGCCTGGATTACACCAATATTCGAATTTTACTGCGTAGCCGGCCCCAACGTGAGCCGTGCCGTACTTACCCAAGGCGCCAACAAAGTTATCCAGTGGGCCCGTCGCGAGGAGGAACGGGTCTTCATTATTGGCGGAGGCGTATTCTGATCCAGAGAGAAACGAGTTGACCCCTTGAATATTCGGGTACGGCTCATGCGCTTGGACTGATTAGCTATTAGCTATTAGGAATTACAGGAGCTGACCCTCAGTGGCCATGCTGACTGAGAGAGAAAGATTCTCTCGACAAGCTACTTGGGTATCAATACAAAGATGACTCTGCAGTCAAAGCCATCTATATCGTGGTCCACCACGCCTCTGGGATCTTTGTGAGCCGAACAGTCGCCAGCGTCGAACGTGATTCACACTCCGCCACCGCTGTGATATCAGCCTCGATTCGATCCATGCCCTTCCTGTCCGAGTCCGCTTCCAACTTTTTTCCACAAGAGCCGCTCGATGACTCCCTGCCCATGACAGCAGCAGCAGCAGCAGCAGAACCCAACTCTCTATCCTCTTGCCACTCCGCCAGCTCAACCGCAAACCCCAACTCATCGCCACAGATCCGACACCTCGCCCTCCCCTTCCCCTTCCCCTTCCTGTCCTCCTTCTCCCTGCCCTTCCCGCCGAATAGCCGACGCAGCAAATCGACCGACCGCGCCGCGAACCCGGCCATCTTCCTCCTCCGGCGTCCACGCTTCTGGCGACACCCACCGCTCTGGTGGCACCACGGCACCTTGGGCAGCACCAGGAGCTCCTCCTTCTCAGCCTCTTTCTTTTCCTTCTTCGCCTTCCTCTCTTCTTTGCCCTTCTTCAGCTCGGGCGGGAACACGCCAACGGGATCAATCGGCGTCGGAGGCGAACGCCGAGGAGCCTCGGGTTGAAGAAAGATACCGGGAGCATCGTGGCCTCCATTCCTACTGCCCCCTCGTCGCCCATTCATCCATCGAGCGTCGCCGCCCCACGGACTACCAGACAACAACGCCACGGAGTCTCTCTTCTTCCTCTTCTTGTTCATCTTCTTCTGCTGCTTCTCCACCTCCTTCTGCCGAATCTCCTTCTCCTTCTTACGCTTCTCCGTCTCCATCTCCTCGGCCTTCTTCTTCTCCTCCTCGGAGGGCGCGGTACTGCTCTCCCCCTCCTCATCAAACTCCCTCACCAACTTGCGGACCGTCATCATCACCTCGGTCCGCTCTTCACCACCACCGCCCGACTCGGACGAGTAAACCGACGACAATGACTGCGGTGACACAGACAAAGACGTCTTGTCATCGAGAGGGTCACCCGCGTCGGCAATATCCGCCATGACGCTATCCTTGCGCTCTATGGTGTCATCCGCATCCACGCCATTGCCGGCGCGACGATCCTTGACGATGTACTTTGGTTTATATTCCAGGTGGAAGAGTTGGTCCCCGTCAAGACAAGTATGGTGCCCCGCCGCGGAAGACGAACGCGACGACGAGAGGTGTTGAGTCGGATTCTCGAAGAAGGAAGGATGTTGGATGACCAGCGGGAGACGGTCTAGAGGTGACCTGAGGTCCTTCATCTCTGACAGGGAGGAGATCATTGTCGGGCTTTTTTTGGGATTGTTTTGTTGGAGTCAGAGAAGGGGAATGATAATGTCAATGGAATGGTTTTTCTGGGCTACGCTCCGAGTCCGGTCGGCGAGGCTTGATGGAGCTTGGTAGTGATATTTCCCGTAGAACCGTCGGAGGAGCTGATGTTTAAGGCTGATTCAGCTACAGCTGGATGTTGATGTAGCTATATGTGGAGCCGAGGAAGCTGTCGATAGGAGTTGGATAGTAAAGCCGATGATGAAGCTATTGACGAAGTTACCGATATGCCCGATGGTGAGGCTGATGTAGCTACAGGTATAGCTAGGTGTAGCTATTGGTGAAACGAATGGCAATGCGTAGCGAATGTTCAAGTCTAGAGACGACTTTTCGATTTGTATCACGATAGTTTCTAACGAGTGTCGGTTGAACGAGCGGTATGGTGGAGGACCTTAACGAATGTGCGATGGTCGCGTGGACAGTATGTACCGAGGAAACCTTCACATCAATAGATTCCCGTGGGGATAGCTCGGTTTTGTGATGGCCGGGCATGAAGCCATGAGAACCTTCATGGTCAATCAGCCCCTCCGTCATGTATCCCGAACATGGCCATACATGATACGGTAAGGTCAGCATCATGATGCAAGCCCTCCAATTCTCGCTTAGCGCCTCCTAATCACAACGAAATGTGTTAAATCATATTGCATTTTATTCATTCTGTGAACCTGACCCTGATCTGGTCAAGCCACTTCACGATATCTCGTTCTCAACAAACCCGCCATCACCTATTACGTCCCAACCAACCGCACGTATCATCTACTCTAGCCCGGGTCCATCACTTCGCTCATACCCCTCCAAAAAACAGCTATAAGTCTTTTTCCCAAAGAGTTGATGTTCTTGAGAATCAAAAGCAAGAAACGCACCCAATGACGATAATAATGACTCCAACATTTTCTCCTTGACAGTTAAGAACTGAATTCGCTTTCGTTTCGCCGGCCCTTGACACAGATGGAGACAGCTTGCCGGACCCATCTCTTCATCTTCCTTCGTACTTGCTTCGAATGACCCGGGGTGGCCGTGGCCCATTCACTATGTACAACTGTCGCGTCAGAGTTCTTCGAGCCGGCCAGACCGGTTGGTTGGGGTCGCCTGCCAATGTGCTTGTTTGCACGCTCTCGAAGGTTAAAACATGATTTGGTGATGCGAAGTCTGAGATTCGACAGCTTTTTCTTGAGGATCCTCGGCCGGAAAAAAGTCAAATCAGAGCTGAAGCTTCGAGAATCGCTGAGGTCAAATCCATCAGTGGACGCACTCAACCTATAGAGGTTCGTGTCAACTGGGTGCGCCAGAGGGATGTCACGTTCATGCAGGTGCCCATCTCTGGAGTACCTTGCTGTTGGAGAGACACGGGCCGGTAGATTTTCCCCATCACTTGGTGTGAGCTGTACATATCGTCTTCCTTTTCGCCGGTAAGCCATGCTGCCTTGACGTTCCTCATGGAGCACTGGGGTGAAAAAGTCCTTGGCTTGGTGAGCCGGTAAGTCGGCAAGTATGCTCTGTTTGACACTGGAGCGACGTCTGACTGTGCCGGTCTGGTCTTCCGGGATTGTTTCCACATCCAAGGCCAGTCGAGACGCTTTGAGTCGAAGTTTTCGCTTCGATGGGCTTGGAACCACAGTCACCTTCATTTTCGGACTCGGTGCATCATGATCCGCCGGTTTGTGCTCTCTTTTGGGTTGGATGACTTCGAGCTCAATGCTAGCTCGGAAAGACTCATGGTCTTCCACATCGGAATGTGCAGTAATTCTAGGACTCGACCGTGGAGTTGCAAGGATTTCGAGCTGAAAGGGTGAAAACTTGACTGGAAATCGCAAATCGTCCCCAGATGCCCCTGACACTCGCCTCAGTTGAGCTTGCGCTTCCTTGGGGAGGGAGGGCAATGCCTTCATCAAGTGCGGGACACTGCTGCTTGTACTCAAGAAACGGTTCGTAGGACTTGGCGTCGAGGAGAGGAGAAGATTGTCCGCTTTGGAGGCTGGTGGCGCTGTATGACTTCGGAGACTTGCTGTGCTGATTCGAGCAAGCGCTCGGTTCCTGCGATGGCCTCTGAAGAAAGGCCTCCACTGAAGGTCAGGATGGGTTGCGCCATTTGCGGCAGACTCATTCACCATATTTTCCCCCTCCAGGGGGTGATGATGCTCCATTTCAGCTTTGAGATCTTTCGGCTCATCTACATCGACCTCGTGAAGTCCAGTCGAGTCTTCATCCTTGCTCATGAACGGTGACTTGGCAATACGCTCGAATGACGAGACCAATGCCGCAAGGTCGGATAGGCCAGGTTCAACCGAATGGCGTAAACTCGAGCGGAGAAGCGCCGCGAGGCCACTGTGAGACGGGGCTCTTCTGGATAGCCAATCCCGATTCAACAGCTCTAGTTGCAACGTACTGGGTTCGTTGGGGCCTGGGATGGTTTCGTCCGCACTCTTGAAATGGGATTCAGACAGTGCCTCCGTTGCATGTTCCACAGCGGGATGGGAAGCATCAGCGTCCGCTTTCGTTGTGTGGCCTTCATTCCCTTGCTCATGGCCTCGAGACGGATTAGCATAGCCTTCCGCATTTTCTTCATCGTCGATTTCGTTACGTCCGATGTTTTGAGGCTTTGGAGTCGTTTGAGATCGCTGGAAAGCCGCAGTATCGACGGTCTGTGAACAAGGTACAAACATGTTCAAATCGTTATCAACGTCGACAGGACGAGAAGCCGATGTCCCATCAACTTCGAACGGAAATTGTTCCAGCGTCGGAGGGGCGGTTCTAGAGCTCAAGCGCTGTGAAGGTAACGTTTCGATGTCATTGGCAGGTTTCTTGTCCAAGGCTCGACAGTCATCACCGGACGAATCGCTAGAGTCCTTCACAGATATGTCGATGACAGCATCCAGACGAGCCTTCGTTTCGTCTCGAAGCACTAAGGCTCTGATAAGGCTCGATGCTCGCTGAGGAATCGGAGCTAAAGGCAGCGCCAAGGTAGAATCCCGAGGATCTGTTTGGCGTTCCGGGGTTTCAAAAGCTTCGGTGTAGTCGTAGTAGAAAGATCCTGCGGGGCGAATTGTGCGTGACAGATTGGGTTCCGAGTTTGAGGGTGATCTGTAGTACATCTCAATGACCGAAGTCAGGCTTGAGGATCTCGCACTATGATCCGTGGATGGTCGTCGTGGTCTGCTCGCAAGCTCGTTACCCCACGGGTTATGGTACCCACGATACCCAAGAGCGGATCCAGTGGGCGACACGAAAGAGCTGGAATGCGGTAGAGACGGCATGGATTGGTTGATGCCGCCGCGAAACGCATTGGGAGGGCCAAATCGTTGCGGTTGTGGAAAGGTTGGCTTATACGAGCCATGCACAGTCCTCTGATAACTAATGAGCTCCTGTTACGCTACGCTTTGTGGAGGGCCATGAGTGCTTACATATGAGATTCGATCTATTTCGACCATCCTACTGTAGTCAACAAGTCCATTCTCCGTAAGAGCCGGCGAAGATGGCCGAACGCCAGGGCGTTTCAGTCGAGTTGGGTAGGGAAACGGGGAGCGTGGTCGTTGCAAGATGCCGCTGCTCGAATGGCTTTGGAGAGTACCAGATGACTTGTTACTGGACAATTTCCGAGAACCACATGTGGTCAGGGAGTACGAACGCTGGTACGGCCCATCGATTTTGGGGGAGAATGAGCTGGAGAAGGAGGACGGAGGGCCTTCTGAGCCATACATGGAGATGATTTCTGAATTGGTGTCTCTGTCCGAGCTGTTCCATCGGCGGCCGGCTCCAGAGATGGTACGATGGCTGGCACGAGACTCAGATCTGAAGATTGTGTTAACATCGAGTCCGGTCCGTGATCTTGCGCATTGGTGTGTTGTAGCCGCTGGAGCTATTGGCTTGATGCTGAAGATGCCTATGTCGCCTGTTTCCGTTGTGGTCTTGAGCATGCTCTCAAGAGGACCGGGCGACGGAAGTAAACTAGCATTCTCGTTCACGCTTCTCAACGGTCGACGCGGCAGACCATATCCAATGGGTGGTCGAGCATGGGACTTGTAGCTGCTGCGAAGCGAGCCATGGCTGGCGGAGCGACGTTGAGCGTGAATGTTCTCCATTCGGAGAGACTTTGACCAGGTCGTGGCACGGGTAGATGGTAAAATGAAGTATCTCTACTTAACAGACACAGCAAAATCGTCGGTCACTGAAAGAGAGATCCTAAAGAGTCGACATGAAGCTATGTTGAGGCCGGCAGGCTGGCATGTTTGGGCATTGTGTCGAGCAAACATTTTTGGCAGAGTCGGCAGCGGAGTGGACGTCAGTTGACCTTGACTCCTTTGCGAAGTCAAAATAGGAAGGGACGACGATGCCGTCAACGCAGGTATGCTCATCTGGTTCGCCATCGCAAGAGAGCACCTACCTCGCGATGATTTGAACCCACAAGGAAGGCACTCCTCCAAGTACGTCCCTCATCTTGTCTTATAGGGAGCCTCCTTCCCCAGTCTTATTTGTATGGAGGAGGAGAAGGCCTTTGCTTAAAACTGCAACGTGAAAAGTCGCGTTCTCAGAGGATTCGGCTCAAATTTAGACATGATCGTGGCTAGCGAGATGAGATGTTGAAAGGGAAGGCGATTCAGCCTGCTATTCGAGTCCATCTGGAACCATAGACCTTCTCTTGCCAGTCCTGCAAGCAAACCTACCTTCTAGTTGAGGCCGGCAAAAGTAAGAAGACAGAACTAAACCTAGAAGCTTACATTAGACATTCATCGTCATGTGCCATCCGTGCACAATGTGTACTGCGTAGATGAAGTTTCCAGGCCTGAGGACGACAGAGAAACGACCATACAGGCTTTGGACTGTCTATTTGTAGATTGTACGCATCTAAACTCATGAAAATCGAAGGGGTGATGAACAGTTGAGTCGCTGAACCTGGCAATTTTGAGGGCACGATGACTTGATTAAGGTAGGCTTGCCCTGTAGTGGCACTTGCCTGTTTAGGTAATCATCTTGAGGATCAGTAGGTTCATGTGGTGAGCAATTTCCTGGGCGAAATTCGACAGACCGATGCGAATAGAACACTATGCTCATGTTCTTTGCTGGGTAAGGTAGATAAATGACATCTGTCCTTTTCGCTTTTCAGCCTCATTGATCGTTGAACGAATCAGTGACGCGACAAATAGTTCGCGAGACAATATACGGAAATTGGAATACGATGCCGACGACGGCGCTCCAGCCAGCATGTGTCTTGTCTAACCATTTACTTAGCACAAACCATGAGACGGATTCTTAAAGCTTCTTCGACAAAACCCCACTCGCGGCGGAGCGGCCGGGTCGGAGGCAAAGATGAGATGGAGAGTTTGGGGCGACACGGAGCATGTCAGCCGCTGCGCTGTTCGGGACACGGTTCCACTTTGTAGGCGGCGAAGCAAAGGGGCAGGACGGAGTAGCATTCTGGGAGTTCTTCCGTAGAGGCGAAATAACGAAATGCGTTTGCCGATGTGAGTGTTCCTGTTCGAGTTCATGGGTTTCCAAGTGCCTATCTCTTCTTCTGAATAGATATGCCGTTGCTTGAAAGTGTTGCCGTGGTTGCCGGCAACGCCCAACTCAAACCCCACAGCAAGTCCAGATGCAGTATCGCAGGTGCGATTATGGTTTGCGTCGATAATTTCCATGTTGGACCCTGGAAATGAGGCTGGGAGGTTTGACCACGGTATCCAGTAGAGCAGCGTGTGTCGTGAGCAATAATGGGTGGCTGGAGCTTCTCGCAGCAGCCACCTCCACTCTTTTGTCGGACTGCGAGTCGAAGCACCAAATAAGAAGCTGCCGAAACTGGCCAGATCTGGTTTAGTGATCCGCTCCACGGTAGCATTGCCGATGGATCTCGAGCCGGCAGGGCAGCTTGGCGGGTGGTGGAGACGTTAGAATCCCACGACCAGATCCAATGGCAAGAGGGTGATCCTTGTGCTGGAACGGACAAGCTTGCAACCCCAAATGTACCGAAGAGCTTGTTGTAACTTGTACACGGCAAAACGTGGAAATGTGTCCTTTGGGACGTTAGGAAACCTTGCCGCCCTCCAAGACATACGGACCCCATTGTTGGCTGTGTCTGCGTTGCATTCCTTTCGCCATAGAGGAAGGACCAAGAGACACAAACGGGAAAGGAATGAGACCACCACCACCACCACCACATACTTCCGTCGCAATTGAACCAACCCGAGCCTGGCGCGCACTGAGCTGGTCCGGGCTGGAACTGGGAGGACATGGGATGGAGGTCGTAGAGAAGACGTGTCTGGCCTGCCTCAAGGTCCATGGTGCCTGTGCCATCGCCAGTGCTTGTGCCATGTTGAAAGCCATTCCTCCATCAACGATGTCCTATCTGTCTCAGACCCGCCCAGGCATAAGGTGGAACGCAAGGAAAGGGGGGCTGTCATAGACAATGACCTCCGAGCGCATTTGCCCCCCGGCTTGAGGCTCTCAGCCTCGGAAGACTGCTGACAATCGGATCGTGGAGCTCTAGCAACTTCTTCATGCACTGGCGGAGACTTGAGAGGGGACTTTGGTGTAGGCAGAAATAAGCGTAATGCCAATGTAGAAGGCCCAGGTACACAACGATGGCAAACTGAGCTTACGGGTACTCTCCACGGCAAAAAAGGATAGCCGTTCCTACCTTAGCTCAGCTTCACTTTCAAACCGCCGCTGGTCAGCCTGGCTTGATTATCAATTCACCGTAAGTTGGTGTTCCTAGCGGTCGAACGGTGGGGGGAGTGCCTGGAAGGGAGGGGAGTGAAAGCGAGTTTGCCCCTCACAACCGCAAGGTACCTTGGGAGGCACGGGCTCGCCTGTGGATTGGGGTAAGTATACTCTTGGCCGGCTAATGTACTTCTCCTGCATGATTACGGTTGAAAAGACTTACAGGAACTTAGCCCAAAAAGAGGAGAGGGGCGTTCCCCCATCCACTCATCCACCACAGACACTGCAGCCGCCTGAGTGAATGCATGAGCTGACGGGCGGTTCCTGGAAAAAGGGACACCTGTTCTCAATTGCCCTTTAGAAATCCGGAATCTTTCTCCAGAACCTCTTCCACCCTCTACTTAAGACCAAAGCCTTCCCCATTCACTCCGGTCTGAAGTTAGACTTGACAGCCTCGCCTTCTCCACGAGTGTACTTTTTTCTTTCTTTCTTCACTGTTCATTCTTCAGATCAAAGAAAGGTAAGCTTCCTCTCAACATTCTACTCACTCCCCAAGCTATCACCAAGCTTCATCGAGCGCATGAGGTAGCAACAGACGGTCGCCACCACCGCAAAATCTACACAGCTCTGCCTCTTCTGAAGCTGGACAGAGGCCCCAATCCTTCTTTCTACGATTTGTCTACCATCAAGACTCTCCGCAATAGCATCACCAATCGCTCGTACCAAAGCTAACATTTCTCCTACTCGCAAGATCAAGATGTTCTGCAAGCGTGTTGCCCTTGGCCTTTTGGCCGCCGCTGCTGCGGTTTCCGCCTCCGATGTTGCCCAGTTGAAGAAGGATGACTTCGCCGACTTCATCAAGACCAACGACCTCGTCCTCGCTGAGTGTGAGTCCCCCCCCCCCCCCCCCCCCCCCCCCCCCCCCCCCCCCACTCACAGAAACAACACTCGTCCGCCCTCCCTACTCCCCCCCCTCGGCGCCTCCCACCCCCCCCCACCCCCCCCCCACCGCCCTGGGGCCCCCCCCCCCCCCCCAAATTGCCTAGCTACCCTCGAGTCGAATAAATACTGATCGTGGACGTCCAGTCTTCGCTCCCTGGTGCGGTCACTGCAAGGCTCTCGCTCCCGAGTACGAGGAGGCTGCCACCTCCCTTAAGGAGAAGAACATCAAGCTTGTCAAGGTCGACTGCACTGAGGAGTCCGATCTCTGCCAGGAGTACGGCGTTGAGGGCTACCCCACCCTCAAGGTCTTCCGCGGCCCCGACAACGTATCTCCCTACTCTGGCCAGCGCAAGGCTGCTGCCATCACCTCCTACATGGTGAAGCAGTCCCTGCCCGCCGTCTCCATCCTCACCAAGGACACCCTTGAGGAGTTCAAGACCGCCGACAAGGTCGTTCTCGTCGCCTACATCGACGCCGCTGACAAGGCCTCCAACGAGACCTTCACCAAGGTCGCCGAGAAGCTCCGCGACACCTACCTCTTCGGTGGCGTCAACGACGCCGCTGTTGCTGAGGCTGAGGGCATCAAGGCCCCTGCCATCGTCCTCTACAAGTCTTTCGATGAGGGCAAGGCCACCTTCACTGAGAAGTTCGACGCTGAGGCCATTGAGACCTTTGCCCAGACCGCCGCCACTCCCTTGATCGGTGAGGTCGGCCCCGAGACCTACTCCGGCTACATGTCCGCTGGCCTTCCCCTCGCCTACATCTTCGCCGAGACCCCCGAGGAGCGTGAGGAGCTTGGCGCTGCCCTGAAGCCCATCGCTGAGAAGTACCGCGGCAAGATCAACTTCGCTACCATCGACGCCAAGGCGTTCGGTGCTCACGCCGGCAACCTCAACCTCGCCACCGACAAGTTCCCCTCTTTCGCCATCCAGGAGACCGTCAAGAACCAGAAGTTCCCCTTTGACCAGGAGAAGAAGATCACCCACGATGAGATCGCCAAGTTCGTTGAGGAGTTCTCTTCCGGCAAGATGGAGCCCAGCATCAAGTCCGAGCCCATCCCTGAGTCCAACGACGGCCCCGTCACTGTCGTTGTCGCCAAGAACTACGAGCAGGTTGTCCTTGATGACAAGAAGGATGTCCTGATTGAGTTCTACGCCCCCTGGTGTGGTCACTGCAAGGCTCTGGCCCCCAAGTACGAGGAGCTTGGTGAGCTGTACCAGAAGTCTGAGTTCAAGGACAAGGTCGTCATCGCCAAGGTTGACGCTACTGCCAACGACGTTCCCGATGAGATCCAGGGATTCCCCACCATCAAGCTCTACCCCGCAGGCAACAAGGATGCTGCCGTCACCTACTCCGGCTCCCGCTCCATTGAGGACCTCATCGAGTTCGTCAAGGAGAACGGCAAGTACAAGGCCGAGGTCTCTGTCAAGGAGGAGGGCGCCGAGGAGAGCCAGGCCGCCCCTGCTGCCACCGAGAAGGAGGCTGAGAAGGCCAAGGAGACCGAGAAGGCCAAGGAGGATGCTCACGACGAGTTGTAAAAGAATTCTGGGTTCACTACGAAATGACACTTTGGGACGTCCCATGGGATAGGGACTATATACCTCTTGCGCGTTAGGTCGACTCTTTGCATTATGGTCTGCGGGTAAATTAACGTTATGAAATTCGAGCACATGTCTAAACTTCTTATTTCTACTGCGTGAATCGTGACCTGAAGCCTTGGTAACTCTACTTGGCTTTTGACGGTTCCATGAATTAATCTATTGTCTGTTGACTTGGCCTGGGGAACCACAGAGCAACACGACCTAAGGACCGTGAGGCGCGCATTACACCGACCTTACAATGGCTAAAAGGTAGTCTTATACCAAGAATTCCGCCCTACTCCCTGGATGTCCTGGTTTACAGGCTCCTCAGCATAGCCTTCTTTTACGCCGCAACTTCCGATACTATTTTGCCCTTGGCCTTCACAGGAATGTCTCATTCCAGCAAGACTCGATCGTTCTCGTTCATTACACACAGAAGTCCCCTTCTGGAAGATTTGCCTTATCAATGGCTGCAGTAAGATTGACGTCCCTTGACAATTGAGGTGATAGCCGTCACCAAGAGGCAATGGTTCAAATGTCCAGCGAAAAGTCACTCGCTCCACCGAGCTTCCTCGCCCTTTGCTCGGCAGTGTGTTGAGGCGTGGTATTGGCCATAGATTGACAGGGGTTAGGTTGTGCGAAATGGAGACTTTGAGCCGTAGTGAACATACTGCTACCAAAGATTCTCCGTGTGCCAGTCTTTTATGCTGATCGTGGTGAAGCATCACAAGAGCTCCGGGGAGAAGGGAAAGGACGTGTGCCTTGGAGGGTTGGAGTAGCGTTTTCGCTACGCCTTTTTGCCTTTCTTGAAGACGAGCCACGTTGGAGGCATATGGTCTAGATGCGAAGCGGTAGCGGCTCTTGAGGTGTCGTACACACACTCTGGTCGTTTCATAACGTCAATCTGTAGCTCATTGAATCGATGTGTTAGCCTCCAAGTATCTTAATGTGATGCGCATATGCTCTCTGTATATCTGCGTTTAGATGATCCGGGGCCACACAGGAAGCTTTTCTTACCCTCTTAGCTTTTGACTCTGGTATGCTTACAAGTTTAGAGCAGCTAATCACACTCGTTACCGTCCATTTGGTTTGCTGCGGACGTACGTACTCGAGATCATAGAGTGAGGCAGAGGGATACGGTAAATTAGATTATCAGGTATTCTCTGCGTGAGCTTTCATTAAGGTGCTTCAAGTCGTATTCGCTTCGCCAATTTTTCCATGTGAAACCCAGACAACGTGAAAGTCAAGATATGGATACGAGAGAGCAGGGCAGAAAGGAGTGGAACTACAGGTCTTATGCTTCAAGCTGCGCCAGCCCGTCACGATTCAAGTGTCGGGTTACTCACGAATACCAATCCACATTAAGATTCGAATGGCGCAAGTTCAATGAGAGATGGCAGGGTGAGTGTTCAATGCTGTTCGTCATTGTTGGAACATCAAGATTGATTTCAAAGAAGAAGGAAGAATGGAAGACAATTGCTCATCGTATTTATTTGAGGGAGGGCATCTGAACACACTGGGCCAGAGCCTTATATCCGAAGGCGGTAGACTTGAAGTCGAGATGAGCTATTAACATCATGGAAAGGTCGCTCCTTGACATGGCCATTCTCAGATTCTCGGCTGCCGTCAGCTCGGGTGGCTGTCTCGGTTGTACCTTGAGCTTGAGCGAGCGGCTTGGTGAACACGACCCCGACTGTAAAGAGAAGTCACTCTCAGGGGACACGTTTAGACACGTACTTGCAGAAACTCCCACGCCCTACAAGCATATTGTTACAGTCTTTGATATACACGAGCTCCTCGACCTCGATCTCCACGGCATGTTTCGTAAACCATACCACTGAATCGAAGGAACCTCACGCAGGAAAGAGTAAGAAATCGGACGTTGTTTGGAATATTCCGGTCGTAACCATTGTGCTGTGCTGCTTTTTTTGTGCTGACTTCGCCTCGAAAAACCTCACCGTTCCATTACCACGGCGTCCCCCTCTGCATCTCGCGTCCTCGTTACACTCACGTCCTCCTTGCCCCCCTTTAAACGCTGCGATATCTCGTTTACTTCCTCTTGCGCTCGATGGCGTCCATCTTCTCTTCCAATACCTCGACGTACTTGGTCACGCGCTGAACGGCGGCCTGGAGTGCCTGAAGTAATCCAGTCTGGTTAGCTCATTGATTGTGGAATCATGTAGGGTCTGCAGTAGCGATGATTGGCATTGTTGGGACTTTGAGAGAGCAGGAGAAGCGAGGATGGTCGCGCCGCGTTGTAGCGAGACCACACCGGGGAGCGTTCCGGTGCAGCGCACAAGACAGTCAATGACGCCACAACCAGCACTGCTAAGGATGTAGGAGAGGACAGGTTGATTGATGCGAAAAGCCTTGAGGGGTAGGCAAGAAGGTAGATAGTGAGATGTAATGACGCACGTAAATGTCCTCTGTCAGGAGCTCGTTGGAGGTCTTGTATTCTTGGAGGATGTAGGAGTATACACCGGCGCCGGCGAGGGAGCTGCCGAGGAAGAAACCGAACAGACTATTTGAGGTTTGATTCGTTAGCAAAGACATCATCATCTCTCTCCATATGGTCATGAAGTGGTGGCCGGCATCCTAAAACCCTCACGAGACCTAATTGGCCTCGTGGACGAGATGCAGGACAGCTGCCTCCGGAGCAGAGAAGCTCAAGACATACCCTCCACGGAAAGCACCGACGGGTTTCCGGGCCGGCAGGGGCGCGGCGACGGCGTCGCGCAGGGGAGATGAGGTCTGGAAGTTGCGGGCGGCGCGGAGAGGGAGGCCGGAGGCGCGGGGGAGGGCGCGGGTGACGATGCGGGAGGCCATTGTGGTTTTCGGGTGATGTCGTGCGTGGAGCTCGGTTAAAGAGGGAGGATGGTTGCTCTGTCGGCGGGAGGAATGGAAGGCGACCCGGTCGGAATTGGACGCGGAGTGTGGAAATGAGGAGGGGAGGGAGCTCGGTCGGCTTGCGCGTTGGTGATGTTGTGTTTTGTGGTGGTGGTGGTAGAAGTTATGGGGTTTGGAGATGGCGTAGACCAGGTTCGATGAGGTCGGTCGGGTCGGTGCTTTGGGGGCGAGGTGCGGTTAACTTGGGCGGGAACGTGGAAGCTCTGTCCCAGCCGTGTTACGTCGTTTACCTCTCTACGGCGGCGCTGCGGCGCTGCACGGCTGCAGTGAGGTACTTCAGTCAGGTACCGCCTCCGCCTGCGCCGGACCAGCGAGAGCACAGAGGGCGGGATTAGCCGGGACGCCATTAAGAGTATCCTATTGGCCAGAATGGCGCGGTCGACCAGCCGGCTTTTGCTGGGGATTGTCTGGGACTCTGGGGAGTGGCTTCATGATCCACTGAAGGGGGTTCGGGAATGCGGCTCATGGGCGCATTCGGCACTTGTCGGCTTCTGAGCGTATGAAAACTTGTCACGGCGTTAGAATCCTTTTCAAAGTTGGTTGAATTATTAATTTGTTACTCATTGTGTACCTGAGTGTCAATTGCTTGAATATAAATAACGTATTAGTTACCGAGGTCTCAACCTACAACCTGGGGAAGCTCTCCGCTAGGTGCTCGTCTGTAACCAACACATTCTCATTGGCCAATAATTAGCCACTCAACGTCGTCTCTTCTGATTCGCTACAAAAAAGTTCAGGCGCAGAGACTCCAGAACCCAGAGAGCTCCAAGTCAAACCACCACACTCCTCCACCCTCTCCAAAAACCCTGCCGTAACATCTCCAACCTCGAAATGAATAATTTTGGTGTCTACGAGCTCGCCAGCAGCAAAGTCACAAACGCCCCGGGATGGGCTTACGTTCCCGATACAGGCCTTAACCCGGCCGCCGCCGCCCTCCAGCCCGCGAACCGTAAGCGCGCCGCTCGAAGCAAGGCGAACCCAACCGCCTCAGACCTCACCGTCCGCCAAGAAGCCAAGATCCGCAAGGAACTCGAGCAGCTGGACCGCGACGGTGGTCGTGATGCCTCGATACCCATCCCGGCCAAGGCCTCGAGAGGTACGTCTGTCCCCATCACCCCATGCCTCCCACTACGCTGTAGGGCGCGGACGTAGTGAAGCGCAAAGCGACAGCCAAACTAACGACGATTTAACGGAATCACAGGCCAGAACAAGAGCACGCCAGCAATTCGCAAAATCCTCCAGTCCCAAAAGACCTTCCACAACCACTGCGACGACCACCTCGCCCTCCTCTCGCACGCCGGAAACACGCCCGCGCCGCACCTGAACCAGCACACAGCCAAACCGGCCAACAAACCGCCCCATCCGAACCAGCACACCAAGCGCAACGCCGCCAAGCGCTCCAAGACATCGACGCCAAAGACGCCAGCGGAACCGGAAGACGTCGAGATGACGCCCGCGCCGGCAGCAGAAGCGCAAGAGGACTCGGCGACGGCGACAGACCCGGTGCTGAAGCCCTACGATAAACCGGGACCGGCGCCGCATCCTGGCGACGATGATCCGCTGCTCGTGTCGCGGGTGCCTGCGATGCCGACGGACGAGGAGCTCAAGTGGCTGCTTTCGCGGCCGATGCTGAGTTTCTGGGACGCGAGGGCCGAGTGGGGCGACGACGATACGCGGTATCCCGAGCGGAGTTTCTGCGAGGTGTGCGGGTATTGGGGCCGGGTGAAGTGTATGAAGTGCGGGACGAGGGTTTGCGCTTTGGATTGTCTTGAGACGCATCGGGAGGAGTGTTTTACGAGGTACGGCATTTGAGAGCATCAAGGACTTGTTGGCTGTTTTAGCAAAGCTTGCTGGTGAATATGCCGCTGTCGTTGACACCTTGCGATTATATTTTGGATATGGGATAAGCATGGACGGTGAACGGTTAGGCGTTATGATACCCCCCTTTTGTCAAGTTTGTTTTACAAGGATGGAAAAAGATGATTTGAATTGGATGGCTTTGATCGCCAACGGGTCTGGATTCAAGACAAACGTCCCCTATGAGGAATTTGTACAGATGCGAATGTGTTTGTTACAAGCGCGTTGTATATATATATACGGTTGAAGATGTTGCCCTTGAAAAAGGGCAGACAAACTCCGATCCCAGAACCCTGTTCATCAAAATCATGAAGCCACGGCACAGAAGATGCCCGCAGCAAGAAAGAAAAAACGAGGCATATCAACTGATAGAAACAGCCTCTGTGAGAAGAAAGTAAGGAGAAAAGAGAGAGAGATAACACATCAGACACGACCAAAGCATCCCCTCATCCACCGCCCAGAACAACGCAAAAGCTGAAGCGCACATTCGAAGTTTTCTCTTACAAGTCGTCCATGCTGAACGAGTTCTTGAGCGTAAACTCCACGTCGCCGACCGTCGCGCCGCCGGCGCACACTGCGCGGAGGCTGCCGGTTGGGCACTTGTCGCGAGCGGCGCGGACGCACTGCTCCCACTTTGTCTTTGAGATGGTGATCTGCGCGCCCTCGACGGTAGTCTTGAGGCTGAAGCGGGCGGAGCCGGCTTGGCCGACGGTGGTGGAGGGGTTTCCGTGGCAGGCGTCGACGGAGCCCGAAATACCGCCGCAGATGGCGAGTTCTGCTGCATTTTGGTCATGGAAGACGATGTGACTGAGCGTGGTGTTAGTCAAAAAGTTTCTTTCGTAGTTTGAAGTTGATGGGTGAAAGGTGCTTGATGTGTTTTCGGTGGAAGAGAGGAGAGGATGTAGTGGAAAGGGTTCTTGTGTAAGTCAGATTGGAAGGAAACGTACGCGTTGCGGTCGACGCAGGTGGCTTCCACCATGGCGGCCGGGTTCACGGGCTCCTGCATGCGCATGCTGAGGACCTCAAAGTGCTGCTGGGGCACGGTGAAGCGGGGCCAGTTGTGTCTTCCGGCCGGGGCGGCGAGGGCCGCGGTGGCTGTGAGGAGGAGGACAAAGGTCTGGATGAGCGTGGAGAACATGGTTGCGGTTGTTGCGAGTAGGTAGTTTGATAGGATGAGTGAGAGAGGATTTTGGTGTAAGTGAAATTTGGAGGTTTTGATCGCTTTCAGTCGTGGATATGGGATGACTGGAAGAAGAGTTTCGTTTCGGAGAGTTCGTTTTATTTGAGGGATGAGTAGATCGATACGTTGTAGGTTGAGAGTGATCTTTGGGGTAGTATTGGCAAGTCGATCGTGAGATATCTCGGGTGAGTTCGGTTTGTAAGTTTTGGTGTGTTTGGTCGTCGAGACGAGGTTTGGTTTAGAACGGAGCAAAGAGGGCTTCTTGGAAGAAAGAATGGAACAGATCACAGATCATCAAAGGTTGAAGAAAAAGAAGGAAAGTGACTGTCAACAGACTGTCTGGATTGTTTCTTTCGAAACGAATGTGGAAAGAGAAACAAGTTTCGAACAAGTCAAGCTGAAGGAGGAGGAGAAGTAGGAAAAGAGTAGGGAGGACGAGCAAGCCACTAAGTAGGTTTCGCAAGCCGCCATATTCACAACCCAGAAATCCTTCTTCTCCCGCGCGCACTTTGGGCAGTGAGCTATTACTAGGTTGCATCCGCAAGGTATTACTTCTGTAAACTTCCTCACTTTCACTTGCACCACCCCCCTGGACCCTGGGACCCCAGTCTTTTGCAAATCCAAGAGCCGGCTTCCCCATGTCGCAATGAAGAGCGAGGGTCCAGGGGGGGAGGGGTGGCGCGAAACTTGGCTGACTGTATCCGCAAGAGAATGGTCTTGAACTTGGTAACCGCCTCTGGATGTACGCAGTATGGAGCTCTGAGCCCCATTTCAATATGGATCCCTGATTTCTCCTTCCCATTTTCGAAAGGCAGGAAGAAGAGGGACGCCGGCTGCGGGACGCGGAACCAGACGTTTGTCACGTTTGTGCGGTTGCGTACGTCGCTTGCGTTGCGAGGATTGCGTTGCGTGCTTTCGTCTCTCCATAGCCACAGGCTCTCCTCTTGCCTGGTGCCGGCCCGGTGAGGTGGGTGAAACTGGGAGGAACTTTCCACTACCTAAAGAGACTCGCGCCGGGATCGCTTTTGTGCCTTTGCAGATATGGTCCGCCTTACCGCCTGCTTGAATACTTGCTCACCAGAGTTGAGACTCGAGACTCGGGACTCGCTCAAGCGGACGTTGTATGTGGGAGTTCCCTCGACCTCGGTCGGTGTAGCACAGCTTCGAGCCCGACACGTTCTGGTACCTGAAGGCTGACGGGGGCCCTGACGCTGTCGTCTGAAGAGGGGGTTCTTCCCTACTAACCTTAGTATTATTAGAGTAGGTGTCATTAAAAGCAAAGCCTGTGTTTAGAGTCTGCCAAGAGCAGAATGGCTGTGTGAACGGATGAAACCAATGCCTCTTTTTCTTCTCTCCTGGCCATGCAATTTCTTAGTCAGTCGGCCTCTACTATGGCGCTCTCTTACTCCCATGAGAATGGTGTGGCTCGATGTCCAGGACATGGGGCGTCGTTCCCGCCCTCGGATCGCCGGTTCGCTGTTTAGGACCGCCGCTGGGCGCATGAGATTCGATACTGGGCGAGTTTGCAAGGGTAACACCACATAGGTATCAACTCCAAAGTGCGGGAGAAAGGGAGAGAGGGGAGCGTTCCATCGGATAAAGCCAAGCATCGTCATTCCATCATGCCCTGCCAGCCAAATATGGGACGGTGATGGACGCAGCCCAAGGGATGATCGGACACTGGCCTGCAGCATAGAATACAGAAGCACAGAAGGTAAGGTGGTAGTCAAAGTCCCCCCTGAAGAGCAGAAAAAAACCAAAAGGATGGGATCTCTTGAAGGAACAAGTTTCGGTGATCACTTGGCCGTCCAATTGACACGGCGGCGGTCATCCGGAGTCGCAAGGTGAAACGGGGCCAGCGGCGGCCCAGCACTCAAAGTAGGCCACCAGCCACGCCCCCCCTTCCCTCCAAAGCGGCAGGCGACCTTGGCTCATTCGTGCGGTAGCGGTTGTCGGTAGGTACTCGAGCACTCTCTCGCAAACTGCTGCAACCCGCGAGTAACGGTAGTCCTTTTCGGCCTAGGCGATAGGTGCCCATTTTAAGCCTTCTGAAACTCGACGGGTGGGGACCCCTATCCCGGTATTCCCGCGTCTCTCCACGCCTAGCACGACTTTGGGGGGGAGGGATGGGCTGCGAATACCACCTACCACAGTCGTGCAGTTGCCCCGGACTCGCCTCCCCTTTCTGGAGTGCATCTTTGGTGGTGAACGATGGACGATAGGCTGAGAATAACTATTCCGTCTGCAGAAAGAGACCTTGAAAAGCGCTTGTTTGCAGTTCTGCAGGATGGAGAAGGCAACGGACGCTGGGTGTTCGGTGATGATGCGTTTGCATGCACTTGCACCGCAAAAGGCCAGCCGGAGCTTAAGCTCAGCCAGAGGTCGGGTGTTGCTTGCTTCTCTTTTCGTCTCAACTATCTTGATAAGCTGCTGCCGGTCAATAGGATGCGCAGCGATATAGAAGATCCCCGAGAATAGCCACAGAGTGCAATTCATTTCTAACCGCACCCGCTGCTGCTACTGCTGGTACTAAGGTGAATAGTGGTCTTGGGTCTTTGGTTCTTCATGCTATTGCACTATTGGTCAGTCATCTGTGTATCTCGTTGTTTATCAGATACTCTGGCGAGTTTGCCCAGACTTTGGGTCCGTTAACCATATTTTTCTGTCCTTCCTTCTTCGGACTCCTCGAAATCTCCAGTCCAGGTCCTTTTCCCAGATGCCGAGTAAGCGAGGCTCCGCGTCTTCCCTTGGCTCTGGCGATCCCCGAGCTGATGATGACATTTCGACGATGCATTCTGCTCGACGGGCCTAAATTCGCGGATAGATATCTGACATACCCGCCGCGCTATCCCATGACCTGTCTTGAATCGCCAACTTCCACTGAACGAATGCGATAGGTATTATTCGTGTCCGTACGTAGAGTCAGCGTTGATGAAGCCGTAGTTCATGATCAACAGCCCACTTCAAAAGGTCCCCCTGGCCCCATCGATCGGCTGTCCGCCTTGCCTGGCCTGCTCTTTCTCCATGTTTCGTCGTTATTGTCCCCCCCCTGGCCCGACCTTTGTGGCCAAAGGGGCATCCCATGCTGAGCCTGTCCGTGGCCAGCATGGGACCGTGGTGGCTTGACTCTTTGGACGAACCCACCAGCAAAACTTTACTTGACAACTTGACATATCAGTCGTAAATGAATAAGAGCCATTTTCGTAAATTGCGTACGTGCTGAGTGTATAATCCCGCTTGCCCTTTTTCTGCGCAGGGGAAATGCGCGAGGGAAAAAGTTTCCTAGAATAACTATCCGTTCCTGGAAAACAAATCAACCGCAAAAAGCTGTGCACCGCCAGGAACGAGCCCTACCGTCTATCGTCGGCGGCCCGTCACTTAGTCAGTTGACGAGGGTGCGGATAGTGATTCGATATTAACATGAGCTCATCGCCTCATTAAAAGTCCTGACTTGTTTGCTTCCTTTTTTCCCTGCTCAAGAGATCCGTACATACTTTTTCTTGTCTAATTGTTTGCGAGTATACGGTGTACCACGGTCAATTAGCAATAGCCGCAATTTGTCATTATCTCGAACTCATCTCGTTTGACTGCAAAAGTCCTGTGTCACTCCTAACCTTATCATGTCGTGAACCCAAACTCAGCCTTGCTTTTCTCGCTTGCTCTGCCCACAGACACCGCACACTCCAAAGTCGCCGGGATTAAGATACTCGCTTTCCTGGCACGCGGCGCCTTCGCAGCGCCAGGCGTTCGGTACGCTTGCCGGGTCCAGCACGTGGGAGCAGACGGCGCACGTTATCGACAGGGCAGAGTTGGCAAACGAGCAGACTCCACAGATGGACCCGGTCTCACTCTCTCGTCCATCTTCGGCCGTTGTCGCTGCGGCCGCAGCTCTATTAGACTTTGACGCTGTCATCGTCGCTGACTCCGTTGCCGTTGCCGTCACCCTCTGTCTCTCGGCCGATGGCGACGCCGCGGATGGTGCGCTGGGCGGCGAGATCGGATGACGGGTTGCTATTGACCGGGGGTCGTCTCGCGCTTCTCTCTTGATTGTGGGGGCTGCACTCGCGATATCTAAAATTGGCGCCTCCTGATCGTCATCCGGCTCCTCCTTGACCTTGACTCGCGAAGGAACTTCTTGCTCTGGTCTCCGGATCGTCGGTGCTTCCTTGTGTGATGACTCTGCTACTCGATTCGGTGGCGGCACACTTGAAGCTTCAGCTTCGTCCATGGGCTCGCGCTTGAACTTGAGATGCGTCTGTCGCCATTGCTTCACCGACGCCTGTAACTCTTGTAGCTCGTTCTGGGCATCCTGGTCATCGGAGTTCTCGTCTTCGCAGACCTTGATCATGCCCCTGCCTTTGCCGTCCTTGATCACCATACCATCGATGTCGACAGCGTCTTCGTTCTTGATGTCCGCCGGATCGTCCTCGTACTCGCTTTCGCCGCTATCCTCATCCTTAACCTCGTTTTTGATGTCTTCTTCGGGCTCCTTTTTCGGCTGGTCGAATCGTGCGAGCGCCGCCGCGGCTCGCAGTTCACGTCCACGAGCACTCCCAGCCACGCGAGGTTTCGCTAGCGTGCGCTTGCCGCCTTCCAATTTGACCTTTGTCTCCTCATCAGCGCCCAGAGCGGTGCCGTTGGCACCAAACTTCTTGAGGATTCGGCGCTCCTTTTGCTCCTTGTAGGAAAGCTTTGGCTTGATCTTCCTCTTGCGTCCACGGGAGCGATATGTGCCGCCACACAGGTGCTCCGGAAGCGGTTCAGAGGGAAGCGCGACGTTGCGTTGGAATTGTCCCGTCCCCAGCAGGGCACCACGACCCCAGATGCCTTCGCCAGAGTACCCTCGATGCCAAAGCCCTCGCATCTGCTCGGCGTAATTGTTTCTGACTGCCCAGAATGCTCTAGAATGATTCATTTGCTTGCAGTGTGCCAGCCTTTGTCCCGTCAGCTATGGATCATCGGGGACACTGCAGCAGACTTACTCGTGCATCATCACCATCTGAACGTACTCAAATGGTAGCCATCGTCCTGATTGCGATTTGAGCACTAGTTGAATGACTTCACCAGCGTTGAAATTCCTGCCTACGAACTCTCTGTTGAACTCATACTGCTCTAGAGACATCACCGAAAGGTGGTGCTCTTTCATGATCGGTACTAAATCTGATCAGCCAGACCCATCTCTATAGCAACAAGAGCCACTTACAACATTGTGCGGCGATCCTTTCGAGAAAATCTTGGGCAATCTTTTCATCGCGGCCTTTCAGAGGCTTGATGAAGATGATCCGGTCGTTTGGATGCGAACGTTTCGCATTCAGCCGCTGGATGCCGATCGGCATACTGGCACTAACAAGGATTCGGGACTGAAATGCCAAAGGTAAAAGCCGTGGAATCGTTTGCTTTCTTGACCAATCTTTCCGTAAAGTTTCAAGTCTTTTCTGGGTATCAATGATATCTGGAGTGGAATATTCGATGGAAGAAGTGATGCGTCTAAGACTGGACCAGGACGTGACGAGGGGCAAAAGACGGCAGAGCGGGAGTGACGCGCAGTCACGTGCCCCACTTTCCCAGTATTCGGTGACATCTTTCTCGCCGCCTTCCAGGCTCCAAAGAGATGGCTGCCTACCTGATTTACACAAGATCAAGTAAGGGTAAAGTTTTTGCCATGAAAAATTGGCATATTCAGCGTTTCTATGTCCCAATACTATTTGAATCTTTCTGCTGAAGTGATCATCGTCTTCTGGCGCCACCGGCGGCAGCTGCATCGCCTCTCTCCGCAAGAGATACAACCTCACTAATACCAGCAGCCTCCTGCTCCTCTTCCAACGCCGTGATCTCCTCTCTGCAATCCCACCACTTCTCCTCACTGAGCTCAAAGGCCTTGGCCTTGATCTCCTTGATGGCGAGCGTCTCCGGCTGGATGTTCTTCCAGCGAAGGTTGGTCATGAGAATCTCCTGCCACTCGTTCGTGGTGCGCACGAAGAAGTCACGTCTTGTCTCGAAGGGCTGTTATGTGTAAGTTAGCATGGTTGCTTCCGAAGATAGGCGCTGGTAAGGCTTACTCTTGGGTGCGGGAGACCGTCATCGACGGTTTCGGCCGCCTCGGTATCGTCATCCTCTGTCGCGCTCGTAGGAGCAGTCGAGGAGGTTGCGTTGGTCGTTTCGGAACCGGCAACAGAGGCCTCATCATCCTGCTTCTTCTTGCGCTTGCTCGGCGTGTAGAATGGCTTCTTGTCCTCCTCTTCCATCTCGATGTCGCCTTCTTCATCCTCCTCATCGTCATCATCTTCATCGTCATCTTCATCGTCATCATCGTCTTCGTCCTCGGACTCCTGAAATGCTATTAGTGAAAAGACCCCGTCTCCAAAAGTTGTCTGACTTACGATCCAGTCATCGACAGGCCTGTTGAAAATTTCTTTACAGCCGTCCATTTTGCCAAGATCCACTGCGTACAAGTCGTCAAACGTGAACTCGCGGTCCTTGGCCTCGAAAGTGCCGCCATAGATGTAGAGCACATCATCCTGCACAGCCAACTGAGCATTAAACCGTTGGTGCGGCAGCTCCATCGTGATCGGCATTTCTCTCATAGGGGTTGCGTCCTCATCGGGCTCCTCCTCCTTCTTCTCAATTTCCATGTCGTCGGCATCCTCCAAAGACTTGCCAGTCTCCAAGGCAGCCAGCTGACGAAGGAGTTCCTCCTCTCGATCCTGGGCACGAGCACGACGGCCTCCACGCTGCTCAGCCGGGTTGGCCTTTTTTTGTTGACGGGCCTTGCGAAGGGCAAGCGGGAAGAAGCGGTTCCTCTCAATGTTCCACGCAAAAAGCTCTCGGAAGAACTCGCTGTCCATGCCCTCTTCGCTATCCTCAACATCGTGCACGCCTCCAAAAAGGATTCCACGACCCTTGTGCCATGCCATGGTGGCGCCTGCGCGCTTGGGGCTGGGAGCATTGGCAGGCTTCTTGCGCCGTTCCCAGCGAACGACTGGAGGCGCTGTCGGGGGCGATCCGTCAGGCGGCAAAGACATCCTCAGGAAGAAACAGTCATCGTGAACCATTGGCTTCAAGATGTTCTTCTGTCCTTGGCTTGAACCCCTGGCCTGCTTGTTGGCCGCTACGGTAGCCTTCACTCTTGAATAACCTCCATAGAGAACGGCACCTTGCTCGTGAGGAAGAAACGTGAAAGAAGACCGGGCATCAGGCTTCAACTGTGCAGGAGGCAGAGTTGGGCTGTGCCAGGAGAAGTTTTGGGTATCAAAGATCCACACATCGGCAAGATACTTGGTCTGGTTTGAGGTATCCTGGAACCCACCAAACAAGATAATATACTGCTTCCAGTATGTCATGCGGTGACCACTCCTGGCGGGGGGCGTCTTGCCCTTACATTCAATCTTTGTCCATTCTCTCGTGGCAGGCTCCAACCGCCAGAAGTCTGAGTAGTGATGGAACGTCCCTTGCTTTGGCGACGAGAACTCTCCGCCGAACAAGTAGACATGATTGGGGTTTGAGGCCCTCGTCCACGCGTGTCCAGAGCGCGGCAAGGGTGCGTTCGGGGACGTCACGCACCTCCACTCATCACGGTTGATGTAGTAGATGTGCAGGTCGTTGAAGAAATGAGCGAGCGAGCCATTGAAGTACTCGCCACCAAAGAGCAGCAAGTTGTTGCTGTCACAGGGCGAGGCCATAATGGTGGAAGCAGAACGGGCCTTGGGAGGTCCCTCGCACACGGTCTCCGTGACTTTGAGGAATTGCTCCTGCTGCTTCTTGTACTCCTCAAGCACTTGCTCGAGGTCAACATCCTCGGCATCGCTCCCCTCGAGTTTTGCAGTCTTGGTCTTTGCCTTCTTCTCGCCCTTGTTGGCCTGCTTCTGCTTCTTTGCAGCCTACTCCATATCAAAGTTAGGCACAGTGTCTCTGCTTGCTCTTGGGAGCCCTTGAAGACGAGGCAGTGGAACACGTACTAGCTTAGCTGCCTTCTCGTCACTTTTCCCCTTCTTAGCCTTGGCCATTGTGAAAGACTTGGGTAGGGGGCCGTGAGACGTGCGGACAGATCAGTTCAAATATTGACGTTTGTGACGTCGGCGGGGTGAATGGTGGGATGATGATGGTGGGGTTCACTTCCTTGGGGAAAATTTGAGTCCAGTCATGGAGGGGCAATTTGCATTGGTCGATACAGTCATCATCTCTCCGCATCTACTGTGCCTTTGCGCATTTTGGGCGCAATGAACAGTGCGGATTGATATATCGAGCCTGCAAGTATTCGAAGCCACAGGTCCGGGTTCGACGCCATGAGGTCAATTGATCATTCACAATGATTCTCTTACAACAGAAGACCGATCCATGCATGTTGAATCTTGATGCGGCATGCACGTTGCCGGCTCAGTGGTAGATTTAAATGTCGCGTGCTCCCCCTGCCGTTCACCCGATCCCTCGACAATTGACTTGGCACGGGCCGGAAGCTGACTGGTCGCTGTCTCTTTGGAGGCTCTGCCCTTCAAGATGGCATTGACAGCTGGTGATTTTCACATGTTTGGGCTGGTCCAGCCCCACTGAGGCTTTTCGCCAGTGTTGAGGATGGCAAAGGAGCTCTGGCCAAGGTCCCAGGGAGGCGTCCGTGAACATGCGAAGGTACCCCGTCGCGTTTGCTTTCTTCCGTGCTTCCTTATCCCATAGCTTTGTCTTAGTTAGGTAGGCAAGTCTCAGACCAACAGCTCAACGACGCTATGTTCGAGACAGTCGCGTCGATCGTTTCCGAGCATCTAATGCAAGCCCATGAAGCCTTGTTGTATCTTCCGTGAAAGGTGAATCGTTTCTATGACGGCCTCCAATTCTCATGAATTGAATGGAAACCGCGCCAGTCAATCGGGATCCGATTCTCGTAAGAAGAATAAGGCCATTCTTAAAGCTTGATAATCACATGCAAATTAGGGATTGGGTGGTGATGAGAAGAAGGGATGGAGCCTGACTAGGGTGCTTATCGACATATCGTGAGTTGTGCATATCTCGCATATTATGTATGTTTATGCACAATTTATGCACAAAAGACAGCTCCTTCTGTGCTCAGGGGGGCTGTCGTAGACTGCAGCCGCTTGCCGGTATGCGGACGGGATCCAATCCGTAACGTCATCGTCATTGGCGGCAGCTCCGGGGTGCTAGCTGCTGATGCTCCCACGCACACCCACGTCCCTCTCTCTCATCCGCACCCAGCGTGATGCACCCAACCTGCCCTCGTTTCGCAACATCAGGCTAGCTGCCACCAAACAACCTTTCCGCTCTCCCTTTGTGCATTCCTTCGCCCGCTCCCTCATAGACTTCGGACCCTGTGCGCCAAAAAGTTTCCGATCATCTCTGCTCAAACCACCGCCCTTACTGAATCAAGCCGTGGGTCTACGATTAGCAAAGGAGGTCTCCTCCGAGCTCCCAGCCTACGCCCACGCCGCACGCCTGTCCGAGGTCCGGCCCTGCCGCCATCCGACGCCGACGCAACCATGTCTAACTTTGGGGACGGGACCAAGGTGGCTGTCATTTCAGGTAAGAGACAACCTGCTTTATAAACGCCTTTGGTCTCCGCATCTTCTCTTTGTACACGTTCCCACCGAGAGCTGGACCTGGGTTGCCGATATCGACATACGAGCCGCCATCATTCAACATCCGCCATCATGCCTCGCAAGAAGGGTTCCGCAGCTCGTTCCAAGTCGCCGACCAAGAGGCAACCTGTCAAGAAATTCAGCAACCCTCAGCTCGCGTCGCAGGCAGCTGAGTCTGGGAACAGCAAGATTAACGTTGTAGCAGAAGCTCCAGAGCTTGGGCCACCAGCGTCCTCAACCAACGACAAGCAGACTCCTGATGATACCGAGAGACCTGCCGCTGAGAGAAAGGAGTCCAGTCACGAGTACAGCGCCACTGTAAGTCAACATGGGTTGAAGTAGCTGCTGTGCCATCTTATTGATCATGCTCTCTCCAACAGGGCCTAGACGATTCCCCGAAAAGCCCAAGCAGAGGCCATCGACGATCCCCATCCTCGGCGAGAAGCAACGGCAGTAAGGCTGAGGAGAACGACAGCAATGGCAATGCTGTTGACCCTGAAAAGAGCTTTGGTAGCGAGGGCACCGCCGATGAGACTCTCGTCGATGGATTTGATGTTGACAGATCAGAGTCAACAAGCATTAAGGGAATGAGCGACGACAACTACCCACGCCTCACTCTCGCAGCACAAGGCCGAAGGAACAGCCATCGCTTCGGATTGAAGGCTGCAGGCATCCGCTTCGCACCTCTTCAGGTCCCCTTTCAGCGCCGTCTCCAGACCGGAGCGGTTCTGTTTCACGGCCTATCCATTCTGACCTTCGTCTCAATCTTCTTTTTCCTCGCGGCAATCCCTTTTACCTGGCCTCTCTTGGTCCCTTACCTCATTCACCTGTCACTCTCTGGCGTTGCCTCCAATGGCAACTTGAAGCTACGGTCGGAATGGCTACGATCGCTTCCCATTTGGAAATTCTTCGCTGATTACTATCCTGCTGAGCTCCATAAGACTCACGATCTTCCACCGACAAGGAAGTACATTTTCGGCTACCACCCTCATGGAATCATCTCACACGGTGCTTTCGCGGCATTTGCAACCAATGCCCTCGGATTCGCCCAGAAGTTCCCCGGGATCACCAACTCATTGTTGACACTCGACAACAACTTCCGAATCCCCTTTTACCGCGACTACATCCTGTTCATGGGCGTTCGATCTGTGTCTAAGGAGTCGATCTGGAACACGCTGAGCAAGGGCGGCGCCAATGGCGAGGGAATGGGACGTGCAGTCACCATTGTTGTGGGTGGTGCCAGGGAGTCACTCGAGGCTCAGCCCGGGACTCTCAGACTGATCCTGAAGGGACGCAAGGGCTTTATCAAAATGGCGCTGCGGACCGGAGCTGACCTCGTGCCCGTGCTGGGTTTTGGCGAGAATGACCTCTACGACCAACTCAGCCCGAAAACCCATCCTTGGGTGCACAACTTCCAGATGTTTGTGCTTCGCGTCTTTAAGTTTACTCTCCCTGCTCTTCATGGCCGGGGAATTCTTAACTACGATGTTGGTATGATGCCGTATCGCAGACCGCTCAACATTGTGGTTGGCAAGCCTATCAAGGTCACCACGTCACCCACAGCACAACCTACCCAGGAGGATATTGACCGGCTGCATGACCTGTACATGGCTGAACTTCAGAAGATTTGGGATACTTACAAAGACCAGTTCGTACCTGAGCGCAAGGCCGAGCTTCAGTTCATTGCTTGAAGTAGCATAGCACAGCTGCGAGCAGTAGTATATCCTTTTCCTTGCAACTTTTCTTTAAGTTTGGTACTCCGTTCTTGTCTTACTCACGTCAAAATACGGTAGCGGCGGTTGAATTTGGCGCCTGGAGGGTATTCGGGTTGAAAAGGGGTAAGCAAAGTACACTATACATCGGGATGGCTAGGTGCAGTTTTAGCAAACACTACGGTATTCAATTGAAAGTATGATCAAATTCATACTGGTTCTAATTTAATATACTGGGACGATGGAAATGTTTGTGAATGACCTCGGTCAAACTGGGAGATTTCATTCAAGTAAGGCAAAGCGTCAAGTACGGAGAACAGCAGCCAGGTCGAGCACAGACTCTACCCGTACAGCTGCATTACCCTGTTACCTACTTAATTGCTCATCAATGTCACCTGACATCGCGCATGTATGACGCGGATCTCGACGCGTGCCAATCACTGGCCCGCCGACGACGAGTCTTTGCTTTTTTTGGAAGACCCGATTCCTACTTCTCCATCTGCCCCCTCTTTCTTTCAATCTCTCGAGAATTGGTCCTTCTAGATACGCATCTTGTTGCGAAGATCATTCACCTCAGCGCGAATTGAGAAGAAGAGAAACCAAAAAATGCCTCCACGCACCTCTGCACGCAGAAAGGCGCAAGCAGTCGTCGAGACCAAGGTCGAAGAGACGACCACCACGAAGACGAACGGCGCTAAGACCACAACAGTCGCTGCAACGAAGACGAAAACCGTAGCCGCCGCCAAGAAAGCACCAGCAAAGCGCAAGGTGTCCTCAGAAGACGAGCACGAGGCCTGCGGAAGCTGCGCTGAAGAAGAGGAAGAGAAGCCCGCGAAAAAGAGAAAGACCACAGTAGCGAAGGGCAAGGCGAAGAAGGAGGACGATATGCCATTGACAGACAGGACAGCAGTGTCTTCGCTGAAGAGAGCGATGTACATTGGTGCCCACGTCAGCGGCGCTGGCGGTCAGTATTCGCGACGCCTCCTTATCCTCAATCCTTTGCGCTGACAGTCTTACCACAGGTGTACAAAACTCGATCCAGAATGCCGTCAATATCGGTGCCAATGCTTTTGCCCTCTTCCTCAAGTCACAAAGGAAGTGGGAGAGTCCTCCACTGGCAGCCGATGCCAGAGACCAATTCGTATCCCTCGCAAAGGAAAATAATTACGATGCCGCCGCACACGTCCTTCCCCACGGCTCATACCTCGTCAACCTCGCCCAAGTGGATGCCGATAAGGCGAAGCAGGCATACAAGAGCTTCATAGATGACCTTCAGCGGTGCGAGCAGTTGGGCATAAAGCTGTACAACTTCCACCCGGGCAACACTGGAGGGGAGGCTCGCGGGGAGGCGTGCGGGCGCATCGCGGCGCAGCTCAACACCGCGCACAAGGCGACGAAGAAAGTGATTACAGTGTTGGAGAACATGGCAGGCACTGGCAATGTCATTGGTACAAAGTTTGAGGATTTGAAGCAAATCATTGACAAGGTCGAGGACAAGGAGCGAGTCGGTGTGTGCATTGACACTTGCCATGCCTTTGCGGCAGGATACGACTTGCGGACGCCGGAAAAGTTCCATGAGACGATGAAGGAGTTTGACGAAGTCGTTGGTAATAAATACCTCAAGGCGTTCCACCGTAAGTCTCAACTGCCCTGGTCCAGATCACTCGGTACTGTAAGAACGTCATTACTGACAGCACAAAGTCAACGACAGCAAGGCACCCTTCGCCTCCCACCGCGACCTCCACGCCAACATCGGCACAGGCTTCCTCGGTCTCCGCGCCTTTCACAGCCTCGTCAACCACGAGGCCTTCCAGAATCTCCCCATGGTCCTTGAGACGCCCATCGACCACAAGGACGCAAACGGTAAGACCGTCGAGGACAAGAAGGTCTGGGCAGACGAGATCAAGCTCCTGGAGAGCATGATTGGCATGGACGCCGAGAGCGACGAGTTCAAGGCGCTCGAGGTGGAGCTGCAGAAGAAGGGCGCAGGCGAAAGGGACAAGATACAGGACCAGGTCGACCGCAAGGCTGAAAAGGATGCCAAGAAGGGGACCAAAGGGGCCAAGGGGGCCGCGAAGAAGGGCGCGGCGGCTGGGAAGGGTAGGAAGAAGAAGGTCGAGAGTGACGATGAGAGCGAGTAAGAGGACTGGACTGGGTTCGATGTCTGGGCTGTGTATCAATATGTACCTTGTTACCTTATGAGCGACTGGATGGTTCGCCGTGTAAAATCCAATTATAAGCCCGGAACAATAGTCTAAGAGGCAACATAGCCACAGTGACATATTCCATGGCCCTGGGATCTATGTACGGTGAGTTCGAGGTATCTAGGAAGTTCTGCGATCAGGCGGGCTCGTCGACCTCGGCCTCGTGATGGGACCTGTCCTACCCATCTCTCGTCTGATGAATCAGGCACCAAACACTTGACTTATCCCTGGAATCTTCAGGCTCGAGGAGGCCTTGTATCCGATCACGACAACATGCCCATATAGGTCCCCCAAACTTCATTCCAGTCACCAGCCAGCAGGCGCCTGTTTAGGTCGATGGGTCAGGTCAAACTGGCTGGGTGGTGGAGTGGTTAAAGGTCGACATCAATTTTCTACGCTAACTAGCCTACTCGACGACAGGCTCAGCGCATACGAGAGTACCCGGCCGGATTCGAATCCCAGCATGAGCACTAAGAGATGTAGCCCCCAGTTCAGCACCGGGGGGTGAACTCTTTTTTTGGTTTGTTTGTGTACATAATAACATGTATTAGATAGACGCTATTGTGATAGGATTCTTTTACGACCCGAGTCTAGGAGAACAGAAAGGCAAAAAAGAGACCGCACCAGTGGTATAAGTAGTCCGACGTAAATAATCTCCTTCCTCCTGTAGAGAGCCCGGAACGCCCACCTGCCGCTCCCCTCCGTCAAACCGTACGCAAGATAGGCATGCCAATACTCTTCCTCACCTCCTGCCCTTGGCAAAAGCCTCGACCTTACCGACAAGACTCTTCAACCCAACACCCCTTTCGCAGTTACCCTCCAACCAAGCCTCCATCTTCTCCCTGACGCTACGCATGCTCTTGAGGACTGGCATGCGAGCGCCCTCCTCCGTGGCGACAAATGACCCCGGGTTAAGCAACAAATCGAAACACTCCGACCAGATCTCCGTCTGCCAGTACCGCTTGAGGCTCTCGCGGACGCGGTACTTGCGCCCGCCTGCCCCGATCCCGCCCTGGTCACAGCGAACCGTGTCAATGTACTTGCCAAACAGCAGGCAGTGGACAATGCCAGCGAGGCCGTGGTAATCAATCTGCCACGTCCACGGCCGACCCTCGCGCATCTCGGCGCAGTCTTGCGCGCTCGTCTTCCAGTCCGCGATGAAACCCACGTCGGGCGCAAAGTTGCGCATGTCGATGCCGCGACCGAAATCAATGAGGGTCACGCCCCGCGCGTCCCAGCCGCCTGCGCCGGTAGCGCTATATTGCGTTGATAGAGGCTGGTCGTTGCCGCCGTGGTCGAGACGGAGGAGGCAGTTATCGACTTTGAGGTCGCCATGGAGGACGCCGTGGGCATGTAGGGCCTCGACGGTGCGGAACAGTTCAACGGTGAAGAACATGGCCAGCTGCTCGTCCATGACGGCAGACGGCTCGGCGCGGAAGAAGTTGACAACGTCGAGGACGCTGCCGTGGGGGTGATAGGGAAGGAAGAGGAAGCCCTCATCCTGGTAGAGGTGGAACTCATGGGCGTAAGAAACAGAGGCGGCTACGCGGTGCCGAGGACCCAGGCGCGTGTGGGCAAGACGCATCATGTGGAACTCCCAGGGCGTTGGAGGAAGTTCCATCTTGAGTGCTTCCAGAGGGCTCCGATGGTTGACGGCAAATGCGCCCTTGCCCATGGCCACGACCCCGTTCTCGTCCTCGTCTTCTTGGTCTGCGTCCGGGTTCTCAACCAGATATACTGGGGCAAAAGCGCCTGCACCGAGCTCTTTCCTGATGGTATATTCTGTTGCAATATCGGGAAACTCGATTGTGACCATGGCACAAGCATTGCTAACTCTATCTCCACCCTTGGCTGCCTTCGTCATGGCCTTAGCGAATTTGCGGATCTCATTGCCTTTTTCGTACTTCTCGTGGCTATGGTCGTAGAATCCAGGGTATGAGTCGAGAGAAGGATGCATATTGGCGAGGATCTCATTCCTCACAGCTTCATCTACTGGGTTGCATTGCAGCTCCTTGATGATTGGTCCCTTGGGAGGTGTCGGCTTTGATGGAGCAGACTTTGCTTTACCGAGAAGGGGCTGCGCAATCTTGATAGGTCGAACTTCGCTCAGCACTTCCCTCAATGGGCTGCTACCCGGCTCTTCCATGTCAGAGTCCTCCTCATGGATAGTGGACTCATATTCCTCACGTGACGGAGTCTCGTACCTCGCCTTCCGTTCTGTAAACGCAAGAGAAGATTCGGTTCTCTCCGTAATCGGAGTCATGAAGGGGAGACGGTTATTGGCCATCTCGACCGGATCCCTAAACGGTCGTGTCCTGGGCTCATAATCCTCTGGGGGTATCGGAACGAAAATAGTCTTCGTTCTTGGCGGGTAATCCTCATCACCTTCCTCCTCTTCTTCGGCCTCCTGCTCATCGCCTGATTCTCTGCCATCCTGGGAGGCAGTCTGCTCATCTGGTAGAGGACCGGTACGCTCAGCGTAGTCCGGATTCATCAAGTCGGAAGCTTGGGTATCGTCTACACCGGCTTGGGTCCCGTCCTCGTCAAGAACAGGGACGTGCTTGCGCGTGGAGAAGTCAGACCATTCACTGATACTCTTGACATCCGAGCCATCTTCGTCAGCTTCTTCGACGGCGTTGTCGTTTTCAATCAGGCGAGTAGTCATGGTGTTCTCAACCTCAGTGTAGTCGCCATCTGTCTCGTAGTCGTCGTCCTCGTCACTATCTTCCTCTTCGTCTTCTTCCTCCTCTTCCTCATCATCCAGAGGATTAGACTGAATGGGTTGGTTGAAAATCTCGTAGATCTCATCCGTAGCAGCACGAGTATGGAGCGTCATCGTTGGCTCAGCCGTGTTCCTCTTCTTCAGCTTCGGCCTAGACGGTGAGTCTAGATTTGCTTTGACTATCAAAATGTCAGCTTGAACACGACATAACTTGTGGAAATGGAAGCCGCTTACTGATTTGAGTCTCGTTGACCTCCATCGTCTTCTTTTTCTTGCTCTTGCCCCCCTTTTTCTTGACTATGGCTCCGTTCTCATCCATAACTACGGTTTCTGTGTGAACAACCATCTTCTCCCGTACTAAATGACTGAGATCGTCAACCAAGGAAGGCTCAACGCTCATCATCTCGGAAGGGATCTCTTCAGTTAGTGATACGTCGTCCCAGGAGACATCCAGCCAGCCTCGGTTCATGGCCCAAACTTCCTCAAAACCAAGCTCTGAGCCAGGTTCTTCGGGAGTGGGATAGAGGGCCTCGAGGCTAACAAAAATGCGCTCCTTCTTCCCGCTTACGGGGTTCACTACTGTTTGATTCTTTGATGGCACGAGTGTAATATGGGACTTGGACATTTGCGCTCGTGATGATCGTGATTGGGCTTTGGGTTGCACTTTTGCTTGCAACTGAGACTGAATTACATGAAACGCCATAAAGCCAAACATTAGTCCTATAATCATCAACATCCAGGCATTGGGAAGTTCAAGTAAATTGGTGCTTACCGTATCCTTGAAGATAGCCATCTTCGGAGCAGTGCTCTTCTTCCCGCCAGCCTTCAATGTCTCCCCTGCCCACGGCTTGGGCTCCATTACGTTCTCCTTCTTCCGGTCGCCCAGGGAGCCGATTGAATCCCATCCCTTCGAGCTTGGTCCACGCGACGACAACGCAGGAGGCGCGGAGTCGGCATCCGAGAAGATGGACATCTTAGCCTTGCCAGGCTTCGCCGCCGTTGTGCTCACGCCCTGGCTGGGTCGAGGGGCCTGGGGGTCCGCAGCTACAGCGGCCGCAGCGCGGGCGGCAGCAAAGGGGTCAATCTTTGCAGCCAAAGCGGGCCGCACGGTGGGAAGTGCTGGCGATGAGGGCTCGTTGTCGGCCTCGGGCTGGTGGGCAAGTCTCTCCTCGAACTCCTTGAACTTGCGAATCAGGCGCTGTACTGGTCTTGCCTCGCGCTCGATGCCGAGCTTGTACACCTCCTCTGCTTGACTCCATCTGCCAGCGCCCTCTAGCCAGGCGGCGTATTCTTCGTAGAAAAGGGCAAGTGACTCTCCGATGCTGTGTCGCGACAGGAAGAGGAAGGTTTCTCGCGGCGAGTCGGCGAAGAATTGGATGTACAGAATCCAGATCTTGAGGTATCTGGGATCGTTCTTGTATTGTGATGAACCAATGAAGGTCTTAGTTGCGCGCTCGAGGAGCGTGTGAAGCTGAGATTGCGGTGTTGCTTGCGCCGAGGGGTATGCGTCCAGGGTCCATCGCACATAACGGTCGTAAATGTCTAGAGGATCGTCCGACTCGGAGATGTTTTGGAGTTCCTCTTCGTACTCGATTCGAATGCAATCGTTGACATTTTTGGTGTCTGAGGGTGTCGGTGTGTTCAGCTTCTGCAGAGGCGAGGGCGAGAACAGCTGAGCCAGCTTTTTGGCGGAGCGACCACTGGGCAGCGCCTGGATGTTTTCTTTCTGTGCTTCAATAACGTCGAAGTTGATGAGATCGTCGGAGGCTGCCATGGTTAGTATCGTCGCGGCAAGTTGCCGTCGCGTCTCCGAGTGATGTGGTGCTGGAGTACTGCGTCTAGGTTGTCGATGTTCAAGTTCGAAATGGGGTAGCGTTAGAAAAGGATGCCCAGTGTTGTGATGTTGATTATTGATAACGATAACAGATCGGCCATGTGGGTCGTGTGGCGCGTTGCTGGGACAACGGTGGGCTTCACTTCGCTTATGTAATCGCTTGCTCTTCACCGAGCTCGGTGTGCCCTCATCGTCAGTTATCCAAACGGTACTTACCAGATTAGGAAGTAGCAGTGCGCCTCCATTTATTCCGTTATGCTACTTCCATGTAATACTCCCACGTCATCCATTTCGACACAAAGGAAGAATCTCATCATGTAACAAAGCTTGAACCGTTTTGCGAATTTAATAATGACAAAAGATTTTAGCGTCAAAAAAACCTCGGCCCTCCGTTTGGCCTCTTCTAGCGCTCGGTCCGTCTGATCTTAGTGGCCGGTTCTGCCCTTGTGCCCCTATCTTGTCCAGCCTCTTCGAATATGGAAGTAAAAAGTCAGAATGACGCCACCCCATTCACTCCCTTCTTCCCGACTTGATGTCACAGATTCGAGTTCGCTCATCGCAATACAGCCGGTTTCTGCATGCTTCTCACATGTTGAACGGCCAATACACTTCGCACCTAGCTCTTAAAGAGCTGTGAACGCGTTGTAGAGGAGCATCATCATGGAATACTCAACGCTGGCGACTTCGGGGTCAATGCTGATGCCGAAGAAACGCCTGCTGGACCTTCCCAACGAGCTCATCCGTTGCATCGTCGACTCCGTCGCTCTTTTGAGGAGAGACAGATACGATGGTGCTAGAGATACCCGGACCTTGTCGAATCTTTCACAAACTTGTCAAATATTTCACCTTCTCTGCAACTCTCAACTCTTTTCTAATATCAACCTGGATGAATCCAAAGACGCCGCTGGTCTTCTCATCCGGTCCCTCATCGAAACACCTGAACTTGGGGTTCATGTGCAACATTTGACATTACGCGTAATATGGGAGTCAGCCGAGCAATGTGAGAGGGGGTTGCGGAAACGGCTTACACCAACTCATAGCAATGCGACAGGTCATCCGGGGACCTTACCCAATTTGCGGCACTTGGAACTGGAAGACCCTGCGGTGTACTTCATGAACATTCCCGAGGTTCCTCGTATATTCACTGGCCTGCTTGCCCTGCCTCCTCTCACTTCGATTCTTACGCGATACGACAACGATAGATGGGGAGGTCTCGCCCAAGTCGCCGCGGCTGGACCCTTTGCTTTGGAGCAAATTCGTTTCCACGAAACTGCCATCCGCGGACCCGATTTATGCCGACTACTCCAGCTGTGCCCCGGTCTTCGAGTTCTCGAAATCGAGATTGACTATCACTTTTTCGCTCCTTGTTTCCAGCAAACCACACACCCGGGGATCACCACTCACCTATCGACGACGCTTTCAACACTCTGCCCGCGTTTGCAGAGACTTACGCTGTTACATGGGGACCTCTCAGCTCTTCGGACCCCCGATGAACCATGTCTTACATGTCTCACAGATTTGGAAGATCTGACTGTGTTGGAGACCGAATTACCAACCATCTTCAGAAGTTCCGAAGACATGGCAAACGCAGACATCACTGCGCGTCTGCCGCCCAAGCTCACGCAATTGACTCTCCATGACATTTGGTACTCGGACCCAAGATACTGCCTGTACTCTTTGGCCCCAGGCTCTCGTCCTTGGATTCATGAGAGGTTAGATGCTAGCACTGAACGTCTGACTGTGATGCTGCTTCGTCTGGCATCATCATGCTTGGCCGGCCAACTACCTGGCCTCCGAAAGGTAGCCGTTAAGACTCCAACATACGAACACGACAGAGGCAATACTTCTGATGAAATTTCGAAAGCGTTTGCGAAGACTGGAGTTTTATTCGAGCTTATTTCCGCTCACTCAACATTTCCATGTCCATTAACGCGATAGCATCAGAGAATGGGACAAGTTTTTATGAGCATATGTTTTGGCATAATTTCAGTGGTCACTTAGCTATAATTAGTAATTGAGTGAAATTTAGGTTTTGTTGAATACGGCCGTTATTTCCACAACGTAGGTCTAGTGCTTTGATTCAGTGCTCTATGGTTTAATACTACTGTAGCCTACCTAAGTTACTCCCAGCCTGTACGAGGGTTTATCATGACTTCAGGGATTTCTCTTCCCCCACTATTGGTAGGTTTGGTTTGGCCGTAAGTGAGACATTTCTTTCAACAGAAAACATACCCTAGAAATCTTGTCTTTGTTATTATTATAGCAAAACATAATGTATGGAGACGTGCACATGATATTACTTGGGTTGCAGCAGTTTAGGGAAAGATTGAAGAAGGTAGAGCAAGTAAAACAAAAGTCTCAGAAGACGCCGCCTGAACTTGCAGACACCAAAACCATTCAAATTGAGGTGCATGTGTCGTGGCTGCACTCAAAAAGCTCTGAACCGACTGCCGGGGCATTCCCGATCCGCACAGCGGGGTTCTTGCATCACGTCATACGGGCCGAACAATAACCTCTTCGACTATACCTCTACTAAGTACATTACACTTCTAGTAATAATACCAACGTCTTATCGACTCAAATAAGGCAGCAATTCGTACTTACCTCGAACGTCGAGAACCAGCTTCTCGGAAAAAACTAAGAACTTTTTACCCCTCACACTCTCACGATGCGTGTCGAAAAGTTCCTCCTATCGCCCCCGAGCCTGGAAGAGTTAGTCGAGCGACTCAAAGCTCCCTTGGACGCCAACTACAAGCACGCATCAGTGGCTGTGGTCAATTGTCCCGACCTGCGAAAAGCACCTTTTCACTTGGCGACCGAGGGCCTCTCAGGGGAGGAAAAAATCGCAGATGTTGGCGGCCAGCCGAACCTCTTTCCCCGCCCCCGGCTTGACAGCATCTGGTCCATACCAGAGATTGGCAAGAATATGGAAATGAGCCCTGAAAAGGGCAGCTTGATCGGTGCCGGCGCCGGTCCTTTCCATGTCATCGGGCAGAATAGCGAGCTTGCGCCGAATCTTAGCTGGCAAGGGGGTCTTGACAAGGTCGATAACAAAAGTCAAGTCATCCAGATCAAACGCACCACCGGAGAAGTCAGCGTTGGAACGAGCCCTTCTGTAGACTGCGGTCTCATGGTCAACTTGTACGGCTCCTTGGGCGAGCCAGGACCGGTCCTCAAGATTACAGCAAAGGGCCGCAAGGGTTCTGAAAAGAGCTTTACCGAGTGTATCCGGAAAGGGCTGAATGCTGCATATGGCAATGAAAGAACTATCAGTCTCGGCGGAGCCTTTGTTGTGAAGGCAGGGAAGGCAACTTACCACATCATGCCTGATTTCCCTGCTGAGAGCGATCTGCCTTTTAAGGATAGAAAGGAAGTTGAGAAATGGTTGACCTTTCATGATTTCGATTCGCCCGTTGTGGGACTATGCGTATTGCACTCTGCGGATCCGGGCAACAAGATGGGCTTGAGGATTGAGCATACGCACGCGTTCTCTCCACTGGGAAAGAATGCTGGAGGTCACTATCATTACGAAGCCGAAGGAGAGGAAGACATTATTGAATATGAAGGATACTTCAATACTGCAAGGGCAATATACAGGATAGATAGCCCCGCGAATGTGAAAGGGTGAAGAATGATAGTATCAACATTACAATGACCTGCCCGATCCTTCAGTACCAGAGATCCTCATCCTCAGACTCTTCGTCAGGAATATTAAGGCTTTCTTTGAATTCCTTTGTCCACTGTCGGAGTGGCTTTTCACCGACTCGAAGCTCGTCGTAAAATGACTTCAGCGGTTCCGGCAGTTGTTTCGAGTCGAGCAAACCGTCGTCGTCAACATATTCCTCCATGTAGGCGATCATGGCCATGGCGAAGGAGCCCATTGTCTTGCCTGAGTCACGAGCATAGAGTCGCAGGTAAGCCTCTAACAGTATGTGAGATCTGGGTACGACAATGGAGGTGTCGGTAGATTTGAAAGCACCAGATCCGCGACCCGGTCGCCAGGGTGGAAGCACATCTCGGTTATGAGCAAGAGCAAATGTCGCTGATTGCTTGTCTTCGAAAGCTAAGAGGGAATCGTCAAAGTCTGGTAAAAACCATAGTGTTTCTGACTGTAGGTATAACCCTATGGTGAGCTCCGAGGATTTGATGTGCACATGAAATGCAGGCGGTGGTGTTCGGCGCTCAGGCGAGCTCGCAAAGCATAGTTCCACGGAGGGGCATTGCTCGATTTCGGGTAATTCTGAAATAGCATCGGCGCCGACCGAAAGCATTTTATCCTGGACGACAAAATCTATAGACTTTCTGTTTGTTAGCCTTGGTATTCAAGACACCAATGCAAATGCTCGGAATGCACCTACCCCTATGATTGAAGGCACGCCGTGGACATTAAGCAGATAGTGTCCCCAGAGTACGCAGGGAGTTTTTGATGCGTTGAGGGCCGAGAAAACCGACTCTACAAAGTGTTCTGAAGTTCGAAACATTCCGAGCATTTTTTATCATTGAACAGTGCCTGCGACTCCAGTTTGTTCTTTGGAAATTGGTGATGTGTGATGAGATCATGGCCATTCAACGTATGACCTGAACAGCATGTGTATGTAAATATTGTTAGTGGTCAAGCAAGTTGGTTGGGTCTTGATATTTGACCCAGGCCGCTGTATTTACCGCGGACGTGTGGAGACACTGCCTGCTGAAGAAGATGGCCAGGCGGCTGGGCAACCTCTCACAGCCAACTTGTCATCTACAGACTACAACCCACATTCTCCGCCTTCGAAGTCACGCTAGCACAGCAAGTATTACGCTTCCTTCGTTTCCGCTCTTCATTTGGGGTACAACATGGACGCAGCGCATCGCTTTACTTATTTCGGAGCTTTGCCCCCAGAATTACGACTGCAGATATGGACGGAAGCGCTTTCGGTGCCATCCGTTTGGGCTGTGAATCGTAAAGCAACCGCAACCAACAACGCCAACAAGAGCCATCTGCCCCTCATCATGAACCATGTTGGTCCGGCTCCCTATCTAGCAGGCCTCGCTTGCAAGGAGTCGCGGCGGCTAATGGAACAATCATACGCCAAGCCCATACATAGACCAACGTACTCGGCGGCAAGTAGTGCGATTCATTGGATCGATCTGCAAAAAACGGTCGTCTCACTCGGGGACTACCGGTCCGCGGGGGCTTTGTTGGATGCGTTCACTTTCGAAGACTTGGCAAGATTCCGCCATGTCGTTCTACAGTCATCACGGTTCTCTGATATATTCGCAGACAGTGCTTTCCACCTTCCCAAATTAGACAACATTGAATGAACCAACACCAGAAATAATCAACCATTTGTGCCTGATCATGGTTATCTAGACATAAGTTGCCATCAGACGTGCTCTAAGCTACATGCCTATAGTTTTACAACCAGCAAGCAGTAGCTTGACAAGTGGCAACTGAGTGGAGATAATTGAGATGATTGATACTATTTAACACTGGAGACAAGTGGGCTTGAGCGGGTGCAAGCTTGAAAGGAGCCGAATCTTGATGGTTGAATACTCATAGGATATTGGTGAACCTATGTTATTCAGTAGTAGTACCTCAGGTCTGTGAAACTTTAGCGATAAGAGACGCGAGAACCTTTGGCGTCCCGGTATGTCTTTGAAATCGGCAATCTCCGCAATCGCCCCTTGCCTCTTTAGGCCACGGAATATTTTCCTCTGTCAGGGGCCGCTCAAACCTTCAATGTCAACACATCACTCGCAAAAACAACCAACCTACTAGCGTGCTAAGATGTTCACTGTTCGACATGCAATCGGGAAAGGCCTCGGGGTCTTTGCCTCGAGACCAATTCTCACAGGCCAAAGAATCCTCACAGACCAAGCTCTACTCACAATCACATCCTCAGATAGCAACTCGATCCTGCGACAAGCCCAACTTCTCTCAACAACTGGCCGGGACTCATTACTCTCATTATCAACCAATCCCAGCAAGTCAAGCGTCTTCAGCTGGCTAGAGTCAATATGGCGAAGCAAGTCTGCCCCACAAGACACAGTGTCTAACCACACCATTCTCAATATCTTTCGGAACAACAACTTCAACATTGGCAACCAGACCCAAGCGCTCTTTCCTCAAGTTGCGCGCTTGAACCACTCATGTGTCCCTAACGCGCAAGGAAACTTCAACAAGGACTTGAACGCATTCACCATTCACGCTACCAGAAACATTGAGCCGGAAGAAGAAATCACAATCTCCTACCTCGACGAACATCTGGGCCTGCGGCAATCCCGACAGACCGCGTTGCATGATGGGTACGGCTTCACTTGTGGATGCTCTGCCTGCAGTCCGACGACCTCGTCAGAAGCTGGCGAGGTGCGCCGGGCGGAGATTCAGCGCAAGCTGGAGCTCTTCGCCGAAGCTGCTTCTGAGGATCCGGAGGACGAGTTCATGATGATGCTTGCGCTCTTGGACGCTCACGAGGCGGAGGCTATCCGCGGACGGGAAGTCTCGACGATGTATATCGCTACCGCTCGCAAAGCGTTTGACTTGGGAAAGCGAGAGGAAGGACGCGAGCTGGCGTTGAAGGGCCTACAACTCGAGAAGGAGGCTGTGGGTGATGACAGCCCTTTCTATGCTGCTACTCTGGAAGCAGTGCAAGCGCTGGGGGTTGAGATTTGAGTCTAGGACAACGAAGTAGTTATGGTCGACTAAAGGCAGCAGATCTTTATTTCCGAAGTTCTGCGTCTCGAGATACCCAACAACATTTATCGTCTTACGTTCGGTGCATCATTATGCACTCTGGTCTTGAATAATTATCTACAAACTCGGAAACTCATCTTGAACCTCAGAATCAGTTGCCATCGACCACTGACCTGAAGGCTCCGTCAAGACCTGACTTTTCGACCAGTTGTATGGGCGACGCCTCCAGCTCCCTGCTTATTCACACGAGGCTGGTATTCTATTGAAGGTTTTCAAAATCGAGTAGCTTCACACCTTCTGCCATAACGAGAAAATTGCATTGATTCGCTTCTTCGTGTACGAGTCGTAGAGGCGAAGAGCTAATTCACCGAGACGCCAAAGTCTTTGCGATGGTATGAAGCAACTCGGTCAATGGCTTCAGCCTAGTCCTCGTACTGGCGGAAAGAGTATTCAGTGATGGAATACCCGCGAGATATAGGACCACCGTTACAGGCTGGGATACAGGGAAGCTCACCTCTGGCATTTTCAACAGCAGTACAAGGGACTCTTGCACAGAAGCTTAAGTTGGTTATACCCCTAATTCTGAAGTGCAAAGCTACCGAGCTGTAGCTTGTGAGCTCGAACACCACAAGGACCAATTTTTTTCTTTCTTCCTTCCCATGTATCGTTTTTTCCCTTCCAGTTTGGGTACCAACTGATGCCTACGTTCTTGGAGCTACCTGACGTAAAGGTGAGGGTCAAAGTTGTCGGGGTTCAGTCTCGAGGTTGTCACGGCCATCTTATTGCCTTTGTCGCATTCGCATACTTGCCGCCTTTCGGGATTTGGCCCACATGGCTCATCAAGGTCTGTAGCAGTAGTGGCTGTCCACATCGTGGTGCCTGATATCTCCCGAAAATGTTGTGTGAGACATCTTCCCGCAGTCACCAAATGCCCCAGACTCTTATCATAAGCAAGAGCAAGATTGTTTGTAGTTGTGCTGACTAGGAGGCGCTGAAGATGTGTTTCTGACCTCCATCGGGCAACGAAATGAGAGAGTAAACACATGCAGTGACATGCTTAGAAGCTCGTGCGTCCGGGGCACTACCTTATCCGCCCATCACTAGGTATGAACAGGTGGCTAGAGCTTGAACTGAAGGTGGCCTTTCTTCTAGTCGCCATCTTAGTTTCTAACTTCGTTAGTGGTGTGTAATCGCTTGAATTTGAAGTGTTTTTGCCAACGGTTCGTAGCTCCCCCGCAGACGCCAATTCACGGACTGCGACAGTTCCAATAGAGGTTATCTCCTATTTCCGGCCGTCATCTTTCTCTGAAACGTACGTCATGCAAGACCTACAGACTGAGTTACACCAAAATTAGCGCTGTTTCTGTGTTTCCACGATGTACAAATCCCCCGCAATTGGGGGGGCTTTCCTCCACAGAGGCATCGCACGCTCACCAAAAATTGGCCGTCTTCACAAGATTTTTTTGTCTCAATGTAATTACAGAATTACATCAAGATCCATCTTCGTAAGCCATAGAGAGATCCCATTCGGAGAATGCTATAGAAACCTGCCCTGCTTAGAAACATATCCGAGCCTGAAAAGTATCCGCTTCCTTGGCATAAGCTGCATATCTCTATGTGCCGCACTAGGAGCATGCTGAATCACCATCCCCCAAAACATAAGCGCCACCAACTTACGATTGGTGCATAACGTTGATACTTCGGAGTCGAATCAGCCTGTGCGCCTGTCTTTAGATTTCTAATTCCGGACTTTATGGCTTTAACGCGCGCGGGACGGAGGAACAACGATACCTCGCCGATCCCGAGAAATGCATTCGGGAGAGGTCCAACGGTTCTGTTTGACATGGGTCTATAAGTACGACTGAAAAGTATTCATCACTGAAACCCATAACAGAGGGCAAGCACCGCACATCATTGTTCTTACTCGCAGTAATCCACACACCAACATAGTATCTCAATATGTCTTCCAAGAAGATCATCCTCATCACTGGTAAGTTCCCACCCTGGATCACTAACGAAGAGGCAAGAGTCTTTGGTCATCGAATAGAGAAGACATGCGTCAACCACCGATCAGAATGAGAGTTAACGATGTTCAGGTGCAAACCAGGGCATTGGCTTCGACAGCGCCTGGGCCTTGGTCTCGGCATCCCCTGATAACCACGTCGTCGTCGGCTCCAGGAGCGCGGAGCGGGGCGCCAAGGCTGTGGAGGATCTCCAGGCCCGGAAGCCGGCCGGCACCGTGAGCCTCTTGCAGCTCGACATCACTTCCGACGACTCCATTAAGGCTGGAGTTGAAAAGCTGACCGCCGACTTTGGCGTCCTTGACGTCCTGGTTAACAACGCCGGCATCGTCATCATGCAACCCAAGGATCGCCGCTCCGAGCTGATTGACACCTTCAACACCAACGCAGCTAGCGCATTGCTCCTCACCGAGGCCCTGATACCGCTACTCAAGAACTCTAAGGACGCGCGAATCATCAATGTAACGAGTGGTCTCGGTTCTCTTCACGAGCGTACGACTCCAGGCGGTGCCTTTTACGACGTTCCCGCCGATGCCTACCGCATCTCCAAGGCGGCCCTGAATATGGCGACGGCCCATATGTTGTGGGCCTACAAGAGCTGGGGCGCGACAGTTTGGGCCTTCTGTCCTGGCTGGGTCATCACCAATCTGTCGGGTGAAGACGACAGGCAGAACAGGATCGATGGAGGCGCCGAGAGTTCGGAAACCAGCGCGCAGGGCATTCTTGAGATTGTTGAGGGGAAGAGAGATGGTGAGGTTGGCAAGTTTCTCCAGAGGAATGGGAAACAGTTCCAGTGGTGATCAGTCCAGTATTATTAAGTGGGTATCAAAGTATTTGAACGCTAGGATCTCGGGGCTTCCAGCTCATCGCTTGATCGATATCTCTGTGGTCCGCATGATCCCTTGTCCTTTATCATCCTGGAGGATCATATCATCGCTTCCAGACCCCCTGCTGCCGTCTTTTCCGTATGGGCTTTGATGCAGGTTATCTACAGCACTGCGCTGTACCTCAGAGGATCCAGCAAAAGTACGACCATGCATCTCGTATTCAACTTGACTGTCGTGAACTCTGTAGCCCTGGCGGCGTTTCGACGTATTCGTCCCGGTCCGTCTTCGATTCTCGTATAATTCGCCGTGATAGCGGTCGCTCGACGAAATCTTGAGGGCATGGCCGACAAGAGGTTTCAAAGATGGTGCGCAAGCCGCGATAATTCCGAGGTTGAGTTGTAAGCTGTCACAATCAAGTGTAAGTCAAAGCAGATGATAATTCGAGAAGTAAACTCACAATTCCCAGAATTGAATACTTTGGTAACTTCGGAGTTGTCAGTTGGGAACACTTGCGAGGTGATAGCAGTACACGACTTACAAAGTCTTGTCCATGTCTTTCCCGTACGCTATTTGGTAGACTGACTTGATGACACCCATAGCTACCGCACTATGGACACTTAGTAAAGATAATAACACCTCAATCGGGGTTCAACATACAAGTAACCGAGACTGAGAACAATGATAAGATAAATCCGTGTCCTCAGTTTCATCTGCAACGTCCAAATGATGCTTACAGGAAGCGTAGCGAAGCATACATCGGTGAAGATGTTGAAGACAGTGTTGATCAAGCCAAATTTGATGAAGAGAGTGATTGGATAACATTTGGGTTCCAAACTCTTGTCCTAATATCCTTCCAGTGGTTGGCAATAGAAGAAGAACGTCATCCAGGCCATGAAACTATAGGCAGACACAAATACTAATCGCAGTTAGAAAGGAATCATGCGTAACCTCTAAGGTCTGATTATTTATAGCTTAAGGTAGTTAGTAAGTGTTAGTATCCCTATTATAAGGTAGCTAGTTCGAACCGTAGGTTAACGAAGAGATTAATTAAACTATATAAATTTCTACGTAAGTATAAAAAGGAGGTTCTAACTATAAGTTAGGCTAGTTATAATAATTATAAATAGGGCCCCTAATTAGCCCTTATATAATTAGCTATATATTATAATTAAATTAGATTTTTAATTTAATACTAACTTTTTCTTTTTTTTATTAATTTTTTTATTATAATTAAAAGTATAATTTAACCTCGGGCCTATTTATTAAATTATTTCTTTTTTTTTTTTTTTTTTTATATAACTTATTTTTTTATTTATATATTAACTTTTTTATTATTTACGAATTATTTTAACCCCTTATTAAGTACTATTTTTATAAAAGCGTTAATAAGGTTATCGTCCTTATTAATTTAACGTATTTTAAGGATCTTATATTTTTTATATAATTACCTAAGGGCTATAATATTAATTATAAACCTCTTTTCTTTTATTATTTTTAATTTAATAAGGTATTTATATAATAAATAAGAATTAATATAAATAATTATTAAGATTAGTAAGAAGTTAAGTTAATTAATAATCCTCTTTAGTATTATTAAAATTATATAAGTAAGGTTAACGTCGTTAATTATATTATAAACTTTTAATACTAAAATACTTCTTATTATTTACTTATTTTTAGTTAATAAATAGTAGACTATATTATTATATATAATAAATTCGCTCTCGCTTATACTCTCGTTAACTAAGATAATAATATACTTTAATTACGAAATAAGGTTATTATTATTTATAAATAACCTATTAATAAAGATATAGAGTTTATTAATAACGAGGTTAATTAGGTAATAAATAAGGCCTCGATTGAGATTTATTTATTATTATTTAAACTACTTATTAAATACCTCGACGTCTCGTTCGTTTAGCTCTATAACTTATACTACTTTAGTATAGTTAAAAATTACCTTAGGCTAATATATACTTATAATATATACCCCTTATATAAGCTTAGCCTTATATTATTTTTTAATATTAATTATATTTAGGTTAACAAAAGTAATTTTTTTATTTTACCCTTTTTATTAAAAAACGACGGTTTCTCTTTTAATTATAAGAATTTTATTATTAAACGTTAATAAGTTATTTATTATAAGGACCTTTTTTAATTTTATTATAAAGCCCGTTTTTTAGAGCTCTTTATTTTTTTTTTTTATAAAGTTAATATTAAATAGGCCTAATATATTATCGGTCTATATTCTAATAATTCTAAATTATTTACCTTTTTATTTAAAAACTAATAAGTATGAGTTATACGTAAATATAATTATTAATAATTAATTAATATAAAAATCATAGTATATAGCTTATTAATAAGTACCCGATTTTACGAGCCTATATAATAGTTTAAATACTTTAATAATCGTACTTTTTAAGTACTTACTAACTATTTCTTTTAATAAGTAAGCTAGGATTTTCTTTATAAGCCCTATAACTAATTAAATATAGGCCTAAGTAATATTATAGCTCTAAATTTCGTATCCTTTTTTCCGTAGCGATACTATTAATATTATTATTAATCGTTAGCTATAGCACTATACTATAAATAATTAAATAAGTAGCGTCGCCTTTTTAACATCGCCGTACCCTTAAATTATATACTTAGATTTTTTATATAGTTAAAGTGTTCCTTTTCCCTTAATTTTACGTACTATTTATAATTTAAATATATAGAGACTTTTATATTTCTTAGGGTTATAAAAAATAAATTAATAGACCCCTCGATTATATAAAGTATTTATTTTAATAAAATCTAATCCTTTATACGGCTTTTTAATAATTATAATAATGCTTTTTTTACGTAGTTTAATTACTAGCTCGAAATCGGCTTTCTTTTTTATTAAATAAAAAGTATTAATTACCTTATTATTAATAATAAATTACTACGTTAGGGCTTACTATTATAGTCTTTTATAACGTCTTATTAGTAATATTAATACCCTTTTAGTAATTTCCTCTTCTTCGTTATTTATTAATATTATTATAATAATTTTATTAAGGATAATTTCTTATACCTTTATTATTAATTATATAATTTCCCCTAGCTTTTTTTTTTATAAGCTAGAAATTACTTTAATAGGATCTATATAATATAGTTTAATTATAGTAATTAATATTTTAAATAGTTAGTTATAATCTTTTATAACTATATAAAAACGCTTATTAATAGAAATTAATTTATATAGCCTAGCTTATTACTAAGTAATTTTATACTAAACTTATATATCCGAATTTAGGGGTATATTTAAATTAGCCCCTATATTGGGCCTATTATATATAATAATTACTTTATTAACTTATTTTTTTATACTTATTTTATATAGCGCCCGTATTATTTTTTTAATTACTTAGGTTCGTTAGTTTATATTTAATAATAATAGCGAGGTTAAAGTTATCCTTAAGTATGCTCTAAATACTAATAGTATTAGTATAAAACCGTTAGGTCCTATAGTATTATTATAGTATTTAAGTACTATCTAGAGGTATTTATTATTAATAAAATCGGGATTTTTTTTTTAATAATCCTAAACGCCCTTTTTAATTATTAATATACTCTTTTTATTTTTTTAATATTATAATACGCTTTTACGGGTACAACTTTTAGTTATATACTATAAGCTATTATATTTTTTTTAAATTTTATTAATTTAAAACTCGTTTTAGCGTCGGTTTTAATACTATTTAGCGGTCTTTAGTATATATTAATTAAGCTTTTTTATAGGGCTACTTATACTATTTTTATTTATAAATCCCAGAGGAATTACCCTATTTAAAATAATATAACCTCGTTAATTATATATAGGACTAGTTAACTATTTAAATAGAAAATATTAATAACGATTTCTTAATTAAAGTTAAGCTTATTATATAATTTAAATTTAAATTTACGTAGGCTCTGCGTATTTATTTAGTATTAATAGTATATTTTTATTAATTATTTTAGTACCCCTATTTTAATATCCTTATTATTTAATTACTTTAAGAAGTTATATAGCCTCGTAACCGATAGGTACTTAAATTTTTAATATAGTTATTTAAGTTTATTTTCTGTTAAGTAATTAATTAACTTCGTATTATTAATAAGCTTTATAAACGCGTACTTCTATTATTATTCGATTATTTTAAAATACTTATTACTAAAAATTCTATTCTTCGTATTATTAAATATAATACTTAATTAATTTATATTTTTTAAATATAGGAAAAATAGGGTATTAATAAGTAGAATATAAAAAGTTATCGTTCCGAAGTACGTTTTTATTTTTATTATACTTAGGGCGATAATTTCTTTACCTAGGCTAAAGCTAATTCTTATAATACCTATTATTAACGTATTAAGTATTATTAGCACGATTTTTTATAGTACTTAGAATTACCCCTTTTTTTTTATTAATTATTATAATACCTTAGTATTTAGGATAATTTTATAAAAATTATTTAAGCCGTACTTTTTATTTATGTAAAATGCTTATATAGGCTTAGTATTTAAGTAATTTAGGTAATATAAAAAGGACCCCTCTAATTACCCTTAGAATTACTTAGTATTATCTTTTTTTTTTAATATTAATAGAAATAATATTTTTTCTTTAAGCGTTAAGAAAATAGAATTTTATATTATTAAATTCGTTCTTTTATTTATTTTTATATTTATTATTTAAGGGACCTTCCCTTATTATTTATAAATAAAAACTTGCTTATTAAGAGTTTTTATTACTTTTTATTTATTTAGCCTTATATATTCTCTAAAAGCTAACGGTATAAAAAATAAGTAATTAATATTATCGATTTTATTATAATCTAATTCGTTAATATAGGGGGCGAGATTTTCTTTATTTTCCGAATTTTTTAGGAAGAGCGAATATTTTAAACTATTACTTTAGTTACTATTACTAAGTTCTATATTTTTAAATTTATTCTTATATATAATAAGGAATTAACTAAACTAATAAGAGCTAGTTTTATTATTTATTATCCTCAATTTTTTATATTATTTATATAATTTAGTACGCTATTTTTCGGAGTAATTACTTAATTAATATTTATTTGTTTTATAAATAAAGTATTATTTTTTTTATTACACTATTTGCGAATTAAATTTCTATTTATTTAATAAATCTAAGCCTCTTTACTAGCAATTACTATACCTAGTCTTTTTCTTTTTTTTATTATATATCTAGTTAACTTAATACTATTAATAAGGGCCGTTATACTCTTAAAAATAAGTTTAGCGCAGTATTTTTATTTTAATATTAAAGTTAAATCTTAGCTTTAAATAGAGCGTTTTATAGTTTTTAAGTACTTAATATAGGGTTATTTTTATTTTTAATATATGCTAAATTATAATATAAAAATATCTAACTTTCCGCTCGTTAATCCTCTTATTTAGCTAGGTTTTTACTAGTTTATTAATTTAATTAATAAGCTTTTTTAGGATTTTTATTTATAATTTTCTTTTTATTATTCTAGTTATAAATATAAAAAAAATTACTTATAGCTTAGATAGGAGCTTTAAATTCCTATTATAAGTCTCGAAGCGGCTTTAGATTACGTTAATAATACTAAGAAAATCGTTCTAATCGAAATTATGTACCGCTTCGTAATAATAATTAAAAGCTTTATTTATAAATACGATATTAATTACTAAATAATATTAATATTCCCTAATCCTAACTTTTTTATAATAATTATAAAATATTATTAGGGTTTTTTATAAAACTTCGTACTTCTCCTTAAAATATAATTTTTTTTTAAAAAGATTTTTTTAAAATTTATAAATTATTTTATATTTATTATTATATTTTTAGTATTTTTATATAATCCCTACGTTATTACGTATTATTAATAACTTTAGGTTATTTACTTCTTTTTTTATTAGCTAATTAGTACTAAATTTCGTATTAATAATAGCAACGAGCTATAAATTAAAATAAGTAAAATTATTAATTATCGTACGTTTAATATTATATTTTATTTCTATATATCCTTTTATAATAATAGATTATTATTAATAATTATAAGAAGGAAATCTAGATTATTTACCCTTTTTTTAAATTTATTAAAGTAATTATACGCTTTATTAACCTATACCTAGTTTTATAATACGAATTCCTTTTTTATAATCGTTATTACTAAGATTTCGTATAGTTCTTATAATTATAATTATATTAATAATACTTTTTATTTATAAAAGAATTTATTAATTATTTTTATAATTCCTAAACTTACGCTCGCGAACTATTTATCTAATTAGTAACTAAAGTTATTTATAATTTTATAAAATAGGGGTTGCCCCTATAGCCCTTTTTTTTTATAAACCTTAGTTAAATAAATTAATACCGTATTAATTTACTTATTATTAAGTTAATTCGCAATCCTATATATTTATATCCCTTAATAATCTAGGTTAATATTTATTTATTTATAAAAAATTAGGATTCTATTTAAAATCGGGGGGTTTTTTTTTTTCTTTACCTTAACTTACTAAAAGTCGTACTTTAATTTATACCTATATTAATAATTACTAGCGTATTTAATTTTAATAAGAATATATCTAATCCGCGCACTAGCTATAATAAATCCGTATTTTTATTACTTAAAGAATTTATTAAGGTCTAAGTAATTCCCGCTTTTTTTTACTATTTCGCTATTATTCTCGTTTTTATTATTTTTAATAATTACTATTACTTTTTTAAATTACTAATTATTATACTTACTAAGATCCTCTTTTTTATTTAATATAAAAAAATAAGCTTTAATAGCTCCTTTTTTAATAATAATAATAAACGTTTATATTATTATAAAAAGACGTAATAATTAGTCTTAGGATCTTTTATTAATTACTAATTTTTATTATTTTTTATATTTTTAACTTCCTAAGCCTCGTACTTTTTATAATTTCTAAATTACTTTTTTCCTTAACTTACCTTTTTTAGAGTAATATTTTAAAAAAATAGTTAAAAATAGATACTAAGTAGCTCATAAAAGAGCTAGATAAGTTATTAAGAACTAAATAAGTTATTAAGTATAGTTAGTAAAGTTAAGCTCTTTTTTTTATAAAATCGAGGATTTAAAAAACTTATTAAAAATACTTACTACTTCGTTATTTATATTAAATAGGGTTAATTACTTTAAAAATCTTTTTTTTTATAGTTTCTTAGTACCCTATTTTATATTTTTTAAATAATCTTTTTTATAACTTAATTATTATTAAATAATTATTACTTATTAATAATCCTTTTTATTATTTATTTAATTTTTTAAAATTAATAATCTCGCGTTAAGAACTTAATATAAAAAAGGAGCTCTTTAGTAGCCCTCTAAAAGATTTTTTTTTTTTCTTTTTAAAGCTATATTTTTTTAGCCTTTTTTTAAGCTAATTATAATTTTAATAAAAGGTTATAAAATTATTTTAAAATAGCCGCTTTTTTTTTTAAATTAATTTTTAAAATTTATAATATTTTTAATTCGATATTATTAGGACTTTTAAATCTCTTTTTTTTTTATTAAACTATCCTTTATATTATATTCCTAAATAATACTCGGGGGGTAATTAAGGGGGTTATAAGGAGATTATTTAAATTATAAACTTTAAAGTTGTATTTATAAAATCCTTATAATATTAGGCCTTTTTATATATTATAAATCTCTTAGCTTAATAATTCTTATATAAGTTTTTATTATACTTATTAAAAATATTTATATTTAAAAATCTTTTTTTTTAATTACGTAGTATTTTTTTATATTATACTATCGAGCTCGTTTATTATACTAATTAATTAGGTAAGTAGCTACTACGTAAGTATTTTTTTTTTATTAATTTAGCTAGTTAATTTTTAATTATGGGCTAGCTATAGAAAAGTTATTTAGTAAAAAAGCTATTTAAAGAGATAGTAAAAAACTAGTTACTTAAGTAGTTCTATTAATTAACGTAGTTTAATATAATAAACGTCGACTTTTTATAAATAATAAAGGGCTACGATTACTTAATTTTATATAATATTTAAAAATTACTTCCTTTTTTATTTATTTTTATAAAATTACTTAGTACGAATCTCTTATTTTATATAGTATTAAAAGGTCGTTTTTTTTATATAGTAAAATATTTTACTAATCTATAATAATAAAATTTAATTACTAATTAGTATTAATATCTTTATTATAAAATAGCTAATTTAAACTATAGGTTAATAAAAAAATTAATTAAATTATATAAATTTCTACGTAAGTATAAAAAAGAGGTTCTAATTATAGGTTAGGCTAGCTATGATAATTATAAATAGGGCCCCTAATTAGCCCCTGCGTAGTTAGCTATATGCCGCGGTTAAATTAGACTTCTAATCCGATAGTAAGGTACTTACCGATTAATACCTAAAGACATCTCGAGTACTAAATACTATTACTAAGCCGGAGGAGAGAAAGGCCAATCGATACTTTCAGCAATGCCAAACCAGCGATGGAAGATATGATTGACTGGAAGAAGCTTGACTTTCTCATGATGACCATATTCTCGGCAGGGATGGTGAGTGTGTGCTTCCCGAGACCGTAAAAGGATTGCACTGAAAAGATTGTCATGCCTGCCATGGCACATAACTTCCAATATCAAAATTTCTCAGCCCTTAGAACCCAAAATCGAACATAAGCAGACGTACCACGGATGCAATGGCGACGTAGTCGTCTCTCCCCATAAGCTTGACGATGGCGGCACGGGTGTACATGCGGAGGCCAACGAAAAGCAGAGCAAGGGCGTGGAAGCCGCCAGTTACACCGACAATCATGGCGGTATTGCTCTCCTTGGCCCAATCCGGGTCAAAGGACGTGGTAGGTAGAGGAGCTGAAGACATTATAGCCGGTTATAGCTGAACAAGACGTACATTGAGACCAGGCAGATGAGAAACGAATACATAGATGATAGAGATATTGTGCCCGCATGGAAGAGCGAGTCATGGGTTCATATTCTGAATATTTACATGCAGCATGTTACAAAAAGTCTGCCATCTGTGAACGCAGGAAGCAAAGCAGGATCCAAAAGCGTGGCACGGCCGTCTCACACCAAGGATTGGTGCGCGAAGTTGGAAGTGAATGGACGCGAGTTGCTCGTTCAGTCACGTTCCATTCGCTTTAGGTGTCAAGTGGGTTTGAAGTCCACCTGCCTCTTCAGAGTGTGGAATTTTCGTAAGCATGGCTCTGGTGTGGCGAGCTCACTCCTGCAGCTGTCTTCATCGAGAATCAGGCATCCGGTGGGATGGAACCTGCACTGTTTTCAGTCAACTGCTTAGCTGCGGCACAGAAAGGTGTGCCGCCCCCCAGCCATCCAAGTTCTCCGGATATTTCGTTTCCCTTGAATGAGTAAGGCGTATAAGATTCTGGTGGATTGAGTCAAATTGAGATAGAAATGGTGAGTGAGGTTAGAAACTCTTAAAGTAATTCACTTATTTTTCTCACGGCGTTTTCTTCAAGTTCGCTGACAGCGCACTTTGGTGAATTTATCTCCGGGCAACATATCATCGAAGAAGTCCGATCTAACTTGGAAGATACATTCAAAGTGGTGCTCGTTACCGATGTGTTCTTCGTCAACTTGCTGGGATCAGTGGAGCCTTGGCTGCGAGACGGTGGCGAGGTTGTGTCCAAAAACTAATCGTTCAGGCTGGGCTGTGAGGTTCATTTCCTTCACCAAGTATTACAGCCTTGGCTGCATGTATATCTGCCTACACCATATGTCGCCAGGTCTTTTGAAAATCCATCCAGGCCGGCCCATGTCAGTCGTCGGCCTCCCGGTCAACAAGAAGTACGATACCATTTCCCTATGCGATGTACGATTGTCCGAAAGATCAGGGGAGCTCAACTTGGCATAAACATGATTCAAGGCGAGAGACGCAATTTCTCCACTGTTAAAAGTCTCTTTGAGGTAAACGAACCGCGTTAGATGATCTTTTCCCCAGTGATCGCGGGTAAAGGCCTTTATGTGAGTGATTCTCAGCAAAAGCGGGATGTTAGTCGAGCCAGGGCATTGGAGGCTTGGGGGCCAAGGGTTAACGAATGAAAGGAGCCTAATCATTCGTCGACAGCCTTCAACCGCAGCCGCAACCGCAGGCATATCCGATCCTGGCGCACTATATCCATGCTTAGTGGTGTGATACGGGCCGTTGTAGGGCATGTTCCCCGAACTCCCCTAGTGTGTCCGTTGGAACTAACATCTAATGTTGACAGTCTGTGGAGCCCCTGCATGGGTTGGAACGCTGGAGCTAATATGATGTGACATTCTGACGAGCGGGGGCGGGGCCTTGGTTGCAAATTGCAGACTTACAAGTTGCAATACATCTTCGAAGCTTCCTTAGTTCAGCGGCCCCTGCTATGGACTGGTTGCATATTCGAAACTTTGAGAGCCTATGCTTCCGCCTCCAACGCCTTCTTCTTACACTCGAACTGAGTCAAGTGCATGTGGGCCGTGGGGAGAGTAAAAGTAATGGCGTGCCCGACTTATTGCATGAGGTGAGATTGGTATTCCGGAGTTAGGAACACTTATTGGAGGCGAGAGAGGTTGACGGAAAGGCCTACACAAGGTGAGAATCTCTATAGATTTAAGCGTAGAGACCAGCTATATTTACGTGCAGCTTTTCCGGCTAAAGAGCTCCAAGGAAGTAAAGTCACCTCGGAATGTTGCCCTTTATTCTCTTCTGCAATTCCAAGTTCCATCCTTCAGGCGGCTCGTTGATCGAGTGTCGACCTCAGACCCCACCATGTCAAGAAGCGGGCTCAAACCCAAATGGCAGGGGTCAGTAACGAGGACGACTTGCCTAGTTCAGATATCAACACCGAAGTGCCGAGAAAACGAGCCTTTCCGTAGGCCTTCCAACATCCACATGCAAGTTGTTGACCAACACATGAGTAACTCTACGAATCTGGTCAATGGTGGCGATGAACACGCTCGCCAAGTCGACTGGTATCAATATGTTGAAATTACATTCGGCAGTGATGGGAATGCTTCACCGGTGGGAGCATGTCTCGGTGTATATAGAAGCGCCCACATTCTCGAATGCCACGTTTCTCTGTTCCTTTTGCTCACCTACCTCGCTCCGCTGCCCTTGCAGATCCCCCCCCCCCCCCTAAAGCGGAAGCTTGCGTCTGGAACCCCCTTTCATCAAAAGCAGACTTTAGCCGATTACGATGCTTCCCGTCAAGATCACAGCCGTCCTGAGCTTGGCGGTCGTCGCTTGTGGCGCCCCCCTCGACACCCCTCTCGAGGCTCGTGACGCCGGAGATGTGCTCGCAGACCTGCAAGCTCAAGCCATGGAGAGTTTGAAGGCGGCTGAAGCCAATGGGACCATTTCCAAGCGTGGGTGCAACCTCTTCAACGCCAGCGTTCGCAGGGATTGGTAGGTCGTGTCTTGCCTCATAATTCTTTCGAGGTCCTTTTATGAGACGGAGTGGCTAGCCCTAGCACAAACATCTAACATCTTGGCTCAGGGCTGCTTTCTCTACCACGGAGCGCAAGGAGTACATCAGTGCCATCCAGTGCATGTTGGCGTCTCCTTCCAAGTCCGACCCATCCTTCGCACCAGGAGCCCGCAACCGATATGACGACTTCGTTGCCGTCCATATCAACCAGACTCGGACCATTCATGGTACAGGCAATTTCTTGACATGGCATAGGTACTTTACCTGGGCGTATGAGAATGCTCTAAAGACCGAGTGTGGTTATAAGGGGGCTCAGCCCTACTGGAATTGGTTCGCTCACATCGATGATCCGCGCAAGTCACCAGTCTACGATGGGAGTGATACCAGTCTAAGTGGTGATGGCGCCTACGTTGCTCACAATGGCAGCGTCAGTGCTTCGCCATATGGCGAGATTGCAATACCGTCTGGCAATGGCGGCGGTTGTGTAACTAGCGGTCCTCTCGTGAAGTAAGCGGCATCCTTAACTCCATGAAAGCCATCATCTAATAGGATATAGCATGACTGTCAACCTTGGTCCAGTATCTCCCGGCATGGATGGCTTGGACCCCAATCCCAATGGCCCCATGGAGTACAACCCACGTTGCCTGCGCCGCGATTTGAGCTCATACGCAGCGTCTACTTGGTTGACGACCCCTAACCTACTTAACGTCACCGTTGGCCAAGCTTCTAAGAATATCTCAACATTCCAGAATGAGCTCCAGGGTCGCTTCTGGGATGGCTTCTTGGGTATGTTTAACGAATTCCTGAGATAGCCATAGTTGAGACTAACATTTCGAATGCAGGCATGCACGCTTCAGGCCATTTCGTCGCAAATGGAGATGCTAGTGATCTCTACTCCTCCCCGACCGATCCGACCTTCTTCCTCCATCATGCCATGGTCGACCGCGTTTACTGGATTTGGCAAGCCCTCCATCTCTGGGAGGCTTTTGAAATTGCTGGGACTATCACAATTCTCAACCTGCCACCGAGCCGTGACGCCACGAAGGAGGACATAGTTGAGATGGGCGTTTTGGCGCAAGATCGCCCTATCAAAGAGCTGCTGAACACTGTTGACGACACTCCGTTCTGCTACATCTATCTATGAAAGCATAAGGAATAACCATTCAAACTTTTGAGGAGTACACGTGCATCTAGCGGGCATGTGGTTCAGAGTGATGAGGGTTTTGATGTAAAAAGTTCTTTCATTGCAGATCTCAATTCGTGTGACTGAGCCAGAATTTGCGCTTGCGTATAAGCATGCTAAGGTTGCCTGTACTGTTGCTCGTGAAGCCGTGTTGAAGTATCCTGGTAGTTTACTTGGGAAACATTAGACGCAACTTGATCCAAATTCTGAAGAATCTCTCACTTTTCAATTGACCATCTGCCAACCTATGACTCTCTTGTCCGCTAATGGAGCCAAAGGAGACCCAATCTGACTAGGGCTATGGCGTGACGAGCTATCGGAAAGATTTCGGAAAATCACCCTTGCCTAGCAGCAATGTGGTCAGCATTATCATCTTCGAGTTTCCACTTTCTTGCCTGAACTGTGTAGCATTGGAAAGTGAATGGAAGACTTCTATGCGGCTCTCGAGGGCCTTGAGGCTACTTTTTCGCGGAATCGCATCCACTTGGCGCGTTGTACCATCAAGACCTGCCATAGCGCAATGCCGTTATCGCGCAGAGAATTTGGCCTGGGTAGGGGTTGAGAGGCTTTTAAAAACAGAAAGAACAAGCCTTGAAGATGTCTTCCTGAGTTATCAGCTCAAAACGTATCATTTTCCTCTGATCTCTTAACATGTCTGAAGTCAGCCCTCGGGCGCTGAAGCCCAAAAGCAGGGTTCACGATGTTTTTCGCGGAACGATATTCCAAGCTGTCTTGCTGGGTCTCATCAGCTTCACTCAACCCGGAATATGGACGGCAATGAACAGTAAGCTGGCCAAATGCGTTACTCTTACTGCGGTATGTGACTGCTGATCAATCTCTTAAGATTTGGGCGCTGGTGGTCAAGCTGAGCCATACGTCATCAATGCTGTGAACGTCATCACATTCGTGTAAGTTACTCTCACTTAGTCTCAGTCTTTCCAGAGATCCATAGATATCGTGTCTGTGTTGCTAATGACTTAGTATCATGATTGTGCTGTCACCGCTGGCGAGCATGGTCGGGAACTTGGTTGGCATGAAGTGGATTGTCGTCATCGGAACTCTGGGCTATGTCCCGTACTCCGCTGCGCTCTATTGTAACTCGATTTGGGGGACGCAGTGGTTTCTGATCTTTGGTGCTGTTACGTGTGGAATTTCAGTAGGTTCTCTCTCATCACAGCGGCAGTCATAGGTCTCTGACTTGAAGTAGGCATCGGCACTTTGGCCTGGTGAAGCCGCAATAGCTGTGGGCTATCCCGAAGTTGCTCGTCGTGGTGTCTGTAGTACGTATTTCCAGAGCCACGTAACCCCATCTCCGGACATTCGCAGACCTCAAAGGAGTACCATCATTGCTAATCTCTCGCACAGTCAGCATTTGGATGGCTCTTGGGAAGCTCGGTTCCATCATCGCCACCGCGATTCAACTTGCCATCAACAAAGACAGCGACACAACCGGTGCCATCTCACCTTCGACTTACCTGGTTCTCGTTGCAATTCAATGCTTAGGTTTACCACTTTCACTATTGTTGGCACCGCCCAAAAAGCTGATCCGCAAAGACGGGAAGAAGCCCATCTTTGCCAGCTCTCAGCGCACATTCAAGACACAATTCAGGGGCTTCCTCGCGCAGTTCAAACGGAGGGAGGTCTTGCTTCTCATCCCGGCCTTCATCACCGCGCAGTGGGGCGTCACGTACCAAGGCAACTACATGGCTGCATACTTCACCGTTCGCGCTCGTACTCTTGCGGGTTTTATCATTGCTGTTGTCGGTGCGATATCAAACGTTCTTGCAGGGTGGTGGCTTGATTCAAAGCACTTGAAGAGAACTACCCAAGCACGTTGGAGTTGGTATTTCTTGTTGGCTCTCTTCACACTGGTTTGGATCTGGAATCTGGTCGTCCAGGAGAGATGGGCAAGAAAGAGTCCTGGCGAAATCGACTGGGTCAGTGAGAGCTTCGGCGAGGGAGTAACGATTTTCATCCTTTACCGGTAAGAAGTTCTCCTCGGCGACCTCCAAAGCAACCATGACGGCGAATACTAATAAAGCGGTCTTAGCATTGCCTATGAGACTGTCGGCGTATGGCTCTACTGGACTCTCGGGACCTTTGACGTTGAAGCGGACACCATTGCTCTGTCGATGGGTGTCCTTCGTTCTGGGGAATCATTGGGTTCGGCTTTGGCGTATGCCGTCGGCTCTGTTCGCAGCGCCTCTTTGATGACGAACTTGGTCATATCTGTAGTCGTATTCTACGTGGGAGCACCAGCGACTACATGGGCTGCCCTCCTTGTCAGGGACCGACTCCCAGGTGAAGTATCTGGCCGGGACAGCGACGCAGATATTTCGGACGTGAACGTAGCCGAGCAATCTGACGCGGAGCAGATACAAATCAACTCCGGGTCAAAAGCATGATCTTTGCTCCGAATTCTAGATCGCCCTGTCGACCAGAGCCTATGGAGGTTCACAATTGACTCCTGCATCATAGCTGGGGTGATGGATTTACAAACGCCCTTGTCGTCTCACTGGTTTCAGCAAGGAGTATCAGAGACTGAAAGTGGCGCAGAAACTGATCCTGAGATAATTATTCTATATAGGCTAGGGGCCGATGCCCTTCAGCCGTGGCTCTAATATGCACATTTCAAGCTTCCAGTCTCCTTCGCCATGTTATTAATGACGTATTTCCATCACAGACCAAGATCCTTCTTCAGGCCTGGCAGAACCGTCCCCTCGTTGAATGACCAAACCAGCGCGCTGTTATGACCAGAGAAAGTCGCGCCAGCCCAGTACGTGTTACGCGCGCCCTCCAGAGCAAGCAACTTGCCATAGAACCCTCCCTTGATCTCCTCAGTCGAGACGCGGACGTTGTAGGGCTTGTGGTCCGAAACATAGGGGAACGTGACCGTCTGGGCCGCGTCCTTGGGCACGGCGCCGACAGCAGCCAGCGTAGCCAGGTTCTTGACGAGGACGGCCTTGGCATCCGCCTCGGAGTAGTTCGTATCCTGGAAGCCGACGGCAACGAGAAAGTCATTGGGAGACCCGGCCGTGTTGAAGCCGTTCGTGCCGGGGATGACGGGCTGGTTGAAGGGGGTCTGGACGCCGACGTTGGTGAGGCTGGTGTTGAGGCCCGGGATCGTGGCGACGCCGGCCCAGTAGCCGAGGGCGGAGAACTTGGAGAAGAGGGCGTGCTCGTCCGAGCTGAGGTCGTACTTTGCCACGTTCTCCAGGATAGGGGGGATGGCGATGAGAAGCTTGCGGGCGCGGATGAGCTTTTTGGGTTGGCCTGGCTGCTGTACGAGGACGGTGACGCCCGAGGTGGTGGCCTTGTCGATCTTGACGTCGCGCTTCACTTTAAGGACGTCGGAGTTGAGAAGGACGCTGTCGCCGAGCTCCGCGGCGGCGGCGTCGTACAGGGCCCTGGTGTCGCCGTTGCCGGAGAGGATGAACTCGCCAAAGAGACTCTGGAGCAGACCGGGTCCGAGGCCCTTGATGCCGTACAGCGCCGGGATCGTGGAGATGTCTCCGGTCCACCAGTTGAATTGGGCGATGACGGTCAGGAGCGCCGTGAAGTTGTATTTTTGAGCGAGCTCCGCAAAGGGGAGCGTAAGTTCCTCCGGCACAGGGTCGGGAACGAGGAAGCCCTGGTCGATCCAGGGGTACTTGGCCAACACGTTGGTCGAGTAGGCCTGCGCGGCGGCCTGGAGTGCCTGCTGCTGCGCGGCCGAGGCCGAGGCGTTTTGCGCAGGGATAGGAAACCCGAGCGAGAAGTCGTAGCTTTTCGAGGCGCCGGCGGTGGCGCTGGTGAGAGGGTTGGCCTTGATGGTTGAGACGTTGAGGCGGGAGAAGTAGTTGCTGACAATCTCCCTGTTCTCGAGGAGGACAACGCCGACGTTGGCCGGAATCTTGGTCTGCGGGTTGATATAGGTCTCGGCGTGGCCGCCAATCTGCGACTTCTTCTCGATGACGGCGATCTTGGCGCCGGCGTCCTTGAGCTGGATCGCGGCGTGGATGCCGGCGCTGCCGCCGCCGATGATGGCAACGTCGACGTCGATCTTTGCCTCGGCGCAGGGCTTCGCTGCAGCTTGGGACAGCAGGAGAGCCCAGGCGGGCGAGGCGAGCTGGTTGAACTTCATGATGTGAAAGGGAACTAGGACAAGGAGTGACTGTAGTTGAACTAAGTGGTATTAGCAAGCGCACGCCGTATTAGAGATTAGCTGGCTATGCGGCATGTAGAGGAAGGAAGTCAAGAAGAACAGGATCTTAGCGTATTCCTCGGGACAAACTGTTGTATTTATCAATTTACTCCTACCAGAACATTGTCCAGGGCCATGAACCTTCCCAGAGAACCTTTGCCGGTACGGCCGGACGACCCGGACGTCGAAATGGCGGGCGTCTACGAGTGCCGAACCAGGCAAAGTTCCGCATCCTTCACAGCCCCCGGTTGCCGTGTAAGTGTCATGACACCCGAAGTGACCACTGATGGTAGCCACGGGCGCACTAGCTTTCAAGGGTTGAGAGCAGAATGCCGGACTGCAGAGTGAACGAGATTATTATTAATCTAGAAGGAAACTTTGACCTTGACAGTTAACGGTGCAAATGGCTTGCCCGGGCTCCACCAAGTCCGTTTAAGCTTTGACTAGCGGTGTTGACGCAAGGTTGTCAATATAGCCTCAATGGCATGCTACAATTTTCGTAAACGGAGTCCGAGCTGTCATGTTGACTTGGCGTGTGCTCGCCGCGCGCGTACCCGAGTACTGGCTGTTCTGTTCGGGTATCGAATATAAAGTATCGCGAGGTTTAACGCCCTTCTCGTGTCGTTGGTTCATTGTTGCCATAGATGGTTTACCAAGTTTGTCATCGCAACACCCGGTGTTTTCAATATCTAATATTTTGGGTGTAAAGACATGATGTGAACCATCTTGAGTCTTGTCTGTCTTCCAATTCAACTGAAACTCAATACTTCACTCAAAACAAATCAAGCAACTGATCAATCAACAGAGTTAATCGACTTCCACGATTTCGCCAGTCGACCAGACCGACGCATGTTTGAAAGATGATTCTGTTGCATTGAGTGAGTGCTATCATTGGATTAACCTCGTCTATATCTTCTGTCAACAATTTTTCATCTCGTTTAGAACGTGCATAGGACATGACACAGCTGAGACGGAGAGTTCGAGAGTTTTGCAGCAACTTAGAGTGTTTTCTAAATTCTCGACAGCGAAGTCTATTTCGACAATGGTTTTTGCTTCCATCCTCAGTTGGCACACGCGTGAGTAGTTGTCTCTGGTACTTTCAAAGTTACAGGTGATTTGTATGAAGATTTTATTGATAGCCCACTATCGGTCTGTGGAGGAACACATCATAGGTCATGTCTAAAAGTTGAACATGTGCATCATAACCCCGAAGATCTAGTCGCAAATATTGAGTATAATGTGAGTAAGAAGCACAGTCTTCACATAACTGATCGAGTCGATAGTCTATACAGTGGCTGTATTTTCACATTCAAACTTTTCAACTACTTCACGAATGCGTAACCTGTTCTCTCCAGGTACTTTGGTCTAGGATAAATTAACCAAGTCCATTACGAAAAAGAGGTCAAAGGCTCAACCAACCCGCAAACGGGGCAGTCGCCCGCTTTTGACCGGAAACCCGCAGGCATCTAGCTAGTCGGATGGCACAAAGAGGAGCCATACAACCACTCCGAATCCACGCATACATCTCCACATCCAACGGGGCCTTCTCCAGTCATTCCACTCACCATACTTATTATTCTATTCGTTCAAAGTTTCATCAACATCCGATATGGTGTAGTGGCCAACATGATGCCCTCTCATTCCTGCGAGAGGTTAGGCATAGCCCCGAGTTCGATTCTCGGTTTTGGAAATCTTTTGCGGTCGGCTCCCTTTTTGCCCCTACAACTACCTCATTTACTGACTGATAATCTTGGCTTGGAATCGACGCCAAAGCGGTAAGATTAGATTGTTAATTTTGCAGATCGCCGGGAACTTGAATAGAAAAGCAAGCCAAGTGACCGATCGACGGTGCTTGTAAAGTCATTGGAACAGGCCGGGTACCGGGAAACCCAGTCGCCTATAGGCGTGAAGCCCGGGCCCGCTGTAGAAAATCAGAACTTGGCAGCGGCAGCCCGGTCGCCGGTCCTTGATTCGTAGAGAAAACCTGGCAAACAAAAGCTTGTATGATGAAAGAGTACGACTTTACGATCACGAGACGGCGGCAATCCCTAAGAGCTTAGTCGACTTCGTCCAACTAAACGTCTCAATGTCCATCTGCGATCCGAAACCTGTCACCATCACAGTAGTAGGCGTTCAAGGTGGATAACGGAGCAATGGACCGAGACCAAGGCACCCGGAGGCTTGGAACAAGATATAGCCAGCCACCGTGGTATCCCGTGATATCGTCTGGCAGCCTTTCACCGGGGGCAGAATGGTCCCTCGCAAGCGCCGCAGACATTCGTAAACCATCCACGAAAGCAAGCTTCGCCGGCGCATCCGGTAAAGACGAACGGCAGCGTCAACCCTCACGTGCACCGAGCCGCGAAATGACCAAAGAAAATCGTGACTACAGGTTTCATGAACACCTTGAAATTCGACGCGTCGACGCACTCGTTCACCAGCCAGTTGATGATCGCGCCAGTCTTACTTGGGGACGCCCCGCGTCATTGACAGTTCAAGCGCCAGGAACAAGAGACATCCATCCACTACAGCCGGTTCGTTAGCGCAGTGGACGAGTAAACTGTAAGAAAGGGGGGGGGGGGGGGGGGGGGGGGGGGGGGGGGGGGGGGTGGTTTTGGGGGAGGGGGGGGGGGGTTGCGGCCGGAGGGGAGAGAGGAGGAAGAAAGAGGGCCCCCATTCTGGCGGGGGGGGGGGGGGGGGGGGGGGGGGGGGGGGGGGGGGGGGGGGGGGGTCGTGGCGTGGTGCTAGCTTTTGAGGATAGAGTGGTTTGAGATGCGCCGAATAGGAAAGCAGAAGTCGAGAAAACGGTCCTCATTCGTCGCGAGAGAGCTGCGGGAGATCCCTTCTTGGGACCGGGGTGGAGGGGTAGCTGATTGCAGAATCGGGAAATGGAACAAATAGTACGGGCGCGTAGGTGTTGACTGTGTAACGGTGCTACTGATTTTGAGCCGCGTCTGGCGAAAATTTGAGAGTAATCATGAGTTCCAATATCCGTACGTACTATTCATGTCATTCAGAGCCTGCGAAGGCCGAAGGAGACTGTAGCCTGGTGACAAAATAAGATGGGCCATATGTCGATCGCACGACGTGCGGGAGCGCCCTGGGACGGGATTGCGCAATAGACGTAACAAGATAGAATTCAGTAGACATCAGACGTCCTCCGTGCGAGAACGTCTGTGTCCTGTGCTCCTGCGCTTTGGAAGCAAGACACGGATTCTCTCCCAAACTGATTGACAAACGCTGTTTTCTCGACTTTTGTCCGAGAACGTGCGGAAAGGATATGCTGCCCGCCCTCTCCCAGAGTACGGATACACGTTTCTGTCCTTCGGTCACGAACGTGAGATGTTGACCACCCCCAGCTTCAGCTATGGGGGCGCATGTCTCTTCTGCCGGATCAATGGGAACAACTCGGTTGGCGGATCGTGTTGCTGCTGGGCGATGGCCTAATTGGGCGCTTCAGGCAGAAAGCCAGAACTGAACCCAACGTAAACATACGACTGAAGCTGGCAAGGCGACTAGGAGAAGTTAGGTAGTATGTATCTGTACGAAAGTACGGACGTACGGATACCTGGGTCGCATAACCGCCAGCGTGATGGGTGAGCATTGAGAAGTGAGCCATGTCAAAGCTCGGTTCCAGTTAGAGTCTAGACCGCAGTGACCGCACGGCTTCGTGAAAAGGGGTCCGAAGCGCCTCTGATTCCTGTATCAGTTCGTGACTGCTCCAGATGGATCAGCATGGGGTGAGGATGAAGCAACACATGGAGTGCAAGGAGATGTGCCTCCAGAACGTTGGTCTAGATAGCTGTAACATCAAGGAGGCTCGGCGTTCCCAGACTGAGGGTGGCCCTCGTCCGAGATGTTGTCAGCCTGTCACGCCAGATCGAGCATTGATAGACGTTAATAGTAAATGCCGGGCGACGGGAGTGGCAGATTAGCGTAGGCAGCGTGCGGTGTGTCCCTCAGCCCTGGTCTTTTGCCCTCAGACTGGCTCAATGTCTGTGTACCCTGGAAGAGGCGTGACGCTTTCTCGCCCACTCGAATGGTGCAAGAGAGACAGCTGACCATTAAGCAGCTGCAGAAATCATGTGTTTCCAACCACTCAAATAATCCGTTCGAGGGGAATTCTGGTCCTATCATTGTCGCGTCACGACGTTCGCCCGCTACTCGATGCGTGCGAGGACGAGGCGGAGGCTCTCCGTCTAGGGACAGATGGTTGAGATCTGTTGCGACGTTCCAACTTTCGGCTCTCAGCCCACGAGGGATCACCAGCGCGGGCGGATTCACTTCGGCCGCTTGCTGGAGCTGCGCACCTGACCTCGCGCAGCATTCCAAGCACGGGGCAGACATGAGGAGTGAGCAGATGTCTGCCTATCAGGCTATATCCGTACTGTTATATTCGTGCTCCGTACTCTGTAGTCTGTCCAGCTGCCACAGACTAGGTACAGTCTCTCAGACTCACTCCCCGCGTTATTGTCAACTTGCAGCCGCTGCTTGAGCGAATGCAACGACCGATGCGCCCGGGCAACCCCACTGCGACTGTCAGCGCGTCAGACATCAAGCCTTTGATACCCAGGCTGCATGTCCTTGCTGCAGTCAGAGTTCTGTAAGTAGCTATCTCCGAGCGGCCGGATGCAGGTTTCGTGACTCCGAGTCACTCGGGACGGAGACCTCGCACTGGATGCGGTACGAAAACACGGGCTAAACCGCGTATGCTGTGTTGTGTATCTGTATGGCAGTCCGTTGTCGGCAAGCTTTGATGTTGGTGTCTTTTCGATAGTCGTGCTTGCGATATGTTGCTTTTTCATCCATGCTATTGCCTACTTTGTTCCAAAGCCTTGGGAACTGAAGCAAGTTGTCTGTATCCATACGAATACTGTAGAGCTGTGAATTGGTGCACCACTTTCCGCCTTCTGAGCTTCTATGAGCGCCACCCCAAAGTTCCCCCGCTCGAGTTGCTTGAGGAGGGTGGGAGCCTGTGAGGAACGCGAGGAGTCCGTGAGAGGCAGCGCAGGATGCAGGTACGTACCTGCAGAGCACAGCGCCTCGTCAGGGAAGCGCTGCTTCAGAAATCCAGAGCCGTAAAAATATTTCGTCAGAAAATTATGCGGTGTGTGTCACGTGGGGCCAAAGTGGCTGAAGGTGGGCCCTCGCAATATCTCGTTGTGCTGCCCCAAGCCGTGAAAAGAAGAAAGGTGTGTGATGCGGCGCGGACGGAGCTGGGACAGGAAACCCGGAGACACAGAGTCGCGTCACAGTTGCAGGGAACCATCCCAGCTCGCACCAATACCGTGTAGTCCAGCCCAGCCGATCGACAGTGTGAGCTCCAGCCTTCGAGCCCATCCCCTGGCGAGCTACCAACCAGCGCAAACCGTCAGTCCGCATCAGGACCACCAGCAGTGTCGGTAGGTATTTCGTACCAGCAGCTGGTGATCTTGCCGTGGTCTATGAAACCCGGAAACAGTGATTCGGAATTCTACCCGGTCGTTTGAAATGAGAGTACCGTAACCGGCCTGTGATAATTAAGCGCTGGCAAGAATACTCAGGTTGAGGCTTTCTACCCTGAATATGCTACCAGACATTGGAAACAATATCACATCCGGCAGCAGTACCCTTGGGGATTTCAATTCGAATGAACCGAGTCGTCAGGACGTCTCGTTCCCAGCCTCCCCGTCGCTCGTCAACCTGACCTTCTTTTGCCCCTCACCGTTCCAAAGCCAACAGCCGAGGGAGGCTAGCAGAGTACCTAGTTGGCGGCACTGGGCAGAGCAGAACAGCCGTCACCGCCTCTTCCTTTTTTTTTCTTGCTCTCCGCTCAAGTGCCCCTTGCTCGTACTGTCCGTGTCCCACTCCCGCACCCGTCGCGGCGAGGAAAATGAGGCAGCCTGGCAGTGTCGAAGGCAGAAGACAGAAGATGCGCAGCCCGAGTGAATCGTCGGTCACTAAATTTAGGCCTTGCTAGGTGCTAGCTCACAAGCTGTCGATCGGCTTCATTCCTCGGAGTGTTGGATGATGGATCAGGTTTTCGCTTGGGCGATGATATCCTGCCAGCACCTGCCGATATCCTGCCCCTAATTATGGCTGCGACCGCCCCTGCCTCCGACTACGGAGCCTAGCTACCTATACCCACCTACTTACCTACCTACTTACTTACTTACCTACCTACTTACTTATTACTACTTTATTAACCTTACTATTACTACCGCTACTATTATTACTAATTAAAACTATTCCTAACGTTAATATATTATAAAAAGAGAATAATTACGAAGTTAATAATCCCTTTATTTATTAATATATTATTAATTATAACGAATATAGTTACGTAGAGTACGACTACTTACTTTATAGCTAGCGCTTCTCTAGCCTACCTAAGGCTAGAGTAGTATTTAACGAGGCTATTTACGAAGCTAGCTTTATAATCTAAATTATTTAATATAAACTCTTTATTAAAGTACTAATTACTATTACTTATTATTATATTTATAACTTACGTTATAATTAAAAATAATAATATTTTATAAAATTAACTTATTTAAATAAATATTATAAATCCTTAACTTCGTTTATAAATTACTATTAATAAATCGTTACTAGCTTTTTAAGTAGTAACTAGCTCTTTCGTCCTATTATTAATAATTTTTATAACTATTATAACTACTTATTTAATTATACTAATACTTTTACGTATTATTATTATATATTACTATATAATAAAAAGGGCTAAATCGTTAACTAATAAAATAAGGGTATTTAACCTATTTAAATCTTTTTAAACTTCTAGTTAGAAAGTAGTAATTATAATAGTATTATTACCTATAATATACTTAATATACTAGCTACTTATTACTATAACGAATTAAGTAGTAGATCCCCTATTAAGTAATTATTTAACTAATTACGTAATTTTACGAAGTATTAGTACTACTTTTAACGCAACGACGCGGGCTATATTACGAACTTATTTATTATACTTATTACTATAATTTCCCTACTTTAATAATATCTAGATATTTTATTAATAAATTCTATATATAAAACTAATTAATTTAATATATTACTATTTAATATTTATAGAGCTACGAACGATAGTTATACTTTTTAAGTTATAAGTTACTTTTTATTTAATAAAAAAGAAACTAATTATTATTAAGCTATTAACTAGTTATTAGTATTATTCCGGGCCTATAATATTCCCTTTTTATAAATTACGTATATAGATTATAAAATTACTCTACCCCCCCGATAGAGCAATCCGCCGGGGCCGTACCGTATATTACGTATTAGGGAAAACTAGGTATATTACGCTCCATACCTAACTACTAATCAAAACAGCTCCCAACCTTCCGCCGCCTACCTACAGGGCGAGCTTCACCCACTCCAACGCGCACAAGACCTCTTAGTACTAGCCCGCGTGGGCAGCTAGGTCTAGCATAATCTATTCTTTTATATAAGTATTATCGTTACCCAGGGGGTCCCATAAGAGCTATTTAAAGCACCGGCTTATTACCCTAACCCTATATACCTCTAGCCCGTCTATCGTAACTATTATAACTAAGCCAGCGTTAATATACTAAATCCTAATATCCGTACTAACCCAGCTATCTATAGCGCTTATAATATTACCTAGCCAAATTCCGTACCCCCGGAAAGTACTTTACTACTTCTTAAGCATACCTATATTAATTATAATAACTACAGCGTCGAGCTAGCCAAAGAGGGCGCCCAGCCCAAAAGGGGCAAACTTATTAACAAGCATTTTTAACCCACTAATTACTAACTATATACTAAGAGTAGAGTAATAGTTTATATATTAATAAGTTTATTTAGTAAATTTATTTAGTAAATTTATTTAGTAAATTTATTTAGTAAATTTGTTTAGTAAATTTATTTAGTAAATTTATTTAGTTTAAATAGAGAGCAGCTTTAGGCAATATTAGAAACAATAAGGATAAAAAGAATCTTTGCGAGCTCTAGTACGAGCAGTAGATATTAGCCTATTTAACCCTTTCTCTAAAAACCTCTACGTCGCCATTAAAGTTCAAAACCTCTATAGTTAAGGGCCACCTCTAACCATTGCGGCCGACCATTACGGCCGACCATTATAGCTAACTATTACGGCCGACCTCTACCGTCGACTTTTTTAGCCAGTACCGCTGCATAACGAAGAGAGTAGCTTACCTATCCCGAATTAAATAGTAGTTTTTATATTAAAATCATTATATTATATTAAGCGCGTACTTAAAATATATTGCGCATATTATATAATTAAAAAGTATACTATATTATATAATTTCCCTTAAAAGCGTGATCCTATTAAGGTCGATTTTTTATACCTATAAAACTAAAAAAAAAAACCACTACATAAAATTACTCTACTTAATACCCTTAATAATAATACTTAATTTAAAATAGTACTATACGTACTCTACTACTAATACGTTAATTTTAATATACTAACTAAAACCCGGCGCTACTTTAGCCTAGTTATAAAGAATAAGACTAGCGTAGTTATATATAACCCTTACTTTTAATAATTCCTTATAAATTAAAATAATCTCTTTTATAATAAATTAATAATTATATACTACGATTAATTATTTAAATTTAAATTTACTAAGTACCCTATAATAGTAATTAATTACGCTATTAATACTTAGCTTAAGCCATAATATAAAAAAATTATACTTACTTAGGTTAACTAAATTAGGTACTTTAGTTACTTAATTATATTAATTATTAAATCCTTATATATAAATATTAAAATATAAATTTATTATTATACGAGCGACCTTAAAGCTATATTTAATAAATTAGTTATTTTTTAAGTAGGTTAAGTAACTATAATTAGTACTTATTAAACCCGTTATTAAGCTAAGGTATTAAGTATTATTACGGGATTATTTTAAAAAAAAGTACGTACGTATATATATTATAATACCCTTAAGTACCTCTTATAAAAACTCCGTACGCTAAGTAAATAATTAAATTTAAGTTTATATAAAAAGCCGTTAAGAGAGTATATACCCTACTTAATTTAAACTACTTATAGGCTACTTTATTACTACGTTCTCTAGTAATATATTAAGGATAGTACCCTAATATTACTAAAAGAGATCTATTTATACTAATTTTAGTAACGCTTAGAGCTTATTACTAATAATAGTACCTCTACCCCCCTACTTAATTCCCTATAAGTCCGAAGTAAGGGTTATTTATAAAGCTCTATAACGGGTATTATAATAATTATAATAGGTATTATAATACTTAAATTAAAAAAGCTAGCGGTTAATCTAAGTACTTTTTCTAAACGAGAGCCCTTTATATTTAAATATAAAAAAGCTACTAAATACGTAAAAGTAATACCCATACTAGTATTACTATTATTAATAATACTTTTAGTACTAAGTAAGGCTACTTTTACTTAACGAGGCCTCGAGATTATATATAATTTTAATATATATAAGCTTAATATAGAAATATAGCGGGGGTATTAATAAGCTATTACTAACGTAGTAATTAATATAGTTAATAGTAATATAATTAATCTTATAGGGGCTCCTTAGTTATTAACGCTTATAAAGTTATAATCCTAATTAATTAGTAATTTTACGTAGTTAAACGTACTATAAAATCTAATTAACGAGGATTACTTTTATAATATTAATTTTATAATAAAAAGTAAAATAAATAAACTTATTAATAAATACGAAACTAAAATAGAATATAAAATTAAAATAAAAAAAGTTACCGAATTACGAGCTATAGGCTATATAAAGTAATTAATAATTAATTAGGCTAATTTATTAATTATTATATTTTTTATTAAAATAATTTAATTAATTATAAGTTAATTAATAGCCTCTAATTAGCTTAATCTGTTTAAATACTAATTATATAGAGCCTAGCTTATATATATACCCGAGACTAGTAGTCATGTGGTAGCCGCAGCTATAATTAGTAGCAGAATAGCGGCAGGTAGTGGCAGGATATCATCGCCCTTTTGCTTCAGTGCCGACGCTGACCGGCTGGTTTGTTGCGTCACCCATACCGTACGCGCATACCGCAGCCGTGCTATGAAACGACGGCTGAGAAAATGGGAAGACACGGATGAGAGGCGTGGTGAGGTAGCCCAAGGTACAGTGCAGTAGGGTCCGCCTCAACAGCTCTAGAACTTGGAGCTTCGGGAGAATAACGAGTGCAGTCTGTCTATCTGTAGCGCTGCACCGCATATCGCGTGTCGTGTTGGAGCTGGAGCTTGGGTCAGCATGGACCAAAAGTGGTCATCCTGCCGGGAGGTCGGGATGGGCATTGAGCGACAGCGGTACGATGAGTCCCTCCTCGTCTCATGTTTTCTGTCGTCGCTGGCGTGTGCAGCCTTGCTTTAAGAGAGGGAAGTGCTGAAGTAACGTGGCAGATGGAGACTTTGCCCCATGCGGAAAAGTCGAGAGTTAGAGGACCAGGGCAGAAAATCAAAGAGGTTGACAGGCAGACGCTGAGCGCTCGGAGGAACCTAGAGGGAAAAGAAAGGCCGCCATGAACGGAAGAGGGCGACGAGCCACGTTCGGGAATGTAAACTTCTTTCTAGCAGACACTATCAAAATCACACGGGAAGATGCTAACTTGTTGATAACAATTGAGATGTTCGGCACGAAATTTGTCAACTAGAGGGACCTCCATCCTCAGTAACAACACTGGTACCTTCCTAGGACAATGGGAGATACTTACTTCTGCACCTGACTTTCTTGCACATGAATTCAAAAATAAAATAAAATAAAAAACCAAGGCCAGGAAATTCGACAAGCAGTGAAGGAGCGACGGGAGAATGGGAAAATGACTGGATGCCTTACTGGAAAGACCCGCTTCTTCCCACAGATCCATCCAGAGCGCACCCCTCCTTCCTCTCTGTCGGAGAAAAAGAGGTGTGAGCATAGCAGACCCAGCTCAGAATCACGTCATGACAGCAAATCAGAAGCGAAGCCAGCGACGCCAGCCACACCCAATGTCCCACCCAGACCCGCTTATTCAGCCAGTAAGAGATGTTAAAGGGGTTAATGGTCCCCGCCCCTCAAATCATGGACCAGAATTCTCCCTCGTCTTCCACCTCCTCCTCCGCCCCAACCAATCAATTCTTCCCGACCCACCCAAACGTGACAAGGTGCGAAGGCAGAAAAAAAGAGAGAGGACGGGAGAACGAGACAGAGGGTGAGCAAACAGCAAGAGAGCGAGCGAGTCGAATCATTCAATCAGCTTTCGTCCCTCAACAGCACTTGGAAACAGACACCAGGGTCGCCCAAGCTGGTGTCATTCCATTGGACCCTCGACCATCATATCAATCGGTCGCCAATCATCAGCTAAGCCTATCCGCTCCGCATTTTGGCGTTCTATCAATCTTGAAACCAGGGCGCGTTGTGCGGACGACATCTTAGCAAAGCTGCAAAGAGACGCGCGCGAAGAATCGCCAAAGAGCAGACGTGAAGAAAAGCAGAAAAGGTCTGCAAGTGACAGTGAGGGGGAAACATAGCGCGACAGGCAGGCAGGCAAACAGGCAAGCCGTCAGCGGCAACGCAACGCATCACCGAGCACAACGCCCGCGCGCACCTTTTCTTTCCTGCCTCCTTCTACACACCTCACGGTCACTTACACACACCGCCAGAAAACGGTGGTGGGAAGGCAACCCAAGAATAAGACAGACAACGCAGATTTCGACGACTCAGATCGAGAAAGGAAGAAAAGCAGTGACGCAACATTGCCCTGCCCGGCCCTGCCTACCGACTCTGCCACTTTTATTGCCAGCCCAACTTCCTGTCTGGCGTGGTGCATTCGCACTGGCGACGACGTCCTGAGAAAGTGGAAAGAAAATAATTACACCTCAACGCGAGAGGGGGCGTGTGTGCGTACCTTCCATTGCTGTAGGTTGGACCACCACCACCACCACCACCACCACCACCACCACCACTTCGGAGTACCACGGTGCGGCTTTACCCAAGACTTCACTTCCTCACTTCCCGCCCTTACCCTCTCCCAGTCCGCCCGTGTCTGCTTTGCTCCTTCCTTCCCTCACTGCGACGTCAACGTCAGCAAACCATACCCCCTTCCCACTTCCCACCCCCCCTACCCCTCTTCTGCCTGGCTGCCTTGCCCTTCTCACCTTCCTCGCCCTGGCCTTTTTCCCTTTCCTTTCCCCTCCTTCCGTCTTTCCTACCGCAGTTTCTGTTAAACACACCCCCTCTTTCTCTTCGCAGCCTTAGGCCCACCTGATCCCAGCAAGAGGGAAAAAAAAAGGTGACCCATCTTCCGCCGACGCCACACACTCACACTCGTGTCTTCAGGATCCACGCACCTTTTGCTTGGTTTTTTTTCCCTCTCGACCCTCTCGACCCTCCGAAACAGGCGTACAAAGTGCCAAAGAGCCCCAGTTCGCCAAAAGGAAAAGCTCCAGCGAATCCAACGAGCCAAAAGCCAGAAAAAACCCGCCCTCCCACAAAACCCAGCAAATCAGCTCGGTTTTTTCTTGCGACCACTCACGTCCCTCCCTCAACTCTCCAAACGTCTCCCCCGACCTGACACCACCACTCACATTTCACCACTCACCACTCACCCAACAGTCGTGAATTGTTCGCGACTTGGAATCCCCCCAGAGAGGTCCTATCATCGTCGACTTTGATCTTCTCGCTATCCTGCGACCAAGCATCTTGTCTATTGGCCCAACACCAGTAGCAATATCAACTGCTCGCTCATCAGGTGACTGAAGCAACCTGCGGAAAAGAGCATCTTTTCCCGTCTCTGCCTGTTTGACCGCAGCGCTCCGGACCGCACGCATCGCATCAGCGCAGCGCAGCGCACCGCGACCACAGCAAAAGGCCACTCAGCCCAACCGCGTCGCACTTTCGCCCTCCCGCCAAACATTCTATCGCGCAACGCGTCATAGCTTCTTCGGAGGCGATTTCAAGCTCATATCGTGACACTCGAGTCAAAAGCCTATCAGAAAGCTTCGTCTCGACTTAGACCAGGAGCCAATCCCCGAGAATTTCACCCCCAAAGCCAAAAATTCAGCCAACCAGGTACGTTTCGCATGCCACTCGACTCAAGTCCTTTGGCGCCCCTCCTGTCCAGCCTTGTACGCGCGCTTCCTTGTCCCTGACGACGGCCGCCATCTTCCTTCCCTATCCCGCCTGGTCATTTCTATTTTGTACGCTATCCGAGTTTGGCTCCTCTGTCAAATTCGGCGCTTCATATCTCGGGCTACCTATCTATCTGGCATTGCCAAGTGGAAGAGGGAGAAAACTTGACGAATTCTTGGAACAGAACCAGTACGGATACTCTCCTGGCTGTTGTCTTTTCTTTTCTCCCAATTCCTCACACACACGATTTGTGTGCACCTATTGTTCTTTGAAACCGGGACGGACAACACATGCTTACTGACTTGAGTAGGGCGCATAACATTCACACCTCCTTCGCGGCACATCGCTTTCATCGGCGATTACACCCAGATCTCCAACTTTCGTGGTACGTTTATTGTACGTTGTTCATTATCACATTTTCCTCAGCATCTCCAGCACTCGTACTCTTCCCGTGCTCTCCGGGGGTGTAACCACCCATCCCTCGGTGCTCCCCCCTCCCCTTCACTATGTACACGTCAATTTGTCTCTTTCCTGTCATCTGCGGGCCTTCGCGTCACCCTTAGGGGGGAGGGTCTTCACTTCCTCATCCTCTGACGTTCCGCTGTCTCGACTGTTGTGCTTCGCATCAAGTCCTCTACGACTTCTCGAAGCACCCCTTCGGCGGCATATCGACGCAGCACCAGCACTAGCAGCGCATTGGAAAGGTTTCTCATGCCTGCTACTACTACTACATCGAGGTGCACTCCTAGTGGAATGGACGTTGTTGCGAAGCGCTCAGTGAGCTTAGCTTGACTTGTGGCAGCGATACACGACAGCGCCCTGTACAGGCACCCCTTCCCCTCCACCGGTGCAAGCACGGGCTCTGTCAACGCAGCTCGGACTGTCTTTTGGCTCTGCGCCGCCACCATAACCGCATCAAGGGGAAGTGTCGCGGCGTAGGTTGGCATGGTGGGCCTTGTCTCTGCATATTCCGTCATGCATGCGAGGTCTGCCAGCGCATCAAGTGGTGGCCCGAGACGCCAGGAGAGAAACATGAACCCCACCCCATCTGCTTGTCTTTGTCGCATCATCCCGAGCTCTGGCTTATATACAGGAAAACTAACATTCTTGGTTGGACAGATCTAACGACGCGAAGTGGAAAAGGATTAAACGGTCTCTAATTTCTGGAGAACTCAAGGCACCGACCGACCTGTTTCGTCCAAAAGAACAAGGACAAGCCGACTCTTGCCCTACCCGCTCCCGCTGTGCAGCCGGTAGACCAGCCCAGGACCAAGGAGCCCTTGATCGGCTAGAAGCAACACAACCGACGCCGCCTCGCCTCCGCCTTGTACGGTAGCAGCCTCGACATACCTGCCCGCCTCTGTCGAACCCACACACTCTCGCCGCTCTCACGTGGCTGTCATTCTGACCCCAGGCTCAGCCACCCACCTCGTCCGCCCCGCGACTACATCAGCCCGCATATGCCGTGGTTGGCCACTTGCGTCGCGCACCACTGCCAGCTCATCCACGCATCACCAATAGATTGAGCCCCTCCGCTCCCAATACACTGGAAAAAGGACCCTAGGACACCGCCGGCTCCCAATCCGTGTGCCCAACTCAACCCAAGCAGACGGGCCGTCCCAGTCATTTTAAAGCTCACTCCTCACGAGAAAGGCAGCTTTCGTCGCAACTCATTCGTCACTCGCGACCCATAGCCGTGATACCCTTTTTTTTCCCTTCCCACGGTCACGTTTTTCTCAACCGCGCCAAAGCTGCTGTCAAGCTACACCACTTAGCTGGCTTCTTATTGGTTCCGATACCCTACGCGACGAAGACAATAGCCTTCATTGCATAGCTTGATCATCCCTCGAACAAGCTTGACCCCAGTATGATGGAATACGCACAATATCCTCAACAACCTCAAAACGCCCACTCCGGATACACGAACTCCACCACAGGAAACAACATCACCTCTCCTCACGGCGTACAGACGTCACCTATCCTGTCTCAACAGCAATCACCCTCTCAACAACAGGGACACAACATGTACCAGCCACAGTACAACGTCCCCCAGCAGGGAATGCATTATGGCATGCCTCAAATCCAAGCCGCCGCCATGGCGGCAACTGCAGCTGCGTCGGGATCCAACTACCCTTACATGCAGTCGGACCCCAGTTTGCCCCAAACCTCGCCGCGAATGGGCGGAGCGAAGAAAGAGAGTCGCGATCCTAGATCACCCACCCAGATGAACAACGTTTCGCAGCTACCGGGCCAGAGACGCCTCAGTCAAGTCACCAGCCCCGGAGTACCTACGGCGCAGGGTATGATGAATCACGTCGGCGCGCGACCTGGTGTTGCGCCGCCGCAAATGGCTCAGGCTCAAGCTATGCCTCACCCGCAATCACCCGAGATGCCCGCCGGTGGTGTCGAGGAATCGCCCCTCTACGTCAATGCTAAGCAGTTCCATCGCATCCTCAAGCGTCGTGTCGCACGCCAAAAGTTGGAGGAGCAGCTGCGTCTGACGTCCAAGGGCCGCAAGCCATACCTTCACGAGTCAAGGCACAACCATGCTATGCGCCGGCCTCGCGGACCTGGAGGCCGTTTCCTCACTGCCGAGGAGGTTGCCGCCATCGAGCGCGAGAAGGGTGGTGGCTCTGGCGAGGGTCCCGAGGACGTTGTCGAGTCCAAAGCCGGCTCCAAGAGGAAATCGGAAGCTGACGACTCCAGCTCGAACAAGAAGGCCAAGAAAGCATCCGAGACTCCTGAAGAGGACGAGGAGGAGGATGACGAGTCTTGATTCGCAGCCATACTATTCGTTCATGTTTTGTCGCGCATTTCGATCACGAAGTCACGACCGTCTGCAGAGACGACTTGTAGCCATCTCCACTCTTTCGAATTGGGGTTACAAAGGAGAGGAGGGAGCTTGTACGGGATGTGTCTATAGGGGCTGGAGTTTTCCAGATGTCTTTATACGCAGCATGCGGGCCGGTACACAGGACTCTCGTTGCTCTCTGGCTGCCAGGTCTAGCCGATGCCATTTCGGTCGTCATTGGCTTTTTTTTTTATCGCGCCTCTTTTTTTTCGCTTTCACGGCTAATACACATTATCGACTGGCAACAGCATGGCGCCCGTTTAGACGGGTGGCCGCAAGGGAAATGGGAGGGAAGAATGCATGGACGACTCGAAACGACGGATACCCCTCTTGTGTTTACTCGATTACCCCCTTCTCCTTGTTGTTTTTGATTTGACTTCACTTCGTGTCACAATTCTTTTCCTGGACGAGGGATTCTTCTTCTTGGGGAATGGTCGGTAGTGTGGGAATTGGGCAGATGGTCTGGCTACCAACGGCTTCCTTTTTTTTTATTTTATATTTCGTGATTCAGCAGGGAGTTGAAACGAAGAGAAAAGAAAAACCCAAAACGAAAAGCCGCCAGCCAGTGGTGTGCCGCGAGTTTGATGTACGGGAACAAGAGAATGATTGAAGATGATATCTACGCTTATATTTATCTGCCTCACCACTTCTTACTTGCTGGATTGATGGAGATAGACTGGGTTTCCTGGCAAAATCCGTCGCCGGATTCGTATGTATGGAGAGAAACACGGATTTCACGAACTTTTTTTTATTACTTTTTGAGCAATTTATACCTTTTAGTCTTTTTACTGCAAATGCGTGCCATTGAGGGTGACTAGGAGGATGTTATCTACGATTTACACTAACACTCTATGTGAAGGAGGGATTCGGAGCTAGGATGGGCTTCTTTCCAAAGTACCCACAAGATGGATCATGCAGCACAGGAACGAGGCTTTTGGGCCAGCAGATGAAGGGGCCGCGGCGACGTATCCTCGATCAGGGCCATGCATGAAGGAACGGAATGGCTGGCTTCATTAGTTCAGATTGGATCTCTGGCTCGGTCGGGTGCGGCTATCGAGGCCCGCCTCCACCTCCGCATTCTGCTGCATCCCAAGGACCATCTGTGAAGGAGACCCTGGGCTGAGTCGGGTGCAGGTTCCCCAAGTGCGTCCGTCTCCCCCGCTCTGGAGACTGGACAGTCCTAAAGCTAAGACAGCTCTGAGGCTCCTTAGGCCGGTGGACCTCGGCATCTTTGTGCTGGTTGGGGGCAGCTTTGGGGGAGTCAATCAGATTGCTCTCTCGGCCGCCCACCTTGTATGGAGTTTTGGATAGCATTCCAGGCCCCGGCTCACCCCCGCGTGCCCGCTAAAACGTCACTGGGGGACGAACCGAGGCTGGCAAAGGTCCGAACCAGAGATGCGCCGGCCAGCCTAGGTGGGTGGTACCTTAATATTGTACCCCGAAATTCACCTCTCTACGACCGAGAACTTTGACGGCATCGGCGGACCTGCAACGACCTCGACTGACTACATATCTTCATCGGCAGCCGGTTTAATCCGACAAGTATCTCTACGAAGTGAGAACCTGTACTATTTAAGCCAATTGCGACTACAATCCGCGATACTCGACTGGAAATCAGCAGCGGACACGACCCTTGAGCTCAGAACCCAGTCTTTCCGCACTCCAAGGACGGCACAGCACAAGATGGCAGGACGCGTGCGACACCCAATCGACCAGCAGGCGCTGGAACGATATATCGAGAAGAATGTGCCGCAGATCAAGACGCCACTGGAAATTAAACAGGTACGTCTACGGCCCGCCTTCCGTACCAGCATTGCCTCTTCAATGCCTTGTTCTTTTCTTTGCCCGTGGTTAGAAGGAACGTTCCTTTCCTCGATTGACATTGGCCTTTTCCCACACATTACAGTTTGGCTTTGGCCAGTCGAACCCGACATACCAACTCACCGACGCGACGAACAAGCGCTTCGTGATGCGCAAGAAGCCCCCCGGAAAGCTTCTCTCCAAGGCCGCGCACAAGGTCGAGCGGGAGCACCGCATAATCCACGCCCTCGAGCCCACTGACGTACCGGTCCCCAAGGCCTACTGCCTCTGCGAGGACGAGTCAGTCGTCGGCACCGCGTTTTACATCATGGAGTTTCTCGACGGGCGCATCCTCGAGGACGCGGCCATGCCCGAGGTCGCCTCACCCGAGGAGCGCAAGGCGCTGTGGAAGGCGGCGACGCTGACGCTGGCGAAGCTACACCGGGTCGCGCCCGAGGACGTCGGCCTGCAGACGTTTGGCAAGAAGAGCGGGTTCTACGATCGGCAGATTCAGACGTGGACTACGATTTGCAAGAGCCAGGCGGCGGCGGTGGATCTGGAGACGGGGGAAAAGGTTGGGGATTTGCCGCATTTTGGGGAGATGGTTGCGTTTTTTAGCGATAAGAGTCGGCAGCCCAAGGACCGGGGCACGTTGATTCATGGGGATTACAAGATTGATAATCTCGTTTTTCACAAGACGGAGCCGAGGGTCATTGGTATTCTGGAGTATGTCTTCCCTGCCCCCCGTTCTTCTTTCTCGTTCTCTTCTTCCCCAGTCAAGTTATGAACTTGTCTCAAGGCTGACAACAATCTAGCTGGGAAATGTCCACCGTAGGCCACCCCCTCTCCGACCTCTGCAACTTCCTCCACCCTTACTTCACCGCTTCGCGCGCGGGAAGCGGTCTCTACGCCAACGACGGCTTCCTCCCCGGCGCTACCCCGGGTCTGCCGACGATCGAGGAGATTGTCGGGTGGTACACGGCCGAGGCGGCGCAGGCCCCCGCCGGTTCGCCCGTGGGCGGCGGGTGGACGCCCGCGGCGGAGCTGTCGTGGGGCGCGGCGTTTAGCCTGTTCCGGCTGGCGGGCGTGTGTCAGGGCATCGCGGCGAGGGCGGCGCAGGGGCAGGCGAGCAGTGAGCAGGCAAAGAGGTTTGCTGTTACGAGGGGCCCGTTGGCGGAGTTTGCTTGGGAGCTTGTTGGGAGGAGTCAGGCTGAGAGTGGGGGGAAGGCGAAGTTGTGAGGTGGGATGGGTCGGTGTATGTAGCCAGCGTTTGGGTAGATGCGAATCATGTAAGAGATTGGGTGATGCTGTGACATGGTGTTTTCTCCGCAAGTGCTTTGGGTATATTGTGCTTGATGACATGTCGTAAGGCAGAGTGAGTCAATAAGCTATATGACAAGAAGGTCTCAAGACGTGGAGTTCATAGACTATTATTACTATTACTGATACTTAACTTCAACGTTTCTAGATGTGACCCAGGGAAATCCAAGGACATTGCCCCGGATCATGTCAACACTAGAGTTTCTAGTTCGATACCCCTTTTCTGTATAGCGTCTACCGACATCCTTGGATCATTAACACTGATGCGCCCATCATTCTTGTTCTTGAACACGAAGGGCGGCAAAAAGGGATCGATTGACGCCACCTCTTCCCAGTCAAGAGGCAATGAACCGAGCCTCACATCGGTCTTCATAAGCTCACGCGTCTCGGTGTTGATGAAATACGGCATCGCCCAACCTTTGGTGACGGGAAGCGCATCTTTCCACGGCGGCTTTAAAGGTGGCTTCAAGGCCTCGCCGAGCATTAGCCCATGAACGAAACACGGCCCAACGACCTCGTATCGGCCGGGATCTCCAGGCCGTAGAATCAGTGGGAAGTCGCATCCAAGAATCACAGCAACTTGATCGCCTGGTTCTAGAGGTTAACCTCACACGATCGAAAGTGATTGACTACCTTAGAGGTAAGTCTTGAGATGGAGGGGACTCGCCTTCTTGCAGGCCTCTCGCAGAGACACCCATGTACCCTTCCGTGGTAACAAAGAGACATTCGTTCGCGAAGAAGCAATCTTTGAATGCCCGCGCTACCTCACCATCAAGTTTGTCTTTAGATAATGCCGATGTCAACAGCTCGCGAAGCCGCCGGATGGATGGAAGCGGATTATCCCCCAGAGCTCTGTCGCTGGTCCTACCGCGTACAAGGACTTCGACATATGCATCCATAGAAAGTCCTCCCGAGACGTACATGTCGTTTTGTGGATCTTTCGGTGCCCAATCTCGGACCACTTCCATGAGTTGTACGAATGTGCCGTTCAAGTCATCGCTAACACGACTGATGATGGCCACGCGTCTCCCGGTGACTTGTAGATGGTCAGCCGGCTCGATGAGCTTCACCACAGCACTGGAGCGTGCAGAAGCATAAAATCTTCGAATGCTCAAGTACCCTATGTTGGCACCTTCTACTGGTTGCTCCAGGTTTGGTACCCACGATGGGCACCCCTCGGGACGCGTCGCTATGCCGCAATTATTGATCATGTTCAATTTCTGGTAGACGTCATGTTCAGCTAAGACGAGCTGTGCAAATGTCTTCCAAGGAGGGAAAGAATAGTCCACCTCGATCTTGGCTACGATTCTGGGATCCATTAAGCCCAAAATTCCGTACACCTTGTCTCGAGGGTCTGAGCATTGCTGATTCCGCGCCCAGAGTAACAGGTGCTCACATGAAGCGAGCGGCGGTGCCATCAAGCCTCGTGCATATGGGAAGAGACGACGCCTAATATCAGTCTGGCAGCAGACTTGACTTCTGTCGGAGCACCAGTAATGCCTTGCGTACATCGACCCAGGCGATAGCGTCTCGGCCGCATTGAAGCACCACACGGTCGCACAAAAGAGCTTCCTGCAGAACCCAGACACGCTCGAACCATGGTCGATGGAGTAGCGAAGATATGGATTTCCAAGTCCTGTCCTTCCAGGGCAGAGGAACGTCGTCTCGCCACCAATCAAGCTGCTCGGCGTTGGGGGCATCTCCCCACCGATGAGAAATCACATATTCCACCTGTTTACTGAAATACTCCAAGGTCTCCAGCGCATGTTTGCTATCCTCAAACTCGGAGCCCAACCAGATTATCACCTTTTCGGAAAGTGGGTAAATCTGGCTCATCCGCTTGACTTGTCGCCCACGCTCTTCAACGTTGGCTTGGTTGATACAGATGGCATCGATCCACAATGTGCGCGGTTGATCCGCGTATCTAAGATGTCTCAGGGCAGTAGCTAGATTTTTGCGGATCCTTAACCAGGCTGGCGTGTTGTGAGTACTGGCTGGGTCGGTAATGTGAACGAATTCTTGGTCATTGGCAGTTCCCCAGGAATAGGATAAGGCCTCTTATGGAGGTACGTGCCACGCAAAGATGTCGCTCACAGAATGCTCTGGCATGGCGTATGCTTTCGAATCATATTCGGGATCTGGGTGTTTCCAAGAATTAGGGATTCCTGAGTGGCGTGGGCTCATGAACAGGTATCGCCCATCCAGAGTTTGATCCACCGTCCAGCCATCTGGAAGAGTTTTCTGCAATTCGCTCACAGGCAGCCTTTCGTCCTTGAAAGGTTCTTTTGGCTCGAGAAGTGGATAATGAAGAATGTTGCAGCGCAACTCGTCGCGGTAGCTGCCTGGCTGCAAGATGACCAGCCTCAAGTCACCTATTGTAGCTTGGAGTTCGGTGTAGACATATGAAGCCATTGCAGGCCACCTTATCAAATCCAGATATATTTGAAGGTCGCTTCTGGCAAAAGAAAAATCAAAGAACAAAGACCTGCTTGATTGAGTGAAACAACATGGAACTGGCAGTCCCCTCAGACAAACAACGGACCAGACGATAAGTGAGTTTGATGTGCTCTACGAGGCTGAGGATGGAGCCGCGGCCTGACATTACGAACATGCGAAAATTCAATATTACTGCGTAATAAAGCCGGGTACTTTAGCCGGTTACACAGAGCGGGCACCAATATGCTTTAAGCAGCATGTCGTCTGTTGGGTCCCATGGCCTGATCAGTCGGCAGGCTGCATCAGTTATCGGGGCACAGCAGAAGGCTTCCTATATTGAAACTCCCACTGCCTAACAATACTCGCGGTTGAAGTGTCATCACCAATCACTTGCAAACTATGAATAATTCGACATGAAAGGGGTAGACGACACCGATTCGCAGAGATTGACGGCTTCGGCGCGAAGAGCATTGAGCTCAGCCGTCCATCGCAAGCCTCGATTTCTCATCATTGGAGCCGGCCGGCGCGGAACCGCCTACGCTTCTGCAGTACGACGAGAGAGGCTGCCAGCCATCATTGCGGCGGTTGCAGAACCTTTACAATCGACACGGATTTCGTTTGGCAAGAAATATGTTTGGGATGACGGGGCACCACGAGAGGACCAGAGTTTCGACTCGTGGCAGGACTTTCTCGACTATGAGAGTAAGCGACGGCAAGCCGAAGCTTCTGGAGAGGAAGTCTATGCGGGTATTGATGGTATCATTGTCTGCACTCAGGACCAAACACACAAAGAGATACTGCAAGCCTTTGGACCACTCAAACTTCACGTCTTGAGCGAGAAGCCGATTGCAACATCTCTACAGGACTGCCAGGATATATACGTCAGCCTCGGCGGTGCAACACCGGAAACAATTTTTTCAACCGGTCATGTTCTACGATACAGCCCTCACAACATGCTTTTGAGGAAACTTCTCTTGGAAGACAGGGTGATCGGGGAGGTTATATCTGTGGAGCATACAGAGCCAGTTGGCTGATTCCATTTTTCACATTCGTACGTGCGAGGCAACTGGCAAAAGGAGTCAGTTGCGGCGCCAACACTCCTTTGCAAGGCTTGCTATGATATCGACTTTCTACTGTGGCTGCTCAGCTATAGAACGGATTCTAGTCAACCGGCCCATATGCCCAGCCTGATTTCCTCAGTTGGCAACCTATCACTCTTTACCCAGCGTCGAAAGCCCAAGGCAGCGGAAAACGCCACGAACTGCTTCTCTTGTCCTCACGAACAGAGCTGTGATTGGAGTGCCAAGAAACTGTACCTCGAAAAGCTCTATGACAAGGGAGAACGAGATTGGCCTATTTGTGTTGTTGTTCCTGACATAGAAGATATCACTGCTACATTGGGGACAGATCATGGACGTGCCGTCTTGGAAGAGGTTCTCTCTACAGACTACGACGCCTCTACACCAAGGGACATCATCGAGTCTAAACAGTGGTATGGTCGTTGTGTCTGGGAGTCAGATAATGATGTTCTTGACGATCAAATTGTCACTCTGACCTGGGATGACGACTCAGGCGCTGTGGGCAACGAGGAATTCACCGACCGCGGTCCGAAGACGGCGATTTTTCATATGGCGGCGTTCACCGAAGCCCAGTCCAAGCGGCGAGGCAAGATCTCGGGCACCCATGGAGAGATGCAGTACGACAGTAACGAGATCCGAGTCTATACCTTTGATCGATTTCGGGACCCGGGAGCAGCCAAAGTCTTCATCCCGCCAACAGCTTCTGGCGGTCATGAAGGTGGCGATGGCGGTCTGATGAACAACTTCTCTCGGGCTGTGGAGGCTGTCATTAATGGTGAGCTCAGCGTGGAGCAGGCCCAAGCGAGACATGTTGGCTGTACGTTGAAGGAAGCATTCATGAGCCATGCTATGGTCTCCTTGGCCGGTGAACGTGCTTGAGCTGAACAGAATAATGTCCACCCCTGGACAAATGCCGGCTTGCCATCAAGTTGACTTCATGTATGAAAGCCCAGTAAATTAGTATCCTTCGGCAACAACGCAGGATAGAAACTTATATCTTCACTAGGCTAGCGACTGAAGGATTCCTTCCTTACCTTGCAACTAGCCAGCAGGTGCTAGAATGGCATACCTCTAGTGATCTGGTTTTGATATTACCGCCGGAGAATTATCAAGCATGGCGTAAAAAGCCCAAAGAAATACAACAATGTATCGCGGCGACCACTGAGCAATTCTTGGTGCTTGCTGCTTCTCGTATTGCAAGTTAAAACCGAGTTGGGATAATCAACTCACCTGTTACTTACTTAGTACGTCACGCATTGCTGCTCTCTGCTGTCAAATACAAATTATTACACATTCGACGGGGCTGGGCTCGCAGAATGTTTTACTCTCAGAGAACGCTCTACTCCCTTTCGCCGATAAAATTATAACTGTCATTAAATAAATAAAGCTGAAGAAGTTCGACTACCTGAAGGTTCTCCTTCCACGATGCTTGATTATGATTAAATGATTAAATAATTGAAAGAACTCATGTTTGTCAGGAATATGTATTTGAAGTAGGTCTCTGCCCCGGCACCTTTACTCGGTTTATCGACGAGTATAGGGTTTCCTACCTCAGAAATAGTCAAGGTAGCTCAAGCCTATCCTCGTGTGGCTAATCGTGTCTCTGGCAACTTGAGTGGACAATGGTATGTGCCAAAAGGGGAATAAACTTCATCTCATCGGGCAATTCGTACATAACTCCTTCTTTCTCTGGTTAGAAATGGCGAGCACCAAAGTTGTTTCTGGTCCGTGGATAATTCGGGCCACGATCATCCATGTACGGGACCTCGGCGACACCTGCAAGCTGGAAGCGTGACTGCATTGACTCTCGACTTTTTTTTTGCTCAGAGCGAATCCCACATTAGGCATGTGAAGCTTGTAAAACGCATTTCCTCCTTACCGTTGTTTGATGCGCAGGATGCTGCCACCATTTCTACACAGTAAGTCAAAGCACCCACTTATGGGCCCCCCCCCCCCTTTTGGGCCCCCCCCAAAATCCCACCCAGCCCCCCGATTAAAACCCTACCCTTAATATATAAACTACCACAATAATTACAAAAATCGTCTAAATATATTTCTTTTTAGCATAATTATTAATTAATATATAATAGTCCTATATACCGAAAATAAGCTTTAATAAGCTTTTAATATTATTAAAAACGGTCTTTTTATTAAGAGGGCCTTAGTTAAGTTTAAAATTCTTAAAATAATATTTTAGAATTATAAAAAAGGCTACTAAATAAGGGTAAGGGTATTTATAAACCTTTAGAGGCTTTTTTTATAATAAAAAAACTAACTAGCTTAGTAAGTTCGAATTTAGTATACCCTAAATATTATACTAACTTATTAATAAATTAAAAAATTTACTAAGTAAGTTCTAATATTTTAGGGGGATACTAAATTACTTAAAAAGAGATAGATTAACGTTTTTATTAAAAAGAATTTATTAATAAGGGTTTAAAAAAGTTATTTAATAAATTTATATTATATTAATAAAATTATAACTAATATAATTAAATTATAATTTAAATTACTTAATATACTAAAGATTAGTAATATTAAATAAGTTAATAAATATAATATAAATAAGATTAATATAATAAAAAGTAAAAGAGTTAATAAGCTAATTTTAAATATAATAAAAGCTATAATAATATAGAAAAAAGAGCTTAGTTTACGTATTTAAGTAACGATTATTAAGTATATCTCTATTAATAATAAATTTATTAAACTACTAGTTATTTATAAAAAAAAGTTAGTATAATAATAATAGTTTTTATTTTAATTTAACTCTTACGATAGTTAGAAGTTTATAATAATAAATAATAGCTAAATAACTAACGAAACTACCCTCTAATAATTAAAAAAAAGTATTCTTATTATAAACTAAGACCCCCTTTATTAGGGGGCTTAATAAGCTAAGCTAGCTTTAATTATTAATACTAAATAAGTATAAGAATTATATAATAATAGAATTTATATAAGAATATTATAAAAATAATATTTACTTATTATTTTTATTACTATATACTTCCTATATTCTCTAGTTATTAAATATAGCTATTTTTAATCTTATTAAATCTTATTATAAAAAGGAGCTTAGTAAAGAGGATATAATAAATAATTTTATTATTATTAAAAAGTAGTATTTCTTAAGCTATTACTAATTTACTTATTTAACTAATCTAATATTATTAAATATATAAAATAAATAAAAAATAACTAAATTATAACTACTTAATATAACTAAGCTATTTTTTAACTTAATAATCTTATTTATATAAGTTATACTATTTAAAAAGGGTATAAAAACTAAATAAACGACTAATAATACTAATAAACTATTTAACTAAGTATTAATAACTTTTATTATTAACTAATTAACTCCTAAAAAAACTAGCGAGCTTAGTAACTATTTAAAGCTATTTATAAAACTTAGTTTAAATAATAATACTTAATAACTACTATTTAAAAAATAAAAAAGGTATTTAATAAATAAGCTTATTACTTAGCTATATCTTAGTACTAAATTCGATTTTTAAAAATAAAAATTAAGTATATAAGGCTTAAAAAAAAGAAAAGTATATTAATAAACCTAAATACTAAGTTTATAAGTATTTAGGATATATAAAAGGCTTAAGAAGACTTTAATAACTATTTAGTTAGTCTTAATTAATTCGTAAGGGTCGAATTACTTAGGGAGAATAATAACTATATTATTATAATAGTAAAAGATAGTTAATTAATTAAGTATAGTTAGTAGCGATGTTTTAATACTATGTTTGTTAGGGGGCCCAAAAGGGGGGGGGGGGCCTATAAGTGGGTGCTTTGACTTATGACAGTTTAAAGCAGTGGCACCAGACGTAGTGAGGTTCAACAGTCTCATCAGTGAGGGACATGTTCATCTCTCAATAAGCTTGATAAAGTCTACAGTCAGCTTCAGTGCAAAGTCCTCTGAATTTTGAGCAGTTCACGTATGCCAAGAGGAATGAGCCGTTCGCCCGAAGGAGATGAGAGGACTGAAGTAAGGTAGGAGGGATCTCGAGGAGTGCACTTAATAACAGCCCGCATCGACCACGTGCTGCACTAATAGCAAGGAGACGCCAGTATGCAGGAGCGACAGGAATTATGGAGTCACAAAAGTCCTCATATCTCACACAGAAAGCATCCCCAGAGTCTTTCATGGCGCAGTCCACATAAGATGGTTGGGTGTGGAAACCCTCTCATTTTCAAGGGGAAGAAGGCGAGAGTTTTTGGCAGTCCAACGAGAGGAACGCTGCGTAGGTATTTTGGGTCTTTGAGTGTGCCGGCCCGTGGTATTTAAACCTCTACCCCAGTCAGAGCCGTTGAACTTTGTCTCCCCACCAAGTCAGTCATCAATTGGCAAGACAGCGGGACATTCCCTTCCTTAATCGTTGGATGGGTCAAACAGTGGCCGGGTGCTTGTTTCAAAGTCGTGCGATGACGACGGTTGTGGGTGGTAGTGGTGCTGGACCTAGCGTTTCCCTTTTGCCCGGGCAACCCTGAAGCGGCCATGATATGCGAGTTCGCTGCGCTTGTAACTTGGTAACGCTTAGTAAGTTACTGCTTGCGAAGGACAAAATGCCCTGGAAGTTGGAACGGACCTCTCTGGCATGCTCCAACAAGAGTGACACTAGGCCGATTAACTCTCCCCACCTCAATATGGCAGCTCCCGCTTCAATTTATTGCTTGCCCCTAATTCAACTCTGTTGCTGTACCTTAATTCCGAAGCACGTCTCAAAGCCCGGAAACTACAGGAAATCCCTTGAGGATCGTCCTCTTCGGCCTGGTCTCCGGGGCTGACAAAGCTTGTGCAGAGCAGTGTCGGGGGAGACTTCCCGACGCCAATCCCGGATCTACAGGGCGCCCAACATCAGCTAGCCTCTCGACTCCCACCAAGGTTGCAACGACAAGAGAAGGGAGAAGTGGTCCGGCAGCCGAACATATTTGTTCCCGAAGACAAGAATATCGTGGAGCATCATCAAGTCTAAATACCCCCTCAGTCAACATCTCGAACGCTCAAGCCTGAAGCGTCGCCGCAAGAAAACCTGTCATTGGACTCCCGTGCGTTACGAATTCGTCTCAGAGTGCGGGCCCATCTGAACTTTTCTTTCCTTCGGGCGGGAACGAAAAGCTGCCATCGGAGGTTCGCCGCCGCGACACCTTCTGGACCGCCATGATGGAGAGAAGAAAGGGGGGGGGGGGGACGATGGAGAAGGACGGATCCAGACTGTGCTTCAACTTTTCTCCATTGCGACTGGTAATGATCCCTCTCCTTCTCATCCACTCTCTCGTGGGCGCAGCGTTATAACCCATCATGGCCCATCTTCAAAAGCCTGAAACGCGGTTGCAGCCCCGTCTTCGTCTGGACTCCCAGCTCAACATCTGCCCATAATCGATGCATCCCCGGCCGACATGACGGGATGGTCGCCCCCCCTGTCGCTCTCGTTGCCCTATCCGCCCCTTGACCAGTCACTAGGCGTGGCTAGCAAGGACGCAGACATTGGGCGACACAGCCATGCCCCCACGGAGAAGACTCGGTCTTGGTCCTTGTCTTCGAATGGGCGACCTCGAGACTTCAGCGCAGCCTCCAAGAGTCTCCACGAGTCTATAACCCGCGTAACGCCCCCGTCCCCACCTGACATCTCCACCCACGCGACGGCATCCGTTCCAGAAGATCGTCGGAGCCGCGGAGGGGATCTGTGCTAGCCCGGGGTCCCTCGCCTGCCTTACCCAGCCTGCCCAGAACCTTTGAGGAAACACGGGCAGGAAGAGCCGCAGTCTGCAGAAAGACTGGATAGTTTAGGCACAAGGCACAGGCACAACGTTCACGGTTCCTGAAAGTCTGTTGCTCTCATGCCCATGTGGTCCATTCTGGGGGGCTCTTCCACTCCCTCCTACCCCCGGTCCTGTTGCTTCTTCTCTCCCACCTGGCTCTCACTCTTGCCCATCGGCTCAACACCAGCTGAGCAGCGCTTACACAAACATGCTCTCATCTTTTCCAACAAGCCCCATCGCCCATCCTCCCATCCTCAACGTCTGTGACCCCTTGTCGAAACAAGCTCTACCCTTGAAGTAACTCCTCTTGTCATCGCCAAAGGGGGTAAGACCAAAAAGAGGAAATAGGAAGCAGGCATGTATAAAACTTAATAGGCCTCGCACATCGGGTAAAACGCAGGATTCCCTGTGCTCTTCCCGTTTGGATCGCTCGCTCACACTTTCCTTGAGTTCGACCTCTTCTTGGTTTTTCCTTCCCTTCTCTTCCTTTTCACACTCCCAGCCGGTCTGTTCTTTTCTTGAGAGAGGCCATAACCAAACCTCTTTCGTTTCTTTCCCTTCCATCAACGCGGTGCTGGACACATTGTTTTTTAACTTCCTTTCGCTACTAATCCAATTTTGACTTCTGTTTACCTTTTCTTTTCGGTCCACCTGTCTCCTCTCACAGCCATGTCTTCCCCCATGATGAGAGCGTTGGCCGCTGCCGCCATGTTGGCGATGGCCCAGGCCCAAGGTGTCATTCTTGCCGCGCAAGGCCCCAACGGCCCTGCTAGTCCAGGTCTTCTAGGTATGCACTTTTATGATACGAGATGCGCAAATTCTAGGACGAATCGTTGACAAATGCTTCCAGTCGATGCAAACAAGGCGGATGCAAACATCATCAACCAGAAGGAGATTGTGGACAATGTCGTCAACGAGTGCGGCCGAACCATCCTCGCGGGCAACATCGATATCGGCGAGACCACAGAGGCTCAGCTGGGCAACAACACCGTCACGAAGGTCACAAAGGGGTCTAACGTCGACGTCACCATCGCCCAAGTCAGCGCGGACGGCGCCGGACCGTACAGCTGCGATCTTGACTTGACTAGCAACGCCAACGGTGCCACGGGTCAGACGAAGCTTCAGGTGCAAGAGGCAGGAGCCCAGAGCGGACAGATCAAGCTCAAGGTCACGATGCCAGATGACTTGGCTTGCGTAGGAGGTACGTCAACTCCATATTCCTCTATGGCCGTCGCCATAGGAATCTCCGCCGCGCTTCAAGTTTGCCGATGACTAACAAACTTGCTGATAGCCTCCACCGGTGATGTCTGCACCGTCCGCTGCTTCAACGATAACGCAAAGGGTCCCTTTGGCGGCTGCTTCGCTGTTCAGCAGACGGACACGAAGCCCAAGCAGAACACCCCTGCCAACATTCCCACCGCCCAGACCCTTGACGGTGTCCTGAAGCAGGTCCAGCAGAACATTGTCGACCTCCCTGCCGCCGTCAAGTCGAACCAGGAAGCCAAGACTCAGGACGATCAGGGTGTTACTGCCATCAAGGAACTCCTCGGCAACAATGCCACTCAGCAGGCTGCCGGCCCTGCCGGCTCCGGCGCCAACACTGGCAACAACAATAACAACAACGGAAACAACAACAACAACAACAACAATGGCAATGCCAACGCCGGCAATGGTAACGGAAGACAGAAGGGCAAGGGCAACCGCAATGGCAACAACAACGCCAACAACGGCGGTGCTGCGGCCGGCGGCAACAACGCCAACGCTGGCAACAACAACGCCAACGCTGGCAACAACAATGCCAACGCTGGCAACAACAACGCCAACGCCGGAAACACCAATGCTAATACCGGAAACACCAATGCTAACACGGGCAACAACGGAGGCAACGGACGGACCCGGGGCAAGAACAACAACGGCGGTGCCAACACCAACGCCCAGAACGGCGGCAACAATGGTAATGCCAATGCTAATGCCAATGCCAATGCCAACGGAAACAACGCACTGCCTCTGGCAACTGTTGGAAAGGGCAACGGTAACCGCCAGAACCAGCAGAACGGCAACAACAATAAGCGTGACGAGACACCAGATGCCGTGCTCCGCACGCGCTGGGCCAGGAGGAACCTTCGCCGCCGCGCCGCCTAATTGTTACGCAAGGTGGAGGGGGTGGGGTGGACTGGGGGTGGCAGCGAGCCGCCCCGCAGGATACTTCCTCCTCCTTGGTTTGAGCTTCATGTTGTGTGAGCAGGCCTTTCTTGGAAGCTGTTTCTCATTTCTACGTCGATGGACCGTTCACCATTAAAGACGGAAGAGGAGATGATATTTTAGTTGTTAGTTAGCGGAAATTTATATTGAGCCGTGTAAAGTTGATAAAATGGTAGAAATTTGTCGGTTATCTACTTCTCGAACACCGTAATTCTTCAGCTTCTTTGCCCGTAATCACTGTTCGATGTCTTTGTCCCTAGTCAGCCACATTTTACTTACAGATAGTATGAGTATTGACTTATTGGTGGACAATCCTACTCATAAACTCTGGAGACCACTCATGCATTCACTAAGAAGGTCAATCCAACTCCTTATCCCCGGTCTCACTCACGGCTCATCTCATGCATCACTGCTGAGTGAGGCCAAAGCCAGGACAGGGATGAAGGATAAGCGAACAAAAGGTCCGGATTGAACGTCTGACAGACCCATCAACGTTGATAGGGCAAGCAAAGGTACTTACGTAGACCAGAGGATTCCCCTCCTCTCTTCGAAATAAGGTGTGAGATAGTCATCCTAGTCATTTCCGGGCATCAAAATCACCTTCAGATCTTCCCTCTTGCTCTTCGCGTGTGAATCTGAAGTGCAGGTCAACTCGCTTGATCCAGACAGTCACGGACAAGAGGTTTCTATTTGACCTGCAGAGCGTGCTGCCATCTAGCAAACGGCCAGCAATTATCTGCATCGCCTAAGACGTTCCCCAACGTGCCTCCTCAACTTTCCATACCTTCATTTTCCAAGAAAAGCACCAAGCCACGCAAAACCCCAGCGACAATGACTGCCCCATTCCCTCAAGCCGCTTACAAAATTACAACCCCACGGCTCATCATCCGCAGCGCCGTCGCGAGCGATGCAGAGGCTCTTTGCCGCCTCCTCTCGACGCCCGAGAACCACCCTTTTGGAGGTGCGCAGACGGACATCTCTCCCGAGATCATACGCGGCCGCATCGAGAGGTGGGGACCGGATTACGCGTCTGGGAAGAAGGCTATCTTGATGATTACGATTCGGGAGACGGGCGAGTTGATTGGGTGTGGCGGGTTCAATTGTTTTGAGACTGCAGAGGGGGAAACGTGTGATGTTGCGCTGAGGAGGAAGCGGGATGAAGATGGGCAAGAAGGAGGTGAGGATGCTGCGGAAGATGGTGTTACTGGGGAGGCTCGCCGCCTTATCACGCCGTATCTTACCGACTTTGGGGTGGTCCTCGATCAGCGTTACTGGGGAAAGGGCTACGGCAGAGAGGTGTTGTGTGGCCAAGTCGAGTTTGCTGTCGAGGGGCTCGGCTGTGGTGTTGTACGCGTCGAGACTGAGCTTGAGAATGAGCCCTGGAGAGCGGTTATGAGATCTATGGGTTTGGGTGGGTTGGAGACGAAGGGTACTGTCAGTTATGGTGAGAAGAACATTGGGTGGATTTACAAGATTGATCCCTCGACGTGGAGCAAGTCGAGGGGGGATTTAAGGAAGAGCGGAAAGTGGTCGTTGTGAAATAAATGAGCCTCTTGCTTAGAATTTGCTTCATATATTCTTTACCCGAAGAGGCAATATCTTATACCAACGAGGTCATGCGATACGGACTCGGTCTTTTGCCTCGCCGGGAGATCCTCTATAAACAAGGCTTAAAGGGGTCGACAGGCGGTTCACCGATTCAACCTCGCAAGCAACTAATATGACTGATTTCTTGAGCAGATGGTCTTGCATTCTCTTGCTCATAGCTAACGCTCCTGCCCACCATAAGGTAAAGTGAGGTCGACATAGTACCTTCACTTTCTCCCTTTCTCTTAGTTATACTCCGTAGAATTACTAACAAGTCTATGAATGTTTTCTCTGAAAAATTGTCAACAAAGGTCAAGTTGCAAATGAATTTGTAAGTAAAATTATGAATAAACCTATGAATCGACTCTTCAACATGCTTAGCGAAACGGATTTGTCTTTGCCCAAGACTAGCCATGACCATGTTTCCTCCCCAAACTGTTCATCTAGTACCAAGTGCACCACTGCCCCCACTGCCCCGCCTCTTGGATACCGTCGCCAACCTGTCTCATTTTAGCTTCTCATCGTCTAGAAGAGGATATGCCGGCAGTGGAAACTCCGAATCATCATTGTTCGTATCATCAAAGAATCTCTTAGCCACCCAAGGCATCGCAACAACTCTGGACATCGTCGACACAACCGTTCCTAGCAACCACCTCTGCCATGCCGTGACCGGATGCGCGACTCCTGGGAAGAACCACGGAACGCTCTGAGTCTCCTCGACGTAGGGGCGAAACGCAGCCTCGTAAGCTTCGAATGCCCTGGAAGGATGCTCTCCGGGTGTGAGTTTGGTGAGCTCGCCAGCAAGCATGTAACCTCCGATGATGGCCAGTGTAGTTCCCATGCCCGAGAGGGGCGTCGGTGCAAAGGCCGCATCTCCCAGGCAGATGACACGGGAGCTGGACCACTTCTTCATCTTGATCTGCTTCAGGTCCTGGAAGTAGTAATCTTCCGCCTGCGCCATGGCGTCCATGATCCGGGGCGTCTGCCACCCGGCGTCTAGGAACTCCCGCCTCACGAGCTCCATTTGGAGCTTCTTATCGCCTCGTGCGGCCTCCTGCCACGCCGTCTTCTGCGCGCCGTCGCAGGGCATGTGCGTGAACATGGCCCGTATGGTGCCGTGCGGGTCGGGCCTAGTGGTGATGATCCTCGATCCCAGGGCCTGGTAGATATTCCACCAGTCGTTGTCCTCGGGGAGGCGAGGAATAGCGGCGTAGGCTACGTACATGTTCTTGTCGATGACGGTGATGCTTTCCTGGGGAAAGACTTGCTTTCGTACCTTTGACCACTGGCCATCTGCTGCGACCAACAAGTCGTACTCTTGTACTTCTCCGTTGCTCAGCTCGACTTTGACATTGGCGTCGTCGTTGGATATGACTTTGCTGGCGGTAGTGCCGAAGAGGTACTTGATGTTGGGATGGGTCTTCGTGGCTTCGTACAACACTGCAGCCAAGTCCCCTCGAAGGATCTCAAATTCCGAGGTAGGGCTTGCGGAAGAGCCCTGCTTGACAGGAAAGGGAGCAAACGGCCGCCCCTGCGGATCGATGAATTGTGTTCCTTTTTCTGTTGTGTTGAAGCGTCGAAGTTGATCAATGAGGCCCATCGTCTTCAAGACGGTGATAGCGCTGTGGTTGACGTCGACGTTATGGCCGTAGGTAGGAATCGACTTGCACTTCTCAACGACTGTGACACGCGCACCGGTCCTGGCCAGAAACCAAGCCAGCGTTGGACCGGCGATGCCTGCTCCGCTGATAAGGACACGCATGATGTTGTGAGAACCAACAATCGACTTGACTTAGTTGGCTTAATGAATACAGCGAGATGCTTTGATACCTCTGGAATCTCTGGTTTGGCGAACGCTTCTTTTAAGTACTCTGACGTTTGCTAGCCCAGATTCGTCCTAATGTGTCTGAGTTTCGAGGTGGCTGCGCCTAGCGATACATCATATTTGGGAGAAAGTGAACATCGTCCTGGAAAGAGAGAATTCTGGCGCCTCAAACACAGTAAGACGTGCTCTCAGAGACGTTCATGTGTTCTGCATACCGAGTTCTCAGTCGGGTGAATCAAGCATTTGCCAAGACGTATCCCCCCGAGGGAGCTTCCGCGTGTACATGACGCTAGGTTTGGCGCCTCAATCCTGATGCAAGCTGTGCCGTGCTAACCGCGGCGGCACTATCCGCATTGAGCATATTCGCGTCATCGTCTGGAGCGCCATGCATACCTACTTGAAAGACATCGGCTAGCAGCACAGGGCTGACTTGAGTGATCAAGTAAGTTCAATCGGCTGGACTACGGGTCGATTCCCCGGAATGACCCCGAAGTGGGGGTCCTCTTCGGATTGCGGCCTTCGGGAGATCTGCTCGATTCCGCACCGGAGACAGGCCGGCGCGGCTTTGCGAGGTGGTGGTGAAGTCCTTCCTCCATAACAATCGGCGATTCATCTTAACGTCATACTTTGAGATATATGATACGTAGGAGAAGCGAAATTTAACTATAATCGAAGCTACAGTTGCCATTATCCGCACACAAATATGTGAAGCAATCCTCCCCGTTGTGGAACTTCCATTCATAGGTACACATAGCAGAATGGACCTGCAACGGTGCTCATGGCGTCCCAAATCTTGAGGGACTCCCCAGCCCAGCCATACTGGAGCACATCATCCATGGTTGTGTTGGCACTGGGGGGTTGATCCAGGAATGTGTTGGTTCCGCTGAGAGCAGTGGCGCCATATTGACGCTCCTGCGGTGAAAGCATCTGCCACATCCACCATACTCGATCAATCATCGAATGGTGGAGATAGAAAACAGGATCTCCTGGGGAAGTAAAAACGTCTACTCATTACAGTCAGAAGTTAGCACCGTTCAGCCTGCTGGAATTTCGTGTGTCTGACCTCTTCCGGGATCTCCTCCAAGGGAGTAATGACCACCACCGTGGATGCCTATTAAGAAAGTCATGTCAGCATTTTTCCTGCCTGCATCGAATGTCTATCGAAATTTCTCAAGCTTACCAATGTTACCAGAGCCTGGCACACCCTGCATCTGCATCTGGAAGTCGTACACGTTCTGAGGCTGGAGAATGTTGGACAGCACAGCAGTCACGTTGGCGTACAAGAGGTTGACCTCAGTTGTCAAATCGCGTTTGAGACAGCGGGGGTTATATGTCAAGGGCCCGTTAGGATTAGCCTCGGAGATACCTCCGGGCAGGTCAAGGGCAGCGGGGCCAAGGTTGACTGTCATATTCTTGAAGGGCCCAGAGTTTACGCAGCCTCCGCCTGTACCGACTGGAAGTTCGATGATCGGCAGACCATTTTGGCCACCGAGACGGATGGGCTCTCGCCCTGGGACAAAATCACCATTTCCAGACATGGAGGTCTCGCTCCCGTCGAAGATTGGAGAGGTCTCCAAGCCTGTGATCGCGGTCTTGGACCAGTCCCAGTACTATTGTATTAGGTTAGTAAGGATACTGACGTAACCATGAGTTGAGGTACTCACGGGTTGAGTGCCCTTGTAGCCACACTCGTTGCGCAGAGCCTCCTCATACTGCCATGTGAAATATCGATGCCAGGATAGGAAGTTACCCTGCTACGGTCAGTTATCTTAACAATATAGTCTTATCTCATAATACGGACAGTGTAGTGTATGGTGAGAGTTTGGTTGATGTGGGTTGCGACAAAGTCATCGAACCTAGTCTTAGCCCCAGAAGACTGTGAAGCGGGTGTGCGAGCCGGCCTGGACTGAAGACACTTGACGGCATTGATGTAGTCAAGCTTCTCAGATTTGCTCAGCGTGCCCCTAAGAAATCGTAATGTAAGCAGAACGAACTACAGGGACAATGCTTTGACGATGGAAGGCAAGACCATACCACTCTCTCCGGACACGAACATCATGCCAAGAGCATGCGCTGCTGCGCTTTGTAGTTTCACTGCCCTCGACCTCCGACTTTGTCTTGTCAAAGGCAGTCTGGGCCAAGCTCGCAAGCTGTTGGAGCCTTTCGGTAGTTGCAAGATCTATGTCGGACTCTGCTGAGCGGGAAACTGGACTAGCCAAACCGAGCGCGCTGGCTTGCAGGGCAATAAGGCTCAGATCCAAAAGGCGCATACTGAAAATTGGCGATCGATGCGATCAAGGAACTTAACAAGTAAATTGGCAAGATTCCTGCCTGGCTATACAGTAGAGAGAGGAGAAAGGAAAGTGCATTGAGACGCGGACACCCGTAAAGATATGTGCGAGTCCGACATGACTGCCCACGATGAATTTGCTAATGCAGCCAAGGGTCAGAAGGGAACCCCGGGGCCGAGTCTACGGGCCATTGGTGACATTGCTTCCATTTTGACATGCAGTGGTGGGCTTTTTCGCCCTAGATATGCAATGAAATAAGCAGTAATGCAGGCATGTAGCATTGCCACAGCACTTAGTGCCCAGCGAATATCTTCGGCAACGAACCGCTGGGATATCACAGATACGGCCAGCCCTACCCCACAGGGGTCCGGGGTCCGGACCCCAGATATGTTTGTGTAATTTTAGCATGGGAGCATGTCAACAACTAGTCAGTCGGTGTGCTTCGCTACGAAGCATTTTATCCGGTTCGAGGCATGTAGCCGTGGGCCGGAGTTGCTCGTTTCGTCGAGGATATCGAGAAAGAGGACAGATTGGTCGAGCCAACGACAAAACCCGACCTTGAAGTAAGTATGTACCCCGTTATGCTATTTGAACATCTAAAAGATGATGTGATGTACGGATTTCATGTGACGTAACTTAACATTCACTTGAGTAGTTACTTACACAAGACAGCTACAGACAATGGCATCAGGCATGGGGCTTTTGAGATCACAAAGTATGTCCGTATGACAAGTAGACTTCAGCTGTTGAATGGAATGATATATTTGCCAACGCTGAAACCAGGGTGATGCCATGAAGGAGCAGATTGATCCCAAAAGCTGTTCATTGATGAAGTTGAGTCGGAAATTGGTGTTGCAATAGCACGACTATAGCTTATGGTTCACAATTTCCCAAAATTGTAGTCTTTTGTAGCTGGCTTCCAATAGCACACGTATATAGATTGTTGTAAATTGTTGTAAACTGGTATTTTGAAGTCCAGTCGCGTTCGAGACCACTTTTGGGTAGAGTTCAATGCATTGGATCCATAATAATGAAGGAGCAATTTGCGTTTAGTGTCCAATATAGCGAGTTTTCTTAGCTATACTGGCGACAATAAATGACATTATTATCCACGAATCCCCTCTACCCAAACCCATCACAAGAGACCTTAGGCTTGAGCGTTAGGGGTTCCTAAGGGAACGCCCAGTGCCTTGTAAATTTCAGCAACGTAGGCATACACAGCCTCGTTGCCTGCAGAACCAAGCGACATCTTGTTCATCGCATAGGCAATGGTGATCCGACGATCAAGATCATTGATGAGCATCGATCCACCCCAGCCACCCCAGAAGCAGATCTTCCCTTCCGGGAACCAGGAGTCCACCGGCGTGTTGCCATTGCCTCTGAGACCCATGCCGATTCCGTAGCGAACGGGGAATCCCATGCACAGATCGGGACCGTACGTCTGCTCGTTGTAGATAAGGTCGATCGTCTTCTGAGACAAGAGTCTCTTGCTCTCATCACCAATCGTAAGGTACTTGGACCAAATCATCGCCAAAGCCTTGCTGTTGCCGTGGCCGTTTGCTGCGGCAATCTCAGCCTTCTTCCACGGCTCAGTGTTTGCGAAGCTAGGATCCGGGAACGGATGGAGCATCTTGTGCTTCAGAGAGTCGGGGTCCTCGTCTTGTTCAGGCATAATGTGGGCTGGAGGGGCCGGCGGGGGAATCAGCTCTGCGACGCGAGGCCAATCTTTCTCCTTTGCTCCGATTTGCATATCGGCACCAAGGGGCCCTGCGATCCTTTGAGAGACGAACTCCGTGAGAGTCAGTCCCGTCTTTCGGCGCACCAGCTCTCCGATCAAGTAGCCGTAGGTCCAGGCGTGATATCCAGACTTCGTTCCGGGCTCCCAGCGGGCCGGCTGCTTTTCGAGCCTGGAAATGACCTCCTCATATGAGTCGGACATCTCTTGGAGGGTAATGGGGTCTTCGAACGCCGCCACACCCGAGCTGTGGGACAGAAGATGGCGGACCTCGACATTCTCCTTGCCGTTGGCTGCGAACTCGGGCCAGTATTTTGAGACTTTGTCATAGGGCGAAATCTCGCCCTCGTTGATGAGAATGAGGCCTGCGAGCGCGCAAATGGTTTTTGTTGTGGAGAAAACGTTGACGATGGTGTCCTCCTTCCAGGGGCGGGTGCGATTGGCGTCAGCGTAACCTCCCCACAAGTTGACAACGTCCTCGCCGTCGATGGTGACAGTGAGACATGCACCGAGCTCGACTCCAGATCCCAAGAGTTCACTGAACTTATCGCGAACGCCCTGGAACTTGGCCTCGCATGTTCCGTGTGTCTCGGCCATTCTCGTATTATGATATTACTGATTTCGATGTTGATAAGTAGGGTGCGTCGGGTATCGTCAAGAAAGTCCGAAAAGTCAAGTGAACTAGTTTGAGAGTGTGCGATCTAAAGAGGCGCATGAGCGAGAACGGACTTATATATATATATACATATATAAGGAACATTACTCATGGCCACATTGCGGAGTTGGTTGCCGTTGCCCTTGATAGAAACCTCATGAGTGATCGACAAGTCGTCGCGAACTGCGGAGGATCCTGCGGGAACGTGGAGCGGACTTGTTGAGCGTTCGGTCTCCCACTTGCCCCTCCTTAGCGACGTTTCATTCCGTACGGGCCCGTGGATGATGGTTGGCGAATTCCCTTTTGGACCGTGGGGATCGGAAGACGGACCATGCTCAATTGATGTTCTGCGTCCGGTCCTACTCCAACGACTGTGACGAGTGTATCCATGTCAACCAACTAAGTCCATGTTAGGCATTACGGCCGATGCAACACCCTCTGAAGAATCCGTCCAGAATTTGGTGAGGGCCGAGGTCTATACGAAAGTTCCTTTGGCATTGTCCAACAAGCACAGGACTGCAGGCCTGAGGGGGGTTTCTTGGTCATGTTTCTCAGGTACAGGCTGTCAATTGAACCCTTGTGCTCAACAATCAGCTTCTCAGTAAGGCAACATTTTGGTTGTGTAGCGACTGAACAGTACCCTAGTTGGTAAGTATAAATTAGGAGTTGACAACAGTTGCCATATCGGTTTAACTTGGTGCACTCTCACACAACAATCAGTCAGTCTAGGTACCTAGTAAGTGATGTGGGGTGATGGGCTTCTGCAACATCAGCTTCCATGTGTTCTCTTTTGGCCCCGACTTGATAGAGGAGCGAAATTAAATAGTGAGAGAGCAGTGCTGGAGTAGATGGTATCATGAGGCCCACTTAGACCTTCGCTGTTCCAAGCCTTTTTAACACCCTATCTCATGAGTACGGATGTATCGAACCCAATAAGTTCGATGTAAAGAGTCTGTGTCGATTGCCCGTTACCCATCAATTCTGGGGTGTGCCAGATGATAGTTAAGAACATAGCTCAAGTTGGCAGGCCCCTGGCTTGGCTGGATTTTATGCACTTAAACCAGTAACAAGCGATTCAATCCCGGCATACACAGTGGACAGCAGTTCGCCGATCACTCCTGTCAATCAGGGGACCATCGCCGGGGAGACGATTGAAGCTGCGGGGGTCACACCCTGATACTTCTTGGTCATACAGAGAAAGTCTATCCCAGACTTGGAGTGCGATCGAAGATTTCTTGTGATTCACATAACCGTGACAGTAGGTCTTGAAGGAAGGGCCAGCAGGCGAACACCGTGTATTTGAAACACCTATTCCGATGCACCGGAACTCAAGACGGGATGATTCTGGGCGTCGTATTGAGAGGCTGTTTGTTTAGCGAACGATAGTGGTCAGACTTTCCCGAACACGGGCCCCTGAACCCACCGGAAACTTGGCACCTCGAAACCTCCCCTCTATTAGACGCATATTCTCAACTGGAAAGTCTTCGTAGAGAGGCGGAGTGTCGCTTAAGAGATTGGAAGATAGCTTGATTGGGAATGCACATGAAAACACCACTTGTCTGACAAGGCGACGCAAGTCGATCAACGAACTGTGGTTGGAAGGTTTGTAAATGTCCAATTGGCTGAAAGTTTCCGCATAGTTTGGATCGCAGTTTCGCGTTTCATAGCGTCAAAATTTCCATAGGAAAATTTCCAGAGGTCCGGAAGAGCTAAAGAAGAGTTGCAATTACCGAGCTGCTAAGCGCCGGGGCCTATCTCTTGTCTTTTCACGGATGATATATCCAGGAGTCCATCACCCCGTTTCGCCGAATATCTCGCCGACCGGATACAAGCAAAAAGAGAGGATACCCGTTGCATCTTAGTGGTGGCTTTTTCCTTTATCCTAGCCGTTTGCCCCTTTTACCACGTGGTTCCTCGTTTTCTCGTGTTTCTTATCAACCCACGCAGCGAAGGTTGTATGGCGAACATCAATTGCTAGAAACCCGGGGTGTCTGTCTTGCTGTTGGGTCTGATTATTTTCTCTCTTTCTGATAGCGAACCCAGGTTCGTTGTGTATATTTTTTGAGCCGTCATATTTGTATACCCTCCCTCATTAGCGCAGCAACCATGAGCTCTGGCCTGGTCCCGCGGGACGGGACGCGCGACGAGCAAGACCCCATGCTAGGCGTCAGATCGTCGTCGGAGACTGACGTGGAGGATCGCCTGCTTCCCGACTCAGCCGACTACAGCGAGAAGGGCCACTACCGACGCTATGCGGGCCACAAGAAGACGTTTCGATGGATCATGGTACTCACTTGCGTGTCTATCCTGACACTCATTCCTTTCATTTTCGCCCAATTCTTCAATGTACAGACCAAGGACCGGCCGGCCGAACCGGCCCACGATGAGGATAATCATGAAGAAAGCCCCCCGCCGCCGCCGCCGCCACCACCACCACCACCGGCGGACCCAGTGCCGGAACTCACGACGACGATAACGCCAACAACGACTTCGTCTCTTGTCCCTACGCAAACACCGCAAGTGAATTTGACGCCTGATCAGCAGTTTAATCTGCAGACAGGATTCCAGGTGTCGAATGCGACGTCGATGCGGGAGTATGTGTTCAACATCACGCGGCAGCAGCACTCGCCCGATGGCTTTGAGAAGTCAATGATCCTCGTCAACGGACAATCTCCCGGCCCTCTCATTGAGGCAAACACGGGAGACACCATCCGTGTCACGGTGCACAACCAGATGTTGAAGGAGAGTACCACGATTCACTGGCACGGCATTGACCAGAGAAAGTCGGTCTGGATGGACGGTGTCTTTGGCGTCAGCCAGTGTGCCATTCCTGCCGGCGAGAGCTTCACTTACGAATTCAATGTCACCGACCAGCGGGGCACGTTCTGGTGGCACGCTCATGTTTCAGTCCAAGTCACTGACGGACTCTTTGGGCCATTGGTAAGGTTTCTCTCATACTACTTCATGAGACATCGCTGGTGAAGCCTTGGCCTGTGAGCGCTTGACGATACTAACATGCTCTTCTACAATGTAGATCATCCACGATCCGGATGAAAAGATACCCCCTGTGGATGATGACAAGATTGTGATGGTCGGAGATCTCTTTCATGAGTATGGAGGCACTGTGAGTTGACTCGGCCTCTATCACTCTCATTCGGTTCTCACAGGTTTCTAGCTCCTCACCCAGTACCTAAGCGCCAATCCACCTTGGGCCCCTAAGAAGCCCGGTAGAGAGCCTCCTCCTGACAATGTCATCATCAATGGCAAGAACACATTCAACTGCTCCAGCATTGAAGGCCATGATTCAAACAAGGCCAAGTCAGGCGAGGACCATAGCGGCCACAACATGGTGAACATGGGAAGCCATAACACCCCGAGAGATGGTGCGCCTCCCCCCAAGTGCACATGGGGTTCCCTCTTCAATACACGGGTCAAGAGTGGCTCAACAGCTCGTTTGCGTCTCATCAACCACGGCACATCGACCCCCATCTTTGTTACGATTGACGACCACCCTCTGCAAATCGTCGAGATTGACGGCGTCGAGGTCGCTCCAATCGCCACATCCCGTGTGTATATGAATCCCGGTCAACGCTACTCCGTCCTCGTCCACGCCAACCAGACTGCCGGAAACTACCTGATTCGTGCCGACGCCGCGGTGCGGTGCTTCCACATGTCCCACAAGAACCATAAGGCGGGCATGATGCACGGCACACCTTTTGGGGCCACCGCCATCCTATCGTATGACGAGACGGATCTTGGCGTCCCGCCGATTGGCAAGGCGTGGGATCTTAACGCCAACTCGAACCCCGGCGTAGGCAAGGAGCCATGGGGAGACAGGTGCGAGGATTTGCCACACAACCTTCCAAAGCCTGTCAGAAGCAGGCCGGCCTACGACGTTGGCGACAGGAATTACCATTATTTCACGTTCAAGCAGGAGCGCGTCAACGATGTCGTTCGTACACACATCAATGATGTGAGTTGAAAGAACCTCTTGGCTGTTCTGCTGAATAATACCCTGCTGACAGTGATTAGACTCTGTATACACCTTTGACCGACGATGCCTCGCTATGGAAGGTCATGCAGCAGGACATCACACCAGAGAACCTGAACTCGCCGCAGCCGAAACTAGACTTCGGAAAGGATCAGTTCGTCTTGGTGTCCCGAGACGATAAAGCTGCCCAAATCGTAGTCAACTCAGACGCTATGATGGTTCATCCTTGGCATTTGCAGTAAGTTGCTTCACGACCATCCACTCTGAACCTATGACTGACCGTTTATTTAGTGGTACTTACTTACAAACTTCCCTCTACTCTCCGCCAACGTGCTAATCTATAGACAGGCCAGAACTTCCAAGTCATTGGTTGGGGCAATGGCCTTTTCGGAGCCAGCAAGACTACATGGAACTTTGACAACCCAATGCGCCGTGACACGATCACAATCCCAGGATACTCACACCTGGTAATCCGCATAACAGCAGACAATCCGGGTGTTTGGGCGTTCCATTGCCATTATCTGTGGCACGCTGAAGGTCGGTCATCCACTTACTTTCCCATAGCTCAAAATATGAACTAACATTGCCGCAGCTGGTATGTTCGTTTCCATCGCTCAGCGAATGGGCGAGCTCGCGGGCATGCTGGGCACATTGGACGCCAACGGTGATGCCGGTGCCATCAAGAAGAAATTCTGCCCCATGGCCAAGGCACAATCTGGTGCTCCTCTCGCACAGCCCGTTAAGACTGGGGCGCCTAAACCGCCTCGGACCCTTTGATGTATGTAAATTAGATTGGTTGTGACAAGAGCTGTTGATAGAAGTAAATACTTGAGTACACATTTAGACACTGGATGTACTGAACCCGATACACTTGTGCAGCTACTGAGGTTTTGAAAGGCTATCGTCCAGCGTAACGATGATTTTACCAATTCAAGATAGCTTCATTAAATGGCGGCCCCGTCGTAGGTCTTCGGCGCCGGCAGAGCCGCATGATAATTGCCATTTGCGACCAATCAGTAATCGTTCCGACAGTCATCAAAAACGTAATGCCAGAAGAGGAAGGCCAGTGAGACTGAGCACTTTTCAATTTATCAGATATGATGGCATTTGGTTAGCGAAAAGCTACCGGAAGAAGTTGACCTGAACTTTACTGAGTGGACTTGTGTGTTAAAATAACCAAAAACACGACAGAATAACCGCCGCTAGTGAAATTCCGCTCGTCGTTGGATCGATCGTGAAGTAAAAGGACTCCCCCGCATCTAGAAATCACGTATGCCGACGGAACCTTTGCATTGACTCCAGGCTGCAGCGCCCGTCCTACCACCTGGAGCTCTGCGGTCTTGTACCAAGCACCGAGATTCGGGTGTGACAATGGACCGGTTTCTGCGGGATGCTACATGGCAATTTCCCAGCCGGGGTGGGCAACGTTATGCTAAACTTTCTTGGTTGATTAGCGCAAATCTTCAACAGTCGGCAACGTCGGACGAACATTAGTTCCTAGGATTAAGGTTGCCTGGCACTCTATTTGAGTGTTGGTAGACTGCCGCAAGTTGCGGAGTCTCTAGCCAATCAGAACAATAATAAACCCCTGGGTTACATTATCTCAAGCTTTCTTATCCCGGCCCTTAGGTCGCAAAGGGTAGGTCGCTAACGGATACACGTGCAGACGAACAGTGTTCCTGGGACTGGTCACTGCATGTCGGCTTCGCTTATTTGCGAGATCGTCAGGTACGAGAAGTTTACTGGTGCAGATTGCGAGACCCTCAAGGGCTAGATCCCGCCGATGTGGTGCCACGGTCTTGTTCATTCCGCCCCTGACATGGGGAAGCAATTCACCGTCCGTGGGAGCTATGTCACATTGGAGTATATAGAGCTGTTCGGTTGGCATGTGGAATGCAACGACGTCCTGTCTCCAGCGTCAAGATCTCCTCCATACGCCAAGGACTCAACTCCAGATTGAGTTGACAATACCGCAGCAATGGCAAAGACTTCTCTCACCCTCCTCTTGGGCACCCTCTTCGCGGGGGCCGCCTATGGTGCTGAGCTTCGCAAGACGTTTATCGTCCAGATGAAGCACACCGGGGCCTCCGGTCTCCGACGCAGAGATCTGTTCGACTCTTCCCTCATCTCCGTTTCCGCCGATCCTGCCAACGTGCTCTACCACTATGAGAACACGGTCAACGGATACGCCGCCAAGATCACAGATGGCCAAGCTGACGCCCTGAGAGACCGGGACGACGTCCTGTCTGTCACTCTTGACAAGGCCTACCGCCTTCACACCAGCAGAACCCCGAACTTTCTAGGCATCGACGATGCCTCGCTCCTTGGGCGCGGGCTCGACGTCGGCAACTACCTGGACGAGAGAGACGACTACAACGGCACCAACCCAGAGTCCAACCTCATCGTCGGCATCTTCGATACGGGCGTCTGGCCCGAGAACCCCAGCTACAAGGATGACGGCATGCCGCCCATCCCTGCCAACTGGAAGGGCGAGTGTGAGATCAGCGAGGACTTCCCGGCCACCAGCTGCAACAAGAAGCTCGTTGGCGCGAGGGCCTTTTACAAGGGATACGTCGCCGCCGTCACCAACGACACGGGCTCCTTCAACTGGACCGGAGAGTACCAATCCCCCCGAGACGACGACGGACATGGTACGCACACTTCGTCCACCTCAGCCGGAGCCGCCGTACCGAACGCTAGCCTTTTCGGTCAGGCCTCCGGTACAGCTCGAGGTATGGCCGAGTTCGCCCGTGTCGCCATGTACAAGGTCTGCTGGAAGGAGGGCTGCTTCAACTCTGACATCCTCGCGGCCATGGATAAGGCCATTGAGGATGGCGTCAACGTCATGTCTCTTTCTCTTGGCCCCGATCAGCCCTCCTTCAGCGAGGATGATGGTTCAGCACTCGGTGCGTTCGCTGCCGTCCAGAAGGGTATCTTCGTCGCCATGTCTGCCGGTAACTCTGGTCCGGGAGCAGGCACTGTTGCCAACCTTGTAAGTATCTCTCGCGCTTCCATTCTCCTTTCTCGCTTCACTCCATTGGTGTGGTTTGTTAACACTCTGGTAGGCCCCTTGGGCTCTGACCGTCGCCGCAAGCACGCTTGACCGTGACTTCCCTGCTCATGTTACCCTCGGCAACGGCAAGAACTACACCGGCTTCTCTCTCTACAGCAATGGTTCCGTCACGGATATCACGCCTCTCCAGGCTGGCGAGTTACTTCCTCTCGTCCACGCAAGCCAGGCGGGCAAGGGTAACGTCACCAACGCCAACCTATGCCTGGCAGACAGCCTTGACCCCGCCAAGGTTGCTGGCAAGGTCGTCGTCTGCGTGCGCGGAAACAACGGCAGAACCGAGAAGGGTGGCGTCGTCAAGGCTGCCGGTGGTCGCGGTATGGTCCTCGTGAATGCACCCGCTAACGGTGACGAGCTGATTGCCGACGCCCATATCCTGCCTGCCCTGCACCTTACTGCCTCAGATGGAGCCGAGGTGGAGGCCTACGCAAAGACCGGTAACGGCACGGCTATTTTGGACTTTGAGGGCACTAGACTCGGAGTCCCGGCTCCGCTTATGGCGGCTTTCAGCTCGCGCGGCCCGAACTACATCGTCCCGCAGCTCCTGAAGCCGGATATCACGGTACGTTACGAGCAACAACGTCAAGTTGTGAGGGAGGCTGTGTATGATTGTCAATAGACTAACACAATGACAGGGACCTGGTGTTTCCATCCTGGCAGCCTGGGCCGGCACTGGACCTACCGGTCTTGACATTGATACCCGCAAAGTCGACCAGAACGTCATCTCGGGTACGAGCATGTCGTGCCCTCACCTGAGCGGTCTGGCAACCTGGATCATGGCCCGCCGTCCGGAATGGAGCCCGGCCGCCATCCGCTCAGCCATGATGACAACCGCCTACACCAACACCAAGGGTGCCAAGACCCCTCTCCTGGACTCCTCCGACTCCAAGGCCGCGACCCCTTTCCTCTACGGAAACGGCCACGTGGACCCCGTCGCCGCCCTGAACCCGGGTCTCGTTTACGACATCGCGCCCACCGACTACCTCCCTTGGCTCTGCGCCGTCAACTCGACCGTCGCCTTCACGACCGCTATCACCAGAAGCAACTTCACCTGCGCATCCAACCAGACCTACAGCGTCTACGACCTCAACTACCCCTCCTTTTCTGCTCTTTATGATAGCGCAGCTGCCTCGGGCGGATCCTACACCGCCACCTTCAAGCGCACCGTGACCAACGTCGGAGGTGCCGGCACGTACAAGGCCGACATTTCTCTCAACGACGCTGACTTGGTCAAGGCCTTTGTGACGCCCGAGACTCTCACTTTTGAGGCGGCTGGAGAGAAGAAGACGTTCGAGCTCACCGTCACGATGAGCTCCCCGCCCACCGCCGACGCTACTTCCTGGGGCAGACTCGCGTGGTCTGACGGAACCCACGTTGTGGGCAGCGCACTGTCGTTTGTGTGGGGCATTCCGGCTCCAGATGCCGCTTAATTCCTGTAGACGTGAGACATTGTTGTCGCGCCGTTGCAGAACCTTCGTCGAAGCCTTTTTAGCTTTCTTTGTTTGTATGTTTTCTTCAAATCTGGAGGAAGTAGCCTTGTGGGCGGTCGAGTTATCTTTTCGAGCTGTGGGTCTTTGGGAAAAGCGAGAAAAGCGAGAAGATTGCTCGCGGGGCTTTGTAGAGCCGCATTCAGGCACAATGCCTGTAGCTGAACTCAATTCATTTTGTTAATCTCAAACCCAAAATCCTTCGTTGTTGACGTAATCTGGTATTCGACACTTTGTGATTTCTTTTCCTCTAGGCTGGCAATGGAATTCCGCCAAACCGTCAGGCACACGAGCCAAAGTCCCGTATCTTGGCCACATCAAGTGTGGCCGTGTTGCTTGGTAGGGTCAGCACTAGACCATGTACGCCTTGGCGCTAGCGATAATTGAAGGATCAACTTCAGTATTGTCACTATTGTGAAGGCTGTCAACGGAGTGAAGGATTCGCGGGATCAGCTTTAGACAAATGACGGATAGGCAAAAGGAACGAACCGTCAAGGGTAAGATGGACATATCGAACGCCCGATACGAGCACCGACTTACACGCTAACTACGCGTGGCTTGCGACCCCTGCGTAGGCTTACTGGTGATGCAATCGCAACCAATAAAAAAGCTCTGCCTTACTCACTCTCTTGATATCGTGACCAAGCTTTGCGATAAAAAAGCCAAAAACGAGTTATTTAACACTAAACTAGGTACTTTGGGCTTTAGCTGATGGCGCCAGAGGCTCTTCGCCGAGTCTCTAGTTTGAAATTGGATCTTTGTTCGAAAACCCGCAAACACGGCGGTCTTGTCCACTCATAATCACTCCGCTTCTCAATTAAGTTTTCTTGACACGGAAAATCGGAAAGGTTGGCTTCGTAAACTTCAGCAACCCATCCCGGGTAACCCTGGCCCCAGTTTCCACCCCCGGTGCGGCCGTGCCGCAGCCCGGTGGTGACATGTCATGTAAATGACGATCAGCCCCCTTGGGCAACTCGGGGTGCCTGGACGATCTATATTTACTTCCCGAAGGACGACATTCCCGCGTTTTTGGGTCCCTTATCTGAACTTGTGTTCCCCCAACGGCATGTCACTTTTTCTTTGAAAGCTGAAAGACAAATCACATCACACATCAAAAGAATTGGCCATGCACGTCTCACTCAGCCGCTCGCTGCAGCTGCTGACGTTTTTAACGGGTTTCAGCTCTGCGGCGACGATAACAACGACGCCCACGACCTCCGTCGAAGTAGACCTTATCTTCCCGCGCAATGGCAGCACCTACAAGCCCGTCTGGCCTTTTCCCTTCGTCTTCGCCGTTCAAAACGCCTCGAAGCTCTGGCCAGAGTCCGACGAAAAGAACTTTTACAACTTTTGGGTGAAGTGGGATCTCACGGGGTACACCGATATCAACGATGCGGACACAGGGCAGCTCTTCAGTTCGGGCGTCTGGCAAACCGAGGCCAAGAACAAAACCGCTGACACGTATACCATCATCGACGCTTCCCGGAGAGACCTTGTCAACGCGACGCAGCGGGAGTTTCGCCTACGATACACGGCGACCATGTTCAGCGCTTGTCCAAAGAACGTCACTGGCGAGGGCCCGTCATCAAAAGTCTACGACGTCTCGTACAACGGCACCGCCTTCTTCACAACTGATCCCAACGGACAGATCCCCTCTCTTGTCGACACGACTTCCTGTCCCGACTTTGTCGGTAGTTTCCAAATTACAGGCAACAGCCATGACTATGGCGATATCTGCCCCGTGGTATCGGACAAGGAGCCCACTTCTGAGGCCTGTGAAATCAAGATGGACGCGGCTCTAGAGACGCAGGTCAAGGCGGCGATGCTCACTCGTGCAAATTGCCAGAACGGGACCTGGCCTGACCCCGAGGGAAAGCTTTCAGCGTTATCTTGCAATGCGGTCAAGACCAGCGATGCGGGTGCCAAGTTGCTCGGCGGCCTTGTCACCAAGTCCTCGGCGCTCGTGTTGATCTTGGCCGCATCTTGGGCAATAGTCTGAGGGTCCGGCGTTGCCCCACACACACACATTTATACATTCTACCTGGGCTGAAATGCCGTCATCAAATGTGGCGGCTTTTCAGCTCGGCAACAGCGTTGTTTTAGCCAACCTTTGGCATTTCTGAAACTTAAATTCTTTTTTCATTTTGTACATATTTGTATAGCGGTTGGGCTAAGAGATACCATTCTAGACAGAGGGAGTTTGGGAGTTGCTTGTACGCGAGATGAGCCTTTCGCCGGTGGTGGTTGGATTATTTATCTTCACGGTTCAGTAGAATTGACTTCCATTCAAAATGTACATATAAATCCGCTTTGTCTCGTTGGGAATTTATTCGGAACCTATCTCATTCAGGTACATAAAATCAATAAGCCTATAACAAAGAGTTTTGCTATTGGGGCAGTACTATTTGGCTATTGGGGCAGTAACCCACTTTTTACACCAATGAGGGCTTACAGCTACAGAGCTCGGGCCATCACTCCATACCCGTACCCGCTATACGTGCCCACGGGCTACCTAGCGTAATTACCTACGGTCGTAATTGCTTACGGTTGTAATTGCCCATGGTTGCGAATGCCCACGGTTGTAATTGCCCACGGTTGCGAATGCCCACGGTCGTAATTACGTAAGGTAGCTGCGGGCACGTACGGTTACAATTGCCCACGATTACGTTTGCTTATTAAAAAAGATAATTAAATAGGTAATTAAGTAGGTAATTACGACTATAGGAAATTGCGACCGTGGGTAATTGCGACCGTAGGTAATTGCGACCGTACGTGCCCGTAGCTGCCTTATGTAATTACGGCGCACATCTGCTGGGTAGCCCGTGGGTAGGTGTAGCGGGGCCAAAACATTTAGAGTTTAGATAGCAGGCCCTCATTGGTGTAAAAAGTGGGTTACTGCCCCAATAGCCAAATAGTACTGCCCCAATAGCAAAACTCATAACAAATCCCTATATAGTTGAAATTGCACAAAATGCCATGAAAGCTTCGCAAATATGTTGGACCCTCTCTCATCCGACCGAACAACAGATTATTCAATCTTGTTTCAGGCCTGTTCATGAGAAGGGTACTTATTCATGATCCACTTCAGGTGGGCAATACTGACGAGGCCTTTCTGAATTGAAAATATCGTCATTGATCGTATTCGATGGCGTCCACTTGAACCTGAAATTGTGGCAACAAGATGTTTATATATTTTGAGACCTTCCTAAGCAGTCGGTAAAAAGTCAATCCGATGCTAATCTGGATGGGCTGTCAAGCCCACGTTAAGAGCATTGACTCCATTCATGAGTACCAAGTTATATCAAGCAACATCCAGAATCTCGTGTTTAACTGCGTGCACTAATGGTTCTACACGGCAACGTAGCTTGACTTTCAAGCCATAACCTAATTGATAGATTGCTAATTCCATGGGCCTCTGCTGAATCCGCCGCCTTGATCGATGCTGCTCTCCCCACATGTAAAAGTTGCATGCCCTGGAACGGGATGAACCATTCAAAGATAGCGTTTGTTGATATCCCTAAGTCGCCTGGTAATTTGAGAAGTTGACTAAGAGATCTCGTTCGACACGCGTAGCGCAAGTATCCTCCCTTAAGTAAAGTATCCAGACATCAAACTTTTCTTTGATCAACATTGAATTCTTCACTCAGCGCCCGGAGCTTGTCAGCATACTCTAGGTTTCTCGCAAATCCAGCGCAGTGCTCGTCATCAAGCTTGTAGTCAGTCATGTAAAAGCCCTTTGATCCAAGGCTCGAAAGGTCCGCGCTCGGTAATTAAGGATTTACGGCAGAGAGAACTGAGGAGTTGGCGCTTTGATCTGGTGTCTTAGCAGGAGCCTCGAATCCAAGTTCCCTGACCCTCTTAAGTGCCTGCTCAATCTCCTCCGGTTTGGCGTGACGATTGATGTTTGTGGTGACTGCGCCGGGATGGATAGCGTAGGATCCGATGCAATACTTGGCATCCAGCGTCTGAGTAAGTGACATCGAGTATAGAATGTTGGCCATCTTGGACTGGCCGTATGACAGGAAACCAACGTAAGACTTGTCGGACCAATCTTGGCCCGTCAAGAAGCTTCCTTCTTAAGATCAGAAGTTCTTCTTCGGAAATTTCTTCAGGAATCTTGCTGAGTTGATGTCTTAGAACTGAACCGGCGAGACTTGGTGTCCGTAGGAGCTGATATTGATATCTTTAGTAGGTATGGGAGATATCTCTACTGCCTTTATAATCTTTGGCAGGATGCGGTACGTGAGGGGGAAGTGGCCGACGTGATTGGTGGCAAATGTCATTTCGATGCCAACTTTGAAAAGTTGAAGGTCCGGAAGGGCCATCACTCCCGCGTTATTGACAACAATTCCAGCCGTAGGAACTCTCCTGTCTTTATTGGTCTTGATGGCAGCAGCGCGTACTGGTGCTACAGACGACAGTTTCATGATGAGAGCATCATACTGGACGTCTGCGTAGGATGCTTTCAAAGTGGCGATTGAGGCCTGACCCTTTCCGGTGATCGGCCCGCCAGAATGAGGCGCTCCGGACGCTGCGAAGCAAAGGCAGAAGCAGTAGCCAGAGCAAGACCATCCGGTGAGACGATGGTAACGATAACAGTCTTGCCTGTGATGCTTCTAGAGTACGCATCAGCAATTCATGTGGCTGAGGTCAACCCGTCGAAGCCAGCTTTGGAGGGCATGGTGCCGATATTGATGACGGTGAATCAGTTTGGACTAGAATTTCAAATCGGTATGACGATGACCAACTTGGAAATTCTGCTTTTGGTGGGGAGACCTCTCTTACCTTATATACTTAGCTAGAAGGCAATTCTCGGATCAAAAGCTAAACGGAATCCCATACATCAAAATAGGGACACTCGAGGTACTCAATGGACTACAACTCGCCGAAGCAACGCGTCTACACGTGGACAATTGGAAATATATCCTCTCTTGATGCTTTCGGGGTTTGTACTTAATTACGATCCATCCCCTCTAAGATCGGGAAGTCGGGTCTAGCCCTACTCCAGGGGCGGGAAGTAATGTCGAACGAGTTGTAAACGCAAATGAAATTGATTCCTAGTGGTTCAATGTTCCAATAAGTGTTTGAAAAGAGTGTAAGCACTCCACATGGACACTATCACGACAGGGTCCAGCACAGCTAAATACCTAGTTTTGGCAAGGGTGTAAGCACTTACACCAATTGGAACGACTTGCGGTCCGCATCTCAGCACTCAATGTTGTATTCTTGTGAAGAGCTGGGGCAGCTGGAAGCGAGAAAATATGACCTGGATGTTCAGTCATTACGATTTGGTGCACTTCTACAGTTCTTCCTGAACATGGGTGAAGTCGTGGAGTATGGCTACTTTAGCTAGTACCTTAGCTGTCGCTTTGTTGAAGTCAAAGCACGACTTGACTTCACTTACCTTACACTGAATCTGTTTTTTTGCATTTGAATAAGGCCGGTACTTACTTGAATTCGATGCAGTGATGGGCGAAAGGAATTCATAATTTCGCCTCTAAGAGGTAAGGCTAGACATGCAGAACGTTCAATACGTAAGGTACTTAGTCTGTTTTTATATACCATCAAAAATATGTTGAAATAGCTTGAGCTGCGAAGCACAATTTTGATCAGACTCATGACGAATGATGCATGTAAGATCAATACTATATCAATGAATCTTGTGTCTGCGGTTTGGTCATTAGTGAACGCTTAATCCCGGCAGGGGCAACAGCCGATGGTTCCGGCGCTCTCAGTTACCATCACTTTCGAAGTTTCGATCTGGCTGTAGGCGATACAGCGCTGAGTTCGAAGTAAATACAAATATGTGAATTGAACCACAGACCCTTCACTGAGAGTCTCTCAACTCTCAGGCTCCTTCCACCGGCTTCTGTCCAGACAAAGCGTGATAGTAAACATAAGTATGGAAAGCCGCATTCCTGAGGTCTTTCCGTACCTGCATCAGTAACACTTCGACCTCCTCTGGAGTCCAGCCCAGCCCTCTCGTCAGGGGACCCATCGTAATAGCCTGTAGTCCGTCGAACAACACCGCCTGAGAATACAAGCCAATGGTTTTCAGGTTGTCATCTTTGGGCCACCTCCCCAATGGCACCTTCTTAATATCGTGAACCTGCGTCACGAAACCACCAGCCCTGAGACGCTCCGGGTTGGTCTCCGATGCGTAGAGCTCGAAGCCGAACTTACCGAGACCTTCTTCGATAAGGTTCGCCATCTTGGTTGGGGTGTAGTCAGGACCCATCGTGTCATCGTCGCAAGCGAATCTCCATCTCAGCTCTTGCAGCTCGATCCACCCGCCCGGCTTTAGTACCCTGCTATTATGAGCACAATTTCTTGTAATAACTTGTCTCTATGACGGATGGTTACTAACCTATATGCCTGACGCAGAAGCCTAGGCCAGTCTTTGATGAAAGGAGCCATGTGCCGCAGGTGAATTAAATCAACTGAGTTGTCCGGATACAGCCAGTCTGCCTCCGCATCGTCGACCAGGAACCTGACATTCGGTGGTACAAAGCCGGGTTGGATAGGGCTCAGGTCGATCCCGTCGATATCTGCTTCTGGATAGTTGTCGCCCACTTTCATCTAGTCAGGTAATGCGGTTCTGTATACAGTAGAGAAGTCTCTTCACGTACTATCGATCGCCCAAATGCCAGTACCAGTACCAATATCAAGAATTTTTTGCGGATTATCTAGAGGCGCACTGTGTAGATCTCCGTCGCATATGTGAACCACCAAAGCGTGCTTCATGTCCTCGCGATCCTGCTCAGGCTCATCGTTTGGACACAGGTATCGGCCTTGCTTGAATTTGTGGTAGCGACGCTTATTCTCCCATTCATAGTCACGAACGCTCGAAGACAGTGAAGTCGAGGCATTGGAACTGCCGTCGCTGCCAGTCTCGTATCCATCAGTGGATGGGTCTGGATCTTCTTCAGCCACAATCGCTGCAGCTGGTGACACTGGCGCGGCCGGTGACGATGCGACAGCAGCCGGTGATACCGGTGCTATTGGTTGAGTAGCATTTCCGGCATTTTCAGTTGTCGGGGGAACTTCAGGGGTCGCTTCCACAGCGGCTGCCTCGCCGACGCGCCCTTCTGCCATATTGTGAGTTGTGGGTTGTGGGAAAGGGTTCAGACATAGAGTCTGTTCAGGATATCTCGCTCAACGCAAGGGATGTTGAAGTGAGGGGAATAATGTCCAGCATGCAAACCAACAGACATGCCTGGAACATTATCGCCCCATTTTTGTCGTTCGATAACTTCGATTGGGTCCTCCTACTGGGGCTCACATCAGAGCAAGGATCATGACCAATACCCTGTATCCATCTGGTATGGGGATGACATCGAACCCACCAGACCAAATGAAGTTCGTTGGACATACGTTGTGAGACATTGATTGAGCAACTCGTCTTACACGTAGTAGCATTTCTCTCAGGAAACAGGCTTGCCATGCAAATCTTTACTAAAAATTTCAACTGAAGCTGAATGTGACGATAATTATGAAGCTGGCTTCCCGCTCGCACCTTGAGTATTTATCGTTACTCCCGCTTTGCTCAAACTTCCATGTCCACTGCCACCGTCATCATTGGCGATATCGATACTTGGCTCAGAGTCACGTTCACTCAGTCGAGTAAAGGGGCGCTCGTCCTCGGCACCGCCGCCGCCAACCCCTTTCCGCATCGCCCCAGTACCAGAGCCTCCTAGGTAACTGCTTCCATTTGTAGTGCTGGGCTTCGTACGGTCATTGAGTATGTATTGTCCGCCAGAGTTCTGGCCACTTCGTCTGATCGAAGATTTCAGTCTGCCATTCAGCGCGAGGTTGAGGATCGGTTTCAGGCATGGGAGACAGGCTAGTTCATGACAAATTATGTATTAGCTGAATCCCATTGTAAAGTTTTTTGGGCTGACTGTGAGGCGAGAGGACCTACCGCAGATGATAGCTGTGTTAGCTTCGACATTAGTCCAGATAATGGTGTCGATGAAATTCCAAGTAATGTCAGGTGACGTGAGGTCAACTGAAAGAATCACATTTAACCGGGCCATGGAGACGACAGTAACGCTGTTCAAATTCGTCAGCAGCTGTTGTTTCTCCTGAAGATTTTGCAGACTGCTAATTTACTCACAAAGTGCCGAGCGCAAAAATACCTGCAAGGGCGAACTTCTGTGCTTTGTGCAGCTGTAGCTTCCACACATAGGGGATAGGTAACAATACAACTAGTGCATCCGTTATAATATTGGGAATAGAGTTTCCCTTGAAGAACATCTTGACATCAACACCGCATGTGTACTGATCAGACGACAGGGGGTTGACTGTGTCGTAGCGTGCCCAAAAGGCATGAACAGGGAGACATTGGAAGATCGTAACGAGAATCTGCGAGCTTTGTTAGTGAAGTTCCCAGAGATCTTCAAACACCTAGACTGCATTCGGAGTCGAGGTCTTTCAACATACAACAGCAATGAACCAAGCTAAGACGATGCCGGCCATAGCCCAGATGTAATACCTGATGCTTTTACGGGCATTGAATATTCGCCAGTAGAGCGCCAATGTCGACCACTTGACTGTTGATAACGTCACTGTGTACGCTACTTCTGATACGAAAAGACCAATTGCCCACGCTCTTGTCGCCGAGGTTGGCGCTACCCAAATGTGTTTACCGGTACCATTCGGTATCACTACAAAAGAATCAGATTACCAGTATTGGAATGTAGTAGAATTCAGGCTCTTAATGATTGGACTGTGATTTCAAACTTCATGGAGTTGACTTACTGTATCCTATGCTTATAAAAACGTGCACAGCTGCTGCGGTCTAAAATTGAATTGTCAGCGAACATGCGTTGCCTTCGTGCACTTTTATCGCAAAATAGAAATTAAAAATTCCAAAAGGCACGGATTTTCGTTGCATACCAAGGAAACAGTGATCAGCCAGTCCTCCAACCAAAGCTTATTGGATTGTATTCGTCGGGCAAGAAACCGAAGCGCAACTGCGATGGCTGCGAGTGCCCACGTGCAACTGAGAGCACCAATGATGCTGGCAACTCTGGACTCGCTGAGATCTATGCCATCCGGAACTGGCAGAGAGGCCATCTTGCCTTCGGCTCTTTGAAGAATTCCGTGCTTGGGCTGGAAAAGAAAGAACAGACATCTGTCAGGTTAGACTTTCAGACTTTTTTTTTGGGCGCCTGAGCCAGACAATGGCCATGTTTATGTGTGACCAGCCGGAAACCGAGACTTGCCGTTCCATGCTGGCCAATAACTCGTTTCGATTCATAACAGTAAGATGCAACAGAACTAGGCTCTTGGCCCTGGTTCTTGCGCCCGGAAACTGGGGCCGCCAGGTACAAAATCGAGATTGATTTCTCCACGATCCGGGCATAACCTGGGACCACCGATTACCTATTACACTATCCGTTGGAACATCAACCCACCGGTCCACATAACGACTGGTTGGCATTCGTCTTACTCGTCAAGTATCACCAATTGGACTTGAAGGGAATTGTGACAAGGGCCCTAAGAGTCGGCCGTAGTGCGAAAAAATGGCATGTTTTGGGCTGCCCTGGAAATGTCACTGTAGCTTGCTTGAGTCGTGCGATATCCACTCCAAGTCACCAACCAACACAACCAAGCTAAGACTTACCAGGTGCCCTAGCTCAATTCCCACGAAATAGGGCCCATCTGGACGTAAATGCGCCCCAATATCGCCGGTCTCTGGTTCATATCCCGCCTGCTAAAGAAACAGGGGATGAACACCTTCCAAATTCGATTCCCGGCTCAATGAAATAATAAGTAACATGGTGTTCCCCTGATCAAGGTCTCTTACCCGATCAAGCTTCCTCATCTCAGTTCTCACTCTCACTCACCATCAACTTCAGCGGGACCCTCTTCAATCTGAATCAACTCCTCGAGACCGCAACTATCATCGACGCAATGAGTTCTCGTACGCCTCCCACTTTCCTTCTGGTACCGGGCGCCTGGCATCGTCCATGGTCTTTCGACCTTTTGCGCGATGACCTCCACGGCCGGGGGTTCAGTACTGAAACGGTTGCACTGGCCGGCGTGGGTAGCACCGATGTGAACGTGGGATTGGAACAAGACACGGCAGCCGTCCGCACCGAGCTGCAGAAGCTCATCGACGACGGGCGTGAGGTTGTCGTGGTTGCGCATTCCTATGGCGGTGTCCCTACTGCGAACGCGGTAGAGGGTTTTAACTACAAAGATCGAGTTGCGCAGAGCAAGACTGGCGGCGTTCTCATGGTCGTGTACATGACCTCTTTTGCCATCGGTGCCGGGTCAGCTCTTTCCGACGGCGCGGGCTCAGTGCCCTGGTGGGACGTCAAGGTGGGACAACATTCATATGCAGGTTCCGGAAAGTCAGAGACAATAGCTCATCACTCTTACCTCTTAGGACGGCTTTATCTCACCTCTCGATCCGATCTCCGTATTCTATGCCGATGTCGAGCCCGCTCTCGCCGCCAAGGCCGTCGAGGCCCTGCGTCCTCAGCCTTTCAAGACCTTTCAAGACAAATCCGGCTTCGAACCTTGGAACGAAGGATTTGAGATGGGTTACATCTTTGCTGAGGATGACCAAGCCATACCGCTTGATCTGCAGATCATGATGGCTTCTCAATTTTCTCCCAGCTCCTTCACAGCTAGCCTTTCGGCCAGCCACTCACCGTTCCTCAGTATGCCCAAGGACCTTGGGGATGCTCTGCAGCAAGCTGCTAAAACGGCTGTCGCAAAGACAGAGGGCTTGAGATAGTTGAAATAGTACATCTTGCAAGTTAAAAGTGAGTAGTGATGCATGCAAGTAGCCGGACTTCATGTGGACTATGAATCAGATGCCAGGAAGACTGTTTTATCGATGCTATCAGACAGCAGATATTCATCCGGCAAGTCAACTTCGCTACTTCCCAGGTGGAAGATGCAAGAAGAAGTCGAACTTGCCCTCGGCCAAATTACAGCGCCAGATAAGCGTCTATTTTGCACGTGAATGGCATGGAACCCCATATGTTCCTAGGTTCCTGACAGATCCGAGCCTTGAGTAATGCCTTCATGTTGCTTGTAAGGTACTGGGCAGTTTCTTGTGCCATCTGACTTTCATCATCATCTCCCCAGTTGCCGCTGTACCACAACTGTCTACAATCAGAGGTAGAGAATGCAGTCCATGGCTGTTTGCGTCCGTCCCTTCCACCGGTGCTTGGAATACCACAGGTGAGATACACATCAGTGTGGTTTTGCCCCAAAGTTATTCTAAGCCGCAGGCTCGTTCTATATGGCGCGTCCTTAGGAATTAGAAACTTGCTGTTCAGACTATCCCAACGATCTCGGGGAAAGCCCTCCACAACTTGCAACTTGAGATGCTCTTCGTGATTCTGTAATATCTGTAGATATACATCTACTCTCCTGGTGACGGACTCTTGTATCTGCCTCTGAATAGACGGTGTCACTCTGGAGATCACGCAGGCGTCTTCCTCTACCAACATAGTTCTCCGGGCGTCATCCAATTCCACACGCGTGTATCGATACTTTGCTGCCATAGGCAGTACCCTTGAGAATAGATTCGGGCCGACTTTTCGAAGAAAAACATTGAATATCTCTGGGTTCTTGCAATTTGGCGAAGCAGCGTAGTCAAGCTTCATTCCCAGGCAGTTAATCTCCGGAACCTCGAAAAACCGTCGCCGGCCGAATCGGATCCCGCGATTGGTCATGGAAAACTCTCGTCCGTCCAGCAACGTCCCTCTAATACGCGAGATACTGTTGGATTCAGAAAATGCTTCTGGAGACTTGGCGAGCATGCCGCAGAAATAAAGGTCTGAAAGATCTTGCGGCATCTTTTCTTCCCCATCAAATTTTGTCGTTGATTCAGGGCGCAGCGGCGCGTGGCAGAATATGGAAATGTCGTTTGAACGCCGGATGATCTCCTCCTGCAGGCGAAGGAATGCCCTGTCGCCCTCGCCATATAGCATCGGCATGTTGACGTCGAAGATTCCAATGAGACAGTAGGCAATATCCTCAACCATCGTTGTAGTCCGTCTCGATGCCCATGACATCCTGCGCGCCACCGGCTTCGAATCAAGTAGTGTGCAGTCCCCTAGCACGTCCGCATCCACCCGCGTGATTCTAGAGATGGCGCCCCTGAAGTCTGACCTGTGTCCTCGGAAGTTCCACTTCTCGTCGTAGAATCGGAGGACCTTGGGCGCAATGAGTTCCTGGAGACACCAGCCGCGGGTGAACCATCTGCAGTCCTTCAAAGCATCGTCGGTAGACTCCCCCCTATCACCGGCGGCTGGCCAGTCTGAGAGAAAGGCGTAGCATACCTTGGCATCACGATACCAGCCGAACATGGAGTTAATCGCCTCGCCGAGCTCGGCGCTACTCGTCTTGTCGATGCAGCAGGTGTCGATCCATGCGTACGATATGCCGTTGGCCTTGGCTTCGAGGCATGTTGCCACGATCTTCTTATAGCCAGACTTTCGCGATGCCTTGTGATCTGGTGTTTCACTAATTTGCGTGAATTCCTGGAAGCAGACCTCCTCATTGTCGACCCATGTATGCGAGAGAATAGCATAAGCTGGTGCTAAATTGGCGGTAAAGAGCCTCAACTGGAGAGTCTCCGTTTCGATGAGCCGGATTGACATGCTGCGTGGTGAATCTGCTACCTGGAATTTTTGGTGACCTGTAAGTATGCTTTAGATATCGTGTTCGTCGTAGAGCTTTCTGTCAAAGAGTAGCAGAGTAGCCCTGGAAAGTACGTGGAACACGTACGATAATCAACGGTCATGCCGCTTGGGCCGGGTGCCTGACTTTGAGGGCCTAGCTGATTGTCGTGAATCCTAGTCATGCAGGTAACATGCATGATGCACCAATAGCGTCGCTTGTCACGCTGCATCCAAGCCAATAGTCACTTACCATAATTGGCACAATAGCTTGTGTGTTCTCCATTCTTTCTGACTGTCACAGCTACTTGCTCTCTACTCGTCAACAGGGTGAAGATCAGAATATGGGCCGGGAACCCAATATCGAACTTACACCATGAACCAATATCAGGGGGTAACACCAAAACACATTGCAAAGCTGCCTATGAGAGACAAATGTGACGGTGAATCTTTGGATTAGATGCATTACATAGTACTTTTACGATACTTAATGCGAAATGGGTATTTACTTGGAAGCTTCAACGCTCCTTGCTTTGCGAATTGCAATGCCTCAAACTCTGTGTTCAGCATCGCTCTGGTACTGTCTCTTATCCTCATCATCTCCATGAGTAACCAAAGCCTCAGTCTTCTCGCTCACAGCAGCCGCAGGAGGAACCGCAGCATCATCACCGTCAAAGATGACAGCCATTTGCTCCAGGGTGTGTCCGCGAGTCTCGGGGTAGGCGAAGAAGACGGTGATCCAAAGAAGAGCAAGCATCACGATGAATACAATGTAGTACTTCCAGTGAATAGCCTCCAGTGCAATGGGGTTCACAAAGGTGTTGATGAAGATAGCGATGACGGTTGAGCACCAGGTGACGGTGAGACCTCGGGATCGAAGGCTGAACTGCCAAATCTCGCAAGGGTAGGCCGTGAGGAAGGGGGTCCTAGTTTCATGTAAGTGAGTGTTCTCATGAGAAGACCGCCCAGTTCTTGCGAGTTCGGGAATCGCCCTATAGGGGCTCAGAAGACATAGACTTACATGGCGATGTCGTATCCAGCAAAGAAGATGAACAAGAATGGGATGACCGAGGATCCGATGGCCGATGACTGGGTCGTGGCGAAAGAACCACTGAGGCCAGTAATGATGATGAAGCTCACCAACATGACGCTGGCAGAAGTCAAGAACAGGAAACGGCGACCCAGCTTGTCGACGCTGGTGGCGGCAGCGATTGCCCACAGCAGGTTCCAGACGTTCAGGCAAGCCGAAATCAAGGTCTGGTTCGTGACTGATGTGACTCCAATCGAGTTCAGGATGACTAGACAAATGTTAGCAAAGTCAGATTGACACAACCTATAGAAAGGTGTCGAAAGGGTGGGATATCGTACGAGCTAGGCAGATGTTAGCTATCGAGACAAGGAATGCGATGTTATCGGTCAAAACTCACGGAGATAGTATGACACCACGCCATTACCAGCCCATTGGGCGTAGATACCGAGAGTAACAGAGATAAAGAGGCGATGACGGTTTCCTGGTGTCTTGATCATATCCATATACGAAGCGCTGGAAGAAGCCTCCTTTTCTGCGGTAATGGTGGCCTGGATCTCAACAACCTGGTAGGTTACCAAGGGATCGTTTCTGTTACCACCTGCATGGTGAGTAGCCAGAATCTCGGTGGCCTCCTCGACGCGTCCAACACTAATCAGCCAACGAGGACTCTCAGGCGACAAGAGGAAGCCGGGCAAGGCAACGAAGGGAAGGACAATCTGAAGAACGACGGGAATACGCCAGCACCAGTCCGAGGCAATGTCACGGCAGGCAAAAGTGACCCAACCGCAGAGCGTACCGCCAAAGTACCAGCCGACCATGAATAGGGCATTGGCGATGGATCGTTGCTTCGGGTGGGCGATCTCGTTGATCAAGAGAGGAGCCGAGTTTCCGAGCCACGAGGCGGCGATACCGATGAAGAGACGGGAGTAGGTGAAGGTTGCTTCGTTTTGGGCTGCCGTTTGCATGACGACACCGAGAACCAGGAACAAGTATCCGACATAGATGCCAGGCTTGCGACCCCAACGGTTGGAGCACATGGCGGCGATGGGGAAAGCTATACCGTTCCCGAGCCAGTAGATACCTGTAATCCAACCAAGGTATGCGCCGGAGGGGTTGTGCGTAAAGGCGTTCCATCGAGGAAGGGCGAGGAGACCGCCCATGATGGATCCATCGTAACCGTTGGCAGAAGCTGGAAAGTCAAAGTTAGCTACAACAGGCCACTGTTTGTTGAGCCGAGTTTACACACAGAACAACACCATAGACAAGGTGATGAAATTGAGCTTCCGCAAGTGGGCGTGCTTCCACCAAGGGAGGTCATCGCCGGGGATCACGGCCAGGTCCTCGACAGGTTTACCCATGTTGACGTTGGGTTATCAGGGTCGCAAGAGAGGCTGGCAAAAGGATCAGAGGCAGAAGTTTCCGGATACAAAGAGAAACTCTCAAAGATGTTGTCGTCAAGTTGTCTGGACTCTTTAGAGCCTGCGAGCGCCGTGAAGCAGGGTCACATCACACAGTCCGGGGGGGAAGCAAGCAAGGTCTATATACAATCGATACTCCCTTCACAAGTGACAACAGGGGAAGCAAGTCGGAATCTGGCTTGCGATTTGCATACGAAAAAAAACCGAGGAGGTGGAGCATGGCATCCCGATGCCCCGGTCGTCGCGTGTTCGTCCGGAACGCAGATTTGGGTCGGATGGGGGATTGGGGAGGGGCCAGAACTCTCCAGTGTCACGCCCCATGGAGAAAACGCTTCCAATGCAGGCCGTCGCGGGGGCCCATACGACCCACTTGACAAACAATGGTAAAAGTGGTTTACGAAGTAGTCGTAAGGTCGTAAGGTTGGTCTGGAGAAAGGAGGACACGGGGGCGGAGAATTGAGTCAGTTCATGCTTTGATGTGACGGGAATAGTCAGAGTTGAGGTCTTCAAGAGTCAGGAGACTAAGGGGATTAACACTGAGGCGGAGAAATGTGGTCTTGGCTAACGTTGGCCTTTCCATAGCTGAAGCTGCTTAGACCAAACAATGCCCTGTGCCTCACCCCACTAAGCCGTGGCAGTTGAGGCCGGCTTTCAGACCATCTCTTCTATTTCTCCGCCTTCGAAACCGTTTCCCCATCGTGACCAGATTGCCGGCGCGTCGGCTCACCATCCACGCGACTCTGAAGCAGTAAAGTGGACGGTAAAGACCCAGAATACTCACTGATTCAAGTGTGACTACGTCATGGTCTTCGGAATGCGATTCTTTATGCCCGACGTGTGGATCAGAACCCCGCGGTCGAGGGGAGACACAGAGACCATGCTGGAGACCTGGGGCTCCCCGCGTTGGCTCTGGACTCTCGGAATAAAGAGAAGCGCCCGTCGATCGGCTCAGTTTCTCCCTTGATCAATTGCTGGTGTCTACTCTGTTCTTTTTCAGACGAATTTCGGATCTTGTTGTTGGAATTTACCTGTCTCTTCGCCGTCTGAACTGTTTCCAAAGACCAGCTTCCTGTCACACGTCTCATCATGGATGTCGAAGCACTTCTTGAACAGCTCACGCTGGAGGAGAAGATCTCACTCACGGCTGGTCAGTTACCAAAAACTATCACTCGAGCTCAATTCTAACTAGAAAAAGGCGTTGGCTGGTGGCACACTGCAACAGTCGAGCGCTTGGGAATCAAGCCGATCCGTCTCTCTGACGGCCCCAACGGCGTTCGCGGTACACATTTCTTCGACAGCACACCTTCCGCGTGCCTTCCGTGCGGAACTGCCATTGGCGCAACATTCGATGTCGAGCTGGTCCAAAGGCTCGGCCGCCTACTGTCGGACGAAGCTCACGCAAAGGGCGCCCATGTCCTGCTTGGCCCTACAATCAACACCCAGCGTGGGCCCCTGGGCGGACGTGGTTTCGAGTCCTACTCCGAGGATCCGGTATTGTCTGGCATCCTCGCCGGCAACTACGTTAATGGAGTCCAAGAGTCAGGCGTGTCAGCCACGCTGAAGCACTTTGTGTGCAACGATCTCGAAAGCGAGCGTATGGCTGTCAACGCCATTGTGACCGACCGTGCCATGCGCGAGATCTACCTGCTTCCCTTCATGATCGCCATTGAGATGGGCAAGCCCCGCGCGATCATGACCGCCTACAACCAGGTCAACGGTGTCCATGCGGCGGAGAGCAAGAAGATCTTGCAGGATATCCTGCGGGACGAGTGGAAATGGGACGGACTGGTCATGAGCGACTGGTTCGGTACCTACAGCACATCTGAGGCCATCAAGGCAGGCCTCGACCTCGAGATGCCAGGCCCTAGCAGATGGCGCGCCGGAGCCCTCTCCCACGCCATCATGTCTAACAAGGTCAAGCGATCAGAGCTCGACTCGGCGGTGCGAAACGTCCTGAAGCTGGTCAAGCAGGGCCTCGAGAACACCTCCATCCCACCCAGCGCTCCGGAAACCGAGGCGAACACACCAGAGCACATTGCGCTCCTGCGCGAAGCAGCCGCTAAGTCCTTGGTACTCCTGAAGAATGAGAGAAGCATCCTTCCTTTTGACAAGAACAAGAAGATCGCCGTCATCGGGCCCAACGCGAACATTGCGACCTACTGCGGCGGTGGTAGCGCCGGACTCAGAGCCTATAACACCGTCACTCCTCTGGAGGGCGTGAAGTCCCTCGCAAGCGACGTCGTTTTCTCACAAGGTGCCTACGGTCATCAGTCTCTGCCTCTCCTTGGCAAGGCTCTCAAAACACCAAACGGGAAGCAAAGGGGTTTCGTGCTCCGCATCTACAACGACCCCCCACCCAAGGACACCGCCAGCTCAGCCGACAGCCGGACACCCCTCGAGGAGCGCGTCCTCGACGATGCCAACATCTGGTTCGTCGACTACGAGAATGCCGACCTCAACCCCATCTGGTGGGCCGAGACTGAGGGCACACTCGTCCCCGAGCGATCAGGAGAGTGGGACTTTGGCCTGTCAGTTCATGGCACCGGCGAACTCTTCATCGACGGCAAGCTGGTCGTCTCCAATGTGGAGAACCAGCGCCTGGGCAGCAGTTTCCTCGGCTGCGGTACGGTCGAGGAGACGGGCACTATGCACCTGGAAGCCGGACGAAGCTACCGCGTCTTGGTGCGCTTCGGCTGCTCGGCCACCAGCAAGGTCAAGGCCTCCGGCACCGTTGACTTTGGCCAGGTCGGCGTCCGCTTCAGCGGCTGCCCTAAGCTCGAGCCTGCTACCGCGATCCAAGAGGCCGTGGAGGTCGCCAAGAGCGTCGACCAGGTCGTTGTGTGCACCGGTCTGAGCGGCGAATGGGAGTCTGAAGGATTCGATCGGACGACGATGGCTCTGCCTCCTGGCACCGACGAGCTTGTTGCTGCTGTGCTGGCGGCGAACCCTAACACGGCTGTTGTCGTTCAGAGCGGTACGCCGGTCTCCATGCCTTGGATCGACCAGGCCGGTGCCGTCCTGCATGCTTGGTTTGGTGGCAACGAGTCTGGTAACGGCATTGCGGATGTACTCTTTGGAGAGGTCAACCCGGTAAGTTATCTCAGGTACTATCGGAGAGCGTGAAGTTACCCTACTAACAAGCTACATCGCAGGCCGGAAAGCTTCCCCTTACAATGCCGCGCCGAGTACAAGACAACCCCGCAGCACTAAGCTTCCGCTCAGATAATGGCCGTTGCTTGTATAGTGAAGATGTTTACGTCGGCTACCGCTGGTATGACACGCTCGACATTGAGCCCCTGTTCCCCTTCGGACATGGCCTTTCCTACACGACATTCGAGGTTTCCGATCTCGAGGTGTCTGATGCGTCGGCCCAGACGAATGGCCACGCCAATGGCAACAACACAATCACGGTTCAAGAGGCGGATAGCCTCACCGTCCGCGTCAAGGTTGCCAACACTGGCTCTCGTGCCGGCTCTGAGGTCGTTCAGGTCTACGTCACACCGGCGGCGCGCACGCCATTGACCAGCACAACTCGCGATACCATAACCCGTCCCAAGAAGGAGATGAAGGGCTTCGCAAAGGTCACGCTGGAAGCTGGAGCCAGCGCCACGGCAGAGATCTCTTTGGATGTTCTGCGTGCGACGAGCTACTGGAGCGAGATGGAAGACTGTTGGCGTAGCGATGCCGGCTCTTACGGCATTCTCGTGGGAACCAGCAGCCGTGGAGAGTTCCTCGAGAAGACAGTCAAGGTGGAGAAGTCGAGGACATGGAAGGGATTGCGGGCGTAGACGAATAGACTTAGATATGCATTTGTACATAAGTGGATGGGATATTAGACATCGTGCGTTGAGACGATGATTAGAAACGCCTCATAACGCATGTTCTGCTCATGAGAGCACATTTCAATGTTGAATATAACTGGTGACGATCAAAGCAGTTGGCAGGGGGATGTGCCTTCTGAGTAATCTTGGTGATTTGCAGATTTCTTCGTAGAACTTCACGTTAAAGGTTCCACTCGAGAACCTCCGTATGCTAATTTGAGTCGTGCCATCCCACTTGACGGATCTAATCTCAGAAATTGTCGGCCTTTCGCCGCGATCACCCATCAACAAACTTCGGGCGTTGCCCGAGTCATCCCTGGTGGTAAAACATCTTCCGATCACGCGCAAAGCTGCCATCCCATGTCTAACCCCATTCGAGAGTGGGAAATCCGCTGGGGACCCCGGGATTTATCGGCCGGGGCCACAACGCGCCTCCATCAAGTCCCATTTACCATGAATTAGCGTTGGGATCAAATAACACTAAAAGGGAGCATGTCAACCCCCTTTCATCCCATTTCTCCGCATTCTTCACATTTCTCCCCCTCATTTTCCCTCTCCACGTTTTCCAGAAATCCCGGCAGGATGGGTGCGGCACCACCATCCCTATCGGTCCGAATTCCACCAGCATGCGCCGTCGCTCGAGCACTCAGGCTGCGTCCGTCAGCGTCTCGCCAACTGCGATTCGAAGGGCTGCTAGCAAAACGCCAGATGAGACTACAGGCTTATCGTCGACGGCAGCGGTGAGATCGAGCATCGCCAGCAGAGCGTGCGACGCTTGTCGTGCTCGGAGAAGAAAATGCCACTTTGACGGGTCTTCGCCCCATGCTGAGGGGCCGTCTCCGACGCAGTGTCGTGATTGCTGCAGACTCGGCATACCATGCAGCTTCCTGGTGCCCACGAGGCCGCGGGGACCTAAACGAAGGTATGAAGATCCGGGGTAGCAGGGGGTTTTCGTTCTGTGTGTAAATTCTACCCAGAGTCACTCACTTACTGGCTTGGCAGGAAACGTCTCCCATCAATGTCTGATAGGAGCGAGAGTGAGCTTCCCAATGAAGCGGAGACTCATCATGTAGAGACTGTCGAGCAGCAATCTCAACAAGTTCCTGAGCCTGCAGTGAGCATTGAGCCTGTCCTCGTCTTGTCAGGTCAGACTCCTCCATCAAGACCTTCACAAGCCAGGTCTCCCTATGGCCCGCCTCATTCTGCCCTTCATGGCCCATCTCCGCGTGCCGCAGCTCCGGCCCAGACGGAATCGCCCTCGGTAGCCGGCGTTGGGTTCCCAACAGATGAGTTGTGCTCAAGAGCACTTATACACATCTTGATGGCAGATTACCTCGACTTGGTCTACCCGCTGGTGCCTGTGGTCCATCGGCCCAGTTTCCGTCATGATCTGGCCACAAATCGGGACATAACCGATCCGGACTTCTTTGCTGTCCTCATGAGTTTAGCCGCGCTCACTGTCGGGTTGTTGCCGTCGCGCTTCCGCGACTATAGGGCAGTTGACCCCGAAGCTGCGATGCGCTTTGAAAATAGAACTGCAATGATCAATTGTTGCGCGGAGATATGTACTCGACAACGGACTGCAAACTACTGGGACCACATTAACCATCGGAAATGGGCGGTGTGTTATGTCCTTTCCGTCGCCTGCTTTCAAACAGGTCAGGTCAACCGGAGCCGGATGTTCGATGTAGAGTACTTGCAAGTTTCGCGACTTCTTGGGCTGCATCGCATTTCCGAGTATGAGGGTCTCAACTGCATCGAGACCCAGTTACGGAAGAAGGCCTTCTGGATGCTCTTCTATGGCTACGCGTAAGCCAAAGTCTCATCCCTAGTATACCACTTCGATCATGAAAGACTAACAACTACCAGGCATACCAGAGTTCAAGCAGGACGCTGGGAACGGCTGACATACTTTGGGCCTGGTGAGCTACGCGAGGTCAACTACGACGCTCTCATGCCCCTCGACATCGACGATGAACATATCTTCAGAGACAGGATCCTAGACCCCGTCTCTCCAATGGCATCGCATGGAACACCATCCGCACATGCGCAGGAACCCCGAGCCATGTTCACACTCACCAGCGGCTTCATCATCCATTCCAGGGTGTTCCACAAGGGTCTCCAAGAAGCCATAGCCACATTGGGCTGCGAATGTGAGCTCCGTCGCACCCCCGCCGCCCGTCTCGCACGCATGCGCGATCTTCTCCAAGAGATGAGATACATGCTCGACGACGTTCCGGGCCCCATGCGGCAATGGGCTTCCAACGATAGGGGTACCGATGCGGCCCCCAGCACGCCGCGGTTTGACGATGAAAGAGCTACAGCTGCCGCGTCGAGCTATGGCAGCCCGGCAGACTATAGCCGTGTCCCGGAGGCCGGATCCTACTCACAAGTGCTTCAGGGCCAAGCCGAGATCATGAGAGCTAACATCCATGTCACGCATCTGTGGTTGCAGAGCTTGCTGCTGGAACAAGTCGACGGTGTCACTCAAGAGAGCGCGATTGCCAACCCCTCGACAACTGGACGTGAGGAAGTGTCGACCGCCCTGAAAGCGAACTGGGCTGAGCGTGAGGACATTTGCCGTCAAATGCTGCACTTGCTACACAGTATTCCATATGTTCACCTGGAACCAAACGGACTCTACCTGGTATGCTCAACGCTCGATCCCAGCTTGTGCAAAGTTCAGTCTCTAATCACATCTCTCCAGGCGTACAAGGTCCGCGATGTGGCTGTAACACTACTCAACTGTCCGTTCGAAGCCCATGAACGGCCTGCCCGTCGTGCGGTGGAGTACATGCGGGACTTCACTCGCGCATTATCACGGCTCGATCGAAGTGAAATTGTGAACACAAATAGTCTTAAAAGCTGGATCGACATAGACCGGGAGCCTGCAATTTGACAGGGTGGTCTACAGCATTTCGGCATCGACAAGTCAAAATGATGACTGTGTCGGATTATGGAACGCTGCCACGAATTACCAATGAGGGTCGCATATAAACGGCATTAATCCTGTTTCAAAGCAGAATCGTATTGAAATGATCAGATCGTATGTGGTGATGTTATGCGTCACTGGTAGTTGGCTTCCTCAAGCGACAGTACCTTAGCGGCTTACAGTGTTGCATGGTGCATCGCTACACCTTCAACGCAGCAAAACAGGCCCAAAACTTGCCGGCACGATTCCTTGAGGCCAAAAGTAAATAGCCCATTCACAAGGAGTGAGTATGTCTTGAATAAAGGCAAAACAATCAAAAGATTTGAACCCGGAGAGGTTCGAACTCTCGACTTTGAAGAAGCATACTGCCGTGGTGATCACGAAGTATAAGCATCACACTCTAACCAACTGAGTTACGGGTCCTGGGTTGCGCCGGAAACCGCTCGGTTGCGGGTCTATCTTGCGTGTCTCCCTGTTTCCTCCGTGTTTGCTCGAGTTTCCGGGCGCCCAGGCGGAAGCAATGTTTGTTGTGGTGGGCGGTTTGCCAGCTTGGCGCCACAGCTTTGCTCGGAACAAAGGCGCGAGAGTATGCTCGAAACAAATTATACAATGAAAGTGGAAAGTTTCTGAGTGCAATCGAGGACTTGGGTTGAAAGCCTGGGAAGTATGAAACTTTGAAGGGAATTTTTCCTTTTCCCCAAGTTTTTCCCGAAGAGACCAAGTGGGCTCTGCCACCAATGAAATGGCTTGATCTAAGTCCCTGGCCCCTCTGGCTTGAGCTATCTGAATCGCCATGTCAATAAGCCACAACTTGGCAACCTCGGCTTCTTTATACGTTGTCGAACTGCGCTTCCAGACCCGTTGGGACTTCGTCACTTGAATCACAACGACTGTGGACTGAGAAGACTAAAATTTGGGAAGAAACATTGGGTTCGTGGTCTGGATATCGTTCATCCTCGATAGACGCTATTCAAACCATTTAGTACGAAAATGGAGAGCTGGCTGATTAAACAAGGGCCAGGGCTCATCCTTCCAACGAATACAAGACATATATCAAGTCATCATACCACCAACGCCTTACTGAGCGAGCTTGCCGCTCATCATTTTCTACTAACTTCCCGGCCCTCCTCCTCTTCAACAGATCACTCCTTTATCGATGGTCGATATTCACTTTCCTGCTCTGCGAATGAGAAACGTGGCATGTATCTGGGTGGCGGAGAATTACCCAAGTCCCTCGCCGTTGGCAGCTCGACTGGCGCAGCGGCGGGTGCAGGAGGGGCCGCAGCAGGAGTCGTCGCCTGGTTATCTGGGGCTTCGACGACGACGCTAGGAGCTACAGACGAGATCCGGTGATCGCTGGGACCGGCCTAGGTTAGCAAAATACTAAAACAGCAGCAAGATTCGAAGATACTTACTAGTAGGTCTGCATGCCGTTAACAGGATGTGTGAATCCGGTAGGTTGGGGGCTCAGTTGAGGGGAGAATTGGGCCGTCGGAGTGGCGTGGTCACGGTAGGGGCCGCTGAAGTTGCTGTAGTGACTATTTCTCCATCCTTGAGTTGATGGACTCTTGGTTTGCATCGAGTAATTGAGCTCCGCCACCACGGGCTGGGATGGAGCAGTGGGAGGTGCCTGGTATGCGGTAGAGGTTCTCTTATACGCGCGGTTGATGCCGCCTCGTCGGCCGCACAGGTATACCAATAGGCCTCCCAGGAAGAGGAAAGCTAGAGAGCCGATCACGATACCGGCAATTTGGCCGCCGCTCACACTGTGATGGTAGTTGTTGATGACGGCGCCGTTGTTGGAGCCGCCGCTGGTTGCCTTTGGTGCATCTGATTCAGTCGGGAAGGGTTCACCAGGGAGAATCTGGGTGGTCAGTGGGAGGGCTGCCTCGAGCTGTTTGTCGAGGGTCTGGGTCGAGTTCTGAGACTTTGTGAGTATACATGAATCTTTTGGCATTCTTGTTGGTGTGCCTTACCTCGTTGATTACACCGATCATCTTCTCTTTGTAGCATGAACCGGGAGCACCACAGTAGTAGAAGATCGGAAGGGTGTCATTGACGCGAACTCTGTATCGTGGCATCTGAATCATGTTATTCCCCATGGCCCGCCTGATTCCCATGGGCCATACTGACATCATTCGTGATGGCCTTGACCGACTGGTTTCCGCTGTAGAAGCCCTCGCGGCCAATGTCGATGTACTCGTATGGCGTGCAAGGAAATCCAAACTCGGCGCGGATAACCGAGTGAGCATCGGGATAGAAGATCCATTCGATGGTATCGCCGACGTTGGCTTCCGTCTTCGCGGGTGAAAATGCAAATCCAGACTACCAAGAGCTCAGCTAATTTGAAGCGGTTTTTGGGGGGATCCAGTCACTTACCGCTCCGACGGCAATAGTATGCGTTTGCGCAGCGGCAGCAGAAGCCGTTGCGGAGGCTACCACTGGTGTCCCAGTAGTCGTGGAGCTAGATGTTGTAGAGGTGAGGAAAGGCGAGATAGTTATTGTCGGCAGCACCTGAGCATTCACCAGGCCCGCTAGAGCGGCTACTCCCAACGTGAAATACCGCATTTTATCAGGAAGCTATGTTGTTCAATCACAGGATTGAGATTGGGACCAAGCAATGGTAACGGGAATGATACCAGAAGAGAGGACAGCTCGAAGGAAGAGGGGGAATGTAACGTGTGAAGGCCCAATGGCAATACTTATTGCGGCAAACATCCCCATGTACACGCCGGGCCGGGCTGACGATGGGGCTGGAGCGGAGGACTCGGGCCCGATGGCTGAGACCATCAGTCTGCATCCTGCTCGAGAACTCCGCCCAAAGCATGCATGAAAGACCCGTTGGTTTGGTGCCCACATGGCAGAGGCTGCTTTACAGCTCTCGGTTTGACTATGCTCCAGGCCTGGTAACCGGAAGAAAGGAAAGTGGCGGATATCTATGCAGCCATGAGTCTTGAATAATGGTCGCGCCTTCAAAACAGCCTTTATTGAATGTCGATCGACGAGACGAGTCTTCAGAGCAAGGGGCTCCCTCACTACGCCCTTCTATCGTCGCTAACGGACTGAGAGGAAACAGAGAGGAGACAAAGACTCGCAAGGATATTGAGACGTTTGCCATCGTGAGGCACACGTGCGAAGTGCCGAATATGGCATACCCATGAGTGAAAATGTAATGTGCGATTTCCTTGTGATACTTGAAGTATTCAGACCAACACGGCAGATAAATCATTTGACGAAACCCAGAGAAATACTCGATTTCAGGATGTGATACGGGGCAGATGGCCGAGCTGGATTGGCTTGAGCCAGTGTCATAGACGATCATACGCAAAGGACAGCTATCGCTAGAAGAAAGGATGAATGAGGCGAACTGTCGTAAAAGACCACTTGAAGAACATGAAGGTCATTTATCACACTATGGGAGCCGGCGGCTTCATACATGTTTGCTGCCCTAGCCCAGACTCTGAATGCGCTCGACCGGCTCTCACCTGGGCAATGTTTGGTGGCGTTTGTCCTACAGGGAGAGCCGTTTGGGAAAGCAGAACCACGCATAAGTGAGGTTCCTCGCCGAGCTACTTGCTGTGAGTCTGGTCTAGTGACTTATGTGGTAGGACGCAATAAGCTGGACTAGACGAAGAAGGTCTGAAACTTTGCACTATGAATAGATATCTGAAAAGAGGCTGCTGGAGTGGCTGCGCTGCTCACCTTTATAACATCCACATACCAATATCCCTTGACTGTCGATGAAACTTGGTGCAGCGCCCATCTCAAAGACTACCAGTCAAACGGCTTTGCTGCGGTGATACAGCAAGATTTATCCTGGAAAGAGACCGAAGACACAACTGACGTACCGATTAAGACGAGTTGTGTCCGGACAATGCAGGCGCTAAGACATTGTCAGGGTCCTAGTGTTGCACTAGCGGCGAGCATCGGGCTCTGGGGAACACATCCAGGGCTGAGAACGAGACAATGTTTGGAAGAACAGCTGGCCATCCTCCCTTGGTTTCGGATTCTCTTTGAGCGGGTGTCTTCCATAGACACTAACACGATGTCCAAGGTGAAAGCCGCGAGCCGAGGTGCGGGACAACCAGACTCAAAATCAGAAGTGGTGGCTTGTGATGTTTGAAATTGCTGACTGCATGGCTGAGCCGTGTTATGAAGCCTGGAAGCAGACACCAAGCTGAAGAACAAACTTTTGACTGAGTCTATACTTGAGGAGTGTCGAGATGGAGAACTCGCATGGTTGGGGTCATCTCACTGTGAGAAACCCTAGTAACGCTGGGCTCGGCACGGTGAAGCATATTTCCAAAAGAGCTTCCCGATTTCAACAAACCATGTCCGTGACTGATAGCAAATTCGATACCAAAGCCATGCCTTAGTTTCTGGCTCCTTGACATAGAAGCTGTTGGAGGCAAAGCGCGTAAAGGACTTTGCTTGGGCGAGAGCACAGCTGCCGCACAGACCAGCTCCCTGACGCGCAGCGGCTGACGGTATTCCGAGACTCTTTGGTACGCGCAACTTGGGTGCGTAGGGACCGGAGGTAGCAAAGTTTGAGATCAGTCGCATGCGCAGTGAATCTTCGAGAAGAAATTTGAAGGTAATGCAATGGTTAAATGGTGGTTGCTTCTTCATTAACTCTTACACCAGGCGTGGGCAATGAGAGCGGAAGAAGCGAGTCAGGAGGTTGGTGAGCAGGCTTCCCATGAAGAGAAGCAGACGTCGAAGAAAAACGATCGAGTGGATTCGCTCTCAGGAGTCGATTTCCATCAGGAGTTGATAGCGACTGATAAGATCCAGGTCATCTGCGGAGATGAATCTCGGAAGTAGATGCAGTATGCGCGGAGCGGTGTCTAGAAAGGAGATATTTTGAAACGTACTGAGACCAATAGTCTAATCCTCTGAGAATATCCAGGCCAGATCATGTTACATCCTGAAGATCAAAATCGACGAAAAGAAATCACCAGTGTCCGAGGCTGTTGATACTGGATAGTATCTGCTGACTAACGCACTTCGACCAGGGATCACCTTAGCGCGGAAGGAAGCACCTCAAGCGGGCCCAGAGGTCTGGACAGATCCACTTTGATCAAAGCTCTTGGCCAATCATAGTACAGTTTCAGAGCTTGACCTCTTCAGGGAAAAAAGTTCCAGCCTCGCGCCTGTGGACTGGACGACTGCGCCTCTGCCTCACGCGGCAATCTTCAACTCCATCGCCAATTGCCTTCTCTAGCCTGGGTTGACCATCATTTACGATTAGCCTTAACACGCCACGTGCAATCGCAATCATGAACGGCGACGGCTATTCCCGTGGTAAGTCTGCACGATGTCTAACAGACCCGTCTGTACCGGTGCCTCTGTGTCTAACAAACGCCTTTTGGGGGAAAAGGTCGAGGAAAGGGATCTCGCGACTATCCGGTATGTGTCCATCAGTCATGATGAAGTACCTGCACCCAAAGCTGACGCTTGATACAGAGAGAGCGCGATGATAGACGCGGTGGCGATAGAGACAGACACAGAGACCGAAGACGTTCCCGTTCCCCCTACGACCGAAGCTCCAGACGTCGCGAGGATGAGGACAGTTACGCGACAAGTCGCAGCCATCGTGAGCGTGAGCGTGAGGATAGATACTCTGGGCGCGAGAGGCGCGGTGGAGATCGAGAGTGGGATCGCGACCGCGGATCCTCCAGACGCGATGCCAGAAGAGACGACGACGATCGCCCGCGGAGAGATCGCGACCCGTACGACGACCGACGCCGAGGCGGACGAGACAGAAATGAGGATGCCGGATTTGGCCGCCGTGAACAACAACAGCAACGCCAACGCAGCGCGACGCCACCTCCCAAGAAGAGAGAGCCTACACCTGATCTGACAAACATCACATCAGTATTGGAGCGCAAGCGACGTTTGACTCAGTGGGATATCAAACCCCCCGGCTATGAGAATGTCACTGCTGAACAAGCCAAGCTGTCAGGCATGTTCCCTCTGCCCGGGGCTCCTCGCCAGCAACCCATGGATCCCAGCAAGCTTCAAGCCATCATGAACCAGCCAGGTGGCCAAGTTAACAGCGCTGCGCTGAAGCCGAGCAACTCGCGCCAGGCCAAGCGTCTGCTCATCAACAACCTTCCCCCATCCACAACCGAAGAAACCCTCCAGAACTTCTTCAATTTGCAGCTGAACGGCCTTAACATCATTGAGAGCACCGACCCCTGCACCAGCTGCCAAGTTTCGAAGGACAACTCCTTCGCCGTAGTTGAGTTCAGAAACGCTTCCGAGGCCACCGTAGCCCTCGCTCTCGATGGCATTTCGATGGAGGCCGACGATGCCACGAATGGCGCCGCCGGTAGCCAAGGCCTTGTGATTCGTCGCCCGAAGGATTACATCGTTCCCGCGGTGGTTGACGACGTCCCATATGAGCCGGGTGTCGTTTCCAACACGGTGATCGACACCCCTAACAAGATTAGCGTTGTGAACATGCCTCCTTACCTGTCAGACGAGCAAGTATCGGAGCTTTTGGTATCGTTTGGCGAGCTCAAGGCGTTTGTGCTTGTTCGTGATAGAAGCACAGAAGAGTCTCGGGTAAGCTGAGTCGCATTTGGCCATCATACGTACCATACTAACTATCCTTGCAGGGAATTGCTTTCTGCGAGTACGTTGATCCAGCAGCTACGGACGTCGCCATTCAAGGCCTCAACGGTATGGATCTTGGAGACAAGAAGCTCAAGGTTCAGAAGGCCAGTGTCGGCGTAACTCAAGTTGCTGGGGTGGAAATGGGAGTTGCAGCTATGTCTATGCTGGCTGGAACGACCTCAACTGACTCTGAGGAAACCCGTGTTCTGCAACTTCTGAACATGGTTACTCCAGAGGAGTTGATGGACCCTGACGATTATGAGGGTAGGCGTCAACATCTAGTTCTGGTCTTGTGCACACATACTGACAGTCTGCAGAAATCAAAGAGGACGTTCAGGAAGAGTGTGCAAAGTTTGGTAACGTGCTGGATATCAAGATTCCTCGTCCCGTGGGAGGCAGCAGACAATCTGCTGGTGTTGGCAAGATTTTCGTCAAGTTCGAGACCAAGGAGTCATCCAAGAAAGCGCTCCAAGCACTCGCAGGACGCAAGTTTGCGGATCGTACTGTTGTTACCACCTACTTCCCCGAGGTAAGAAGAGCCCCAGGATGGCATTGCGAGACAATTACTGACTCTGCTGCAGGAAAACTTCGAAGTCGGTGCCTGGTAACCATTTTCACATTGGGCACAAGGAACAGCGAGATAACATCACCAAAAAGGCAAGGCTCGGCGGAAAAGGGAAATTTAGGCCGATCATATTCTGACAGCCTTGTAACCATCGAAAATGCTGTATCATAATTCCGCGATGCGGGCCTCAGGCGACAGGGACGGGAGCACCCACCAAGTCGCAAAATTGCAGATGACTTGTGGCGGCTTCAAGCCGGCGCGGTGGAGGAAAATTAGGGGTGTTCTATAAAAACTTTCGACTGAAAACCATGGTTAAAGGCGTTGATTATACCTGCGTAATTGTATTTGCATCAATGGAACACTTCCATATGTTTGGTAGGTGTCGAAGTTCAGAGGTTGTGTTATTTTCGACTCCAAAACGTCTAGGCCTACAGCGTTCTTCAGTCACTTCGAGTCACAGGAGTTGGAACCATTCTTTTGCTCATGTTTTGATTTGCTATCTATCCAGGGGTTACGCGTTATCAAGGTTGACTCTGTGTGTATGATATTCTGATGCGCTTCACTTGAGGCGTCAATGAAGACCAGAATCTGTTCCAAGTGTAGACCTTTACAGCTTGTTAGCTTTCCGTTCAGAATTCGAATGATTGAAATTGAGAGAGAAAAGGTGCAGTATCAGAAGTCCTGTTCATTCATTAAGCCCGAAGACTTTAAAATAAGAGGTACCAGAAAAAAGTAATAATGGAGGATCATCATTTGATGCATAGGGGGTAAACGAGGAGCATACGTGAGCGATTCTTACCTGGGGGGAAGGATGTAGAGAGGCACCGCGAAGCAGCACTCAGCGGCGATGTATCTGATCTGTCCATCTCTCAAAGAGTTGAGATTGAGGGAGCAAGAAGAAAAATCTTGAGCTCACGAAGCTTGAGGTAAGCAAAAGAGTGCACGGACCAAGGTGAGGCTGCTTGGCCCCGTAAATCCGGCCCAGTAGCGGGTCCTCCAAAATTTTCCAGACCAAGCCCAGACGGGACAAGGATGGTAGGCTGCGAGCTCGTCGTTGAAGCCAGCTGGGCCCAGCAGGAGGAAGGAGCACTGCACTCAAGCAGCTGCCCTAATTAAGCGAGGTTCTCCCGCCCGCACAATCCACCCCGTCCACGCCGACCGGCAGCCCGCTCAAACATATCGCAATTGATCGTGAACTTTTTTCCCTTCCCTTTTCAAATCCGACCAGCGACCGACCGACTGACCCCCTCGACTCCAGCCGACAACACCACAAACCACCGTCAAAATGGGCCGTCTTCACTCCAAGGGAAAGGGTATCTCCGCCTCGGCGATTCCCTACAGCCGCAACCCCCCTTCGTGGCTCAAGACCACCCCCGAGCAGGTCGTTGACCAGATCTGCAAGCTGGCCAAGAAGGGCGCTACCCCTTCCCAGATCGGTGTCATTCTCCGTGACTCCCACGGCGTTGCCCAGGTCCGCGTTGTCACCGGTATGTCGAAATCGAAATCTCCCAAAGTCTCTGCAGGAGAATCACAAAAGAAGGAGAATTCCGCAACTGACTATTTTCGCTCACTACAGGCAACCGTATCCTTCGCATCCTTAAGTCCAGCGGTACGATCCCAGTTATATGAACACACCAAGCGGCGACTTCGATGTCGAAAGATTATCAAAACTGTCCGCGAGGAGCAATCCTCTTTACTGCATTTAATGCGCCTCTGCTTGGTCTAGGCTGACAGAGAGATATGATGAACAGGCCTCGCTCCCGATATCCCTGAGGACCTTTACATGCTCATCAAGAAGGTAAGCCGTTGGCGCCGGAGACGGTCGTCTCTATCTGTTCGGAGGAAGACGCGGGTGAATAGCTAACCAATTGGGTGATACAGGCTGTTGCCGTCCGCAAGCACCTTGAGCGCAACCGCAAGGACAAGGACTCCAAGTTCCGCCTCATTCTCATCGAGTCCCGTATCCACCGTCTCGCCCGCTACTACAAGACCGTCGGTGTCCTCCCCCCTACCTGGAGATACGAGTCCGCCACCGCCTCCACCATCGTCTCTTAAGCGCCCTTTAACCGCTATCACGAACGAATGGATTGGTCGTCGCATGACGCGGTGGATTCTGGTCATGGAGTTGGGGTATTAGGAAAGTGCATTTAGAGCTCTGATGCCAGCTCTCTAGGCCCGGTGGCCGCGCGGGGATTTCTCACGCCGCGGAGGAGGAGTAAAAGTTTCCCTGCATGTCACTCGAAAGAAGTAGACATAAACCAAACAAAAATGAGGAAATTCTTCCAAGGCAACACCAACGTCTATGAGTGTTTAAAGGGCTACTACGAGGAATCAAAAGTTTTATGAACTGGGTATCATTCATATCGTCATGACCTTGAAGCATAATGCCCAAAGTAGCTATTGCAAAGACTTTTCTGCTTCCTAAACGCCCAGCTTCATGCCAACCAAATCAAGAGCCCATTGTCCCAAATGATTATGCCATCCAAGCCTGTATATCGCCTTGTGGTGTGATAGCAAAAGAAAGCTCGCCCAGCAGCTCAGGCAGAAGGCTCGTTTCTACGACGGGACTCCTCGAGAAGGAAGTTGCCCAAGACGTGAAGAGGATTAGCAGGCCTAGAACACAGCGCGATTAGCCTTCGTACCATAGGTTATGACCATAGTAGGAGCAGTCCTTACTGGTTCTTGCTGATAATCTTCATGCCCTCGAGCAGAGCAGCGGTGACGTGGTTGTTGATGTACATGCGGGCATTGTCGCCATGCTCTACCGCGCGGTTGGGGAAGTTCGTCGCATTGGTGTCGGGATGAACTGAGCCAGCACGAGAGCTAGCCTCACCATTGACATTGCGGTTGGGAGTACCGGTTCGGCCAGGAGCAGGACTGGGGGCGCTCGGGGCGGCCTGCGGGATCGGGACGGGGGACTGTAATATTGAGATTAGCGAAGCCTGAGACGAGCGCATGACATTCTCAAGATCATACTGAAGCAGGTTCGCCAGCATCAGCCATAGGGATGTCGAGGCTAGCAGCATCGGCCATCGTGGTAGCAGGCGCAGGAGCAAACGTAGAATCTGCAGGCGCAGTGGCTTCCTGGGTAACAGGCTCTGCTGGGTTGGACATTGTGAAGGATGGAAGATGCGATAAAGACGATTGGTTGATTTTGTGCTATGGCGCAAACGCCCGATTGGAAATAGAGCAGGTGTCGAAGGCAAGATTCGTTAACTAGTAAGGATAGGTACTTGCGATTTGTTGGTTATCGGAAGTTGTGAAGTTTGCGACGGCAAAGGCAAGGTGCGCAAAGACGAAGTTTTCAAAGCAACAAGACACACCAAGGCGATGAACTATTGGAGTGAATCGATTGGAGAAAGAACGATCGTTCCGGAGCTCCAATAGTATTTTGAGGTCGAGGAAGTTGTCAATTGACTGCGGGGGAAGTTGCGACAGTCGGGAGGGTCTGACGAAGAAGCTGTGGTTGTGGTGGGCCAGAAGAATCAGAGCTCATTTACGCGGGGTCACCTGATCTCGCGTTCAAAGGCGCTTTCCCTCCTACGGCAGCCTGTTTCCTTCGCGTCTCCATTGCACATGACGCCACCAAGGCAAACCCCATTGATGATCTTTACAAACTACGCTGGTTGACCTCATCAAGAGCCGTCTCTCTACGATGTCACTATTGATCAATTCGCACTATGGACGCCTTCGTACAGCGGCTCCCACGCCCGAGATCACAGCCTTCTTCAAGATCTCCAACGAGACCCTCGCCGCTCGGTGAGAGGCCCGCAAAGAAGGCCAAGGTCGAAATTCAGGACAGCGATTGTGACGATGATGACAATATCAAGTCTGAAACCGATGAGGCTGATACCTCAGGCCTGACAGTCAATGATGTATCTGACGCAGACGACGACGTCAAGCACCACACACGGCAGACTGACATCGAGAGCACTTTGCCACCCATCCAGTTGGACAAAGAGGCGATCGAGGAATATGAATTGATGAGGAGCTCTCAAGTCAGCGCCCCTGAAGACGAAACAGCCGTCGCGCCTGAACGAAAGTGGGTAAGGGGCAAGAGCTCCATCTACGTGGATGCGTTCAACCTCGCCTTGGATACTGTCTTGGCAGATGAATCCCATTTGTTTGACGCCAAGGAGTGTAACGTATTCGAGCAATGGAAATCGTTGGGCTACGAAGCCCAGTACCTGTGAGTTTGTCCTAATTCCATCGCATTGCTCTTCTGGACTGATGGCTTGCGTAGATATGTGCGCTTGTTCTTGCGCAAGACTTCCGCTTGGCACCGTCAAGACCGGCTGGGATACTACAGTGATGTTTCGGATCCTGAAGCTGCCATTGCGTCTCTGCAGAAAGTCAGAGATCTTCCCGAGCCTGATGCTCCCGCATGCAGCAATCCTGTCGAAGGCATTGACCTGGAAGAGTTTAGTTTAGACGGCACTTTCACATTTGCCGATGCTTCTGAGGAACACATCACGACCATCGAAGAGGCGTCTTCATTGCTAAGCCTAGACGAACTAAAGGATCTTGCTAAAGAGGCCAAATTCCAGGGACGCAACAAAGCCGACTTGGTGAAAGCGCTGTGCCGAACAGGCTATCAGCAGACCGGGCTCTTTGCTCATGGGCTACAACGGTCTGGCAGCGGCGAGTCCCAGACTGCTCGAGGTCTAATGCGAGATCGCCACGATACTCCACCGCTTCTCAGCAGGCAAGACTCGAACCAGACGCAACACTTTCTAGAAAAGATCAGGATCATCACAGGCCCTTGCATCAGGCTATCGCCACTGACATATAAACTCTTCGAGAGGGTGCACCTGGTCTTCTACCGGTCGACAGAATGGACTGAGAAGTCTCTGACGGCCATTATTCTTGCTAGCATCGCACGCCGGAATTACCCAGAGTACATTGTCTGCCGAAGTACGAACATTTTTGCTTCTCGAAGACATGTTCTCGAGTTCGAGTCAGCAGTTCGTGTCGAAGCCGAGGTCGATCAGATCCTGGAGTTCAATGGCTCGCCGGGTGAGGCAGGTCTTCGCAAGGTTGTGGATGTCTTTGATCGTGTCTACCCTCGGTGGAAAACACTTTTAACAGAAGAGCAAGACAAGGAAAAGCGATTATACGAAGAAGGTGAAGGCGCCTACTTGAGAAGGTTCACCCCTGTTCATTCCTACACGCGCATTGTCCACAAGGCAGCATATGTGTTTGGGAAGTTAAAGGATTACGAACGCGAACACTCTATTCTCACTGAACTTCTCTACCAGCACCTGTTCCATCCTGCTAGGCGAGGCAGTTGGTATCAACGAAAGGCTCTCTTAGAGGAACACTACATGTATGCACTAGATGCCAACGCAGTGTCTCCCGATCCCGATATTCAGAAGAAGCATTGGAAACGAATTGCAGCGACGACTTGCGAGACAGCGCTAGAGGACAATGAGTGCCATCTGATCTACCATTACGATTTGCAGAAGCGTCTGCTCAAGCTCGAGAAACAGCTCCGCATCCCACGACGACTTCAGCACGACTTTGGCCACGTTCGTCTCCAAAAGCCACTAGAGCATACTGTTGAGGGCATCCAGGTGATCAAAGAAGACCGCCAAGGCAGAAATGGCCGACAAGCAAGTACGAAGACGATTTGGGTCGATGAACTAGAGGAAGGTGGCGAATGCAGCGTCGAAGAGATGTGCCTGAGTTGGTACCGAAGCAAGGGCTATAAAGGATACCACGCCGAGGGAGGCATCGTTCGCACACTTTTCGCCTATCTTTTCTACGACATTCTGTTCCTCTACATCTCAAATGTATTTCAGACAGCTTATCAGACTTGCCCCTTGGACCTCCATACGGATTCATTCTATCCGACGCGGCTGTCCGAGATTAATCACCGACTAGTCGAGATAGGCAACGGCGGTGCGGAAACCATCATCCGCAAGGTCGATGCCAGAGAGCGCGAACGACGAACTTGTGTTATCGGCCTCAATTGGGACTACGACGTTGAGGATCTTGTGGAGCTGGTCAGGTGCTTCGATGGTAGCGCACTGGCCACTCTCTGCAAGGTGATGGCACAGGAGTACCGACAGCGGGGCGGAGGTCTGCCCGACTTGATCCTCTGGCGGACGGAGCCGAAAAAGGAATGTATGTTCGCCGAGGTCAAAAGCGCCAATGACCGTCTCAGTGACACTCAGAGACTATGGATCCATGTTCTCACGGGTGCAGGTGTGAAGGTTGTCCTTTGTAACGCCGTGGCCAAGGAAGTCAAAACTGTTGACTGAAGACGCCTTCAGAGTTCTCGAGGATCCCTCCATGTCGAAAGATTTCTTGATTCGCTCTTATGGGTATCCTTCTAGGATATGGCGTGGTGTTACAGGGAGTGGAGATTGCTCTGAAATCTCAGCGCTTCCCGAACCCGGGAGATATGGCAATATCTTCGACCACGCTGGGTGCCAGTCCATGAGCAAAACATGCCAGCTTCGAGGTCAAGATTACTTGAAATTGGAAATGGCTCGCGGTGCCTGGTTCCTATGCGCCGGATCAGCCGAGCTCATCTCAAGGGCGGGGAGCCGAAGTACGACATATGGCGAGGCCAAAAATAGGATTTTGATCTTCAGCGATCCGCAATCACTTTGAACCCATGGAAGCAAAGAACGACGAAAGAAGATTATGAAACGGCCGAGTTGCCACTAAAAGCTGCACCTAAGCTGTTTTCTGATCACCAGTCAAGGAACTACAGCACCTCGAACAACCAATCGCTTATCCATGATTGGTGATTTACAGTCCTGTTTCAATCTGATCATTTGACAAACTGTTGAAAGACTTGGCTCCAGTTTCAGCATTACCAGGGTTTTCAAGTCGTGGCGCCGGGGGGAGGCTAAATCTGGTATCAGAATTCGAGACATCCAGTCAGAGGCGACAACCGGCAGGCAGGGCTCGTTTTGGGTCGGAGATTTTTATGAATCACATGCAGCCAATCACGCAAAATCGTCAAAGGTCAGTACTTTGGTTGACGAGGTTGAACGGAACCCTGCGTTGTACTGGGTCATCGGAGGCCAGACAGGCAATGAAATTTCACATTCTCACCGAGATTGGAAGACGCAGCACCACAGGCACTCTTTCCCAAGGCTTGCAGCAGTCTCGATCTTTGCCCCTCCTCGCGCTACTGATGTCGCATCTTTGGGGGTGGAGGTCGTCACACTCGCGGTTGGTCTGGCGTCTCGTTTACTGCGTGCGTGTGCTAATGTGGTCCAGACATGCGTCCTAAACATGCTGCTAATGTACGGGACGACGACTCCGTACGTAGTGCCATTTCATGTCTCTATGATTTATCGACCTTCTTCACCGCCAGATGACAGAAGTCGATAGCAACCAACCAATATGGGATTCACTGTTCCCAGCAACGGAACATTACCGGCATCTTCCCTCGAGAGAGCGCAAACCCCCATCCCAATTCTTTTCGTCTCTGCTCATTGCTGAACCTCACTGCTGAACCACCCATGCCCATTTTCGAAGCAGAAGGTCAGAAGGTTCCAGCTCTGTGGGAGCAGCTTGACTTGCGACCGAGCTCTTTGCGACGAGTGACTCTGCGTCAAGGGTCAAAAAACCAAAAGTCACAGACGCTTCGTCTGGCCGCGCCCACCATGATCCCCACACCAGCACGCCGGCGCTTAAACCTCGACCAATCCGCTGCCTCCCCGCCGACCGTTGGTGATGGTCCTGACGGGAACCGGGACACCGCGGAACCCCTGTCATTCCCGCCGTCGAACCAATCAAGACCCCGGCCATTCTGAGGACAGGCGCTTAGCAAAGTGAGGTGACTGGGGGTCCTCCACGGCTTCGCTCCGTACGCGACCACCCACCCCCATGCAGTGCCCGGGATGCTGGGTCGTACCATGGCCGGATCTGGCAAGGCGCCTCAGGCCGCTTTTACTGGTCCTTTTCTCGACTTCTTTCTGACTGGACGTTTCGCCTGCTTGGTACTTTTCTTTGGCTTGACGACAAGCCCTTGACTGCGTCTGAGCTGTTGACTCTGTCCCTTGGCGGTCTCCGAAACGCAGTGTTCCTTGGATCTCAACCGCGAACCTGCAAGAGATGCCTTCTGGGACAAAAGCCAACTAAAAGAAAGGAAACAAAATCACACACGCAACATGCACACCTTGGGGAGTGCATGTGCGTATCTGTGTGAGTGTGAGGCAATCATGGACCTCATCAGCCGTGGTCTATTCCCCAAAAGGCGACGAAAAGGTTAAGCGGACCACGGAGGAGGGGAGGGGGCAGTAAGAAACGAATTTGGGAAGACATGGGTGCGCCTTTCTACACTTCAGTCATCACCGCATTGCCCATCACGACTGCAACACCAAGCCACGACTAGCAGCGGGAGGAGGATGATGACGCCCCGGCGCCAGCAACATCAGCAGCGACGGTGGCAGGAGCAGCATCTATAGTGCTGTGATGTGATGCCCGCTCTCCGGCCGGGACTTGACGCATCACCGCCGAACCATCACCCCCCATTCCAACCCCATCTAGCCTACCTTCTGCCGGGTGGTTGCCCCCCTCCCCTCCGGTTCGATTGCACCGCTTTCCAATGTTTTCCCTCATATTGGATCACTGAAGATCGACGGCTATTACATCGATCCGTCATCGCATCCCCCTGCTTGGCGTGGTTTCCCATCTGATGGGGAGGGGTATACAACTCGGCTGTTCAAGAGAGAGCGTACCAAACCCAAAGTGTGACGGGATTGTATGGGTATGATGAGGTGAAGGGCAGGATAAGGCGGACGGGATGGCATCCCCCATCTCCTCAGCGGAAACCGAGGCGGGGGGAAAGAAGGGTACAGCGGCCAGCCAGCTGAAATTGAAGACAAACTACGGTCAGATGGTCAATTATGACGCCCAGTCACACGATTGAGAGCAAATATTCGATGAGTGGATCTCCGAGAACGTGGTCACGGCTCTTTACTTGGAATCACCATACGTGGGTTCGACGCCATGTCCGCGAGGAACTGGAGCAAGATCTTGGAACAAGATATTTTTACCTCTGAAGATCATAAGAAATCTACCCGTTTCCTCGTCAACTCCACCCGGCCGGCCATCGCGACCTCTTCTCCCCCTCCCCGCTAAAGCGCGGGACCATAACAAACCCACGATGCTGGCGGCCGCTGATGCGGCCGCGCTGCACGAGGATGCCCACGGTGCAACGATAAACAAATAAACACAGACACATACACAATGATTCGTCACAATCGCTCTTGCGGTGCGAGAGTTGTCCTCGAGAGACGCAATTTAGTAAGGTTAAGATATACACAGGATGCTGATATTAGGCTACCTGGCTCGCTGTATAGTAGGTATCTTGCCCACCCCAGGGAGATCTCCTTCATCGTCTTCCAAAAATTCCAAGACGCATTCAAACTTTCTCCCCCATTCAGATAATCAAGTCCGCCCACCCAAATAGTTTCTGGTATCGAACATGAGCATCGTAGAGACGCCAAAGAACTCCGTTTGGCCCGGTCCCAATCGAGGACCGGTAGATGATTCGAAACAAAAGACCAACCATTTCCCTTCTCTCTTTCGCAACATATTCCTTGAGATGAACCAATCAGTGATTTCACCCTCATGTTTGCCTCCATATCATGGTATGCGCCAGCTTGTGTGCGCCAAGTTGCTTCCGTTAAGTCATATCGTGGTTAAGTCCCTGCGTGGGAAGAGCCTGCTTCATCACATGTCTTGCTTCTCTTTTTTGTGGCGCTAGGCCTAGGTCGTCAAATGGTACTGCGTTTTTGCTGAAGGTAACGTTGTTGAGGTGATGGTGATGGTGAAGGTAGGTGGAACAAAAAAGAAGATAGATCGCGATATGTAGTGCCGATGTTGTGTTAGGTTAAAGTGGATGCGTTTGCTTTGGTCCAGTTGTTCATTCCACCTTCCTCCTCTTCCCCTTTGGCGCGGGGTTCATCCTCGGCGTGTAAGTTACTGTCCGCGTGACCACCTCGCGGATGTGACGCACGCTAGTTCTCGAGGGCTTCTTTGAATCATTCAACCTCTTGGCCTTGAGTGCTGCGTCCCAATCGAATACTGAGTGAACCGATCTGGCGCTGAAGGGTGACCGTGCGCTCATTGGTGAGTCCAGGTGCGATACTGCTGGAGAGGGCGGGATCTTGAGGCTCGGAAAAGAATTCGCACCGGTGGGAGGTGCTGACATTGGCAGATGTGTGAATGGGCTTGGCGGGATGGCCGGTGCCGTAGCCGGAGCTTTATGCTCGTGTTCACACTTGCAAGAGATATCGGTCTGCTCGCTGGTGGCGGTGGAAGGCAACGAGTCCGGCGTGGACTCGGGAGTAGTCTCGCCAGAGGTTGATGGCTTGAAAGCAGCCGGTGAGTTGAGAGACATGGCCTTGAGGAAATCCGTGTAGGCGGTTGGCGGGCTAATGGGTGTCTTGATGGGAAGGTCCTTGCAAGACATGGGTCTGGCAGAGAGCGGAGTCGAAGCCGAGAACATATTTTCCGAGGGGAAAGTGCTGGTGACGGGCGTGGCCAGCTGGGCTAACTTGGGTCTGTTGACGGGCATGATGGCTTGAGGCGGAAGGAGAGGCGGGAGAAGAGTGAGGTAGTAGCGAATGTGTGCGTGGAGAGATATGTCCAGTCAACTAAATGACTCTGACGTGGTGAGAGAGGAGGAAGTCAGGCTGCCTACGAGCTGCAGAGACAAGTCGCCTGGGGAGAGAAGGGAGAGAGGAGACCGGTAGTTGCGAGGGTGGGTGGACGTTATATTATTTCGAAGAGAATGCGGTGGGCGCTTGTGTATGTGTGCGGTCGTAGTGTAAGTGAGCCGGAAAGATGCAGTGCGAGGTCAAGCTCTGACGGCGGCAAGGAGAATGGAAGGTTTTAGGAAGCTGATGTGCTCCCGGAAGTCTGGTCTGGGGTTGCTGGGGGCTTGAATAGGTGGGCAATAACAAGCCAGTGCTATTCGCCAGGAATGGGTTTCGAGTTTGGGCGGGAAGACAAGCAGGCAGACAAAATGTCAGTCTTTCCAGGTCGGCAGGCTGGACAAGGGAGGGGCAGAGTTGTGAGAGGGGTGAAGAAGGGGGCGTCTGGTGATGAGATGCCGCGGACGAGGGGGAGGGGTGGATGGCCTGAAGAGAAACAAACAACAGAGAGGATGTAGAGCCTGCACCAAAAGGCTGCGGTAGCGCGTGAAGGATTCTGTGAGGTGAAGAGGAGTCGTGATGTGTTGGTGACAGCGGATACAGATGGTCCAACGAGAGGAAAGCAGTGGCGCGCGGCGGGAGCGTCGAGGAGAGCGGTTGACACGAACAAGAGCGAGAGCGTGGTGGTGGGGAGGACGGGACAGTAATCGAGAGGAGCGGACGCGGGAGTCGAGAGAGACTGAGGTTGACCGGGGTCTCTCTAAAGCGGCAGGGAAGCAGTGGGTGGATGAGCTGGGATTGGTCGTGGAGCTTCAACAGACGACGGTCTGATTCGTTGCGCGGGCGCGTGTGGTGTGTGGTGTTCACTGCCTTAGTGCGTGCTGAGCCTGCTGCAGGAGACAGCGAAACAGAGAGACTGGACAGAGACGGGAACGGGGCCTGTCAGGGCAGTGAAAGAGCCAAAGCGGACAAGGGGTCGATGAACTGCTGCCGCAGCAATTAATTTGCCTCTATTGGCGTCCCTTCTTGGGACGAACCGGCTCGTTGCACGCCAAAAGAAAGCGGGCAAATTTTGTTCTGGGTTGTGACCTACACAGCGGTTGGCCTTCGTCCCGTGCTTTGCTGCGGTGCCCGAAGCTGCCGTTGGCTGTGATGGAATAAGGTAGACTGGCTGGTCTTTTTTTTTTTTGTTCCGGTTGTTTGCGTCTAAAGACGACAAGCCAATGGGAGTGGCTTGGTTTGAGGAAGCGGTTGGCGTTCGGCGGATGGCTGGGATCACCGTTTGTCCCGTCGCGCGATCGTGGATGCCTCGTGGCCTCTCGCCCGGTAAATGTGATGAATGTGTGATTATTGGATGAGCCTTGGTCCAAGGTATTAGTCGGGTGTCGGGTAGCAAGTCAGCTAAGGCAGGCTCAGGTAGTGGCGTAGTGCAATGACGATGTTGCTTTGTACGGATGTCTCGTCGATTGGGATTGGTTGGCTATCAAAGGTAACCGGCACCTGTAACTCGTAGTCGTCCAGTAGATAGGTATCTAGTATCGTCCCAAAAGCGGAGGCTACAAAGACTCGCAGCACTGGGTGGAGGTGATGCGCCGTGTAAGTGGAGAGAGGGATGCAAAGCCAGCTCAGGCGGTGGATGGTAGGAGAGGCAACAGGGACAGAGACAGAATGCCGTAGAGAAGCAGAGACAAGCGATCGTAGAGCGCGAGTAACTCGAATGCGAAGCTACCTGAGCTAGCAAGAATCAAGAAGGCAGTGACCCGGCGTGGAGAGGCCTCGATTTCTGGTCTGAAAGGCTGATACAGAGGCGTGATTGGCTCTCGGAGGAGGCTCGCGGTGAGGTGTCGTGCAGTTGCGGGCTGTCCGTCGCTGGGTCCAACGGGGCTGCTTATGGGCGCTAGCAGAGAAGCACTGTAGCCAGTCAAAGAGGTGGAATTGCAGTGGGAAGACAAGAGTCGGCCGGGGCAGCCGTCCGGAGGGTGTTCCGCGGTCGAGCTGGCTATTCTTAGTGCTGTGTGTCTATGACTGGTGATTGGACGCTGGCCGAGGGCGCTTTCTCACCTGTAAATCCCCACGTCGTCCACCAGATCTTGCAGATGAGTCTTCTGCCGGGAAGATGTGTCGAGAACCGGTCCCGATAGTGATGAGTGGCGAGGCGGAGCAAGAATCTCGTTGGATGGTCCGGAAGATTCGAAGCTAACAAAGACGGGACACAAGAAAAGACGTCTCGGTCCGATGACGATGAAGCCGGGGTGGGCAAGAGAGGAATCGAGAGGCAAAGACGACAAACAGACGTCGTCAAGCGTCGTCAGACCTCGTGATGACAGTGGGGCCGAGAGAAGGCGCCGGAGCTGATTGATGCCGCAATGAATACGGACGGGAGTGACAGCTGAACAGGGGAAGCAGGATGCAACCAGTGGATGATGAGTGCACCTGATGATCTGAGATGAGGTGGATGTCAAGGTGAAGATGCCTCGGTCTGTGGTGTGAGGCAAGAGACCTGGACCCGAGAGGAGGACAAGAATTTTGCAATGAGGAAGGAAACAAGGGTGTGAGCCGAGTGTGATTGCCTTGTTGGTTCTGGTGTCGGTGTTGGTTGGTGTTGGAAGGAAGGAAGGAAAGCGCTTGGCTCTCGACTTCTTGGTTTGGGGGCTTTCGAGTGATGAGAAGGGAAAGGGAAGGAAGAGCTGAATGATCACGAGCTTCCTTCTTTTTTTTTTTTTCAGCATCACTGTCGACCGGATTGAGCCACCGTTTTATCCAGCGGGCAGTCCATCCATACGAGTTTCTTGTCTAAGGTACTCGGCCTCACGATCCATCTGTCAAGCGCCTGCCTCCATTCGCGACCTGCTTGACATCGACTTGGTCGCCCAAAGTCAAGACGAAAACAAAAACAAATAATTGAAATTCGTTTTTTGAAGTTCAATTCCTGCTTCACTCCGCGCGCGGCACCGTTCGGCGTCTCGACTCTCGACACTCCCTCGATCGATTTGAGCCTATCTTTCCCTCTCTTCTCAAGCGCTCTCCATCAAAGGACCACCATACGTCCTATTTCCAGCCACATGGCCCAGCAACCAGATCTCGCCAGATCCCAGAGCGCGCGCCATATGAAGCATGCCGGCCATTGGACCTGGCTGCCACCACGCCGTTGGCCGTCAGCGACCCGGAGAATTGCAGACCCATGCACGCAATTTACCCCCAAGCATCAACTGTGAGGAGCGGGTACGTGGCCGGCCATCTCTTCTACCTGTCTCCGATACACTTGGGGGGGCTCTGCTCCGGCCCCAGTCCGTACCCGGCTGTCATACAGCGCGCGCCTCCAGCCAGTACAATTTTGGGCCGCGGCCCGGTCGTCGACCCTCACCACCACCGTCTCCGTGTCAAGACATCATGGACCGGGTCACCTCTCCCAACCTCCCAGACCCCGATTCCGTCTGCCATCCTGCTCGCCGACCATTTTGCCCACTTCATCATCTGCCGACTCTAGACTCCCTGTTTGTGGATGGTCTAGATTCATAATTCTGGTGATAAGCGCCAGTCCGTGGCCTGTTCTATTCGCTGGCTCAAAGGAGATCGAATCCTTCGCGCCTGTTTCCTGCAAGCTCCCCGGCGTCTCATTTGCCAGATCCACGCCAGCTTGCGCGCCGCAAACTTTTGGAGTCAGTTTTTTATCTCGCCGCCCATGCTCACTATGCAGCCACACAATCTCGTCAACTGCTGCCCTGAGGCACATTCAACTCGTGTTGGTCCACGCAAGCGGTGTGTTGTGTTTGTGCGTCTATGGCGTCTTGCGAATCCTTCCGTTGGGCTTCGATGATAGACGCGACGTGGAGGATCCAAACAGGTTGAATCTTGATCTTGAAAGACCAATTGCTCTCTGACTTGTCGCTCCTGTGTGCCCTGGGTCGTCCATCTCAGGGCCCTCGGCCTGAAGGATCGCGCTTAATATGTTATGCAATCGATCGAAAGAGACTGTTCACTTGCCTTGTAAGACTGCGTAGACGCCCCTGAAGACGACGATCAAGCTCTTCTCTTGCCACGCCCTCGGCGTTGCTAGTAATCCGTTCATTTGCCGCGCGATAATTCAGCATCGAAAATTTCAGACAGCAGAGCCAGAGATTGAATCAGGTTTTCTAGTTCCTTCAAAAGCCAATGATTCCTCTGATATCCTCGAAGGCACGTTGATCAAGGTACGTCCTCGCGCACCAGAGTCTACCTTAGTCGCCATCTCCAACGTCGCGACGCTCATCAAACAGATCAGAGCAGCATTCGCGCCTCAGATGCAATAACAAGCGTCACGGGATTGGCTGGCCTTGTTCCTCGATAGGACGTGATGCCATCGTGAGCCGCTGGCCTGTTTTGCTGGCCGGGACTATTCATATCTAAGTGCTATCTGTGTATGGCATTGAACGGACTCATCAGTATCGCGGAGGATTCCCCTTACCTAGCGAGGCAGCCAGGCTCAAGAGAGAGAAAAAAATGAGTTCACCTTGGCAGGCCACATTTCTTGGTGCTCATGCTGGAAATCGAACTCGAACTCGTAGCCTGTCGTCGAGTAGGCTGTGAGCGTGATATTGTTGACCTTGGACCATTCCACCACCCAGCCAGTTTGTTCTCATAGCGACCTCGGTCGCTCCTGAGACACAAGCGGTGCGAGTAAGCGGTGCGAAAGAGACGTGGCTAGGGACTAGCTACACCCCCGAGCTTGCGACCAAGGTGATTGTAATGCTTCTGGCCGAGATCTTGTGGATTCTACTTTGATTGAGCGCGAGTTCATTATTTGCTTGGACTTAGGGGCTCTGTTTGATTCATCTCCGTGATGTGTACGCATATATAAACGTCGACCTATATGTCCAAAAGCAATGAACCGAAGCAGCAAGCCACCGCAATGTCCCCGGAAATTTCAGTCTCACCGTAAGACATGGGAATCGGCCATAATACTTAATTATAAGAATAAATCGCGTGTCAGTTCCGTCACATAAATTTACACTCTTCCCGCCCTTCCTTCTTCAACCGCCTGTTGTTACGTGTCAGAATACGCCCTGAAGTGCATCTAGAGCCAGGCAGTATATAGTCTGCGGAGACTGAATCATGCTTCCTAGGCTAGATAATAATGAAGACCGAAGATTCCCTCAAAGGCTTTGGTCTGCCAAGATCAACAAACTCCGGGCCCATGGTGGTCAACGGAATCTGCTGATTTGGTGCTCTGGTTGAGGAGTGTCTTTCCGTTCCCTACAATGCCTGTTTTATATAAGCGACGAAGTCTGGCACTGGTTATTGGCGAATCACCTCTGCCAGACTGGGAGCAGAATGAACCTACCGCAGGATCCCTTGCATTTTGGAACTGGCCAGGGTGCCTTCTGGCCAGTATCGTACGAAAAATGGCCTCTCTTCGTACGCTACCACCCTAGGGCGTGGACATGAATTGTTCAGCTCGACTGAGCTCAGTCTTTGAAGAACGTCCACAAACACAGGCGAGGAATAATCTCACTCATTCTTGCGGACCTTCTTTAATGAAACTTAGGGGGTGTGGTCTGATCACGGGATGGGCCTTTCTCCTGATTGCTGAATGAATATGAAGAACCCGGAAGTAGCAGGTTCAGGTGTCCACCATCATGCCATTTTCTGGCGTCGCTGTGAACGGAGGGTTGAGATACGTGTCTTTTGCGCGACGCGAGGCCGAGTGCTGACATTCCCGCTTTCGATGCAATAACTTGATGATTGGGAAATGGTAAAATCTTCGTTTAGAACATCCTTAGGCGTTCACATGTGTGGTTCAGCACTAGATTGTGATGGAGCTAAGGTTCGCATGAGGTTGTCGTGAGATGTGAGGCCTCGTCAAACACTATAATATCTTGGTCATTAAGCTGCAAGCTACTTTTGGTATCTCTGTGATGTCTTCGTGATCGTGGAATATCTACTTCATCTTGTGAGATGGCTTTCGAGACTGTTCATCGTGGAGACGCCAAAAACACTTTACATCAAAGCAGGTATAATGGGGGCACATAAGCGGCATTGGTATCGATCTCGTTCATCATCCTCGCCACTATTTTCTTTCTAACCTACTGGAGCCTTTCCATCTTGATCTCGCGGGTCAGTATCTCTTTACATTTCACCATATATTTCCTACAAAACGTCCTCGCCGACGATGCAGAGGTCAAACCCTCCCAACAGCGACTCCTATCCCCACCAATGCGTCTTCGTGAGGTGAGATACTTTCCTGGGTGGAATCCATCAACATTGGCCTGGAAATTACACGCGCACAACATCCCTCCATGCGCCTCCCCGACGCCGATGCTACGTCAGTAGGCGACGGCCCCTTGAATGGCACCCTTGTGATTTCTCGGCTACGCGTTGTCGCGACTGTGGGCAATGTTCAGAGTGCTGTCGTCTAGTCTACAGGCTGTTGTGAAGCTGGCGGCGTGACGGTAGTCCTCGGTCTTCCATTGGGTGGTGTTGACATTGAGTGGCCACTAGAGGCCGTGTCGGAGCTAACATAGGCGGCGGCTAGTATGCAGAAGTCTGGATATATTAGTAATATGGCTCCGAGGAAGCCGTTTTGGGATTGATCAGGTGTATTATATCTTCACTTACAGGATCTAATTATGCGTTGTCGGTGTTATGGATATGAAGGTGCATCGGTTCTCGTCTGGGGGACGCGAGGCGCAGGCTACAATCTGAGCCAGGGAGGTGTGATTAATATGGAAGGAACGAGGCGCACTTATACCGTGCGTGGGTGAGAGTATTGTTCAACATTCTGGCACAACTGACGATTCCATGCGACCTCCAGGCAGGGCGCATGCTTTACATCCAGGTTGAGGTCGCTCCTACCTCAACCAAGCCCAATCGATCCCTATGGTCGAGCGGTATAACGCCCTGGTCCGTTAGTAACAGAACTTGGTATGAAATCTCGAGAAGTCAACGAATGGAGGGTTTCGTAGGGTCTCAGTTCGATTTACGGACTGAGCACCTGAGCTTTTGCTTTTTTGTCCCTTTTAACATGTTCTACTAACTTCAAGTGTCGATAACTTCTTATGTCACTGTGTAGAGTAGCTTATACCGTTCCACGATATTAGTGTATATATTAGCAGGGTATCCTGTAGGCCGAGGCAAAACGTAATGTTTTACATTATGCTGTTTCTGTACCTGAGATTGTAGGAGAAGGAGGAAGTAGGCGGCCATCCACATCTCCGAAGTGGAAGGAGATAGGTGGTATGGGCCGGGCAAGGAAGTACCGCATACCCAGCCCATATCACCTTCCATCTGACTAACATTACCTCCCTATCTTGATTGCTTAATACTCTATTAGAACGTCTCCAAGCTATTACGACAAACATTTCCGTCAACCGTGGAAAAATGCCTTCTGGTTATCAACTTTAGCTAATGAAGTGCTTTCCAGGGCAGAAGGTAGGCCCTCGTACTCAGGGACAAGCTCGACGTCAAGCTGCTGTCTATGATGGAGTGTATCGTTAAGCCATACAAGATCATTCCGTCTTCATCGTAGGAGTTGACGAGCGAGATCTAGAAAGACGTGCTTACATTCACGCCTATTCTATACAAGTGAGTACCCTCTGGTATAACAGCGCTCAGGTATTTCGATTTTGACCCAATAAGAAATCAAGCGGGCGTGTCGTCCTGCATCTTGAACCGATACCGGTCACGAGGAGATGGAACAGCGATCAAGAGCTATGCAACCACGCTGCTGTGATACGTGTCAGATCTTACTGAATCAGCTGAATCATATAGACGTAAATAGCACAAAGAACTCCAGGCTAGATCCGTCATGCATCCCAATGCCCCCCTCTTATCCCTGGTGCCCTGCCGCCTGCCTAGGTACTCGACATGTGTATCCTGCCCAACCGTGGTTCATAATGCTCGTTAGAAATCATAGTTGCCGATCACAAATATCATACCCGTAGCTCAACCGCAATCTTATCATCCTTACCCACGACTTCCTCCTCGCCTCCTTTACGTCTGCGACTCAGCTCGCTCTCGGCAATAGACCGGATCAGCTGTATCGCCAATTCGGTACCTCTGGATACGGACGCCTCGGATGCGTCGGACGGGACGTGGAGGAACGTCACTCTGCGGTGCTTCTGTGCCTTCCACAGATGCGCTAGGCTGGAAAAGTAGATGAAGTCGCAGAGGTAGTGTCCCGCGTCTTCGGATATACGGAGATCGGATCCTTCCTGCGCAAGAGATTAGCACTCGTCTTCCAGTCCCCACCTCACCTCTGGACTGCACCAATTCGTAGTCGTGGACGGAGACTTACCGGGCTATGATCCTTCCACCGCTCCAACACATCAGCCAGATCCAATCCCGTCTCAATCTCAGACGGCATGCCGTACCACACCCAATTCTCGCCCTCCTCCCTTCGCCGATCCTCGTCCTCGAGCTTCTTCCCGTCCACGTCAGGGAAAGCGTAGCCGTCCCGGTGACCGCGGCGCTCAATCGAGTAGAACAGCCGCGGTCCCGCCATGCCGATGTGTACGGTCGCGTCTATGCGCGGATGAACTGCCGGGTCCCATAGCTGGGGTACCAGGCGGCGGACGTTTTGGTAGTTTACGCGAATGGCTTCCGGGTGGACGAGGATGCGGACGGGTGGGAGGGGCCGAGAGGAGGACGAAGTGGAGGGGGAGGTTGAAGAGTGGTGATCTTTTGGGTTCTTGGCGCGGAGGGGCGGGAGGTATGCTGGTAGAGAGTGGGCGATTTCCCAGGAGGGATTTACGGGGTATTGGGCTTTGAAAGGCTGCGATGAAGGGATTGTTAGCTGAGAAGGTACTACTTTCGTGAAATGAGGATGCTTGTTCTCGCGGAGCCATGCGCGTCGTCCGTCGTCGGTTGTGATGCGATGGACAGTAGTTACGGCGTGGCGGGCATGGCGGGGTAGGAAAGGAGGGGCAGTCGGGGAATAGAACGGGAGCCTGGTGGAGATGTAGAAAAACGTACGCCGAAGCCAGTGACGAGCACCGTGAACTCGTCTTGTGAATCAATTTGTGACCCCATCGCGAGATAGACTGAACCTCCGACAAGATGTCGTGGAAGTGAGGATGATGCGAGAAGAAGAAGAAATGCGTTGACGAAACGAAGGTGGCTTCAAGAACAAAACCACGCGATCGCTCAAGACGTGGGGAAGGAGGGGGGAGGTACGATCCAGTCTCGCGATTGCCTTTTGTACCCTCCACTTTCACGGGCAATCCTAGGTCCCCTCCCCCATTCCTGCCGAGCGCTCCCCCTCCACTGCTCTGATGCGGGTGACATCCGCTCCGGTGCTGGATGCGCTGTGAGAGGGTGGGGTCTCAGCGCTAAGGCACCCGGTGCAGAAGCCGTACAGGGCCCGCGCTCGCCTGCAGCAACCTCAGCAAGGGCGATGCGGGGCACCTTGCACCTCACCTGTGGGCGCCTTCCAGTTTCACCGAGGTACGCCTGCCTTGTTGGACGACGTGCCAACCACATGAGATGTTTTGACATTCACTTCTGATCCTCATGATGTTCTGACTTCATGCACAGAGCCCGCGAACTCGTCGTGGATATCCACCGGCCACGTCGGCGAATCGAGGGAGATGATAAACGTGGCATCCTCTCAGGTGCGCGTTCAGGCAACGTGTGGTTGCAACGACGTGTAAGACAAGATTTTGGCTTCGCAAGGCGATCGGGAAAACTCAGCAATGTCATGCCACGAAGAGGACCGCCTGGGGGACAAACATAAATCTTGATAGGCTGACAGTCAGACTGACACAGCTGAAAAAAGGTAACTCAACGGTGAGGAGCTGGGATGGTGGCGTAAACATTGGATGTTGCACAAGTCATGACTGGAGTAGTATTCAGAAACTTCATTATAGCCCGTTGGGTCTGGAATCTAATGCCCATAGCCACTATGATATACTGAAAAGGCCCGTCTTCTGGCGGGCATGTATGGTCGCAATCCTATGCTGTAAGCGCTGCACCCTCTGCGGTGCGGGTATCAAGCCAAATATCATCATTTCCAGCCCACGGCTGAACCCCATCATGAGATCCTCGACGAATATAATCAAAAGACGCCTCATCTCGAAGCTAATCGCGGCTCGTCAAGAATCTTCAAACCTCCCGTATCATCATATCCCACGCGCTCTTCATCCACAGCCCTTCGCATCTCATCTCGAAGAACTGTCTTCTCGCCCGTGACAGGATCCCATTCCCATCCTTCACGCATCCACATCCATCGGAGACACGCCCGAAGCTCCTTGTCATCGGGTCGCACTCTCATCCACTCGGGTTGAAAATTGGGCGCTACGCCTTTGCCGTTCCAGTCGTCGGCCCGTCCCAAAAGCTCATCCCGACAGAATATTCGCCAGCTGTCCAAGGCGTATTTGCCTTGCGTGAAACGACCCATTTCCCAGGCATCGTCGGCATCTTCCGTCGTAGGAAGCTCAGTCAAGCATTGCTCAGAATCGCTGTCGGGTCGAAGTGCGCTCGCCTCAATATCTCTCTTGTCGTAATTCTTCACTCTATAAACGATACCCCTTGTCGGGGGAGTTTCGAGCCAAACTCGAGCATACCTCTGTATCGCTGCTGTTCGCACAACTGAAAGCCCCAGATGGCGAATCATGCTCATGATGGTCGGTGTCGCCTCTGGATCGGCCAAGGCCTCGGGTGTTGGGAAGCGTTCCTTGACCTTGTAAAACGTTGGGATGGCCAGCGTCCCAGCTGTTTTGACAAGGAAGGTCACTACCACAAGCAGCCAAAACGGCTCGTGAGCAAACTCTTCTTGAATGAGACCAAACTTTGGTGCCGTCAGTCGCGGAAAGGGGACCGTTGATACAAGACCAGCGCCGCGTTTCGACTTAGGAGACTGTTTGGCTGGTGATGGCAGATTGAAGAAGGGAGATTTGACGGCCGTCTTCCGCCTCGGCGATGGGCCGGAAAGACCTAATTCTCCGACTTGATCCGGCTCAAGTCCTCGGGGGACAATAATTCGGACGAGTTCATCGGAGACGGACTGCTTGGCGGGGATGGCCAGGATGGTGCCTCTGCCCGAAGATCCCTGGCTGTCTGCGGGCCGCTGGCTTTTAAATCGCCGGCATCGTCACCATTCACTCCGCTAGCCGCACAAGCGGCGTTCTGGGCCTCGCTGATCGATTCCTTCGGAGAATTCCCGGTGGTGTCATTCGGGGCCTCATTCTCAAGAGACTGTTTGCGAGGCGTGATATTAGGTGTGGCAATTCCGTTACGGAGGACTGCCGGTGTGTAGGCTCGAGCTTCGTCGGAAGCGAGCGGTGATGGAGATGAAGATGAAGATGGCTGTTCTGGCTGGATGCGTGGCGATTGTTCGGCCGCGGGTGGCGCGAAATAGTGGGATGTGGATGATTTGGATGCGACTTTGCGTCGCTTGACTCGTTGGTTGTTGGGTTGGGCATCCTCATCTTCGATCTCCTCCTCATCGTCCCGTCCGCGCCTGGAGACGCCCTCTCGCTTGATCACTCGCTCTCGTTTGATGACAGCAGGTTGGGGAGCAGCAACGGTGCCTGATCGATGAACCAGCAGAAGCGTGGCTAATTTTTTGATGGACTGGTCAGTCGCTGCCCAACCCTGACGCAGCTTGTCGGCGGCTAGCGTGGCTTCTTTCACCCGCGGGACGAAGGCTAGGAGATCTTGTGCATCGAGAGGGGATCTAGCCGGGCTCTGCTCCTTCAATGAGGCCGCACTCTCGAGCATCAGGTTCCAATCCTCGTATCCGCTGAACAGACCGACGTCGTAGATGGCCAGCTTCTCGTCCCAGGGGGTGCCGGGTGCAGCAAGGACATCAAGCAAGAATGGCTTGTCGGTTTCGGGAACGTCGTCTGCTAGTGCATGCGCCATTGCTGATGATGTGGATGGACTGACGCAGACGAATGAACCGGATATTGTGATGTGAGGTTTGTGTGTAGGTGTGAAAGTTTGGGTGGGTGGGCGAGTGGTGTGAGTGATAGATTGAGTGATGGAGTGAGAAGAAATGGGGTTTTTTTCGAGGTTGCGAGATGTATTTTGGGAAGGAAGTGAATTGTTCCGGAGAAAGGTCTGAGGTAGAGGGCAGTGGACTAAAGTTGAGGAAGAAGCACCTGAGGTTGACTTGAGAGTCCGGGGGCCGACGTCAATGGTGATCTAAAGGGGTTGAATTTCTTCAGTTGCCTTTGAAGTGAGGCCTAGGGACCGTTGAGGACGCCATTTTGTGTGTGCTGCGGGTGGTCAATGGCATTCAACTGCAGCGTCAAAGGACAAAACAATTGATTGCGGCAGGTGCAGGGGAAGAAACACGGCAAGGCAGGTGCGAAGGAGGGGTGACTATTCCGTCTGTCGTTAAGGAATACCTTTGCAACAGCAACGGCGCTGATGAGGTGAAGTCGGGTCTGTTTTCAGGAGAGCGTTTCTACAACGCAGAACAAAAACCTGCTGGAGGTGTGGTTGTTTAGCCTCATGCGGATCCCCTGGCGTGCCAGGTCCCCTTTTTTCCCTTTCAGCGTCATAGCCTGCCACCCGGGAGGCTTGGTTGGCTTTGACGCTGAGTCTACTCCGTACCTTGGGTAGGAAAATAGAAACACCAACCGGCCGCTGGCTGAAGGCGAATGGATTGAAACAATTGGGCTGCCGATGAAAGAAACGGGAGCTCATAAAACGGCGGCATCCGCGTGAAAGCCATGGACTTGAATGCTTGATGACGGTCTTATTGTCTGGATTTATCCAGATCGCTGACCAACAACACCCGGCCTCATATACATAGAGTTACATACTACCTTACCTTACCTTACCTTACCTTACCTTAGGTACCATGTGGTAGGTACCTGGGTGCCGTGGTGCTGGGCATAACATGAAGGGGAGTGTTCGTGGCCTGTCATTGCTGCAGAGGGCCTTGGTGATAAACCAGGTCGGCCCAGCTTATTGGAGATCGCCCACCACAATCAGGCACGGATACATGGCTCAGCCAAGACGCCTAGCAATGCTAGCAGCAATTGTCCAAGTTCCAAGTCCCCCTTCTCGAACAGTTGGTTGTCCACAGGGGTGCCTCACCCAGAGCCTCCTCGCTTTCCCCAGATTTTGCGATAGCAGAGATAACCTGGTTGGCAGACTGTTATCGCATTGATCAAGTTACGCAATCTGGGACCCAGTCTTGTGACTTGTACAAAGGTCCACTCATCGACCTTTTTTGCTGGAGTGACTGATTTACTTGGAATGGGCGACGGCGATCCTCAGGAACCAGTGCATGAGAATCGTCTGCTCGAGCGTGTTCCATGGTGAGCGTAAATATTCGCATTGATTACAGTAAGTGTATGGCGTGCTCAAGCTCCGGTAGCTTTTCCAAACGGTGCCCAGCGGTGCGGTGTCAAGGTGTCTCCTCGGAGTGGTGGTGGTGGTGGTAGGTACTGGTATCCAAGGTGTTGCTTTGGACGAATCCAACGTCCGTCTCCAAGGTATTTTGACTTCCTGTAAGTTCTCGGGGAATGCAGAGGTGCCTCAAACTGGGCAAGTCCAGTCGAGGCCGGCAACCATTCCCGCTGGAAACATCAAGACGTTAGCATGCGGCACCTACACCACCAAGCTTGCCAGCATACCAGCAAATGGCATTCCAATCTTTTGAGGTGCCTGGCCACCATCAGCGGAGACATTATCGAGATGGCAAAAGTGCGCGAGTTTTCCTCCAGATTTACTCAATTACCCTAGTGACATCGAGGGTGGCAGTGACATGAGCCAGCCAAAGTCTATCCGGCGAGCGTTGTTTTAGTGAGCGGAGACCGAGATAGGCGTTCGGTGCCCCGGGTGCGCCTTTCGTCTTTCGCACTCTGCGTGTCTGCTCGCCGGGTGCCACGTCTGCGGAAAGCCGAAGCGGGTACGTACCCAGTACCTACGGTGTGCAGTGTGCCGTTCCCCAGCGCAACCTATCTGCGTGCAGGTGTGGCCTGCCGTGCCTGCTGCACTGTCCCAGTACAAAGTGTCTTGGTGCGTCCACTCCTTCCATGACGGGGAACGCATGATGAGTGGTCCACCGCGTGACGGTCTGTGGGGCCAACCATGTCACGTGGACGCATTCGCCCAATCCTTGCCTCCCGCCAGCCGGTCGCCTCATTTACTGCCTACTCCCCATTTTCGCTGTTCCTAAGAACTTCCAGATCCTATCCCAACATCCGTCCATCCCTCACCACACACCCCCCCAGCGCGTCCTTGTCCTTTTCACGAGCGTTCACCAACCCGAATCGAACACTCTCAGCGTCATCCGAGCATCGAGAGATGAGTAGTCGCGGCGGTAAATTAGCCCCAGAAGTCAACCGGTAAGTCCGATTTCTTCCAGTCGCGAATCTGCCTACTTGCTAGGCTGGTATATCTTTGCATCTTTTCCCTGCCTTGGCCGCACACGACTTCCGGCCGCCGGCCAAGGTCACCCCACGGCCCATGCCGACCACCTCCGTCCGGCCTCGCCTACTACCTACCTCGATCCTACTATTCCGTGCTCCGTTCGATTGATATCTACCTACCCTGGTCGGCGTGCCACTTGATGGGACAGACATGGCTGACTGGTTGTCGTACAGAGCTCTGTTCGTGAAGAACTTGAGGTAAGCCTTACCAATCCTTCGACAATGACCCACGCGACGGTCAGCATCAATGACTGACACCGACATAGCTACAACGTAACTCCAGAGGAGTTGTTCGACCTGTTCGGAAAATTCGGCCCAATTCGGTACGCACCTCCCGTCGATGACAAACACCGCCTTCCTCGACATCATTACTGACCCCTACTACAGACAGGTCCGTCAGGGCATTGCAAGCGGCACCAAGGGTACCGCCTTCGTTGTCTATGAAGACGTAATGGATGCGAAGCAAGCTTGCGACAAGCTAAACGGCTTCAACTTCCAGAACCGATACCTCATCGGTATGTCTTTGTCGATCATCTTCAACAATTGTGGATCCATACTAACTCGATGACTAGTTCTGTATCACCAGCCAGAGAAGATGCTCAAGTCAAAAGAGGACCTCGAGGCTCGCCAGGCTCGTTTAGCGCAGCTCAAGACACAGCACGGTATCGATTGACAATCCGACGGGTCTGCGGCACGCCTCCAGACACCTACCTCGTCTGCAGGCCCGTCTATTTCTTCTTCATCTAAACGAACCACTTCTCCGGATCAGAAGACGATCCTCAGAAAGGGCAAGCCGACCATCACCGGGCGCGCACCCAGAACCGGTGTACGATTCGCCGACGGAGTGCTCCCCAAGGCCCAGACTTGCGCTTGAGGTGGTGGGTCGTTGTAAAACATGACCCGTCAAAAATTTCAAGCCTTGTTCTGGTCGGGGGTTCTTACGGTGCAGAGACGCGCAACTTTTCTTGTTCGCTGGTTTTGGCTTGGCAAACGCCCGAAAACTCACTCAACCTCTCCTGGAGAGTATCACGACCTGATATGAATCTTGTGCGATGGCAGGGGCGATTAGGGGACAGGAAACCGGATTGAGCCGTCCGTGGACGAAGTCAGTCAAACAACTCGACGGTCCTTGGCGGTGTTGTTTTATATCATTTTTTCTTTCCTTTTTGCTGATTTGGGAAACGGAGGGGGGCGTATCACCTTTGCTTGTGGATCACCATCCTTCGACACTCTTCACACACTACAAGTTGCTATCAAAGAATGCATGACAACCGAGGCGCCGGCCTCGTGTTCCTCCTCCCCTTGTGTCCTGGCACCATTGGACTACACGAGCTGACTTTCGCTGATGTCATAGTCAATATCTAGGGTCCTATGTGCGTATGCTTTCCAACGTTGTGACCACCCATTCCATGAGTTGCCCAGCCTCACTGCTGGACATGTCATCATTGGCTGTCAGACACGTTTCAACCACCTGCTTGTACAGCTTTCCGGTCTTGCTACCCAATCCTGGAACCAAGACTGGCAAAATGACCCTATCCCTCCACTTCTCCGCTGAGTAATGCGGCTTGTAGTATGTTTGCAGCACCTTCCACAGCCCAATCTCCAACAGCACTAGGCCCAGGCTGTACACATCATAGCTCTTGCAGTACTGCTTCCTCCCGAGGCCAGTGCCCAGCGAACGCGGATCTCTGTGGAGGTCGAGGATGCTAGGGTTCCGCGGATTGACGCTCATCTCGGCGTCAAAGTCTGGGCGTGAGGCATCGAAACCGGCAAGGTACGGTGATCCGATATCTGGGACGACGGCGGCGGAGACGATGGTGGCGCGGGTTGCTGCGAGGGAGGCGGCGGAGGGGAAGAAGAGGATGTTTGCGCTGCAGAGGGACTTGTGGAGCCAGTCTAGGGAGTGGAGGGACCAGAGGGCGCAGGCGAGGGTTGATGCGAGGGTTATGCGGTCGTCTAGGTCTGGAGTTTTGAGGTCTGGGGAGGAGATTAGGGTGTGGAGGGTTGAGTGGGATGTTGCTGGTTGTGGCTGTGGTGACTCTGCTGCTGCTGCTGCTCCGGTGTCGGTGGTGGCCTTGGTCCTGGGTTTGGTCTTTGTGGGCAGGGAGTCCGAAGGTAAAGATGGTTGAGCGAGCATGGGACAGCGGTAGACGAGGCCGTAGCGGGCGTTATTCGTGTCGTCGGTATAGCCTACGCAGTCTATCGTGTGTAGGTCCGGGTGGTTGGAGGAGGCCGAGTGCATCATGCGGGCAAGGTCGTCGAGGCGGCGGAGGTGGAGGAAGCGTTCGTCGGGCGAGGAGGGGTCGTATTCGACCCATTCCACGAGGACTGGGCCGTGGGTTGTGTGTGTTGCGTGGGTGCGGGTTGTGTTTGTTGATGTTAGGGAGAGGAGGTTCAGGGAGGATGAGGAGGGTGATGAGGCTTGTTTTGCGGTGGAGGAGTTGCGGCGTTTGGTACCGGCTCCGGGGGTGGGGGATGTTGGTAACGGCGGCGAGAGCAACGGCGTCGTCGTTGGCGAGGACGAGCTGAGATCGAGGTCCGTACGGGGGATGCGGAAGGCGAAGGTCGGGCGGAAGGAGGCCTGGGGTTCGGCGTCGAGGTTGATGCGCAGCTTTTTGAGGTTGGCGGAGGCGGTGAGCTGCGGGTAGGAGTCTGCGGAGGAGGACTCGAGGAGGGCGAGCTGGGCTACGTCGCGGCGGGCCGAGTCGAGGAGGGAGTGGCGCCAGGAGCGGTGGAGGGAGGGGAGGAGGCGGGGCGGGAAGAGTTGTTCTAGGCCGTCGTTGAAGTCTGGTGTTTTGGGTGTTAGTTGGGAATGAGTGTGGCGTGGATAGTGTAGATATTAGGAGCTCACATTTCAAGTCCGTCAATAGGTTTGTGAACTTTTCCTTGTCTTTCGTCACACATTGATTAGCGACCTGGAAACATGCACACAACAAGATATCAATAGGGATAAACATACCAGCAATAACCCACTTCGCCCTCCTCGAAATCTCCCTCCTCCAATCCCTCTTCTTCCCCTCCCCTCCCTTCTCACCATCACCATTACTCGTCCCGATCTTCCCCCGCTCACTACCATCCTCCACAAACCCATACCTCTCCCTCAACCTCCCAAAGTCCGTAACAGTAGCGTGCAACTCCCTCATAATCCCCTCCGCCAACCCAGCCATCCGCGGATCGCCCGCCTCGCGACTGAACCCGTTCAGGTGCGCCTCCAGCCGGCCCTCGGCGACGCCCCACCCGCGGCCCCAGACGACGAGGCGCATCTCCTCGATGCGCACTTTACACAGCAGCCGCTGCGAGTCGGCGTCGAGGTTGGCGGCCGCGGAGAAGTAGCCGTAGGCCTTGACGCAGCCGTCAAAGAGCTGGCCTAGGAAACCTACCACGCCTATTGCTGTGCCTATTGCCTCGGCCATGTTTGCGAGGGAATAGGAAGTTGTTGGAGATTTTCCTTGGGTTTCCCCCCCGTCAGATATTGGGTAATAGTTCTCTGCTTTTTTTCTGGGTGAAGGGGTTGGTTTGTGTCTTTTTTTCTTTTGGTGCTAGGTGATCTTTCCTGAGTTTTCGAATGTAAAAGAAAGGACTTTGGGTGTCGTCTCTGAGGTAGGTTATTTCCGAATTCCTGCATACGATTGTTGAAGTCGAAATCGTCGTATTACGTTGAGAATGGGCCAACGATCTCTCAACGTGGGAACACGGAGAGGAGGGGTCAGAGTGAGGTTACACCGCTTTCTTCAACGAAGGTACGGTATCGAGGTATCCCACGGCGTGGTCCAATCTGGAGCTGAAATGAGCAAAATCCAAGGCAAACCGAGTGAGTCCTAAATTTCAGCTGGACCCATCCAAACCGAGGCTTGACAAACAAAGATTTGGATGGTCATGAAAAACAAATGAGGATAGTTGAAAAGGAACAAGGTAAGCAACGGGAACATATGAAGCCAGTCCCTCGACATCCTGCATACGGGTTCCTAGAGGGGTCGTTGAAGACCTGCATATGATCCACATCAAATCTCACCCAATCGCAAAGAGTCTACCCGAACGGTTGTGTTCCCCTCATTGTTGTAGCCACCCTTTGATGCAAGTCACTTCGACCGAGTAGCCAATTCCAGCCCCCTTCTTCGCCTTAGTGCCGGAGCTTGGAGGACGCCTTCGACCAGGATTAGGGGTCAACAGTCCACAAGTTCTCAAGCTCCAGCTGGTAGACTATTTGACAGACCTTCAGCAAGACATTGAGCAGTAGACACGAGGTGAAAGCGGATGCAGAGACTTGTATGAACTTGAATATATCTTCTCCATTTCCTAAGCGCGCTGCTTAAACTGTCCTTTTCCCACTATTGAATCCTTTCTGTGTCTACCCATCATATATGCGGCGATGGGATCCCGTTGACCCAACGCCCAAAAAAATGCAACTGCAGTGCGGGAACAAGGTTGCAAGCCTTTTGAATGCCGTTCGTAATGCCAAGAAAGCGACTAGATGATATTGATCGTCTTCTGTCTTTCTTTTCCCCAAAGGTATGAGATCAGCCCTTCCGAAACTGGGCTTTTGTGTTTTTCCTCCTCAGGAGTTCTTCTCCTAGTAGACCTTCTTCTTCTCGTCGATGGAGAACTGTCCAGGTCCAGCGTTGACGAGCAGCAGAAGACCGCCGACAATAGAGAGGATCTGGAAGAAATCGTACTTGGCGAAATCCTTGTGGGGGTGGTGCTCGTGGAGCTACAAATCATTAGCATACACACGTAGGGCATTGGAAGTTGGCGTTTGGAAAAGCTTACAGTCCAGAAGTTGTTCACAAGGATGTTGAAAATGCTGAGAATCAGGACCAGGAGAGTGGCGCTGAACTTGGCCTTGAAACCGACAACAACCATGACGCAAGCAACGAAGCCAACCAGGGAGGTGATGATGCGCCAGACGGACCAGGAGCCGCTGAAGACAAAGCCGACGAAAAGGAAGATGAGCAGGACACGGCCAGCAAGCTGGAAGTACATCTTGCGGTCCTTCTCGTCAAGCTGGGGCAAACCAGCAAAAGCCTTGGTCTTGCGAACCCACGAATCGGAGAGGACCATGAGAAGACCACCAATGACTGACAGGTTGCGAAGGAAGAAGTTAAGGTCGAAGATCAGGCCGTATCCCAGAGCCTGCGTGACGACGACGCCCATAAGGCCGGCGACCGCGTAGTCGGAGTACTTGCGGATAATGACGAGAGTGGAGCATGCGACCATGGCGAGAACGTTAACGATGAGGAACAGGTGGGTGATGCCCGAGGGAACTGTACAAGGTTAGCATATCCAATTCTTGGCGCAGATATTGTTAGCATTGCAGACATACTGTGGCGGTAATCGTGAAGGTACAGGAGCTGGTCGCTCCATTGCGTAATGATTCTTAGAGCATCTTCGAGGAAGGTGACGACGATCAGGAAGCGACCAATGGCGGGCAGGTAACTGTCGAGCAATGTTAGCCAACATGGCTCACGCGATGGCGAGCGATCCGACAGCTCCCTGTCAAGATGCCGAGGTTCCAACTCACGGCTTGATTGGCTCGCTGAGAGTGTCCAACATGTCTTCAATCTTGCTTGTCTGTTGACGGATCATATCCAAGGGGCTGGACTCGGAGCTGTCACCACTGGGACCGCCGAAAGAGGCGGAGGGGCCACCGGCACCCAAGCCGTAGGAAGGGCCTCTCTGTTGAGCCATCGTGGGGAGCGGGAGATCGACGGAGGGAGTGAGGTCGTGGGAGAGGTAGATGTGGCTGTTGCACAAAAAGGTACAGACAGACCAGCTGTTCGATCTGGCGACTTTATTTCTTTCGAGTCGTCGTTGTGGTCGTTGAAGATGACGGAGTTTGCTGGTGGAGAGACGAGGTTCTAAACCGTGAGGCGAAAAAAAAGAGGGTTGACCGCAGTTGAGATCCGAGGGCTGGCCTTGACCTTGACGTTTCGGCAAAGGTAATTGGGGGTGGGAGGGTTTGCGACGAAGGAGAAAGACAGAGAGGTAGAGGAAAGGATTGACAAAGGTAGACCGTTGGCGCTCTTGGGAGAAGAGTTGTCGTGGCAGAGCCGTAAGCTGTGGAGGGTCTTTGGTTTGGTGTGTCGAAAAAGAAGGGGAGCGACTTTTGAGTGTCGAAGGGAACGAAATGGAGAAACCGGAGGGCAAGCTGGCCTGAATGGCGTGGATGACTTCAGATTTGGTACAATGTGTCCTTTCGAGCCTCCCGCGATGGCTGCTCAGTGCTCAGAGGTCCGAGGTACCCACTTTTTAGACCAGAGCACCCAGAACGGGTAGGTCGCTGGGATGTACCTGCACCTCTCTTCGGTACATGGATATTTGCCGTGCTCGCCCGCTCCCGGGCAGGTACTCAAGAGGGGAAGAAGTACCGGTCACACACATCTCACACACAATTGAGAGCCTCCGTCTCCAGCGGCACCAGCAGTAACCTCCACTATATTTGCACCTTATTAACAGCCACCTCACCTTCAAGCTTCAATGTGCCCGCCCACGAGTTTACGGTTCGAGGTACGTATCCGCAGGCGGTGGACTGCAACCATCCATCCGTTTGAGCCACTGAGGCCTTGCCGCTTGCCCGTTCTAAACTACTGCGTGTGGGCGGTTGGCCCCTGCACGGCTTTGTCCCTGAATTCGGCACGAACGCCTAATTCTTTTTTTCCCTCTTTTCTCTGAGTACCTGGGTAGCTCCAGCTTCAACCCGCTTTTAGCCTCCGTGTGTTTTACATTGGTTGCGAGCGTGGATTCCGTTCATGGTGAATACGAACCCTCAACTTCCTGCAAAGAGTGAGTGGTGGCTTCATATCTTGATACTGCACGAGACACAATACAGACCAAAGAGCTCTCAGGCAAGGGACTTGAAGGTGGTGAGTTGTCAACTTTTACCTTGCTTGAAGCTCTGAGCTTCCATCACCTGATTGGCAGGCCATCCCTTGCCTCACTTGCAACCTTCCTTTACTGGTTGGTGGCTTCTCGCGGAAAGCTGTTATCAACGATCACAGCTTAGAGCCTTAGCTGCATGTTCTCACCAACTGCCCTCTTCATCTTCATGCCAGTGTCCGTATACTTGTTAATATTCGAACTACAATCGAGCCGGAGGTTCGTCGGATCTTTCGGTTAGAAGAGGGCGCACATCTTAATGGCATAGTGAGGCGAGTCAGTCAAGCATGAATCTTAAACCACGCCCGGGCTTCGTTTCTCAGCAGAACACATGACCTGGCCAGTTTGCAATTGAGAAATGATGGGCAGAAGATACTGCGAGGTATTTACACGCGGAATGAGATGTTCTGAGAACAAGGCGGACTGAAAGGCACGGGGAACCATCCAAACAGCTCACCCACTTCTGATGGGTGAGTGCCATTCGCACAAAGCCTGCCGAAACTGAACGAAACTGCAAGTCATGAGAACCTCCATCAAAACTCAACCTCCCTCATTCACCGCCGGCTTCCTTCCCCATACAGAATACCTAATTTCAGTCAGCGAATCCCCTCGGAGCTTCAGAGCCGTCAAACTCACACTGAAAAGTACGCGTGAATATTTCGATCGTTGATGTCCTTCCGCACATCGACGAGAAAAACGAGGATCGCCTCTCTCGACCACCCGTGGATCCGCGTGAAGGGCGCCATGATGAAGCCCTCCATACCTGCAGTCAAGTTCTCGTTCTGCCAGACGCCGAGCTCCTTGTACTTGTGATGCCGCGGCCAGGAGTTGGTCGGCCACTTGTACCTCTCTAGGACGACGTCGCGGAACCCGATCTCGACCATCATGTCTTTGAGTTCCGGTATGTCCTGATACGGACGACCCAGCTTCCCCATGGCTTCACCTAGGAGTCTCAGGGACTTGGTGAAAGCGAGATCGTCGGTGAGGGTTCCGTCGTCCGAGGTTGGGATTAGGTCCATCTCGTTCAGCTCGAGGTAGCCGCCGGGTGCGAGGTTACTGAAGGCGTTAGTTGACTGGTCTGATCTCCTGACTATACGGACACTGTTCCGCTCACTCGTAACAGTTTTGCAGATATTTCTTCCAGTCTGCGAGACTGGATGTCATTAGACGACTATGAATATAGTCGAACGGCCTCGAAAACGTCCATGGTTCTTCGATATCGTCAATCTCGAACTTCACATTCGGGGGTACGCTGAGATGGTCAATTCATAATCACAGCTTCACCTAACGGCGTAGATCAGGGAACACTCACAACTCCGGTTGAGCAGCTGAAAGATCGATGCCCAGAACCTGGAATGCGTCAGTTGGTGTTTTGATCAAAGACTGTTTTGGGCTTACTTCAGCTTCCGGGTGTTCATCGCCAAACTCGATAGCCCACAATCCGGTTCCAGTACCGACGTCAAGAACTCGATTGACGGGAAAATCTGGGTCATTTGGCGGTGCGGTACCCAGGCGGTTGTCGAAGGTAAGGAGCCACAGTTTGTGCTGCAAGTCTACCTACGTGAGAAGCCGCTCTGGACGTTTCACAGCGATGAAGACTCACCCAGTCTGTCGTTCTCTCTCTCGTCGTTAGGATAGCTATATTCTAGACGTCCGTCAGAAGCCTGTACACTGTAAGGTGTCTCGACGGAGCAAGGCTCTTACTCCCATCTTTGTACCGATGATATGTCCTGCCGTTCTCCTTCCTATAGTCGAGGATGGAGGCGCTCACACTCGTCGTTGACGATGCGGTACCCTACATTATCTATCATCAGCATGTCTGACAGATATTTGAGGCAGTGCCAAGTCATCGTACTCCGTAATCCGATGTGGCATCATCGGCAGCCTGCAGGTTCTCATATCAGTATATCTACACTGCCAACAACAGGTTGGATCTCATCACCTCCTCTGCAGCCAGTACCGCTTCATTCTCAGTATGGTCTTGAGGCGACTGAGGCTGAGCGGGACTCGATGACGCAGGGCTCCTTCTGGGCGAAGGCATGACAACGATTCTGTGAAGGTTTCAGGTTTGCTTTTCGCTCACTCACGCAGTTTTCATGCCCAGGAATAAAGTTTGATTCATTGAGTAAATACATCAAACCGCAACAGAGACTCTCCGTAGCTTTCAAATACCCCTCTTTATTTTCAACTCAAGACTATTCGTATCAATGTGACAGCGAGAAGTCGGTGACCAACAACCCGTAAGCAACAGCGAATCCTTACCCCGGATGCCACTGTCGCAGTGCCCGACTCCATGACTCGAGACCCTGTCCTTGAACGGTCCTACCAATCCGCTCGCGGGACGATACGAACCAAGTGGATTTTCTTCAGACAGATCAGCAAAAATAGACAGAAGTTAGTTCTTGATTTACGACCAACTGCCGGTGTACCTCACGTGTCTGAGTATGCACCAAGGAAGAGAAACTGCTATTGGATTGGTTATCATTTCATAGGCCGAAGACCTGGTTTTCAATTTACGAAAACCCTGGGTTAATAAATGCTTCATTTATTTCAGTAAATAATGAAGAATAATGCTGCTTTATTGCCCGGTGTCGGAAGCCACGCCTCACGATACCTCAAGTGCCGGAGCCGCTCCGGCTTCCGCTTCGGATGGTGGATCTCAGACGACCGAACCGGAGACAATCATTACGGAATCCCAGATCACCGTGCCGATTGTGTGACCGCTGTAGCAAGCATGACGAAGCATGACTGCTTCCGCGCCACACTCCCGTCCTGACTTCTCCGGCCTCCCCGGATCTAGTTTCGGGCCTCATCAGCATGCACGACATTGTCCTCTCGGCGAGCTCCACCGGTCTTGCCATGCGTGACGCTCCACATGGGCCTATAGCTATGGAACTTGGACGGTTGAGTCGTGTCCTCCGGGTGTTCGGACTGTCCTGCGTGAACCACGACTTTGAGACCCGGAAGGTTCTCCGTCTGAATAACTTCTCCTGGCACCTGTGCCGAAATTTGGTAAGCAACAAGGTGTGATGCCCGGGGTCTCGAAGATGGAAGGACTTACAGCAACAACAACCCATTTCAGGTGCTGCTCGAGATACTTCTCGATATGGTCGGGCTCGAGAGATGTTAGGTCCGCCCACGCGTTGCCATCACTCACGGCCCGGAACAATAGTTCCAAGGTGATGGGAACTTGAGCCTTTGCCACGACCCCCTCAGCCTGCTGACCCTGGCAATTCTGGCAATCCACCCCATTGGTGTTGCCGGCAGTCCAGTAGTCCGTCGAGAAAGTGTGAATGCTACCAACATGGTTGAGAGCGGCCCGATACTCGGAGGGACTGCTTGGTACATCTCCTTTAACGAAAAAATGAACTGCGTAGCTTCGGCCATTAAGGGCAAATCTTGTCACAAAATGCTTAGTAGCGGCCGTGATGCGAAAGATGTCTGGAGCGCTTACCTGTCGTACTGGACATTGATGACATAGTCATTTGTTTTCCCTGCCAGTGTTCGGTTCGCGTGAAGATGCTTCCGGAGAACGCCGTACTTCTCGTTGATGGTCTTCTGCAATGTAGCAGGGGGGGCGCTGAGATCATCGTAAGTATAGCCGTAGGTTGTGGTGGCCTTCACGTTTTCGGAGGTAATGAGGGTGCCGTTGGTATCAGAATGGAATGGGTGAAGAGGACCTGTCGACGTTTCGTCCTTAGTTGGAGAGCCCCCATCAAACCAATGAGTCGGGTTGAGTGCCTGGAAAATTGCCAGCTGTCGGTCAACGTTGGAATGATGCAACCAAAAGATAGGGTCGAAGGCGGCAACCGCGAGGAAAGCCATGTGACCCATGCCTGTTTTCGCGTCATCTCCGCCGGTCCAGACGTGGATGCAATTGTGAAGGAACTCGAGAGACAACCAGCCAGTAGCAGGCGGGGGTGAGAGCTTGGGGTTGCCGTATTCTGTAGTAGCGAAAGTGGCGTAGTCCGGGAAGTACCCCGCAGTCAAGAGACGATGAACTTGGTCCTGAAGAGAGCCCGTCATGTTGGGATCGAGCTTGTGTTCCTCCATAGAGTTCCAATCGGGTGTCTGTAGAGCCTCGGCGACTGAGGCGTTGTTCTCAATGCCCAGAGCTTCTTGCGTTGTCGGGGTGTGCTTATTGGTGATTCCATAACGACTAGTCCCCGAGCAAGCATCAAACTGAACATCCCAATAAGTCTCATGTTATCATTTCCAAATATCGATGAGTATGTTCGACTTACCGGTTTAGACTGTTTGCCCCTAATTCTCCAGATGCCAAACGCCGTCTCGTCGTCCATGGCAGTCGGTATTCCCTTGAGGGCGCTGATGACTCCGGTTGTAAACATGTACAATGGATTCTGTACCTTCTGCTTCGCAATGCCATTTGGAGAGACAATTTCGATCTCCTGAAGGGAAACAATTTCAGGCACCCCGCATGTTCCAATATATGTCTGAGGCATGGCCCAGTCCCAGTATGGCAGGCGCCAGCGCGTGATCTCGAGGGCCCATATGTCTTGCACGGTCTTGTCCGCAATAAGTGGGAGAATTTTGTCTGTCATGATCCCGCTGAGTAGTTGTTCGTATAGGGCGAGGTAGGCCCGGTGCCAGGTAGGGAAAATCAGAGATCCATGTGGGCAGTAGAACTGGGGCGTGGTGGTGATGGGTAACTTCTGCTTCTTGTTTGGGGCTGGGTCAGTATCCCATGACTGGGCTGGTAAACCATGAATGCCGGCCACTTGGTAGTAGGATAACTTGTCAGACGGGTCCATGGATTGAAAGATGTTCAGAGCTTGTATGAACAGCGACACTTGGATGGCGTTTTCAAGCTTGTTACTCCAGGCCGTGATCTCTTGCCGTTGCGGCGGTTCTTGACCAGACGGTACAGGAAGTCCAGTGATGGGATAGGTTCCAGGTGCCATGATGAATGAGATTGGGCCAAGATTTGACTTGATGTTCCGATTTGAAGACGAAGTTTGGAGTAGAAGATGAGGATGTGAGGTTCGATGTTTGTGACTTACGATACTGGGAGAGAAAGGCATGTTTATACCCTCAACGCCGTCTCTATATGTACTCCAGGCTCGGAGTGTCTTGTTACCCCTCACGATTTTTGATTCATCATTCATCACTTGAGATAGCCTTCTTCTAATGAGGTACAATCATGGCCAACTCACCGCTCCCATGTGCTAACAGGAGAGACACGCGTCAGCGACTCCAGCACTTGATTCCTGTCTTCTCTTTTGTGTCAACGGTGGTAAGGGTAGAAGAGCGAGACCTTCGGAGTAAGGTATCTCTTTGCAGATGATCGTCAGTCAAGTTTACGGCTGAAGTGGTGAGGAACGAATTTGCCGTGTTTGGGCAAGTGAAGAGGCCTAGAAGATATGACCTGGAACAGGCGATGTGAGCTGAGAAACGAGTGGCGGTCAGTAGCCATTCCCTTGCTCTGCTCCTGGCTGTTGAGGACCCAGGCTCTTCTCACAAAACACGCCTTGACTCCTCGGCCTGCCTTTTTTTCCTCTTCTAGATCCTCCATCGCAGATGATTCATAATCTCTGGTTGTACACAGGCGAATGAACTGATCCAGGGCTAGGTTTAATGTAGCCTCAAGACGATAACGTGGTATTTGCATGTCTGCCCCCGGGAGATACTGTATATCAACATACTATGAGAGAATATATCCCGACTTACCAGTTTTCTCAACTGCCGGCCGCAAGGGTGAAGGGGACGAGGGGTTAACGTAGATAGAAGTTTTCCTCCTGCCAGAGAAGTGAGACCCGTCTCACATCAGCTCAGCCACTCGTGGAAGAAACGGGAGAGGCTCGAGAAATAAGGGCATTCCAACGTATAGAGGATCTAGGAAGCAGCAATTCCTCCAGCTTGAAGCTCTTTTTGGATACGGGACGGGCCGTCCTGTCGCATGCGTCGCGTTGCGGGGTACCGGCAGCGGCTGAAGCAAGCCAAGCACTGATGGCGCGCAGACCGCTTCTCGAAGTGAGCTTTAATTGGTGGTAGACAGCATCGACAAATCTATCATATAAGTCTGAGGCATTTCGACCTTTTGGCCATTGGTTGTCTCGGCCTAGATTTTCACTGTATGCATGCAGTTTGTTGATCGCACTCCTTCGAAGCGGCCGTGTGATTGTGATGAGATCAAGTTCAAGGTCTCCGGCAAAGTCCACGAAATGTTTTTGGGCAGGAGATTGCTCCCCATAGGCCTGGCAACTTCACAGCTTAATATGGTTAGAATAAATGGCAGTCTACTATCAAGTAATTGGTACAGTGTCTTTGAGACGGTGCGGTAGATATCTTGTATCAATTGGGCGTATCCTTAAGGTTGAACGATGTCGTTCTGATAAGACTATTCATGTTGGGAGCGAGCTTCACTAGCATGCACCAACTCCCGGCATGTGATGTTTCGCTGGCGCAAAGTAACGGAATTCAAATATTCCACTGAGACGCGGCGATGAGGATAACCGCGACCAGTTTTGGCCCTCAGGCTTCAGACTTCAGATCTTCCATCACCTTGATGATATTCTCTGTCCAAGGGCAAAGCCCATTGGTGTATTAAGTACTCCGTGACTTTCGGGGTATTGCATCTTGTAGATTACTCAGGTATGGAAGGAAGAGGTGGCAGTATTCAGTTACGATTTATCGACTTTCAGCCGTCTTGCATACCTCTGGTCGTGCTTCTTCCGGACTTTATGCCAGGGCTATGAGTTCTCTCCAGGGTGAAGGTCTTTATAAACAATGCGGTGCGAACTCCTGAAAGTCCCAGACGATGCGTCTGGTCCATGAGAGGGCTCCGGCACAATATCTGGCCTTTTTCTAAGAAGGCAGAGAAACGTAAGGTAAGTGGAAACAACTTGTAGCTACTGAGATCATCTGTCACATATTACGTTGGAAAGACCCGAAAGAAGGAAAGTAGTTTGCTACTTGACCTGGTCTATATCTGAGTTTAACCGACCCAAAACAGCCTCCAAACCAAACACCATGTCTTGGGCCTTCAACAAGGTAAAAGGAAAAAGCAAGGCTTCCAAATGCCACACACAAAATCACGCACCCATCAACCATCCTTCGCCCCCGCTTACTCTGCAGCCTTAACCGCCGGCGTCAAGTGCACCATCAGTGGCGGCTTGTTGTAGAGAAGGTAGACGTCGTGGTCGATCCAATTTTTGCTCTGAGCAGCCAGCTGGAGGTCAAAGTTCCACATGACCTTGGCGAGAATCATCTTCATCTCCGCGTAGGCGAGGTTCATGCCCAGGCAGTTGCGGGGCCCGATGTGGAAGGGCTTGAGGGCCTCGAGGTGGTCTTCGGCGAAGGCCGGGTCTCCGAGCCAGCGCTCCGGGTGGAATTCAAAAGGCTTAGAGAATATCTTTTCGTTGTGGTAGAGGGCCCAATGAGCGACGCCGATTGTGGTCTGGAGGGGAGATGTGGGTGTTAGCTTGGTTGAGGAGGGGAAAGGAGGAGGGTGCTTCTGGGAACGCACATTTCCAGGGATCCATTGCCCAAGAATCTCTTGTCCGGAGGGCGGCGTGATACGCGGCAGAGCGACGGGAACAGGAGGGTAAGACCGCAGAGTCTCCTCGAGGACGGCGTGGAGGTACTCGAGCTTGGCGGTGCTGAGGAGGTCAATCTCATCTTCGTTCTGGAACGAGGTCCTGATCTCCTTTTGCAGCTTAGCCAGCTTGTCCGGGTTGGTGAGAAGGAGGTATGTGCAGCCAGACAGGGCTGTCGCTGTTGTCTCGGAGCCGGCGACGATGAGAACATTTGCGTTCTCGTACATCTCTGGCATGTTCATTGGCTAGAAGATGTCGGGTCAGCTTTCGAGAACCGAATAAGGTGGAATCGCTTGCTCGTCTGTGCCAAGGTATGTATCCAGAGACAATTAATGGAGTATGCACTCACCTGAGCTCCCTTCTTCAGCATGGTTTCCGCAAAGTCAGGCCGCGATGTGCCGAGAGATACTCTCTGGTCGACCTTTTCACGGACGAACAACCTGTGAGACATGCCTTTCTTCATGACTTCCTTGGGGATAAAGGCCTTGAGGATAGGTTCAAGGACCTTGAAGCCCCTGGCAATGTTGACATAACAAATCATCTTGATGTTGGTGAAAATCAGCTTGACCCAGGGGTGGTAGTCAGACTTGTCAAGGCATCCGAAAGACTGTCCAAAAGCGAGATCACCAATAATGTCAAAGGTGGTGTAGTTGTACCACGCCACGACATCAACAGGGCCCTTGCTGCAGATACCGTGGAGTCGCTCGATCAGGAGGTCAATGTAGCTCTTGATGATAGGCTGCTGCTCCTGCATGCTCTTGGCGGAGAAGCCGTTCGACAGGATGCGGCGGTAGCGGGAGTGGTCCTCGCGGTTGGCCGAGATGATGTCCATGTGGTTCTTGTCGGTGAAGTCCGGGTCTTTGGCGTTCTCTTCGGTCTTGCCCTTGCGGTGGCCCATAATCTCCTTCATCGCGTCTGGGTGCTGGAAGGAGAGCTCGTTAGGCGAGACGCGTATGATCTCGGCATCGTAGTACTGATGGAGAGCGAGAATCTCCTTGTGCGTCTGGCCGCGGGCGCCCATCAATGCGTAGGGGATACGGGTAGCGGCCCATAATTTGGGGCCTGGGTATTTGCAGAGAGGGTGGAATGTTACGTTGTAGATGATTTGAAGGAGGAGGCCGATGACAACCTGAGACTGTTAGGAACCTGCTCAACTCTGTGGTGGTAGAGGAAAAGATAGGCTATGAGATTAGCATACTCAAGGATATGTCGACTTACGAGTGAGATTACTACTAGAGGCCATAGGATAAAAGGCGAGAGCCTGGAGCTCCCGGGTTGAATATCTGACAGCATCTTGGGTGCGCTGTTTCTATGTTGTGTGTCTAGAAGAGAAGAGACGTCGGCACGCAACCTGCCGAGAACGAATCGGTTTTAGCCGCTGCTTTCTATAGGAGATTTCTGCAAGAATAGTAGTAGAGTATGGTGATAGAGTCTTCTCAAGGTCTCAAACGCGGAGGGCAGTGGGGATTCTTATATGCCACTCGGACCGTCTTCATCGATATGGACTCCAAAGTATGGGAGTACGACATGACAGTATGGCCCTCAAATCCCTACAGATTACAACGTCACAATGTTTACTATACACTTACCGGTCATTGGCAGTGCATGGTATCCGCAGGCCAGGCCATTGGCAGGCAAAACTTCAAACAAGGCGCAGGTTCTTTCTTTTTCCCCCTTCCCCCTCCCTCCCCACGCGGAGCCGTCAAGAGACCGTCTTGCATAATGCAACGAGACGCTCAATGTACAATGGTGAATGGGCAACCTCCGCGCCTGTCAGTACGCGAGAGGGCCATCTTCGCTACGCACTCACACGAATGCGAGGCAGGCTAATATCAGCGCCAGCGACCACGGCCCGCCGCGCGTCATAGTTCCCCGGCATGGGTGATCGACTAGTGCCCATCTACAATCTACCACTGGGAAGCCAACCTTACTCGTCGGAACTTATTATTCGTCCACTCTTTTTGAGGACGAGAAGAGGCTTGGAAGGCCATGTCGTTCCCGCCAGGGAACCTGTCGGCAGTCGACGTGTTGCAGGGAGGGGCGGGTGAGAAACGGGTATGCCTGATCCTTCCCGCATCGTGTTACTGTTGCCCCCCATGGTTTTACGATGAGTGTCATGACAAGTCGTCTCTTTCTGAAGAGGGCAGTTCGGCTCCGAGACTCGTAAACTCTATGACACTGACAATTCTGGGGCACTGGGGCTCAAGTTGAGTTACTGGAGTCAATGGTCTGTGGGCCACCAAGTTCATCTTGGCACGGGGATCTGGACCGGCAGCGTTTGCCGGGGTATGAAGTCAGTCTAAGATGTTAGTCGACCGTCCAAGAACTTTTCGAGGCACTGACAGGTTTTTTTTCTCTTGACAAGTTGACATACAGCGACACGGATATGCACGACGTTGCCATGCTTCGACGTTGGACGTTGCACCGCAGTAGTGTTTCCATTGTTTCCAAGAGTGCAGAGATTGTCTCAGAAGCGACAACACGCACGCGCAGTCCCGCCTATGCACCTCTGCGCTCTCTGGTTCGAACGGGCAGATGAGCGGGCATATGGCGTTGTCCCGGGCCCCGAGAAGCGGCATCCCTGCTGCTCGCCCGTTTTCGCTCTTCGTCCATTGTCCGCGTCTTGGCCCGCCTCAAGTCCGCAACGGGCGGGGATGAACTTGCAAACCATGGCACGGTGACACAGAAGGCGGATATCTTCTCTGAGATTTTGGTGGGGTTGGGGGCCAAAAACCTGCCGAAGACCTCGCGGTCCCCCGACTTTTTCTTGAACCTTGGTCTCTGGAAGTCCGCCGTTTCTCTTTGCTGCGCCGCCGGATGGGCGGCGAGGGCACGGCTGCTTTTGCTTACTGTTTCGGCGCCGGCTTTTGGATGCCTTCTCCGGAGCGATTGTACAGTCAGATATCATCAGAAGGCGGACGGCGGATGTGACAAATGCTAATCTGCTGACAATTTCATTCCCCCGAACCGGTGGAGGATAGCTATATCTCCGTACCATCGGCGGAGTGTTAGGCAAAGGCAGCTTTTTCTGACGCTTTGCGAGATGGTGTGGTGGTCGCGTATTGTTCCCCCCTCATCAACGTGAGGGTGTGGGAGGGTTGAATGGGCAGTAATTAGTGGTCCGATCATTGGGCTCAACATAGGGACGTTCGTTTCATCTGCCAAAGAACTCTCAAAGCGGCCGAACTACACTTCGGTGTTCTAGTATGAGATTTTGCTTCGTCCAACATACTTGACGCCGAGGAACTTCACACATTCCTGACTCGAAGTCTCAATGTAACAGAAGGCACCTGGCCCATTGAATAGAGAATGCCCAACTCACATTTGATTTCTTCCGTTGAAGCCAGCATATCTTAATACAACCTGACTGCTGCCGGAATAAACACAGCCATCTTTGCTGAGCTCTCAAACAACCTCGCAATATCCTGCCGAAGAGCTCCTTTATTCCTTCTCTTGGGCAGGAACTCGTGAGTAACGCGCGAGGGAAGGGGGTCTGCGATAACCGACACGATGCAAGATGTCAATGCCAGCCAGCCTAAGCCTGTCAACTGATCGTCCATCTTGCATCGGCCCTGGCGCAAGTCGGCTCCGAATGATACCCCCACCTGCCGGCACGGCGAAGCAAGTGCGGCTTGAAGCCAGCTTGATTCGATGAGATATAAAATGACCTGACTATGACGATGCCCTACATACAGCGAAGTGTTGCCCTCTTCTGTCAAGAGCTCGGCGTAGTTTATAGGCTTGGCAGCTCCCTGTTCTGTTACTGGAAAGACGGCCTGATCGAAAACCGTTGTTGTGTAACTCACATGCACTCCTGTGGCTTTTTGCCTCATCGGGTGGCTTGCATGACGGAGAGTTCGACAGCAAGACATTAAGAAACGCCTGAGTGACTATTCTCGAGACGCAAAGACGAGGGAATGATTACGTCGGATGGTTTGTCCGATGGTGCTTATTTTCACAGACTTTTCGCATTGAACGCGATGCTGCAACTTGCGGGCAGAAGCGGCTTACCTTATTCATTCGAACCGGCAAGTCATCCCGAAAGGGGGCCACGCCGAGGCGCCGAGGCGAGGCATCCGAGATCGGGCCACGGAGACAGGGGACCGATCGGGATCCCCACAGTACAAAACTATCGGAGCGTCACCGGCTTACTTCCGTCCGCACCGAGACTCGTACCACTTCACCCAAGGCCTTTTCAGTTCTTTCTTTCTAACAGGAAATAGTTCAGAGATTTCGTTCGAACAGAGGACCATCAGAAAGAGTTACTCTCTTCTCGAATTCTCAAGCCATCACTCATTGACAGTTCATCGCATCCGCAACCAACATGGCCTTCACAGTCTTGTCAGACAACAACGTGAAGCAGCTCTTCCAGGGCTTCGGCCCAGAAGACGTGGCTCTCATGTCAGACGTTCTCACCGACGCATTCCTCTCCTACTCCGTCGGCCCCGAAGCGCAGTACCAGCCCCACCGCGCCGCGGTCGTCAGGCCCGACGGCACCACCGGCCTCTTCATGCCGGCCACAATGGAAGGCGGCATGTCCGTCAAGATCGTGGGCCTCCCGCCGCCCAACTCTGCGACCACCGACCTCCGCTGCGTCCTCACGATCTGCGACGGCACCGGAAAAGCTGTAGGGATCATCAACGCCGAAGAACTCACGGCGTTCCGCACCTCGCTCGGCTCTATCCTGCTGTACAGGTACCGCCAGGCGACGGCAAACATCGTAGTCTTTGGCGCAGGTAAGCAGGCGCTGTGGCATCTTCGACTAGCACTCGTCCTCCGCGGGCAGGACATCAAGACCATCACCATCGTGAACCGCTCAAAGGAGCGCCCGGCGAAGCTCATTCAGCGGCTCCAGGCCATGAGCAAGGCCAGCGGAGTGGGCAACACCGACTCGGTGACCTTCACCGTCATCGAAGCGACACCGGACAGCGCGTCAGGCAACGCCGAACTGCGATCCGCCGTCGAGGAAAGCGACGTCATCTTCTGCACCACGCCGTCTACGCAGCGCATATTCCCGGCCGAGTGGTTGACCTCGGAGCGCGGCTCGGCCAAGACGCGGTACATCTCGGCCATCGGATCGTACAAGCTCAACATGAAGGAGCTCGACCCGGATTTCCTCCGCGCTGTTGTTGACACGTCCCTCGGAGCCTTCACTTCTACGGAAGGCGGGGCCAAGAAGGACGGCGTCATCTTCGTGGACAGTCGCGAGGCGTGTTTCTTGGAGGCTGGCGAGCTGGTGGAGGCCAAGATCCCCGCTGAGAAGATTGTCGAGGTGGGTGAGTTTACTGATAAGCTTCGCAAGGCGGATGAGGGTGAGGCGGGGTTGCTGCGGGAGTGGCTTGAGAAAGGGTTGATTGTGTACAAGAGTGTCGGTATTGGCATCATGGACTTGTCTCTGGGCAAGGTCATTCTCGAGTTGGCGGCGAAGCACAAGGTTGGCACGATATTGCCAGAGTTCTAAGTTGTTTTCAGATATCAAATACAATAGAGTCTCAAATACTCCGTAGTGCACTTCAAGTTCCGCTACTGTAATCGTGGTGGTGAGCTTCAGTCTCCAACTACCTGACCCCCTCCGTGACGTTAGATACGTTCTTGCCATGTTTTGCTCATCTCGTCCAGGCTATCAATCGGCTCTCCTACCAAGGAGTCAAGATAATGAGAAGCCAGAGGTGTGGGCCAAGTAACTATACAAGAAAAAGCCTATTGGTCAACGAGCGAACGTAAAAGCCAGCCACAACTCATTGGAGACAATGCTTCTTCAATTGCCGGGCATAAGGAAGGTACCAGAGTCCATCATACAACGTCCTAGACTATCACATAATTTTGAGTCCAGATCGGAACCACCGACGGCTCAGATACCGAGAGTGCCACAATCGCGTCTGCGATGTGACCATCCACGAATGGGCCTCCTGATTATTTTTGATTCCCCTGGTGACCAAAGGGAGAAAGCCTCTTACATAATGTACCTGGTTGTTCACTTAGCTACACCCTCTCCTCTCTATTAGGCATAAGCGGTTCTCGTCAACGTATTCGTTAATGAATCGTGTAGGCGAGATGAGTAAACACATGCTGAAATTAAAGAGCTATAAGAATAAATAAGATATATTTATACTAGTCGTCTTTATTAAATACGGACGATCATTAGTCACGTATTCGTAACCGAACAAAGGCAATATGATAACCCGTGAAAGAAGATGAACGTACGATATGATATCTTGACGAAAAGAGGTTCTTATGCCAGAAATAGTCACTGTATCAACAGAGATGATTTTTTCGTCGCCATTAGCCGTCGGAACAAGGTCGTCTCAAAATGCCCGCCACTCTGATCAAGTAGATCAAATCAACTCCGACTTCTTAATACTCTAACAAGATTCTATCCACGTGTCGAATCTCCCTCGCACGGGTAATCTGTTTATCAACCGCTAGGATAAAAATGTCAGAGGGAGATGGGCCCAAGATTCATCAGACGTGTCAGAGTCAAGCACGTGGAAACATATACATTACTCAAAATCTATTCCAGGACTCTGAAAAGTCTGGCCATCTTTGACACTCAGCATCCATCTACTGGATGCTTCTCTTTCCACCCCGAGGTTGTGATCTATCTGTCTGTCTTCATCTGGGTTCTACGCAGACTACTATCGCTTCATCTTCGTCTCTTTTCTACACCCACTTGCATCATCATCACCATCTCCTTTTCGTATCAGAGCCTCGCGCCCTCCTTCTTCCGACCATGTAGTCAATGCTTCCTCCGCGGCGCCCGGTGGTACTGATTCGCCCACTTGATCCTCACCCCAATCTCGTCCGCAATCTTGTACACGAAATTCGGCTCCCGCAAAAACTGCCTCGCCACAAACACCGCGTCCGCCTGCGTCACCTGCCCATGCTCCTCGTCAACCTCCAACGTCGCCGCGTTGCCCTGATCAACACCGTTATGCCCATTCGCCTCCGCAGAACCAGAGCCCCGGGCCTGCACGATGCTCCGCGCCATCTCGCCACTCGAAATCATGCCCACGGCGCCGATGAACAGCTTCTTACCCTCCGCGGCCAGCGCCTCGCGGATCTTGCCCGCGATGCTGACCTGGTAATACGGCGAGATCTCAATCTTTTGCGCCTCGTTGTTGCCGCCGGAGGAGACGTCCAGCAAGTCGACGCCGGCTTCGGGGAGGAGCTTGGCGAGCTTGATGGAGTCCTCTACCACCCACGAGGGCTTGCCGTCGTACTCCATCCATTCTGTCGCCGAGATGCGCAGGAAGAGCGGCATGCCGGATGGGATGACGTCGCGGACGGCCTTGATGACTTCGAAGAGGATGCGGGTGCGGTTCTCGAAGCTGCCACCGTACTTGTCGGTGCGTTGCTGGAGTTATGTTAGGATTTTCTGCGACGCATTGTATCATTATGGGAGGGTCAAGAGGGGGTCAGAACTTACGTTGGTCAGAGGAGAGAGGAACTGCGTAATCAGGTAGCCGTGCGCGCCGTGAATCTCAATGACATCGACACCCGCCTCGACAGCCCTCTTAGCAGACTCAGCAAAGGCTTTCACCACACCCTGAATTTCCTCGAGAGTCAACTCCCGCGGCGTAGCCCATCCTTCGGTAAACGGAATCGAGCTCGGCGCAACACAGTCATCGGGCCACCCGCCCTCGCTCTCCAGCGCAAGAGCTTTGCCCTTGGTCTCCGTAATCCACGGCGCCAACGTGCTCGCCTTGCGACCGGCGTGAGCAAGCTGAATACCCACAGCCTGGTTCTGCGAGTGAATAAAATCAACCACGCGCTTCAGCGGCGCGACCTGGGAGTCCTGCCACAAACCGACGTCCTCGGGGGAGATGCGGCCGCGGGCCTCGACACCCGTGGCCTCGATGATGGTCAGCGCCGCGCCGTGCAGGGCGAACTGGCCCAGGTGGACGAGGTGGTAGTCCGTCATGTGGCCATTGTCCGCGGAGTACTGGCACATGGGCGAGACCCAGATGCGGTTGTTGAGGGTCAGGTCGCGGATCTGGAGGGGTTGGAAGAGCGTCGGGGCGGCGGGGGCGTCGACGGGGGTGCCGGCGGGGGGCTCCTGGGCCGGGGTGTAAAACGGCACGCCTGGGGCGGCCTTGTTGGCGGTGCCGGTCATGGTTGTCGTCCGGGGGGTTAATGTTCTTTTGCCTGCGTAGAGGAGACCAGAGACGAGGGTGATTATGCGGGGATAAGGTGCCGTGTTTTGCGGCGTTTTCTGGCGATGCTTCGTTTGAAGCGGAGGGGGTGGGACGTTTGGCCAGTGGTTTCGAGTTGATGAACTGTTGACAGGCAAGCGGGCAGGAAGATAGATCTGAGAAGGGTCGTCAAGGGGTTTTATCTACAAGGCTAAAAGCGCCGGATCGAACCCCGGGAACCTATATTCCGTGTCGTCACAGCAGTCGAGTGAGACTTGTCCTGATTTGTAAAGCTGTCGATGCGGGTAGTGGGCAGGGTAAGGTCGGTTGGTAACAAACACCTCGGCATCTAGAAGGCGAAATGGAGCATGGCGAGCAACAAATCAAACGGCTATTGGATCGAAACCTCTATCTCTAGGCTCAATGCTCCAGGACAGTGGGGGTGTCTATCGAAGCAATACGTTTAGCAACAAAGTCGATTTATCAGCGCGGTCTAAAGTGCGTCCATCTCAAAGCCTGCGGTGCTTCCTACCTTATCCGACGAAACGCCCTATCAAGACGCCCTAAAGCCCACCTTCTGAACGGCGATTGAAATTTAGTAGGTAGATTGCTCTTTCCTCAATGAAGCCATCTTATGCTTGCTGAGTAATTGCAGAATGCCATGCGTCAGTCCTGTTGCACTCTGCAGGTCCTTACCTCGCTCCTTCCTGTTGAACGGGAATAAGTTTGAATTGAAAACGGCCTCTGTTCGGAGTGGGTCCACCCCGAGTGGCGTCATTCCGACTTGCCCACCCCCCCCCCCCCCCCCCCCCCCCCCCCCCCCCCCCCCCCCCCCCCCCCCCCCCCCCCCCCCCCCCCCCCCCCCCCCCCCCCCCCCCCCCCCCCCCCCCCCCCCCCCCCCCCCCCCCCCCCCCCCCGCCTTCCTCTCCGTGGCACCGAATCGGCAGCCGTCCAACACCACCCCAATGGTCCAACCTACCTACCCCTCTATTCCTCTCCCTTTACCGGTCCTCGCCAAGTTGCGAACCGAGTTTCTAGTTAATGAAGCGCCGTTTCTTTCTCGAAGCCTTCTGCAAAGACTAGCTCACCCGGCAGCGGGGGTTTCAACTTGGTTAAGTGTCACTATTGACTAGGACACGCGACCGAGTACGGCGCCCCAGGTCGCATCCGAATGCTTATGCCTGTAGGTAAAACCGACGTCCCTTGCTCATGTCACCCACCAACCGGTCAACGACCCCAAAACTCGGTAGCACAGTGTTCATCCGTTGGAATGGCTTCAATTGTACCACATTCCTTCTGCTGTCTTACACAATCACCAAACACGAGAGTGCGACGAGACCAAGTGTTTGAACCTTGCAATTTCATGTATTCATGAACATACTACATTAGACCATGGCCCGTTAAGGGGCTCTTTGAGTCTATATCCGTTCAGGACCCATCCCTGAAAGCGGTATCTGTTGAATTCCTTACTTTTCCCTGAGTCCCAAACCCGCTTGCAAAACGCCGTGGAGATGTGTTGAAAAAAGAACGCCTATGTTGAATTTGCCCGTAACCTTCCCCTGTTTTTCCGGTCATCCCCGCGGGTATTGCCACGTCATTGTCTGTTGAAAAGACTTATCGATCCCACCCAACACCTAAATCACACTCATGTACACCGCATCAACTGCCCAAACTTAGTTGGAGTACTTCTGGCGGAAGTACTTGGCAGCGTTGACCATGTTGACCAGGGCGGCCTTGGTCTCAGCCCACTGGCGGGTCTTCAGACCGCAGTCGGGGTTAATCCAGAGCTGCTCAGGGCGAAGACCGTTGTTAAGCATCTCCTCGATGCGGGTCTTGATCTCCTCCTCTGAGGGAACACGGGGGGAGTGGATGTCGTAGACACCAGGTCCAATGTGGCGGGGGTAGGCCTTGTCCTCGAAGACACGGAGGAGCTTGGCGTCAGACTTGCTGTTCTCGATGGACAGGACATCGGCATCCAGCGCGGCAATGGCGTGGAAGAAGTCCTGGAACTCGGAGTAGCAGAAGTGGGAGTGGATCTGGGTGGAGTCCTCAACACCGGCGGTCGACAGCTTGAAGGAGTCGACGGCCCACTTGAGGTAAGCCTCACGCTCGGAGCCGGTGCGGAGGGGGAGACCCTCACGGAGGGCGGGCTCATCGACCTGGATGACGTAGATGCCAGCGGCCTCAAGGTCGACGACCTCGTCACGGAGGGCCAGAGCAAGCTGCTGGGCCTGGACGGACTGGTGAACGTCGTCACGGGGGAAAGACCAGCGCAAGCAGGTGATGGGGCCAGTAAGCATGCCCTTCATGGGGCGAGCAGAGTTGGCAGCGGCGTACTTGGACTCCTTGACGGTCATGGGCTCGTTGTTGCGGCGAGAGATATCACCAACAACGATGGGGGGACGGACGCAGCGAGAGCCGTAAGACTGGACCCAGGCGTGGGTGGTGAAGACGTAACCGTCCATGCGCTCACCGAAGTACTGAACCATGTCGTTACGCTCGGGCTCACCGTGGACGAGGACGTCCAGGTCAAGCTCGTTCTGGATCTTGATGGTCTCCTCAATCTCCTTCTCGATGAACTTCTCGTACTCCTGGGCAGTGATCTCGCCCTTGGTGAACTTGTTGCGCTGGATACGGATCTCCTTGGTCTGGGGGAAGGAGCCGATGGTGGTGGTGGGGAAGAGGGGAAGCTTCAGGTGCTTGCGCTGAGCCTCAATACGGGTAGGGAACTCAGACTTGCGGTTGTGCATGGCCTCAGTGACCTCAGACTGGCGCTTCTTGACGTTGGGGTCGTTGGTGCGGGCTGAGGTGGCGCGGGACTGGATGTCCTTGGCGTTCTCATCGAGCTTGGCCTGGACAGAGGCAGCATCGGTGATGGCCTTGGCAATGGTGGCAACCTCAGAGGCCTTCTCGGAGGCGAAGGAGAACCAGCGGTAGACCTCCTCGGGGAGCTTCTTCTCGGAGGCGAGAGTGTGGGGGGTGTGGAGGAGGGAGCTGGAGGTGGAGACGATGACACGGTCCTCGCCAACCTTGGCGATGGCCTGCTTGACGGTGTCAATGGCACGCTGGAAGTTGGTCTTCCAGATGTTACGGCCGTCGACGACACCGGCAGAGAAGATCTGCTTGGGGCCGAGCTTCTCGAGGACGGGGCCGAGCTGCTCGGGGTTGCGGACAAGGTCGACGTGGAGACCGTAGACATTGCTGATAGCGGGGAGAACATCGAAGTTGTGGACGATGTCACCGAAGTAGGTGGCCAGGACAAGGTTGGGGAGGCCAGCACCAACAAGCTGCTCGTAGGCGGGCTTGAAGGCGTCCTTGGACTTCTGGGGAAGGTCGTAGACCAGGATAGGCTCGTCAATCTGGACGGTCTCGGCACCGGCAGCCTTGAGCTGCTTCAGGAGCTCGACGTAGACGGGGACGAGCTTGTCGAGGAGGGAGATGGGGTCAACGGACTGGCCACGGTCGGGCTTGCCGAGGTGGAGGAAGGAGACGGGTCCGAGAAGGACGGGGCGGGTGGTGATGCCAGCGGCCTTGGCCTCGTTGAACTCGCGAACGGGCTTGGGGTCGGAAGCGAGCTTGAAGGTCTGGCCATCCTGAAGGGTAGGCTTAACGTAGTGGTAGTTGGAGTCAAACCACTTGACCATTTCCTGTTGATGGACCCATTAGCACATGGTCCAAGCTTTTTTGGATTTTTTTCTGTGTCGGTTTTTGCCAACAGCTCAATTGTTTGAGCGGGGGCGGGGGCGGGGCTTACCAGAGAGGGAACGTCGATGCCATCCTTCTGGTGGCCACGGCCCATGGCGAAGTACTCGTCAATGGGCTCGAGCTTGGTCTCGGCATAACGGGGAGGGACAGCCTGTTTGTTTCGTAAGCTTGTGATTCTATGTGGTATTGGTCATGGATGGAGGGGGGAGGGGGGGGACGTGAGTCACGTACGTTGAAGAGCTGAATGTGGTCGAGGACGTGGTCGTAGTGAGCAAAGTCGTTGCTGGGGATGATGTCGACACCGGCATCCTTCTGGATCTGCCAGTGAGCAAGACGAAGTCTCTTGCCCTCAGCGAGGAGCTCATCGCGGGAGAGCTTGCCGCCCCAGTAGGCCTCGTTGGCCTTCTTGAGGTCACGGTTCACACCCATGCGGGGGAAACCAAGGACCGATGACTGAACCATCTTGAATGCTGTTGCTTGTCTGTGCAAAGTATTCAAATGTGACTGAAATGTGCGTTGTGTAAAATTACCTCGCCGACAAGAAGCAAGGTAAGGAAGAAAGAATTTGGAAGACAGGTCGGTTGAGGAGGGGAGGAGGAAGAAGGGAAGAGTGAAACGGATGGGAAGAAGGCGGAGGAGGGGTTAATAGAAGTAGTCGGACGGACAGGCGAGGAGGGTGAGAAAAAAAAAAAAAAACTCTACCAGGTAGGTGGCCGAGTCGGTCGGTGAATTGGGCAATTGCGTGCGAAGGTACGCGGAAGATGAGGAGGGGAGCAACAGCACAGCAATGGAAGCTCAGTGGCTGGGGTGACGGGTCCCGGGTCCAGTCAATTGAGAGCGAAGTCGGCTTTGGATCTTCTGTTTCCCTTTGGTTCCCTTTGGGATTTCCCATTTCCCTTTTCCCACCATACGGAGACCTTACGGAGACATAAGGTACACTACGGATACCCTACGACCAGCCATTGACCCGGTGATTTTGTCTCTATCTGCTTGGTTTACGAATTTTCTGCTTATGCCTCTCCCTCGATTTCCTTCCTTCCTAAGTTCCTAAGCTCCTCCCTCCTCTTCCTAGTACGGTCAATGGTGGTATCATGGTCGTTCCTACCTACCCCTCCATTGCGTATGCCTGGTGCTTGCCCAGGAAAGAAAAAAAAATGAGGCGAGAATTCTTTTCCCACCATGGTCCCTTAGCGTTAAGGTGGGGTAGTTTTGGAAGGGAAGGAGGGGTTGTCGCAGATTGCCCTTGAGATACTGCCCTCTGACACGCCCTGAGAATGCAGCGTGGCGTGAAGCTGGAGACTCGATTGGGGAAAGGTCTTTGGACGCATCCACCCAAGCAAGAAACATTTCTGGGCTGCTGATGGCGGGGTACAACAATTGAACAATGTCACTACCCTACCGTGAGCTATCAGTAGCTATCGTTTTTGACTGGGAGTTCCCGGCGGAAACACACGAGCCACCCATTGTTCTCTGTTAGTGCCCCTCAGTTCCACACCTGAGAGGCAACGTACACAGTAAGATGGACCCGAGTTGTCACCGTCACTTTGCGTTGCGTTGAATGATTATCATCTTCTTCTGCCTTCCATTTTGCAAGCTGACGTGACGTGCCGTGCCTCCCTCGCTTGTTCACCCACTGCGTCGGTGTGCCTGAGGATAATGGCCCGAATGGTCTAGAATCTGAGACTACTGGCTGTACGTGCCTGTTGATGCATGACACGACAACTCCAACATTGCCTAAGGTAAGGTAGGCGCTTTAGGGCAGGGCAAAAGGCAACTTGAGATTGTCCATGTGCATGACGAGTTTGGCAAATGTGAGAATAGGTAGCAACCCAAAGTCAAAACAACAGACGGGAACCTGCGAGGAAAGGAAACTCAAGAAGGAGGGGCAGACGTTTCCCTATTGGATGAATCCTACTTGAGTGCGGCAGGAACGCAGGGGACCTGCCTCGATATGGAAGGGCGGTGTGGGCAGTCGGGGAATGCACCTCCAGCCTGCGTGCCTGCCTATCTGTCGTGAGAAGTTGAGAATATTCGTAGGTACGTATAGGAATTCGAGCCTGAGGGAAAGAACGTTTTCTCATCTTCTTACCTTACAAGTAACGCCTTGGGCTTATCGTGCTCGATGCTGCCCGCGGCACGTGCGCGCTCGACGCTTTGCCTCAGGTACGAAAGTAACCCACTCGAGCTTGCCTGGTCCCATTTCTGTCGCTAGCTTCTCTTTTCATTTGCTCAATCCACCGCCTTACTGGAGCCGCCGCACCTTTTTTTTCTTCCCCTTGCTTGAAGCTGCTTGTCGGAGACGTGCTAGGGTGACCTTACTCAAGCGTGTTGAGCTCTGCGCGCTTCAGGAACCTCCGCCTCGGATTCCATGGACATCCTCACCGTTGTTGACGACCCCTTCTTGACTCTCGCGGCTTCACTAGCTGCGCTGAGTTGTCACCTTGTCTTGCTCTGTTGAGAAACTGATGCAGGTTGCATTCCTGAGTCGTCTGCTTCTGTCAATCAATGTCTCACTCTCACGCGTCAACTGTCTCCCTCGATTGGACGAGCCTTTCCTCCTTCAACTGAGGCCATGACGGCAATTGCAGGTCAAACGTCGAGACCGCCTCGAAGCCGTTCTAGCTCTCGCATTGTTTCTTTTTTCTCGACAACGGTAGCCAATAGTGAATCAGCCGCCACTCGTCACCGCTTCTTATAATGGCCTCCCTCGATGCACCAAGATTCAAGACAGACTATGCCAGTCTGGACCAACAGTCATGTCGCTCGCTTGATAGTCGTGGAAGCAGTTGAAGCTTCCGACGTCGACTCTTTCGTGATCACCAACACTGCTCATCCGCTAACATCAGAGCGGCGTGGGGCCTTCACACGGCCGCCATAAACGCATTTTTCGATTCTGGGGCAGTCCGCAATGGCGTGATCGGCGGCAAAAAAAGATCCAGGATCCCGTTAGTCAGTCTGGGACCTCTGGGTGACTGGCACGAATGGCACCGACTGCCAACGGGGTCTACGGCCTGCCTCTACACAATAGACTCTTTTCACTGGAGCAGGTTGGAGCACACTGGAGTAGGAGACTGGAAGCATGGAGCACGCAGAAAAATCCGCGCAAAACCTTCCCAGCAAACAACCCTGGCTCCCGGTTCTTCCTCTTGTTACGGGTCGGGGTCTCATTCTCGAATCTCGAGTTCTCAAACCCCTACCGCCAACCCCACCTCTCCATACCCGTACATCGGAGCCAGCACGCGCCGATATTGCAGGTTGAGAATGACCGGGCTTTTCAATGGGCACCGCCTCCAACGCTGCCGCCCGGCCCGGCCACAATATGCCCTGTGCTCGACCAAGCAAGCCTCCTTGGCCCCCTTACCAAGGGCAGCGGGCTCAAGGAGACTTTTTAGACTCTTTTTCGCGGGTCGCCTAGCGTCGAATCCGGCCGAGACCCAGTTTCAAGTCTCCGACTCTGCACCTCGTATTATACGGGCCTTCACTTTTTCCATAACCTCTTCCAGACTCTCAACTCCACGACTGAAACCAAACGTCCCATGGTAGCGATATAGGTGCCCGGACCTTAGCATCCCGTCTTTCTCCTCCATGAGCAGCAGGATTTTCCCGCCCGCGTTGCACTGCCTCGACGATCCAAGCAGCATCAGACGGACACTTGGGTCTTGGAATGCAACAACGCGGCGGCGCAGTCATCTTTTGATTCCTCGAGCTTGGAATGCCGTCAATGCCAGCTACGAGAGCTAGTGCTTTAGAGCATTGAAGTGTCCCCCTTCGCAATGACGCTGGCTGGCGATGCCTTCAGCCATGATCACTAGCCGAGTTCAACAGGTTTAAGCAATCGCGATGAGCCTGCCAGAGCGAGTATTCCCCGCGCGACAGTCCGGGATAGTGGGTGGCACCGAAGCATGATCCTTCTTGTGGGCTTGTCTAGCTTGTTTACTGGCCACAACCGACAAGGAAACGACGATTCAAGACGCCTCATGTTTTCATCCGACACAAGACGCTCATCCCAAGGCATCAGTTGAACTGCCTTTTTTTGCCGTGTATATAAAAAAAGGACGACGCCACCAGAAATAGGAGATCAAGAAACCATCGTTGCACTGTCTGAGGGTAGATTGAGAGATTATCGAGCACCTTGACTTACCAAAAAAAAATCTCGCCAAACCTTTGATTGCAACTCCGAACCAGGTGGGAGCAGGAGATCGCCTGCACAGACGAGACAGTTCATGACAGGGCTCGGCGGGAACGTCAAGAACTGCATCCAAGCACCGCACCCCGGTCCTATATCAGCCACGGCTAAGATGCCCCAAGCTTCCGCTACAGCCGTGTCCCACGAGAACACAGCCAACAACCCTGTCGCCTGAGGCAGTTGAGGGAGCACTTCGCGCGGCACGACTCCCACACCAATGCACTCAGTGCGTTTGACAATGACGTTTGAAACCAACACCCCTACCATCCCAAGCAGCATCATCTCGTCTTTGACGTGAATCGCTGCCCCATATCAGCGTTCTGTTAAGCTGAGGATGCAGCAAGAGTCCCAGCAACTCCCGACAAGCCCCAGCAAAGCCCCGGCTGAGCACCAAGCCAGCCACACCCTTATACCCTCCTTTCTGAAACTGGCTTAACATCGATTATCACGTATAAGCTTATTCATACACTGCACTTGGCAGACGACACAGGGGCCATGGTGTTAGGGAAGCTCGTGTGTGACCGTGTAGTTCCCCATATCTGCGGCGCCTCTACCCTGCCAAAGTTGCATCCAGACTTGGAGCAATTGATAATGAAGAGCGTCCTCAGATCCATCTAGGACTAGTTCTGGTGTGCTCTCTCTTTTCTCTTCTCAAGCTCTCTGGGAGAGTGAAAGTAACAAACGAAGTCAACGGCCTTTCATTATTCGTGTGCTCTGGGTTTTCTGGATTCTTCAAATTCTTTAGTACTTTCATCTACTTTACTTTCTCATCCAGAGCTGGCTCTTATACCAAGTGCTGGAACACTATCTTCACAATGGCACCCATGACTAGACCACAGGGCATCTTCCACAGACCATCAGCGTCTAATATGTACGTCTCCTGCAATACGTCAATGTCCCTCAACCTGATCTAATCTTCTCTTTCACAGATCATCACACGAAGATGATAACCTAGCGCGCGTATTCGTCGGTCGAGGCGAGAAGATGAAGGAGTTCCGTATCAACAAGCAGAAGCTCAGCAACGCTGCCCCTTTCTTCGAGGATCAGCTGGACGCTACACCAGCCGGCGTCAAGGTGACGCCGAACCAGACACCAGTGCCGGTATGGTTACCGCAACAAAAGTCGACTATCCGCCTTCCCAACGAATCCGCCTCCATGTTCGAGCTCTTCGTAGTTTGGCTGCATCAAAGAGACGGCTTCCGCAGACACCTCGACGAGATGATCACTCTCGTCAGTGATGCCCCTGGCGTACCGTGCCAACGACTTCACTGGGCTCTGGTTCGCCTTCACATCTTCGCTGCTCGGCTCGATCTGCATCACCTGCAAGATCTTGCGATTGATGCCTTGCAAGACATCTACCTCCGCTGCGACTGGGATGTCACACCTCGCTTCGTCCAATACGTTTACGGCCAGTGCGATGCCGAGTCTTCGATGCGAATTCGGAGGTGGACCGTAGCGATGGTGGCCTGGTCCGTTGCTGGAGGTTCGTCATCGATCGTGAAGGACGATGGCGGGCTCGAAAGGTTTCAGGAAATGTTTGAGCGCTTTCCCGACTTCGCAACCGAGTTCACCTCGCACCTGCGCAAGATGAAGTCGAGCAAGCTGGACACACGCATCAAGAACCCTCAACTGCGCATCCCGGCTAATAAGCTTCGTAACGAAGAGCGCCAGTTCGGTTTCCGGCAATGTTCGTTCCACAGCCATCGGGCTGCCGTCGGCGAGCGTAGATGTCCTCACACCACGGCCAGCAGGGAGCTGGATAACTTTCTACTTGTGCCGTTGGTGATGGAGGTCGCCCCAGAACCAAGCCGTGGCCATTCCCGTCGCGACATGCGGATACCACAACCACCTTTCCGCCGAGAACGGATGCCTTACACCGCGCAGGTGTTTTAGAGGGACCGTGAACATCGCCAACCTCCACGGGTGGAGGGTGCCCGTCTAGTTCGGCGGAAAACCAAACTCATCAAAGACACACACCAAAATTCTAATTCTTCAACTCGTCATTCGAAATCACCTCTTCCTCTTCACAAGTCCTCGGACTCGGTCCTTCTAGGGACCGGGCATCCATGAGCCATGAAGACCCCAAAGCCGTCTTTCGGCTTCGATGCCTGGCGGAAAGCGACGCGACTGCGTCCCGCGTCGGCAAGCTCGAAAACGAAACTACCGCTGCCGTCGCACTGGCCGAGGTCGATGGACTGCGTTCCAGGCTTGACCAGGACGGTGCCCAGAAGATTCTGCTTCTGTCGTACGGAATCGTCCCCTTCGTAGCTGGGGACGCGGAAGACGCGCATCGTGGTGGCGCCCTCGCGCTGGATCAGCTCCCAGCTCTCCGAGTCCTCGGGCATGGTGAAGAGGAGGCGGCACTCTGTCGATTCCTGTTGTCCCTGGACGCCGCCAAAGGTGACGAGTTGTGCGACTCTGTTCGCCTTGTTTCCTATAAAAGAGAACCGTTTGAGTACATTCATTCATTCATTGAGAATCTCCTTTGTCAGGGAAACTATACACCAGAGAGGCATAGTTGCCAACCCAAAAAAGACAAGAAATTTCAAAAAAAGCACCAAAAAAAGAAGAAGTCCTACCTGACGCGTCAATATCTTGGTTGACGTAGAAAAAGGCGGACGGATCCTCCTGTTCGAAGGGTTGATCTTGCAAAAGCCAGGTCAAGGAGGTCGGGGCATCGACGCGCGCGCAATCCGTCATTGCGTCGTGTTGTTGCTGTTTGCCGAAGAAGCTCGGTCTGCCGAACGCGGTTCCGGAGAGCGAGAGGACAAGCATGGAGACGATGATGCTGGGACGAGCCATATTTTTTTGAATGTACATATTCAACTACCCAGTAGGGGGGGATGAATATCCTGGATTACTTTTTTCCAAATAAAAAGAAGACACTAGATGTCTTTTTGCTGGACTTTTTTTCTTCTTTCGATTCCCTATTTTAAGCTGTGACTGTTTCCGACGAGCCGGTAATAGAAAGTTAAACCGGTGTACCGAGTAGGTGAGAGAGTATCGGTTGGTTGGATGATCGGCGGTGATCTGAGGAAGGGATCCAGGTTATCCGTGGAGGTGGGATGTAAGTCGAGTACACACTATCCGAGCACCAGTGGAAACACAACCGTCGTCGTCGTTATGTCGTGTTATGGAAGGGAGCACAAGAGCAGTTCAAGAGGATGACGAGAAGGATAAGAATAAAGCCAAGATTCAGGTTCAAAAGGACGGGAGGAAGGGGAAGGAGGGGAACGGGTGGTGCGGTCTGACACGATATTATACTCTGGACGTACCCAATCCCGACTTTGACTTTTGTGCTCTGATCTGGGTTAGGTACCATGTAGGCAGCCGGGCGTTCTTGGTGGTGGTGGTGGTGGTGGTGGTGTGGTACAGGGGTTAGGTAGAAAGGGAAGCTTTTTGGTGCTGCTCAGAACCCTCTGGTTGCAAAAAAGCTTGGTCTCGCTCTTGTTTTTCTGCTTGTCCGGGTCATCAGACCTCTGAGGTACGAAGTACTCCGTACACACTGGACTCTACGGTGTTTAAAGTGTCCAAGTTAGCGAGGTATTATACGTTTCTCTTCCCCCTTCCCCCCCCCCCCCCCAATTCCCGAGCGGGCTTGTGACACCCGGGTCTGGCGCCGCTTTGGGCTTCTCTTTGGTTTGCGTTTTGGTGCTTCCCCCGCGACGGCGCTGACGCTGGTAGAGCGAGTTTTAGCGACTTTGCTTTCGATTGTGTTTCTATCTCTTGTATCCGCATGTCTGTCTCCTTTGCTGTGTATCCCCTGTTTTGGTTCCCGTACCTCCCAGGCGCAAGCTCAGGTTCCACCGTCCGTCATCAGCATCCCTTGCAGTTTCCCCCCCTTCCTAACCCCCGATGACCCCCCTCCTTCCTTATTTTCTTTCTGTAAGGTACGCAAGGGGCGATGATGCAGATGATGATGGGATTACTGAATACCTAGTGAATTCCCCCCGTTCCCGGAACATTTGTGTTCGATATCCCTTACCTAAGTAGGAAAGAAACGAACGAGGCGTGGTTCGGTTCGTGCCACGGAGGGGAGGGGGCATGGGGCAAAGAGCCCAGGGAAAAAGTGACATTGGACTGACCTTATTGCGGTACAATGTCAGAATGTTAAGGCCCGGCGAGCAAGGGGGTGCCCGGGGGAGTCGGGGGACGGAGAGGCGCGGGTGCACAGCTTTTTAGGCAGACGACACTTTTTGTTTTAGTGCGGTGTAAGGCAGACCTTTGGATCGAGAGGTATTACCTAGGTATTAGCCCGCGATTGTTACCTGCCGGGATTGGAGCTGTACGGATAGAGTGGTTTCTTCGGATTCACACCCAGCTTGCTCGGTGCTGGCCGTTTCCAGTTTCTTGTTCTCAATTTTCCTGTTTAGGACAAGGTTTTTGGCTCGTTCGGACCACGGGTTGTGTCAAGTTCGTGGAAGGTTCGTGGTATTACTGCCAGTGTTTGGTTTGGTTTTGGTTTTGGTTTTACACCGGTGGGACTATGAAATGTCTCTGACAGACATTGGACGACTTTGTATTCGATACAGGAACTTGAATACATATTGGTCGTCGTACCGGAAGAGATAAACCTGTCGACGGATGCGGTGGTGCATTTATGGGTACCTTGAATCACCCCCGGATGAATGCTACATTATCAGGCAAGGGATGACCAAAAAGCTAGGCTGACTGACGATCGAAGGAGAAAGCAGCACGAGAGGAACACAGGAATTAGGAAGACACAGAGAGAGGCTCAGCCCTGGAGCCATTCCGAGCCAAGAAAATCGTCTTCTTGTTCCTTTTGCGCAGCGAAAGCTCCAGGGCCCCCCATCAGCCCCTAATCCCAGCTTCGACGCGTGCAGACAAGGGCAGAGCCTGAATTTGAATTAAGGTGCCAAATTAGGGTAGCTCGTGGGATATCTTTTCTTGGGGAGAGAGAGTCTTGGCTTTCGCCGGGTCAATACCGTCATGACGGATCCTACCCGTCCTCCCTGCCCCTACGTTCGTTTCCCTTTTTGTGTTTCCCTCGGGACTGGGTGACTGTCAGCGCAGGGTTCTGGCTTGCATGCGCGGACGGCGCACTTACACGCGCGCGCCGGGTTGCGCGCACGCGACAGACCCGAGCTGTAGGTTGGATGAACCCACACGTCTTCCCATCCTCCTGGGGTCGGGGATCTTGGGTGCGCCCATCCTCTTAAGCACTCGACAAGGGCTACAGACGTGTTGATGCATGAACCATTTACAACAAATCTATCGGGGGAAGTTTCACAGCGTCAATTGAATTATCAAGACTGGAAGACGCATCGCAATGTCTGGCAGATCAGTCGGCTCCTCACGCAGTAAGCACTTTGACGAACGGAGAAGATGCGCTTGCGCTAGTCCCCTGTCTCCGTCGGCCGTCTGCGTACATTGACCCGCCGGGCCCTTCACGTCTCTCCTCTCTCATCCCCCATCGTCCTCCGCCGGCGCAGAGGCTTTCCGTCCGGACGAAGATAGGACCGCCCAAGTTGGGAACTTACGTCGCGTGCCGTATGGATTCACCTTATTCTGCGAAATTGCCTGGATCTGAACGGACGCTGGTTCGCTTGCAAACGCAGAGTCCCCTTACCTAGCTGAAAAGGCCCTAGTATCCATCCGTAGAAAGAGGTCTTCCCCAACTTTTTGGGAGGCCTTTTTCGGGCATTGGGAAATGAGCTTTTCGTTGGCCTTATGGGGCTAGACGGTGGGCATTTCTCAGCGGTAAATACGAGCATAGCGTGCGAAAGTAGGGACGATCTTTCTTCTTCACTTCTTTAGCCCTTGGAGTTAGGGTAGTTTACGCGGGATGGCGGATTCCTTCATTCCATGTCAGAGTGGACAGGCAGAGAGAGTTGTGGGAATCCCGAGCTAAAATAGCACGGAGATCATTTTATTTTCGTATTCCCTGGACCTGAAGCCCCCCGTCTCTCTTCCGGCCCATGTCCCAATTATGCCCCTCGTTTGAAGGCGGGTATTCTTAAGAATTGGGTGTTGTGTCCAAAAGGTCGTGAGATTTTGGGTACAAGAATGTTTGACACCGCGATGTTTACGACGGGATATCTTGGAGGCTAGGTTACCTCATCGGCCAGCATTCTATGGAACCAGCGCATGCGCAAGTGCTAGGGAGCGTTTGCGCCTGAGTGGTTCGGAATGTTAGCCCCGCCAGTCTAACGTCCTGTTTTAAAGCGCGACTCTTCCATTCCGGAGTAGGCCTCGGATAATGCAAGTCTTTGGATTGGATGAAGGAAGAGCAAGTAGCAGACAGGCCAGACAGATGCGCGACGGAACATAGTCTCGGAACGCCAATGACATCTTTCTCTTCGCCCGACTGCTGCGCCGAGCCGCGACTCGATCCAAACCCAGGGAGATCCGTCAGGTAGCAACAGGGGATCGGAAGAGAGACAAAGTCCATTGTTGCCGGTATGAACGCACTGCATACCTAGTCACCGGCCGATATGTCCGTCTTCCGTTCCCCAATCCTCTGCCTCCTCGCGTGGTCCACGCCGCCGCCGTCAGCAGCACCAAAGCCGGGCGTACCACTTGGAGGACAACGTTGCTGGGCCTCTCCGGTGGCATCCGGGGAGTGGAGTCAAGAAAAGGACTTGAGCATGGAAAGTGTGAATTGGAGAAGCGGCGCAGTCTCTTGCAAGAGATCCGTCTGGCTGCGGCCGGGACATTGTGACGCTGGCACCGATCGAGAGAGACAGACGGCATGTAAACCCGCCCGACGAAAGCATCTTTGGGGATCCAATAAGCAATGCAGTGATCTGCCCTGTCAGAATTTAGCGAGAAGAGTAGAAATCATGCAGCTCTCAGTTAGTCTCACGCGTGCGGCTAGTTGGCTGGGTACATCAAACCATGACACTAAAGCTCTGCAGATCTCGACATCATGTGCCAATGCAAAGTCTGGGGAAAGAGGAAGAGCTCTAGCGCGCTCTCTGACCATCTCTCAAGACCAGGCAGCACGTAATAATCACATCCTTGACTTGATCGTGGCGGCCAAGTGACCAAATGGACAGATCGAGCAAACACAACTTAAGCAACTGGGGCCAAAAGAAGCAAGCCGTGCTCTGAGAAAAGCATACCATCGCTCATTTACACATTTCACGAGCGAGGATCGAGTCCGTCGCCGGTGCGTGTGAGCTAGCGCCCAAGACGGTGCGTTTCTTCTTGTTCCCCCGGAGCTGCCAATGCCAGCCTGGCGGACCTGTCTGTCTCGAAGCTTAAAAGCCTATGAGAGGGGGAGGTATCCCATCACCGACGCCATTTCCCATTGAAGACGTTTGTCAGGCGTGTTTGGACGCGCGCGCGCGCGCGGGGCACTGCAGATAGATACCTTGGAGCTCTTAAAAGGAGTAGCAAAATGTCGGAGGGTACTTGGGCCGTCAGGACCATTTGGGACCCGAGCCTCGGACGCCGGGGCGCTCGCATAGTCCGGATCGTTCGGGTCCCGCATTGTAAGCGCAGGCGGTGTATTCCTTTCCACTCGGTACACTTACGACCTCTGAAAGTAGTGGTTCAAATTCTTCATCTGCCACAGACTGCGGCCATGTTAATAATGAGCAGCAATATCATTACATGAGTATCTCCAGAGCGCACTCCCTCGTTCCTACGAAATTCCTCCAGCCCAGGATTGTACGAAATGAAACCAAGGGCCTTATTGAAGCAAGCCGAGACGAAGGGGGAGGAGGCCTTTGGAGGCAGCCACACAGCCAGCCCGAACACGTGGAGGAGCTATAGGAACGGCCCTTTCAAAGTTTACCGACATTCCAACAACTTTCCTCCACGAGGGAGGGGAAGACACTACTTTTTCCAAATGCGAAAGCGAAGGCGATGAGATGATTGCCACCAGATTTTCCGCGACCAACGCAGGCTTTCTGCAAGGCATAGCCTCGAAAACCCCCAAAGGTAAGAGAGACTCGTTGAAAAGTATCCAAGGAAAATAAAGGCTCGCCGGAGATCCGAATGCACTCGTTTCCCTTTCACATTCCCCGGGACATCGGGACGCCGGGACATGCCTAAAGCACGCAGGGGACTGGGCAGCTCTCACGATGAACCATTGGGGAATTCCAGCACGGGACACCCGGCCGAGACGCAGTGAAGCAAGCACCTTCTCCTTTGCAAGATGTGCCATGGTCAATCCCCGACATTGAAGGAACGCAAATGACCATCCTCTTCCTCGTGTAGAACCACACCGTTTCTCAATCCACATTCCTCAACCGACCATCGAAATCTCACAAGAGTCCGATATCAAATTTCATGTACAGCTCCTAGTTCGCGTCCCAATATCAAATCTCCTCCAATCGAGTGAGTGCCTCTCACGATACCTTCGGAAATCGGCCCAGTATGTATCATCAAGCCCCCCTTGAAACGAAACATCGGCATCTCATCACCGAGCACCCGCACCATATCCCGTACCTCAATCCGAACGCACATTCCCCGACTCACGCATGCTCCAGGTACCGCCCAGACACGAACGGCACGTGAATCTCGGCTGGATAATTCGGCCCCGAGAAGCATTCTCGAAACTTTGGCCAAAATCCTTCCACCCCGCCAGTCATGATGTCCGTTTCCTCTCACCAACAAACCTCCTCATCAAATTGCAAGGCAACAGACACCATTCCGTCCATCGCTTGTCTCCCTCCTCCCTCTACTTCTGAACTCATTCTCTACTGTCTTCAAATCACAAGGTATAGAGGCCAAGAATATCTCCACCCTCCAGTCCTTCAGACAGCCAAACAGCGCAATGGACTTCTTACGGATCCAACATTGCGTTCGTCAAAATGTCTGGCTGCTTTCAGTCACTCCAGGGGCGTCGCCCACTTCACATAGCGTCAATCCATCACTCCTCTGGCGTCTTGGCTCGAGGTGAGGGACAAGACATCTCGTATTTCCCCCGCCTCCCCCGCATAGGGTCAGTTTCGAAAACGTCTCCATGTCGTATGGGAAGCTATTCGAGATCATCAATCAAAGATACGTCAAAAAGCAAGGCAGCTTCGGTAAGAACTCGCGTCACCTGACGTCAGGCGCAATACTGTGGAAAGAGAGTAATGCCTCACATCCATTTGTCTAGAAACGACTATTTTGTCTTCCTCTTCACCGAGTTTTTTTTTTTTTTACTTTTCTGTTCCAATTGAATGCCTCATCTTCGAAGTGAGTTTCTCACCCAAGCAACGCCCCGGAACCCCATACGAGGCCCGGTCGTCAATACGTACATAAAATATCCGACGTCCTTGCCGAATGTCGTTTCATCATGTCCATCGTCAATAAGAAGCCGGGCTGCGGAGAACCGACAGCTGTGAACAAAGACAAAGGAGATGTCATCCACATCGCAAACCATCTCAAGCAAAGTGGCCATTAAGTAGTCCTCCAAGCCAGGAAGGGTATCTTCCTCTCGATATGTGAAGCAAATGTGTCCGTAAGAAGTGAAGTAAGGAAATATCGGGGCCATCATCAAAGCGTGCTGTCGTCTATGTACCAGTCGAAGGGTATGTCCTTGCAGGAGTATCTCCACAGGGGTATCGAGCAGATAACTCGCATGGACTCATAAGTCGTGAGAGTAACGGGCGTAGCAACATGTACAAAGAAAATGTTTCACTAGAAAGGTGATTCAGACCGGCGGCGATTGCTGTCTCGGCGTCTAAAGTTGCGAAGGCGTTCGTCAATGTAAGCCAAGCGGTCAGCCAGCTTACGAGGAGGAGCAGAGCCACCATCCCCGCTGGCTTGTTGCTGGATCGTGGCAAACGGGCGAATAGTGTCATGATCAAACTCTTCTGGCTGTGTGAAACGATTCGGGAAAGAAAAGCTAGTCTTGGTTCCAGGGAACGGTGATCCGAGCCTCGCAGGAGGTGCGGTTGGCGCAGCCAAAAAGGGATCAGGCAGGTTGGGAAGCCTGGACGCAGGTATCTGCATTGGGGCTGTGAAGAGCCCACTGAGACTTGTACGAGGTACAAAAAGGTCGTCGTGTGAGTTCCTATCCGTGGAACTAAATTCGACTTCTGGTTTAACCGGTGTCTTGGGTAGGGTCTCAGAAGGCATCGGCTCAGTCCAGAGGTCGGAAACGAGACTAGGTCGTTTGGTCTTGCGCGGTTCATGAGATGCTTGTCTGGGTCGTCCAACTCGCTTTTGCGTGTTCGATCGACTTCTGGTCAGACGCGCCGGCGACTGCAACGTGCGCCTGTGGCCAAGACTTTGGTTCTGTCTTTGAGGTACTGAAGAGACAGCAGCAGCCAGCGCACCAGTTGAGCTGGGCCCGTAGCTGTTGGCCATGAAAGGTGTCCCCAGTCGTGGGCGGTCTTCGAGAGGAGCATCCACCTTAGAAAACTCCATGGGGAATAGTGGGAACGGCTCAGTCATTGATTCTTGAGCAGGAGGTTCGGGTTCCGACTTGGTAAGTTGCGCCAGAGGACCCAGTGGTTGCATGGCTTCTGAAGTGCTCAGAGTAAGCGACATGGACATATCGTGAGCTGAGAAGACGGACGGGGAACGGGCCGGTGTGGATCTTCGGTTCCAGAAACGCGCCGCCGTTCTGCCGAAAGGTGTCGGGCTGTTGGCGAGGAACTTGCTGGTGCGGGCCGATGATGAAGCGGCTTTGAGCTTACACAAATCTCTCAAGTGAGCTCGGGTGGAAGCGCAAGTGTGCGGCCACTGGAGAAAGGTGCAGGTCTCGATAGTAGGAGTGCTGCTTCCGCTCTTGGGGTTGAGAGACTTTCTTCCCCCCTTGGGGCCTCTCCAGCTTCGCTTCGCTTCCCTCGCAACGCGAAGACAAACCCCGTGAGGCGGCACGCCACTTTTAGCGGTACGGAACGGCGTGACCTTGGGGTCCTGTAAATAAGTAAGGTAGGTAGCCCAGAGGTGGTCACTCATTGCCTTCGTCCACGGGGCCTTTCTCCTCTTTGCCTTTGGTTTGGATGAGGGTTCGGTAGGTTCTTCAACTGCGTCGAAGAATGAGTGTTTGACGTGATCCGACGCGTCAGTCTCTGGGCTGATGCACTGCAGGTCTTCTGATGCTAGGGAGAAGCGACTGAAGAGGGAAGCGCTGGTTTGCGTGGACCGTGCGGTAGATGGCCGGCTGGACTCGCACTCCGGGGTAGACTCGCCGCTACTGAAGGCAGAGTCGATGGACCAGTTTGGATACCGTCTAGGGGATAGTGAGGGAGCGGCGCCAGGTGCTGGCGTCTTGGGTGGAGAAAAACGCCTTCCGCGAAGTTTATGTAAGGCGAGCTCGTTCAAGTCATTGAGATTGTGAATAACCGGGTACGTCATGCTGGAAAATCGTGTTTGCGTGTCCGGCCCAGCCGACTCGGGCTCTTCGATGCTGGGAATCGGAACGTCGGCGGCAGCAACTGACGCGAGGAAGTGCGTCGTTGGAGCGTTCAAGTTGGATGCGACGCGCCTTTTCAGTCTCAATCGCGGACGCGGCGGCGATGGAGGCTGAAGCTCCTCGTCCATAGCGGAAGGCTCCGGTGTTTTGGGGTTTTGCTGATCCGGGTCATGGAAACGAAAGCCTTTGGGCAGTGTCGCCGCTCCGGAATGTTGAGGGTTCATGTTAGCGGAGTTAAGGAGGCGAGGAATGTCGCGACCTCTTGGAAAAATGCTGGCGGCAGGTAGGCCTCGCGATTTCTAAGCCGTTTGGTGAACGTCTCTCCGAGAACAAAGGCGACGTGGTCCTCCAATTGTTCTTGTGGTGGCAAATTTGAGATAAAGTGGTATTTGAGCGCGTGGTAACGTCCCTGAGCCTCAAAGGGCTTTGATTGACCTCAACGGCTGTCGCACAGAATGGGCGCGATATTTAGTGTGCAACACAAAATATGTCCAACACACTACCTAGGTCGTGTACTGCTCAACCAATGTAGATCCTGTAGCTGGTATGGAGCGCTCAGTCAATTGCAATCAGGTATGCGACGGCCTCGGCTGGATTCGAGGATCGTGCGATTCAACACCGCTTTCTCGTCAAAACATTGGTCGAATGGAATAGAGAAAAAGAAAACGTTGTCTTGGTAATCGTGGTAAATGTCGTCGCAAGTGTCGCTTCGTGTTATGATATTCGTGGATGGATCGTCTGGACGTCCGGGAATCGTCGTCGCAATACTGTAGATAGGTAGGGTCAAGGAAATAGGTCGTCGCGACGAGCCAGACGGACGTAATAATTCTTCGTCTTGTTTACTGGTGAATGGCTCGTGATTAGGTATGGGCTTATCGGGGGAAAATCGAAAGCGCGCAACCCCCACCACCGGAGGACGGCTGGTGTTTGCGAAAAGGAACGACTGTGGTTGAAGAGAAAGGTGGGAGGAGGAAGTTCGGACAGGCTTGGGCTGAGGCGGACCGGTGTGGTATGTATGGCAAGGTCCAGCGATGGTGGGCGGGGTGGAGAAGAAAGAGCGGGTGGCGCGAACCTTGCTCGAGGAGCCGGGACAGGGCGGGAGAACAGAGAACACCTCTGGTCCTGGCAGGATAGGTACGAATGGGAAGAGACCTGTGCCTGCGCCTGAGCCTGTGCTCGTGCCTGAGGGTTGCAGTGAAAAAGGTCCACAGGCCCTCGAACACCGAAAAGTACCTCACCAAGCCAAAGTTGAGGTGAACCAAACTTCACACACTGCTCGCTTGAACCCCCGTGCAGTCCTGCAGTTGCAGTCGGTGCAGCAGCAGAGCGTGGTGACCGGGGGAGGGCGTCCAAGGTCCACGGGTTGCAGTCGCACAGCGGTTGAGCACGCTAGAATCCCCCACCTAGGCTAAACCCAAGGGAACCTAGTCAAGCCGTCCAAGGCGAGTGACAGTGGAGCGTTTGTGACTGACGGACACACCAGTAGCGGCTCGAGACAGGTCCAGAAGCTCGCCAGCGCATGTGGCAGAGTGGAGTCTAGGGTGAGCGTAGTCTCGTTTTGCGCCGAGAGACCCTGAGGATGCAATGTGCGGTGAGATGCGCAAGGTAGGAAGCGCCTTGTTGAAGGAGGAGACTGAGGATCGCCTGCCCCGTCTGCCACTGGGACTGGGCCCGGTTGAAGTCGTGGCTTGTAAGTTGTCCAAACTCGATCTCTCTTCTTCGCAAGGAATCCTGGAGAAGAAGCTACTTTGAAGTTTGAGCGAAATGGGTGGCGGCGTATGAAATGGGGTTTGGCGACTGCAGTAGTCGTATGTACTCCAGATACACTGTGTCGTTCGTTTGGTGTAGCTATTCGATGGACACGACAGGAGTGCAGGTACGGCGAATGATGGAGCAGCGAACGACGAGGGTGCAGAGTCCGAAAGGAGCGATGGAAGCAAAGCAAAGCAATAGCATCGGGCTCCCGTTGGTCGATTCGTTCGTTCGCCAGCTGCAAAGCAAGGTACGCCGCGCGTGAAGTCTGGGAAGCGCGCCGGACTAGGTATTGGGTTGGCCAAGACAAGCAGCCGATGCAGGTCACCGTAGTAGGTATGCTTGGTGACGGAGAACTCAATAACACCAACGAGACGACTGGTCTTTCTTGGGTGTCGGACGACGCAGAGGATGTAGCAGATGCCGCGAACGAAAAGCTCAAGCCACGACTAGCAGGGCTCAATCGTAGACGGGCTGATGCAACGGACGAGACGACAGTCGAATGAACAAAGCAGACTGGGAGTCCGGATAGACAATGGCAAGCCTCAAAGAGACTCACAGAGAGACGGTCGAGACGATCAGGCCGCTCGGTTTGTGGGGCAGTGAGACAAGAAACCAGACGATGCTGCCGAAGCTGGATGTGCGTGCAGAAGCTTCGTGCTCGCTATCTCGTCTTGGGTAGGGCGCGTTTGCCCTGCGTCTGCGGTGCTTGTTGGTGCGAACTTGCGGATGGTGGTTCTCCTGGCCACAGCCTGTGCGGCGGTTTGCGCTTGGTCGTCTGCGACCGGGGCAGGGAAAGAAGGGAGGCTGGTTTCTGCGTCTGCAGCCAGCAGGCTTAATTAATGTCTGCCGGGAGTGTCGTTCTTGGGACGAACAGAACCTCGAAGTGCAGCGATTGAGCGTTGAGCAAGCCACAAAGTGGATAACGAGTGTTGGGGATGGTCGAAGATGAAGACTGGATGATGGCCAATGAACGAGAAAGCGTCCTCAAAAGAGTGCTAGTTGGCTCGAATGTGGCAACGATGACGGAGGAGAGTGTAAGACGTGACGAAAGTCGGATAAGTGAGCGAACACACGGCCTGGTCGTGTTGTTGAAGTAATATTCTTAGATGGGCTGTCAACCTTGGTTGAGCCGGTAATTAGGAGTTTGAGTACGGCGTACGGATAGTAGGTGAGCACGAGGTAAAGCGTTGGATTTGGCCGGTGAAAATCAAGGTGAGTGTGACGGGCGGGAAGCGACTCATTGGCATCACAAATTGACAATTGTGGGCGGTGACGTCCGTCCAACCCAAGTTGAGAGAGAGAGAGAAGCGGCGGCGCATGGGTGGGGGCGAGGAGTGCGTGGAGTGTTCCAAGAAAAAAGAGACGACGGATGAAACTGATTTGAGTGCGATCCGTGCGAGAGCTGTGGGAACTTTCACGACTTGGAGTGCTGAGAGGAAGGGGAGGAAAAAAATCAGACATCCGATGGCCGATGGTCGACGGCCCAGATGTGAACTTGTGAAGTGCGGAAGCGACGCGTTCAAGACGCGGCTAAACGCGTCTTTTCGCGTTGAGTGGGTCAACTCACTCGCTAAAGTGGATACTCGCCTGGTATGTATGAATTTTCATTGGCCAGTCAGACCCACCAGGGCACCATCTGCTGGGCCTGCTCGATGTGCTCTTGGCAGTTATGGTTGGCACTTGCCTCTTGGTCCACCACCACCTGGAAGGAGAAGGCACCTCCTCGTCTGTTCCTCCCCCCGATCGGTCTTTCCTTGCTCCATCATCCATGAACGGGAATCTGCCAGCTGAAGTCCCAGAGTCTGGACCTGCCGCACCACAAAGTGCATGAAGATGCGATGCCAGGATCACCGAGCAGAAAGCGGCTGTGCGGGAGGAGCGGGGAACAGAACACGAACAGACGAGAGTTCCCAACTTTGCTCACTTCCATGCTACCTAATTACAACTTTCCAAGGGCCAACAACTACCGCCAACTCTTGACCCATTGACTGAATCATGAATAAGGGGCCCGATCTCTCCTCCGTACTCCGTCGCTCTTCGCCGTCGGCTCTGACTCCCATCCTTTGTGCCAGGGGCAATCGTTAGCTGGGAGCTACTCGGGAAAGACTTTTCATTCCATGACTTTTTCACCAATGTCCAAGCTGCAATACGACGGACGATTACAGATACCTGAGGCAAATGAATCCTGGCCGAGACTAACATCAGCTTGCACACACTCTTACAACGGCGCCGGCATAGAAGCAGAGGCTGGGGAACAGGCTCTCTCCCAAGTCTATTGTACCCAAATCCATGTACGATGCTGGGTAGGGGTGGCCACTGATGGATGATACGAACAAGTCCCGCGGCTGGCGCGAAACACACGAATAGCATCACCGTATGCTGCGTCGCGTTGTGTGTTGTGTTTTGTTGTACTGTGCTGCTATACTTCTGCCCCTAAAGCTTGCAATCGCTACACTTGGCCCTCGAGCCAATCGAAGCACAACATGGCGCGTTCGACAGCTGCGAATGCCTGCCTGGCCCTGCACGACGATGGGGTTTGGGATGCGGTGAGCCCGTCTAGGTAAGGTTCTTAGGGGCGGCAAGAGTATCAGCACGGGTATCTATGGCCTGGTCGATACTCTCCAACACTCTTATCATACATACCTATGGGCAGGGCATGGTCAACTGCAAGCAAGGCTTCTTCTAGTGCGCCGAGTATCATGGGCTCTGCACCCTTCATGAGCTCAAAACCATGGGCCACCAATCTCTGGCCGGAGAAATGACAGGAGGCCCGCCCCGGGATCAGCGAGTCTACTGCGACGCTGCAGCTGAACGCTTCGGGATCCGCAGAGGTGCGTTATTGCAAGAACGGCGGGCTTTTCATGCAGTGTCCATGTTTTCTCTCTCGTCCTATGTCTGGGGACATTGGCTTTCGAAGACACTACGGCAAGACAAGATGAGTTCATATACCTTGATCACCAGTATTCAAGTTCACCGCGGCTCAAAATCTTGACTTTCATCCGAGTTCTGTGTGCAGTAGGTGGTGTACCGCGGCATGCACAGAAAAGGTCAGGCTAAAGTCGTTCCCGTCCAGACGATCAAACCGTCCGAGTCAAACGAAACGGCGACCCCAGAGGGAACTGAACAACTGTCAACGGCTTCGGTGCAACGTCAAACCTAGAGGCTAGAAGACCTTGGACTTTGCGCTGGCCCAATCAAAACATAGTCTACCAGACAGTCTTGGCACTCTGCGTGGCACCGGTTCGGTTGTCCGCTGCGAGATCCAAGCAGCACGAACCCGGGGATGCTGTGTTGTGGTGCGCCAAATCCCCTGGTCTAGGCCGACGTCGCGAGCATTGCGATAATTCAACGACGTGATCAGACGGAAACATTCAGTGTAAGCTTGGCCACCAATGCACAACGGGTTGTGCCTGGGCCGTGTCTTCACTACTATCTGCCATCCGAAATCACGCTTCGGTGCCCGTGATGATGAAACAGGTACGACTAAGTCGCCAGGCTGTCTCATTGACCCTCAAGACTATGTAGGTAGTGATTCCTGGTCGTGAGACGAACCGACAAGGGGCAACACTTGAGATCAGCGGCAGTAGGAAAACTAAGCCATGAAAGTTCGCGGCCTATTCTATTTCAGCCTCAAAGCTGGTCAGGCGGCAGCCATTATTCACTTAAACTCGACTACAGACCTCACTACCGCCACAGAGAAATAGCGTTTCTCGTCGCATGTTCCTGTTAGCGTGCGCCGAACGCGAATCCCACGATACTCTGTGTTCATCGCTCGATAAAGGACATGTCGAATCAGTACCTCTCTGCAACCTGCGATTGCCAGAGTTCTCACTTATTCGGCATCTTACAAAATACCATGACGCTCAGAAAGGGACAGAAGATCCAGGGGCATTGCGAGACTGCTGAAGAACGTCGGTAAAGATGGCATCTCGGACTAGCAGCCTGTCGAGCGCGCTATCGCCAATTCTATCCCTTTAATAGCTGTCGATCAACGCCATGCCATTCCGAGAACGACTGAGAAACGCCACATTTCTGGCTCGTTCAGCCAGGCGCGAAGCTTTCCATTCCACTCGTTTCGCCCTCGATAGCTGGCTGGGCGTCTTTCCTTTGAGAGAGTCGCCTCTTCCGCCTCTTCATCAGCGAGATGGTTTCCTCAACTCTTCTCATCACGGCAGCAGCTCCAACTGCATCGATTAGCCCATCATGCTCGGCTCGACATCTTTATCCCAGCTCATGAAGCTCGTGGGGCCGATGCTCCTTATTCTCTGGTCAGTATGGTACTTGGGAATATCACGGCAGCATGTACAGACAATCACCCGCAAGTTCCGCAATCAAAGGGAGCTATTCATCAAAGATTTCCTTGAGCACGAAGTTGACGGACGCTTTGACGGCGCGGCTATCCAAGGCCTGTGTGCCAGCAAGAAATGGACAAAGGGATTGATGATGGGCTGCGATGCAGCACCAGGAGGGATTGGTGAAGTGCGGAATGCCCACTTGCACTGCATTCGCTTTGCGATCGAGGCAGGAGGTAAGCATGTCCCTTGGATAGAATGCGGGTTTCTGGATGATGATTTCAAACTAATCGATGCCAGCGGAGTTGATCCTACCCGAGATCATACCTCGTTCAGAAGACGACATCAAGAACATTAATGGACGGCCCGCCGTGCCTCTCGACTACTACTTCGACGCAGCCCACCTCAACCACGTTCTCCAGACGTATTGTCCTCAGATGAGAGTACACGGGTCGATGAACGACCTGTACGACGTGCCGGAAGTTTTCGAGGCCCTCCAGTTTAGTATCGCGGATACGAACAGCAACTGGGTCAACGGCACCGTCCTAGCCGAGCCCTCGGACTGGAACAAGCAATTCCACGACTTCATCAACGAGAAGTCACCCCCCGCAGAAAGGGTATACCCCTTCCGCACCCATCTCAAACATACCCTGTGGACGTGGCCGACGGCACGTGACAAAGCGCCCGTGGCCTCTTCGTTCGGACGCATGCTTCGCATCCGCCCGGATGCCCGGTGCCTCGCGGCCTCGGCGCTCTTCAGCCTCGAGTCCCGCTTCCAACTTAATCTCGACCCGCGGACGCGGTACCACCCGTCGAGCTTCGTGGGCGTCCATCTACGCACCGAAGAGGACGTCAACGAGAGGTTCCCAGACTACACGACGCAGGCAGCCAACTACCTGCACTACCTCTCCGAGTCGGAGTCGAGCGTCGCGTTCCTGGCCTCGGGCGCCACCGAGACCAACATCACGGCGTTTGTCAACCGTGCCGAGGACTTCAACGTCACGGTCGTCACCAAGACGGATATCTTAGACGACGAGGAGCAGGAGGCGCTGGAGGCGCTGACGTGGGACCAGCGTGGACTGGTCGACTACGAGATCATGCTGCGCGCCGGCATGGTGGCGGGCGTCAGCGCGAGCAGCTTCGCGTGGAACCTTGCGCTGCGGCGGTCGTACGCCTTTGGGCAGGGTCCCATTGGCGTGCCGCTTGAGCCTGGCGAGACGATTTCGTGGAAGGACGAGTATACCACGCTGTACGGACGGCACGAGAACGCGTACGCCATGAGGGCGACGGTATGGCCGTGAGGTGTTGACGGACAAGGGAGGGGAAAGCATTAATGCTAAGTGCGTTTTGGCGGGACGTGAAGGGGACCAATGGAAACGAGGATTTTAACAAACAATATGGCGGCAGCTCGCGAACATCTAAACAAAGATGTCTGGACGCTTATGGATAGTGGTGGTCTACGGGCGTTTCTGTCATTTACCCCATCTACAATGCAAGGGATATCATATCAGTCTCATGTCAGATGTCGTCTTGGGATGTGTGTGCACATGTCTACAAGCCCGCTACACTGTGATGTTCTTCGTCTCAAATCACGCCGTTGGTTCCTTCTCGCAGCCCGATATCATATGGTCCTTACAGCTCTTCATTAATATTCGGCGAACGACTGCTTTTGTAAGTTGTCAAGAGGTCGTTATTGTCAAGTTTGATCAATGGTTGGATGGCATCATTAGGTGTTGGTTCACCTGCATATCCGGCTTTAGTGTGGTGAGCTTCACCTACCCAGGCTTTTTTTTTTTTTTTCAACCCGACGTTGGCCGAGCCATCTCGATTTTCCGTCCGGTGCATCCAAACTGCAAACGACGAGTCGCTTCGGGTCCGGGTTTGAACCCCTCATTTCGGTCAAATACTTGTCCTTCTCATGCCGATGATTGCATAGTACGGTAAGGATAAATGTCGACTGCTAGATAGCATGAGCAGGGTCTGCTTGAAAAGGGAGAGGGAAAAGACGGCTGCTAGAGTTCAGGTTGTCCAGGCAAACGTATTGGCTTGTTCAGTTCACTCATTGACTCGTGTGAAGGGACACGGCAATGTTTGTGTAACCATACTTGCCATGGTATGAAGCAGAGCAGACAAGCCGCCCCCGTGCCAATTATTCGCGAGGGACCCCGCCACGCGACCTCACATCACCTATTACCCCTCGTTCGACGTTCGTCAAGCGAGCCGTCAATGACTGACAGGTGAAAAAGACAGGCAAGGAAACGGCAGGCAAGCGGCGACCACGGCTGCTGACCCGCATGAAGCGATGCATCCAACTGCAGTAGAGGTGCGTCCCTCTTGCGTAGCCCAGTGCTCCAGACCCCCGTCATGTCAGTCAAGGCAGTGGTAACCCCCGCCGTCACGCGACTACGTGACCCGCCTGACGCTTCTCGGCTCTGGGGCCAGGACCGTTCTAGATGTGTGAAATATCATGATGGAGGAGCACGAATTGGGCCATTAGTGAAAGAAAACATGACTTCGTTCCAGTTGCGTTGATTGTTGGTTCGTATTTTGCGTAAACCTGGTTGAGGATATGTCGTGAGATGGATGAGGCAGGTGGGGGAGGGGGAGAAAGATGAGGGGTGAAGTCAAAATGGGACGAAATGGTTCCTACTACTGTGTATTAGTTGCGCAGCGTGCCCAGGGGGGTCTTCTCGCGGATGTAGGCTCAGCGTTGCTAGCTCCGTGTAGACCCAGAGCTTGGTATCCATCTCAAGGAGATCCATGGATCCTTGCGGGCTTTTTTTTTTTTTTTGCTGCTTGCTTCTGTGAAGGCACAAAGTGAGTGAAGTTGCTTTCTGGATCGTCCCCTTGCGTTGCTCATCTTCACGTGGCCGCCTCAAACTAACGTAGCACTGTAAGTAGCTGTCGTGAGCTGCATGATACGGACCAGGTATGAATATTACGCATTACTACACAGTAGGTTAGTCTAGAGACACAGGCTGCGTCTTCTGGTCAGACTCGCAGCTGAGGTTTTCCAGGTTTCCGGGGCTCCAATTCCAAAACGCATGCCACTCACTCACTCACCTCACTGAATGAGAGAGTGAGAGACGGGAAGTGAGAGAAATGTGCCGCTGCCCATGGCAATAAATCCACACGCGCAACACGCTCCGTTTTCATCGCTGCCTTCCCCGTCGTTCCCCCCCCCCCCCCCCCCCCCCCCCCCCCCCCCCCCCCCCCCCCCCCTCCCCCCCCCCCCCCCCCCCCCCCCCCCCCCCTCCTCTCCCACCCCCCCCCCCCTCCCCCCCCCCCCTTCCCCCCCTTCCCCCCCCCCCCCCCCTCACATGCGCCTCTCTCCTCTTCCAATCCTTTCTCTCACTCAGTCACTCTCACCTTCACTCTTAATACTCACTCATCCTCACCTCACTCTCCCCGAATTCCAGCAGACTGACGACCTACCTTACCGTACGGACACACTGAACCACTCTCAGCTCTCTGTCTCTCCGTGTCTCGCCTTCCGTCACTCAGCCAGCCGTTCGCATCTTTTGGTACTTTTGCAAACTTACCTACCTGCTACATTATATAATCCTTCTCGCCCCGGCTCGGCACTCCTCTCTCTCCCCCCCACAGACAAGAACCGAGAAAAGAGCGTTCGAATCCTTTCTGATACATACTCTGTACTCCGTACACACACCTTTCGTACCGAGAAGAAAAAAAGCAATAAAGGCAAATTTTGGTTGCCGACATCCGCGGAAATCCCTCTGCACAGCGCCTACTTTGAGCAAAGATACCACCCAACCATCCGCTCTCTTTTCTCTTACTCTACGTTACCTTACCTCACTCACTCTACCCTTTTCCGCCCCCAGCTCCCCTCCCCCTCCCCCTCCCCCTCCCCTCCGATCAAAAGACTATCGGCTTCGCGCCTCCCGCTGCCGGCCATGGCTACCAGCGCTGACATCATCACGCTTGACAACTTTGAGGAGCTGCTGCCAAGATGGGACCCCGCAGGCTCCAATCACCTATATGCGATTGTTGATATGGGCAGGTCAGTACCTAAGCTTTTTTGTTTCCCTCTTCGGTGCAACTATCCGCACAGATTCGTTTATGTCGAGAATTTCTTTTTCCTTCTGTTTCTGCCGGATCGCCCTCCAGGATTGCCTCGCCGATGAGCAAAATCTGGGGAAAGCCTGTCTTGTCTGTCTCTGCCTGTGCTTTTGAGCCTCAATTCTCAAGGAGCACACATCTCTTTCTCATTGACACACCATGGCGGCGGGCAACGTCAGCCGGACCACGTCTTTAGTTCCCGCTTCTCCTAAAAATAAATGCACCATGACAAGAACAAAACACCGGTCTCAAATACTGACCCGAGCCACCGGCCCCACCAAATAGCAACGGCATCCGCTTCTCCATCTCGGACCTCACTCCTCCACAAACCCGCCTCCTCCGGCCCATCTACCGCGAACGCGCCGGCATCTCCCTCTTTGACGCCCTCAACTCCGCCTCCACCGCCGCCTCTGAGCCCCTCACCTTCCCCCCGGAAACAATCACCCAGGTCGCAAAGACCCTAGCCCGCTTCCGTCGCATCGCCGTCTCCTATGGCGTTCCGCCCGCCCACTTCTCCGTACTCGCCACGGAGGCCATGCGCCGCGCCGCAAACGCCCGCGACATGCTGACAGCCATCCGCGAGGCCGCCGACATTGGCGTCCATGTCTTGGCCCCCGAGGTCGAGACTCTCTTCGGCGCCGTCATGGGATCGCGGTCTGCCTTCGTCGACGTTGCCCGCGGCGGCCTGTTCCTTGACCTCGGCGGTGGCTCCGTGCAGATGACCTGGGTCGACACGCGGCTACCAGACTACGAGGTCGCCGCCGCCAAGGCGGGTGAGAGCATGCCGTTCGGCGCCGCGAGGCTGATTCGCATCCTCGAGGGGCAGTCGGAGGAAGTACGCATCCAGGAGAAGCAGAAACTCAACGCGAGCATGCAGGGCGCCTTTGCAAAGTTGTGCGACAAGTTCCCCGCGCTCGCGCAAGCAAAGGCGGATCACGAGGCCGCCCACTCCTCCTCCACCACCACCGCCGCCACCACGAACGGCAGCAGCGTGGTACTCGGCGGCATTGACGCCTACCTCTGCGGCGGCGGCTTCCGCGGCTACGGCTGCATGCTCCAGCACAACGACCCGATCCAGCCGTACCCGATCCCCTCGGTGGGCACCTACACCGTCACGGGCGACTTCTTCAAGCAGACGGACAAGATGCGGCGTGTCAACCGCGAGCACGAGGGGAAAATCTACGGCATGTCGAAGCGCAGGCGGCAGCAGTTCCCCGCCATCATCGAGGTCGTCGAGGCCTTCATCCGCACGGTACCGCACCTGCGCACCGTCACCTTCTGCGGCGGCTCCAACCGCGACGGCGCGCTGCTGATGAAGCTGCCCAAGAGCGTGCGGGAGAGCAACCCGCTCGAGGCGCTCGCCGGCTTTCCGATCCAGGGCCACGAGGAGAGCGGGGGCGCAGGTAGTGGTGGGGACTTGGCTGTTGCGCAGGCAATCCTGAGGACGCTATACGGCGCCGTGCCGAAGAATGTTGACGTATCGCGGACGCCGACGGTCTTCTCGCTGGGCCTGGGACCGCTTTTTGCGAGGCAGGTTTGGATTCACCAGGGCGAGGACGACGATGCGAATGCGTCGTATGCGCTCCACGAGGCTGTTACGCGGGACCCTAGCGCGCCTGGGCTGACGCACCTCGCGAGAGCGGTGCTTGGCCTGACGGTGTGCGCGCGGTGGGGGTCGAACTTGGGCCCGATTGATGCGCAGCTGTACGGGAACCTGAGGGGTCTCGTCGCGGAGGCGAAGCTGGAGAGCGTGTTTTGGGCAGAGTATCTTGGTGCTGTGGCGGCTGTCATGGTTGATCTTGTGCCGGCGTGGCCTACCAGTGTCGAGGAGCTTGAGTCGACTTTGAGGTATGTGTGTTACGACCCCTCCTTCCTCGATATTGGAGCATGTCGAGAGCCATCGACTAATAAGTGGAACAATACTGACATTATCACATAGATTCGAAGCTACGCAGACGTCGGACCCCGAGAAAAAGAGGGCGAGCATCGATTTGACCGTCCACGTTGCACCCGGCGCGGCAGTCGGCATCGATCCTGCGGATGTCATGGGTCGGTTGGCGAATGTTGGCAAGAAGCGCAAGGACGGGACGAAGCCGGACAAGAAGGTTTCGGTCAAGATTGTGGAAATGAAGTAGTAGTTAATAGTGTTGTTTGTCCGTTGTTTTGGGTTGTTTTTGACGAGTCGATGAATCTTATGAAAGATACCCCCCTCAACTTGGCCGTTGACTTCACCTCGCTCCTGGCAACTGATATCGCTCCCATTTAAGGCCTTGCTAATGGCACCGTTTATATCACGTCGATGATGGGACTTCTACTTATGATCTCTGAGCATGATGACTTCTCCGTATGTGGCCATGACGTTTCGTTTCTAGGCTGGTGCAGTAAAAGGGGGTTAACGAAACATCTGCTCTTTCTGAGGAGAGCCCAATTGTCTTGACTTAACCACCCATTCTAATTTTGTTGATCAGCCCTGGTTTTTCTCCTGATTAAATGCTAGTGATTTCACAATGGCTTCTACGTTATCTGTGTAACGCCGGCGGTTGTAGTGGTGCCGTACGCCTGGCTGGCAGTAGCACGCAATCATTTTGGCCACACAGCCCAGTCAACTTGGTTGCAGTCATAAAGAAGAGTGCCATAAATACAAGTGTTTCTGGTCGAGTTCTATGTTTCCTTCCTTTGAGAAATGTTCCAAGCATTTGGAGCAGCTGTTCATGAACTCGTTCCTTTGTTACCAGTGATTCAGTGCACCTTTTAACCTCAACCCCCAACATTCTCATTCAAGTCAAGGCCGGGTTGTTTTTGATGATATGTATCGGCGTCGAGCGTCTGTTCCATTCACCAAGGCTGCCAGAAAGATTTTCACTCCCTTAAGAGCAGGCATCTCAGTTATCGCAAAGACTCCTCAACGATGCACAGATTTCTCTTCTATCTGCGGCATAATCAATGGTACACAACCCCTCTCTCAGGACGGAACTGCTCCGCCACCAAATCGAAACCAAACCTCACCCCAAAGCTTCAACTGAAAGACTGCCCGAACCTCGCCCTCCACCGCCCACAGCGGTAGTACAGAGTAGACCAGTACACCCAAAACCACGACCGAGGGCGGTGGCAGTAGTGCCGCCCGTGCCGCCGTGGTGGATTGATGCAGACGGGGATGTGATCATGATAGACATACTGAACGTGGAAATGCGCAGTAGCTGGGTGTTTGACATGGACGGCGATGTCATAATGGGAGGATGCGGAGGGATGGGGTGGGAAGCGCGGCGACCGCCGTCCGTGCTGGTTCCGGTGCCGGTTGTGGTGGTGCCGGACAAGACGGGGAAGCCGAGGTGTCCACTTCCACCGCGACCCGCTCCGCGGCCGTATGCAGAGGTTCGGCACAGCCTTGCGATTCCATGTAACTGACGGCGAAGCGCCCTCCAACTCAACGGCGCGAAGAGGGCCAATGAGCAGTGGCAATAATATCTGAAATGAAGAACATGACTGGGCAGTACCATTTCACCACACCTGCTGCCTAGCAGGTACCCTACCTTAGATAGTCCCCCCTCACTTGTGTAGAGCAACCAAATCTCCAGCCTTCACACATCTCGCGAGAAGCAGATGATTTGGACATCATGGCGGATCCGGGCCAGCTCTCTCTATCCGGGGTTCAGGATGCTATCCATCACCTAGGTAATATGAGTTAAACCCTTTTCTACATGGCACATTGGCTAACTTTTTGCGTGACCTATAGACAAAAACGAACCGGGTGCGCGCCCGCTCCTCCAGGACCCAGCAAGACAAGTACGACTGTTCACCCTCTGGCCAGGGACACAAGAGAGTCCGATCCAAGGGGTATTCAGTGTGGCTACTCTCGACGACGGGCCTGATTATCAGTGTATATCATACGTTTGGGGCGATGCCTCGGATACAAAGGTCATCACAGTGGACGGGAAAGACTTCAAAATCACGACATCGCTGTTCTCGGTCCTATGGCGCATCAGATCCGAGCAAGAATACCTTGCTGTGTGGGCCGACGCGTTATGCATCAATCAGGACGATCACGAAGAGAAGCGCGTGCAGGTCGACATGATGTTCGATATCTACAGCAAATGCAATAATTGCTTTCTCTGGTTGGGTGAGGTTGACCTCCTCGACGGGGAACTGAGCTTAGACATTGCTCGCTACGGCTTGAACTACATCGAATTCTTCGACGATACAGACTTGGAAAGGGAAGACAACGGCTTTTCGACGGCTGAAGGGTTGATGAAAATTGATCTCACCTTTCGAAGCCTGGCCAAATGTCAGTGGTGGCGGCGAATATGGACAGTCCAAGAGTGCGTCGCTCCTCACACGGCAATGTTTCTCTGGGGCCCCCTCACGATCTCTCGGTCGTCTCTGATAAAGTTCCGTGAAAACTTTTGGAACGTGAAACCAGCAGGACGTGAATGGACAACTTACAGTTACAAGGGTAATGCCGAGGCAATGTTCACGCTATTGTCAACAGCACAACTACTCTCGATGGCGAGAACACTATCCAAATCAAGGCCACAGACAACGATGGGTGGTGTAGCTAGTCTTAGCTTCCTTTGGATGACCTGCGACCACCAAGCTTTAGACCCACGCGACAAGATCTTCGCTCTACTACCGTTCATTACAGCAGCTTTAACGAACACGAATTCAAGTAACTACAATATTGACTGCGTTGAGGTATACAGCCGCGTCACGGTGGATCTTATCCAATCTTGTCGGTCATTACTCCCACTCATGGGACGCCGGCAGAGCGAGATGCCGTTGGAAGAACCATCTTGGGTTCTGGATTGGCGTCGCCAAGAGGCGGCACAACACAGAAAGTCACGTCCATTTATCCAGATTATCGGCTTAAGCTTCCAATTCAATGCCTCACGCGGCGTTCCTAAACTACACTATCAAGACCTCGTTTCGCGCGACGGGCGGCGCCTCAGACTACGTGGATATTTCGTCGGTACGCTTGTGAGAACAATCATGTCACCAGCCGAAGTCTCCTCGGGCCCTGGCCACCGCTTTGATTATTCTTACACCCTCCGAAATCTCATCAAGACATGGAAACGGCACGTGGAAGAAGATGCTTTCAGTGAGTTCCGAAGGCTGGATAGGCCATTGTTTACAAAAGCAGCCATCGCAGAGTTTTCTGAGATGTGGAATGGCATGGAGAAAGCTAGGGAGTATCTGCTCGATCTATCAGCGCCCGAAGAGTTTGGCATGAAGAAGAAAGTAACGATGCTAATGTGGCTGCAATCCAGAGTCATGAACATCTTTCTCACGTGTGGAGGTCGCTTTGGCGTCGGAACACACGACACGAAAGAGGGAGACGAGGTCTGGATCCTCTGCTCAGGATTCATGCCGCTCGTTTTACGACCAATGAAAAATAACAGTGAGCAGGGGAATAACAATGGCGACGTTGACGATTCAGCCACCTTCGCTCTATCAGGGAGGTATGACAGATATCGTCTAGTGAGTGAATGCTATGTGCAGGGGGTAATGCATGGCGAGCTCTCAATCGGATCAAATCACTGTTTACGGACTATCGACTTATGTTAAGCTGATGTTGTCACTTTACTAAACTCGCGAGAGTTGGGATCGTTCATAACTGTACCTCAGTCTATTTCATCAAATCTAGTGTTTTTCTCATAGGGAGAGCGGGACTCTTACATAGCACGTGTTTCTCGAGGTGCCACAGATATCAATACACGTACTAGAATATGTTAGTGAAGGCTCAGGTTCAACAAAGGGATGCCAACGAACCTTGAAGTACTTGTTCTGCAAGTCTGTCTCGTCCAGGAGCCCACGCTCATAAGCCTGCTGCTCATTCTCCTCCGACGTCGCGTGTTCCGCCCTCCTAGACCGATTTCTAACCCACAACAGACACCAGAGGCCACACAGGCATGCGATCTGCATACCAACGCAGAAGATCATCATCGCGACGCCCAGGGGGTACCGCGGCGCCTGCTCTGCCTTGAAGAAGAAGGGACCGACAAAGTTCCCGAGACAGTACCCGATCAGAAGCATTGCGTTTGTTGTTATCTTCTTGGTGTGGCCCGCGGTGTTGGCCGTGGCGACAGACATGGACAGCGTCCAGGTCGCCGTGTAGGCGAAGGAGATCCAGAGACAGGCGAGGCGGCCATAGGGGTTGGATTGATCAATGAGCCAGAGGCCGAGGATACCAGCAAGGAAGGGGGCGAGACAGGTAAGCATGATGGCTATGCGAGCGTTTGGGTAGTAGGAAGCGAAGAAGCTGCGTTACGTTAGCTGGGAATCAGGAAGCTGAAGATTTACGGCTTGCTCACCATGCCAGGGGACACAGAATGAGCTGGACCGCTCCCGAAGGCATCTGGATGAGAGTAGTCTGAAGCGTCGAGAAGCCCATGCCCCTGATTACAAGACCTTGGAACTATCGTTATGTCAGTTTACAGTCTCCAAGGTAATATCTGACCACAACTCACCGTCGTCAATCCGCCATTGGGAGTGTTACTCGCCACAGCAAACAAAAACAGAAGCCATGTCTTCAAGTCCATCATGGCCTCCCTGAACTGGGGCCACTTGAACTTCTTGTTCTCGACTCCCGTACCGTTCGCCTTGACGCGACTAATAACCATCGCTTTCTCCTTTTCTGATAGAAACTTCGTCGTCAATGGCGAGCCAGGAAGAAAGATGAGCATGAGAATCCCCCACGCCACCGTAATGGCGCCCCAAAACAGAAACAGAATCCGCCAGCTCGCGATAGACCCCTGCACATGCCCAATCCCGAACGTCACGATACCGGCCGTGATGTACCCCAGACCCGCAGACCCGATCCAGATGCCCATACGAACAGGTTGCTCCTTTCTCGAATAGTACATAGAGAAAAGCAACATCGTACCCGGGTTGATCGAAGCCTCGAACGCACCCAGAAATGTCCGCGTCGCCGCAAGCCCAGCAAAATTATGCGACGCGGCGTGGCACATGAGCACGGCGCCCCACAACACCACGGTGGCCGACATGAAGGTGTTTATGGGCAGTTTCTGCAGCAGCACGTTTGTAGGGAACTCCCAGAAGAGGTAGCCCAGGTACAGCAGCGCGCCGGCCCAGGAGAACTCGGAACCGGTGAGGCCAATGTCCTCGCGGATGCCAAAGACGGCGGCGTAGCTCAGTGTCGTGCGGTCGATGGACTGCAGGGCGTAGGTGATGCAAAGGAGCGGCATGAGGCGAAAGTCGAGGCGTCGGAGGAGCGCGGAGCTCTCTTCCGGGTCGATTACTTCACCTTCGGCTGCGTCGAGGAGGTCGAGGGGCTTTGTTGGCTCGGAGGCCATGAGCTCCTCTTTGGGAGTCATTTCCGTCTTCATGGTTCGCTGAGTCGGATCTTGGGAGAGAGAAGAGAGGGTGTTTCGGCCGCTGCACTGCAGGTCGCCAGACTGCATCTAAATCTAAAGAACATCTAGCTATATAGGATCATCGGCGACGTGAGTGCCGGATCTACAGATATGTTGTTAATGATTCGGTATGCCTCCGAGACGCAGCAGATAAGAGCCGGTGGCACCACTGGGGGGGTGTTATTGCTTCCCGCGGAAAAGTCTTATCACGGTTGAAGTCATCCGCGGCCATGACTTGTGCAGATGCTACCCCGCGCATAATGTTGCAGCGACCAGCCGTGCTTCCGAGAATGGGTAGTTTGCGATTTTATAGACCTTTTTTTTTTTCCGGAGGCGTCGAGACAGTCCAACTAGGTATCAAGACAGTATCAGGTATCAGTCACCAGGAGTCGGCTTCAGTGGGATTATAAGCTCAGAATTTGGGGCGATATGATGAACCGTGAACCTTACATGGATTACTCGCATCATCCGTACAGTATACTTGCGAAGCAGTAATCATGCAATTTTTCAATTCAAGAGGATCATTTCATGAAATTTCATTGGATAGTTTTTAGTCCTATTTGTCGTCCAGATACAAGCCCTCATCCGGAGGCGGAACACCATACCAGTCCAAGCCCAGCTTATCCTCAGGATCAGGATCCGGCATCTGGTAGTACCCATCATACCTCCACCAAGTCCGATCTTCCCACACATCCTCAACCGGCAAGACCCCTTCAGCCTTCATCTCATCCCTAACCTTCTCAACACCACGCCACACTCTCAAGATATTTTCACCAGCGACCTTAGCAAGCTGCTCCTCAGTCGCGCCCCTATCAAGAATAGCCTTGAGGAGTCTCGGGTAGCACTTGACGTCTTCCAAGCCGGGGATGACAGATGCGATACCGTCAAAGTCGGAGCCGAGACCAACGTGATCCCAGCCGATACGCTCGGCAATGTAGAACAAGTGGTCGAGAACCATGTCCATCTTGGCGTCCCGTCGACGTGTAGTGACGTGCTCCGGGACAAAGGTTACCATCACGATACCACCGTTGGCTGGGACCATGTCTAGGATGTGGTCCGGGACGTTGCGGGGACAGTCAAAGACGCCCTTGACGTTGGAGTGGGAGAACATGATTGGTGCGCGGGTCTGCTCGAGGACTTGCTTGGCGCAGTCTTCTGAGACGTGGGAGATGTCTACAATCATTCCTGCGAAGGGCTGGTGAGCGGGCTGCTTGTTTGACCGAACTGTCTTGCTCACCTAATCTGTTCATCTCGATCAATGCAGCACGTCCCAGCTTAGAGAGTCCGCCGTGCACAGCGCCGACTTTGGATGTTGAGCTATCGGCGAATGCATTGTTGCAGACATGAGTGAAAGTGCACTAGCAAAATCAGTACCAAAACTACCAGCATCTCTAAGCATTTCCAACTTACATATCTGACGCCCAGGCGGTAAAATGCTCTGATAATACCAATACTGTTGCCAGCCATGTGTAATCTACCAATCTGGTCAGTCTCTCGTGAGCCTCTCTCAACTCCTCAAATTGAACACGCACCCTTCAATACCGATGGAGCAAGCTATCCTCCCAGACTCGTAAATCTTCTTCACATCATTTGGTCCATTCACCAATTCAAACGTCTCCGGGTACGACTCAACAAGCCGAAGCGTCATATCAATCTGCTCAATGGCGTCGCGCGCCATGTCCGAGTACTCTGCTGTCGAAAAGTTCTCCGCGGACCTGAGACAAGGGACGCAAATAGACCAGAATTGGCCTCCGACGGCACCTTTATGTCGTGTAAGTCATATAGATCTACGGGGGTAAAACGAGACAGGATCTAGCAACTCACCCTCTCTCAGTCGGGGGATATCCGTCATTCCCCTCTCAAATCCATTTGCGAAGTCGAATTTCGGATTGTTGTGAATCTTGCCGTGAAAGCATGCCCGCGGTTGCTGAGGCAGGTCATTGTGGCCATCGATGAGCGGCGTCCTGAGAAGAACACGCTTAACTCGCTCGTCAATGTCAAGCTTCTGATAGGGATGGTCTGACGATGCCATTGTGTTAATGCTAGGTTTGGTGGTCAATTAGGAATTGTTGCCAACCCCAACACGCGATTGATCTGATGAGAGGATTCGATAAGGTACTAGTAGTTGAGAAACAAGTTATGCGCGGAGCTCATTAAGGTGAGGTTCGTTTCAGTTTAGTCTTGGTGCCTGCGTTTCCTCGGTCAACTATTGCTAGAGACTCAGAGTGTGGGTTTGCCGCGCAAAAGGAAGGGACCCATAGATATGACCCCGACGTTTGATTTGGCCGCCATACCATCGCGGGGAGTCACGTTTGAATGCTCGGATAATAAGACCCAGGGTCTTCCTTGACCCCGCTGGTTCGGACCCAGATAAGAGCTAAGTTGGGGCTTATCTTGAGAATGGAACCCGCTGATGCCAATGAAGCTGACTTCTGGGCTCCAAGATCCCGGGTCGACGAATGATCGTGAGCCCACGTCACTTGCCATCCAGACTGTGAAAGAGAATAGCTTCGCGTGCTAAAATGGGACGAAATAAGCTTCTGGTTCTCGGATTGAGAATCATTTCTATTTCAGACCAATGGATTGATTATTGGCTTGTTTCCTAGCAAGGCCTTTGAAGGGGAGGAATCCAAACGTCAGATTCAAAAGACCAGCTGAACGCCATCGCACTTCAGAGACCAGGTCCCTGGCATCGTATGAACGCAAAACTCCCATGAACCAAGGCACCAGCCAATCCTACATATTAAAGAAAAAGGCCAGCATAAAGGTGCGCTATAATCGAGAGAAATAAAGGAGAATCAATCATTCGTGTCGTACATCATAATCTTCGTGGGTATTCATAACGTCATCAGAAGACAGGGCCCCTCGGGCTTCCACAGTCTCACTTTCACACTTCACTTGAGCGGTGCAGCAAGTCACTTGCCACCGCTCGTTTTCTTATTCGTACGTCGTCCCAGCACTTTCATCTCGGGATCAACAACCAATGCCTTGAGGCGATGGTCGATCTCGTCAATACCTGCTGCGATTGTTCGGTCTAGCCGCCATTCTATTAGTGACAGCTCGCAGACTCAAAAAGCATGGGTAGTAGACCTACGGAGAGTATCGCGAAGACTCAGAGCATGGTCAAACGCACCAGACAGCTGCGCCTGCTGAGTCTCGCCAGGTCCCCAATGACGTTGCAGGCTGTCCAAAGACAGCTTGCCAAGTGAGGCTGAAGTCCTGAAGTGGGCTGCGTAAAAGATGGCCACCGCGTTGAGGAGAGCTCCCGCGTCGTTGTCTCGCGGTGCCCTGTTCCTGAGGAGGTCTCGGTAGATGAACATCAGCTGCCACAAGGTGGCCCAGAGAGCAGGCAAATCTTGTTCGGGAACTCTAGTCGCAGCGGCTTTGAGGTTGTCGAGTGCATTGAGGGTATCTCTCTCGGCTGCCTCGAGAGCCATGCGGGCGATGACTCTCAATTCTGCCTTGGCAGGCAAGGGAAGACGTTCCACCGCTCCAGTATCTTCGCGAATGAAAATGAAGTCGTCTTGACAACAGATCTTGTACATGCATTTCATGCTGTGGACCTGATCCAGGAGTTGTATCTGCAATACAGTCAGCACTGGGAACAACCTAGAGTTCAATATATGCTGCGCCATACCTGTGGCCGTCTGATGTATGAACTCGACCTCATAGGCGAGGAGTACATATTGATGAAGTTTTCGATGCTCCCTTCGAAGGTATCGCGGTCCTCGGGCAGAATCATTTGCTCTGTCCATCTGACGAGGTCCTGATATGAGGGAACACCACCATGCTCTCTGGAAAACATACAACCTGACTGAATCTGTCGAGACATGTCGTCTAGACATTGGTAGTTTCGCAATGTGGTGGGAAGCTGAAAGGGCGGTCCAGGGGTAAAGACTACTGCTCCCTTGAAGATTTCCTCTAAGTATTGAGGTCGGATGGTTCTGAGAAACTTCTTGACCTCAATCTCCTCATTCCTGTCTAGCCCACTGACTGAGGCGAATTAGCTTGTGGACTAGAGGAGATTCACGCTGAAGGTATTCCATTAATGATGGTCGTGAACTCACAGCGCAGATGGGCCAAGTTGTTTGCGATCACGATCAAGTCGTCCCTAAAGCAGGAGCTCTCAGGTTTCTGCGGATGGGCCTTGACACACCGATCACAAACGCCCTCCGCAGTACATGGAATCCTTTGAATACGGCATCTCATGCAAGGCCCGACGGTCCGGATCCGGTTGGCTGTCGAATTGTCCGAGTTTTGGCTCGATGACCGGAATAGGGGATGCCTGTACCAAGAGGCCCCGTTAGAAAAGGAGCTCACATTTGGCAATGATGGTACTGGTAGTTTCCCTGAGAAGTTGTCTATGAAACTCCTGATTTCCGTGGCAAACCCAAGCTCTGATTCAAGATAGTTTTGTTGTCCTCGATATAGAGGGGACGGAGGCTGACCTCCAGAAACAGACGGAGGTTGTCTTCCACTAGGGGATGAAGGGGTTGGTTCGGCTCCAGTAGGAGGGCAAGCTCCATAGCGAAACTCGAAGATTTCTGGACCAGTCCTTCGAATTGTGGACTCAGCTGCGTTTTCCGTTTGTCTTATGCTCTTGTCGGTGTGGAGATGTGGCACATCTGAGTCTGAACTGTCGGAGTGACATATCGGCTTATCCAGCAATGATGCATTGCCGTCTTCTAGGGAAGAGAGCACTAAGTCGTCAGTTCTTCCTTTGACTAGTTCCAAGTCAACATCAATCATGCTTTGGTCGTCACCATCTTCTTCAGTAGTGTCTTCCCATGGAAAACATTTGAGCGCGAACTCATGTATATGCCAGAGGATATGATCGTCGTCGGCTAGCTGAGTGTGGTCATTGCCATGTGTACACAAAGGACACGATACAGGCTTCAGCGTTCTTCGCTGACAGATCTCAGAAAGAGACGATAGGTCGATGGAAGCTGCAACGGTTTGGTGTTGTTCAATCGCGTGCGTTTCCCAAGCTTCCCCACTGCTGAAATTAGTGAGATGTTTGCTGTTGAGATCCGAAGTACACCATGGGCACGTCCATTCGACTTGAGAGTGGTATTCATTCAGATGTTCCATCAGCTCGTCAGAATTAGACCACATGAGATCGGGCATGGCGCAATTCTCGTAGTAACAGGAGTAGGGTAGAATATCGTTGGCTACATGGTTTCTGGAAAAAGTCAGGACTTCGATGGCGAAGTTCCGGGAATCGTAAGGTTTCCAGACTTGAGTCTTACTTACCTCCAGAGTGACTGACTCATGAGGCATTTCTCTGGCAGTACATTGGCGCAGTAAGGACAAGTCAGGAGACTGCTGACGGTGGATGGCTTGGGACATTTCGGGTACTCTAAGTCATCTCGACCGCCTATCCGAGTGGCCCGGGTCACAACAGACGGCGATGTTTCCTCTTCGAGAAAGATTGATAGGTCAAATTGCGAACCTATGTGCGTGGCTGTATGCGATGCCGAAGGGACAATCTTAGAACTTGCTTGGACGGGCATGTCGTTGTCGGGTAAAGCCTGAGACTCGGCCTCAAACTCGCGATCCACGGTCTCCAGTTGTGTAGGCTGCGGTTCAAACTCCATTGCCGTTTCCGCAATACTTGCCTCAATGGTGGCCTCGTGGTCTTCGGTAGACTCCCGAATAAATTGTATTCTATTCCGACGAAGGAGGTTTGCACGTATCAAGCGTCGTTGTACTGTCGTCAATCTACTTTCGTGAAGGAAGTCGGCGATTGCTCCTGTCTGGTAAGGCACGGCAGCAGTCGCTTTTTCCAAGCTACTGCCAAGTATACTGCTCTTCCAAGATTGTACGTATTCAATGAAGTCCCCTTCTTTGAGTGATGCATCAGCCTTGTGATAGCGATACTTGTTGCCAGATTGCCGAATTTTGGTCGATAAGTCGATGAGCCGTGCTATTGTGGCTTTGACATAGAACATGTGGTACTCAACTTCATGCTTATCTATGTCGTTCTGTTGGCAAACTATCTCACTGCCATCTTCGGAATCGCCGCTGGAGGAGCTAGCTTCGTCGTCTGCCTCGCCATGCTCGCGCATACCAGCACATTCAGCAATCATTGATGGCTTCAAGCGAGCTAGCAAGATCAGTAAGAAAGCTGCCTACAAAGTATATCGACGCACCCAATTTCAAGAGATCACTGAGCGATTCAAACAAGCCGTCCAACAGATCCTGATACAACTGACGAACATTGGCGTGATCGCGGACCCGATGTTCTAGCGATGATTTGCCCATCTGGTCCGCTTTCATTACTTTACACCAGAGGTTGAATTCGGCCTCGCGATATTCGAACCAGTCCACGTCTGACACATCTGGTATTGAAGAACGACGGCTGGCGAATAATTCCCGACATGAGACTGTACGACAACGAATGTCTGAATCGTGGAGAGAGAAAGGGGACGGGCTATGGTCGGATGTCATGATAAAGAGAACGCGAAGGCAAGACTCTCAATCTCGGCGATGACTTGGCAGTGTTTTCTTGCTTTGCTAACAAGTCTCGAGAGCTACAATGTCAGAAAGATGTTGTCTTAAAGATAGAGTAGGCAGCTGATGTCCATGCCCGGCAGCTCAGTGGCAGAGAGACGTATCAGGCTGCTCGCTAATTGAGCGAATAGCGTGAGATTGATAGACCTGTAACGTGACTTCGAGGCTGCATGGTGTAACACATTGTTGTTCTTGGCAAATAGTCGTAAAGTCAGAGAGGAGGGTCCTGCCTGGTAATACTATTTCAAAGTTTGGCCAAGATCTGGGAGCGTGAATCTATGTCGGTACACTTTGATCAGGATGGGGTCGAAATGTTGGTTCGTCCTCTCACAGACGCACTATCCCCCACCGGAAATCCCCAAGAACGGATTCGGCCCTTCACGAGGCCCGGTTTGTCTAGGACACCTGATAACTGACCTCCGACATCTCGACAATGTCATCAACCGGGACGGGCCGCTCGACATCCCGCCGAACATGCCGATCCACTCGAGCAAGGGGTGGGGACTAAACTGGCAGATACACACTGGCCGCGGTGCAGAGGTTTCCGCGACAGCCGGCGCGCCCATCGCTGCGGCTGCCGGGGTGACGATTAAGCTGGATGCCGGGCTTGCTTTCGAGATGAGTGTCAGAAAACACTGGGAATTCGAGGCTCTCGAGACGTTCATTGTTCAACCAACCAATAATTTCGTCGAGGAAAGCGTCGGTACAACCGAAGTTCTCGACCATCTCAAGAAGCAAGGTTGGCTGAAGACATCGACGCTGTTCATGATTACAGGGATTGCCATAGCGCGAGGCGCCTCTATCGGGGTTTCTCAAACTGCAACCAAGAAGATAGTTGGGGGGCCAGGGATGTGAGTAGTTGCCAGACAGCCTATCTTGAGCAGCAAATCGGCTCAGGACTGACCTTACGTACGAATAGCGAGGCTCCACTTGGAATCGCTGAAGTGGGCTTTCAAGTTGGCTGCTCAAAGGACAACGCCATGCTATCGTCGACACACAGATCGACCGACTTCGTATGGGCAGTTCGCTTAGCGAAAATATCCAAAGGTTTTATTGATCGGAAGTGGTCATTTGAAACACTTTCACGTGGCGCGACATTTGGAAGACGGAACAATGGAGGGGACATTGGCGATGAGGTCACCCAAGCATTGCGAGACGAAGGGCTTGACATGCGTCCATGCCTCGTGAACATTAACGACGACGTTTTTGTTCTTAACCATGATGGTCTGCTAACGTCCGGTGATTGAGGTGCTGGAAGTCTATGTTGGGAAACTGGCTGTACTAGATATGCTTCAGAACTCTCGTCATATCTACTCATTTACTCGCTTTGCCTCGCCCTGCCATGGGGCGCCTGTACATACCTCGGGAAGAGCGTCTTAAGTGTTCCTAGTGTATTTCCGAGAGCCCGAAGAAGCCTCCGTCTCTCATGTCTCGAAAATTTGCAGACCTCGCTAGTCATTGTCAGCCTCGATATCTATCCTGTGCCCGCACAACATACAGTCACCTCATTCGCCAATGAACATGCATGCACCAATCAGAATTTGGTCACCTCAAATCACGAGGTTTGAAGGAGGTCCTTGGGGGATCATTTGTCTAGTCACCGCTTGCCCGACTTTCTCAACATGTCATGATCGCAGTCACCACTCACCGCAATAGCAGTAATGGTCTCTACACCGGAATACGATGCGAATCAACTCGCACACCGCGGCCTGCGAAATGTCTACGATACAGTTTCAGAACTCATAAAGGGTAGCAAGGCTCCGAAAGCATTCCTGAGCAATTTGAGTGCTGAGCTCGTTTCCGTGGCTGAGTGGCTCAAGGAGGCGAGAGGACTCGAGGAGCCAAAGAACGTCGACCGCGTTCTGAAGCTTTTAGCGATCCTAGAGAAACTGGGCAGAGTAAGTTCATAGTGCTGAGCTTGACTTGAACCATTTACGTAACACCCAAGGGACTGACGAAGACTTGCGCTCTAGTACCCTAGGAGTTTCCAGGTTTCCGTCGAAACAGACGATCTCAGCCAATACAAGATCCTGCAAGATTGGGAGGAAGCCAGACATGACTTCCGCAAGGCTATGTGCGACTTGGCCGCGTACAAGAACCTTCGAAGACAAAACAAGTTCCTTTCAAGTTTGGCCCGAATCCATAAATCAAAACAACCAAGTCGGGTGATCGAGTTTCTCAAGGTCAAGCCTGACGGGAAGGAATTGAAGGTGCAACAACGATGGGACTGTCAAGGGTACATCAGGGCGCTACACAGAACGCTATCCCCTATATGTCTGTGTTCTCAGGACAATACAGCGGGCCATATTACGGCAAATCTTCAGCTTCGGCGGTGTGGCTCACATGGCGAACCCCCTGATGCTATGAAATTCCGACTTTTCTTTTTGGACCACCCGCATCGACAGGACCATCTCACCCTGTCCCAATGGCAGGATGTGCAAATTTTAATCCCGAGAACCAGGTGCGCAATGCCTTGACTATTGACTTAAGATCGTAGTCGCCATGTGTTGACATTATTTGCAGTGGAGCTAGACTTGCGGATGATCCATCTTCTACACCCAAGGTGCAAAATGCTATAGCGGTTTCTAAGCAAACCTTCTGTCAACTCATAACATGCAGAAACCAATGCCAGTTGAGGTTTGAAGCACTAGGCGATGGACGTTTGTTCATGCAGCCTATGCAGCAGTTCTCTAATGGGTTCCTTCTCCACGAGTCCAGCATCTCTCTCCACGACCTGGTGACCTGTCATGGGGCAAAGCTGAATCTATCACGTAGAGTCTTGCTATCTTACGTGCTAGCACAGTCTTTCTGGCAACTATATGGGTCCGACTGGATGCGTAACCCATGGACCAAGAGCGATGTCCATTTCATGTTCGAAGAGCGGGCGGCAAAACTCGCTGGCATCTACGTCAATGAGCCTTTCCTCTCAACACAATTCAACGGCCGCACGATGCCAAAGAACCCCGCGATGGCGCATCGTTTCCCCAAGATTCTTGCTCTAGGCACTATGCTTCTCGAAATAGGGCTCGGTGTTGGTATAGAGACCCTCAGACTACCCAGTGATGTGCAAATTGACGGCAGACCACACGCGAATACGGATCTTATTGTTGGAACAAGAGTACTTGCAGAGAAGAGAGCGGAGAACGAGTTCTTTCCTCCCTTTGCAGACGTAGTAGAGCGTTGTCTTGACATACACAGTTTTCGGGAATATGAAGATGATGACGAGGGCCTCCGCCACGCAATAGAGGAGCGCATCGTCAACGTTCTCCATTCTTGTTACAATGACTGTTGGCTCAAAGATCCCGACTTTGATGACATAAATCCAGTCATTCTGAATCCTCCTACGTCAAGTCGAACACTGATGTCTCTTGGCAGAGCATCTGATGACCGGCATGGCGCAAGGCTCATTGTTTCGAGCAGTCAGGCCAATTGGGATTCACCGCAAGGTTATCCCAACATACCTCATCTCAGGTTCGTTGTTTTTCCCGAGTTCGATTGTCTTAAGGAGCTAACGAGCTAGTGCTTCCTCTCTGCCTTCATCGCTCGCCTACGGTCCTATGTCAAGGTATGATGCCCTGGCCGATGAAATAATGAAGTAGAAGCTAACAGCTGGTGATGTAGCGGTACTTTGTCATCAAATCATTGGTTCGAAGAGTTCGACATATTCGACCGAGTTATTCGGAGTCCTATATCCCAGAATTCTAGTTCTCAGCCATCGAGGATTGTAATACTGGACACTGGAGTTCGAAGTGAACTAAGTAGCCTCACCACGAGTTACAAAGACTTCATTTCGGTCAACGGGTTCAATTACCAGGACAACACGAATCATGGGACCTGCGCGGTTGCCTTGATTAAAAGGATATACACGTCCGCAGATATCTATGTTGGAAGAGTATTTGAGGGACAAAATGCTTCCGACAATACAGCCAGTCTAATGGCACAGGTGAGTAAAGCCTAACTTTCGAATGCTCGTGGCTGACGAAGAAGGCGATTGATCATGCTCGAACTATCTGGAAAGCCGACATCATCGTTATGCCTTCGGGTTTCGACGCGGCAAACACAGATCTGGAGCTTGCCATCAATGATGCTCGCAATGCAAAAGTTCTCATCTTTGCAGCAGCATCCAACTTTGGCAACATCAGGGATATTGCCTTTCCAGCCCGTCTTTACACCAGTCTGAAACTATTCTGTATGTTTTCTACGACAGCTGGTATCCGAGCAAATTGCGACTTCAACCCTTCGCCATCGCCGCACGCAAAACACAACTTTGCAGTACTCGGCGAAGATGTCGAGCTACCAATACCTGCTTTATCTAATGAACCTTTCAAGCTCAGTGGAACATCTTTTTCTGCCATGATTGCGGCAGCAATCGCAGGGCAGATCCTCGAGTTTGTTCGCCACGAACATGCTAGTGGATTGATTTCCTGCGCTGACAAGATCCGCACAGTAGAGGGTATGTCTGCAGTCTTCTCGGCCATGGCGCAAGATAAGGACAATGGCTATCACTGCATAGCACCATGGAAAATTCTTTCTCAGAGATTGCGTCATGAGACAGTCGATAAAGTTGAAGCACGGGAAGACCTTCGCATCACAATCATCCGAGCATTGGAATCTTGTTAGACGAGGTGGATTCAATGTCCATAAACTTCAATCGTGTTACGCTCGCTAGTCAAATTTCAGTAAAGACAGCATTCCGATAGCCATAGGTGGTGATAAAGAAACTAAAGCCATTATCAACAACCTCCCATAACATCGTCTTCATCGTCTTGTTCTCCAGCAGCGGAGCGTTTACCACCGACCGACTTTTTGGGTTGCCTTCGTTTGAGAACCTTCATCTCTGGATCTACAACTAGAGTCTTGAGACGCTGATCAATAACGTTCACGCCTGCAGTAATCTGTCGATCTGGTGGAGATTAGACTTGTTGACTCAACGGTGACAGGTAATCTGAGTATGCTCACAGAAGGTATCGCGGAGGCTCAAGGCATTTTCAAATGAATTGGCAATCTCTCCGTAACTGGTCTTATCCAGAGTCATTCTTAACGCTGCTGATGTGCGAAAAGAACTTCCGTAGAAGACCGCCATGGCATTAAGAAGAGACTCGGCATTATTGGCGGTATGCCATGACCGTATGTTCTTGAGCAAGTCTCGATAGATGAGCATCATTTGCCACAACGCAGCCCAGACAGCTGGCCTGTCGTTGATCTCCATTTTGTTCTTCAGATACTTGTCTAATTCGGCGAGAATATCTCGTTCAGATGCTTCCAGAGCGGACTTGGCGACGCCTCTCATCTGAGCTTGTGCTGAGAATGACAGCTCGGTAATTGGACTATTGTCCGATGGCGCGAAGTAGAAATTTGGCGTCCGATATACTTTGTACATTGACTTGAAGGTATGTACCTTTTGCAAAAGCTGCATCTGGAAGCTGTTAGAGGTGGCCACTCTCGGACGCCTGCATATAGTAAGGAGACGTTCATGCAAACATTCAGTTCATACCTGGGGCCGATGACTAACAACGCTGTAGCGGCTGCATTGGGAAGGCTTGGAGTAGTGTCTGATGAACGATTCAATGCCACCTTCGAATGTCCTATGATCTTCTGGCAAAACCTGGCGTTCGGCCCACTTGACGAGCTGTTCCTGCGACAATGCGGGATTGGGATGATCTCTCGAAAAGGTGCAACCGCCGTGATTAGGTGCTGTGCAATAGTAATTCCTCAAGGCTGCAGGGATCGAAGCTTTACTGTAGTCCTTCTCAAAGAGAATCTGCCCGTGAAAGACCGGCCCTCGGAACTCAGGCCGTGCTTGTCTCAGTGTATCATTAACAGCGCGGTCTTCCTTTTGAGCCAAGCAAGTGACTAGAATAGGTCAGGTTTGAGTATATCAAGCTGGAAGTACCACGGCTCACATCTCCTGGAGGAACACTCCTTGGCAACGGTGCTCAAATCTCCCCGGATACAACAGACCTCAGCAGATTGTTCCTTGTTGCTGAAGGTTGTGCATGTACCACACGGATCAGTAGTCGAGCAGGGTACCTTCTGGATTCGGCATTTCAGGCAAGCTCCAGTCCCTCTCACTTGATTAACCTTTCTGACATCTTTGACAACCCGTTGTCTGGAGGCTGCTGACTTCTTGGTAACGCGTGTAGGGGCATCGACCTGAAGAGTCAGAGATCTGGGAGGATTCTGAGTTGGATCGTAGTGCGGCGTAGTCAACTTGTCGTCGTATCCACGCAGCCGGCTAAGGTCGCCGTAGGATCCCTGACCATGTAGTTGAACCTCGAGAGAGGATGGGGAGCTGGATAGAATGGAAGCCGGTTCATCGTTGGGCGTTACAGGTTCCGGGGTGTGAACAGAGGAAGAGTCGTCCGTAATGGAGCGGGTGCCAACGGAGGCTGGATAGGTAGGGAACATCTCGGACACTCGGCCGTCATCTGAGGAGAGTCCTGAAGAGCTGGAAGTGTCCCCAATGTACTGGGCCCAGGTCGCCTCCTCGAAGTAGGTCTCTTGAGGCCTTTGTTCATTTGAAAAGACTTCTTGACCGCCTCGAGCAAGCCTAGGTGTGACATAGAAAGATGCTGGGCTGTTTGCCGACCTCCTCGGGTAGGTGCCCAAGAAGATGTGGATATCACTCCCAACCTCCATTTCGGTCATGTAAGTCGATGTGACTGGATAGGTCTTGCAGAAGGGTAATTTCAGAGACCCAGTGTTTGGCAAGGATTGCAGGATTTGACAGCTGTAATGTGATCCCCGGGATGTGTTGTTTCTAAGTTTTGTGAGGGGTTTTGCTACATCCTCAATAGTTTATAGACCATCTCGTGCTGAGGCTCTTCAATCCCATGTATCGCGAGCCATGGTGTTGTAGATTTCGGTGACAACTGTACACGCTATTGGCCAATTCACATAAGCCCCGTAAAAACGGAATACCAATCAGACACCCATGTTTGACCGAGAATTGCAACCGTTCATGCGCGCAGCGTAGACTGGTCTACCTATGGCTCCCCGGCCGGCGTTACATAAGCCGGGAATCGCAGCTGAAGATGACCAGTAAGCGCCGGACAGCGTGAATGCGTGTCTGGAGGATGGTGCAGTTCATGTTCACCCAAGAGCATGGATGACCTCGAGCCTTTGTTTTGACAAACTGGGATGAAATATGGAGGAAGACCATGTCGAGGTCGACCATGTGAGAACCAATTACCTAGACCATGAGGGATATGTGATTATTTATCTTGTCTCGATAGGTTTCATTTGCAAGACTCTCTGTGTCTCTACATGGAACGATGGCAGCCGCGTGCTACCTTCAGCTACACCCCCCCTGTGTATTGCCCGGCATGCAGCACACTTGGCGATGTCACAGGGCTTTCTGTCATCTCAGACGAAGATTGTGAACTGTGTGTTTTATTCTCTCACCATGGTAGCTTCTGACTTAGGACTTACGAACGTTGCTCTATCCTCCTTCTTGATGGTGATGGCAACGACGAGTGACGAGAGCACTATACTTGTGTTGAGCTTTGAGGCAGGGTTCTAAAGCTCAGCAATTCTTATAGAACAAGGTTTGAACAGCTCTGTACGAGACTAACTTGTGTCTCAATAGGTATCAGGAGGATCACTGAGAAAATTGATATACTGAAGAGGCAGCTCCGGAAAGGGCCCTCGGAAGGAATGCCTTTGCTGGCGTTCCGTTCCCGGACGACCGATAATTAGCGGGGCAGCCGCCCGGGAATGGCGGGGTTGAGAAGTTGAAGGTGCCAGTGTCCAGCGGCTTGGGCGTGGGCGCGGTGGGCACTTTAAAGTGCGCCGAGGTGGGACGGTCCCTGCAAAAAGAGGACGTGCCCGCACTTCCCTGCATACAATGGCCCCACTCAGTCAAACCCATCAAACGTCACTTTCCCAACGCTTCTCGGAGGGTCGCGCCATGTCTTTAACGGCAATTTGCATCTGCAGCTCTGTCGCAATACTTCTCCCTCCTCCAACAATGGGAACTTCTTGAAGGTCTCACTTGCAAAAATGGCGCCCAGTCTTCTCTCTTACGTTCCAATCGTCAACCTCTTCGTCTCAGACGGCGAAAAGGCGCAAACCATCAACATCCCCCCTGTCGAAGTTCACGATGTCGAGACTGACCACGACCGGCGAGCGAGATGCCTCAAGCACCTGTTGAGGGCCAACCACGTCAACCACTCCATAATCTACCACAACCTCCAGTTCGACAACCACACAGCACACGTCCTTTCGTCTGCGTATCTGCTGGGTGCGAACGACCGCCAGCTCCAGAATATCTACGAAGCCGAAGCGAAGGAGCTCGAGCCATGGAAGGAGTCTCCCGCCGAGGTCACCGACGATGACTGGAGAGACCTCCTCGGCGACAAGACATACCAGAGGGCTTATGTCGACTTCTTTGAGGACTCTTTGGCGAATAACTCCTACGAGTGGAAGAAGGTCGTCGACGAGTTCATGTTCACGGGCGACGAGCCTCTGGTCCATGGGCTTATTGGTGGTCGTGCGTATTGCATGGAGGAATGACGAAGTACATTTGCTGACCCCTCATGTAGTTGGCCACCCCCTCATCCACCTCGGATACGCTTACGAGATGAATTCCAAGGAGATCGCAATTGAGGCACTAGCATTGGCTGCCACGCAGTACAATTTCTTCCACCAATACCTCGACGAAAAGAAATACACGAAGCCGTCGCCATTCAGCTCAAAGTCGACGTTCGAGCTGATTCACAAGGTCGCAGATGACAAGCGACTCGATGGACTGTTCAAGGAACCATCCTTGGGCAACCTCGACGTCTTGTTTGCAAAGCATGAAGACGTTGTCCTGGAATACTGGAATGCCTGGACCATCACAGATCCGGTGAAGCAGTTCGAAGAGTCACAGGAGCTCGCGGTTGCGCTTCTCGTCGCAACCATACCCCGCGGCACCCACGGATACAACTTCTTCACAGTGCATCTCCTCACAACGAGCCACGCCGTCCGAATTCTCCTCCCGGTCATTCCGGCCAAGTTTCACATAAGCTTAGTAAGGGAGTGGTGGTTGCTCGTACTCGGTGTTTATATTTCCCTGTCGCGGCCAAAGATCGACCCCGACAATGTAGAGACGGATTTAAAGCAACGTCACTGGGGGCATGTTGAGCACGAAGCTCTGAACTCTCAATGGGCCACCGACGCCCACTATGTTAAAGGTCAGTACTGTCACTACGCTCAAGCTCTAGTATGCAGGGACTGACAGCTTCTCAGCGATTCGCGCCATGAAAGAGGCTTCTAGGACCTGGGGTGACGTACACGAGCGGTACCTGGCGGCTGCTCTAACATTTGTCGACAACTTCCGTGGGTGGAAATTTGGAGCTGCTGACCTGAAGTCTGGAGGTTACTATTGAAGCAAACATGCTTTGGGAAACGAAATTGTCCTGATGCGTGGCACATAACTGGGAACAAGCTGGATTCACTTAGCTTGGACTGTCTTTAATCTAGCTCTACTGTACAACATGTGGGTATATAGCATGGAAATGACTTTGAATGTGTAATGAAATTGTCAATATGTCAAATCTTTCAACTCAGACTTGTTGTGTGTCTATCTACTTTTCCTCCTCGATTGACGCCGTCGTGTGGGAGCCTCATTGTTCGTAGGCGAAGGTCTCGCTCCATTTAGTGAGGCATCCGGTCTCAGTTCCTGAGGCCTTCCGCACTCACTATAATTATATTTCCAAAGATTAGCTAGTTCTGTCATCAGTTGAAGGATGGTGGTCAGGAAGCAAGCTTGAGTGATGTATAATACTCATTCTAGCCATATCGAATTCGCCGAAACGTGTCTGCCTTTTGCTTTTCGTATCCTAAGCCTAGGTGAGAGCATCGGATATGAGCTTTGAGGTGTAAGCCTGCCACTAAAGGTGGCAGGCATGGCTCCCGCCAGGTACCGACAAGACCAGGTGAGTTAGCGACAAGTCAGTGTCCACCCGCTGTAAAGTGCATCAAAGTGGGGGCCAGATCCAGATTGGCGAGGCTCCGAAATGACGAGGATGCAGCTGTGCTTTAGCCGCCCACCAAAAGGTAGGCAGAGAGGTAGGTTGCATGCTTGGTCATTCTTTCTTGCAGATTATTCACAGCCTGCCCGCGCCCTCAACATCCCCGAATTGCGAAGGGAAACCCTCGGACGCGTCAGTCGGCCTGCAAACCTGCAGAGAACATGCGCTCATGTTGAGCTTCTTTACCACTATCTCGCCCAATGGCTCCGCCAGCCAAACGAAGAAGGCGCAACGTCGTCGAGTCGGACGATGAGGAAGACCTACCCAAGACGAATACGCTCACGAATTTCCTCCTTTCCTCACCCTCCAAATCAGATACGCGAGGCACGACTGCATCTCCCAGTCCAACGAAACCACAAAGTCGTATACCCGATAAGCGTCGAACCACCGCGGCGCCAGCTATGCTCCAATCACGCAATGGTCCAGCAAATAAGAACACAAAGAGCCCGAGTACCAGCCCCGAGAAGGCCAAGGGCAAGCCAACGAAGCGCGTCAAGGTGGAAGAGAAGGGCCGCAATGGAAACCTCATGACGTTGTTCTCCAAGCAGGCATCGAAATCCAGTGCAAGGCCAGCTGCTTCGTCGAGGACGATACCTATCGACGACATAATAAGCGACCCGATATCCGAGGACGATGATGTTGCAGAGCAGAAAGCTAGCACCTCTAGCATTGTCGGGCAGAATGCACGAAAACGCTTTCGAGATAATACTCCTGTCTCGTCATCAGCAGGTCTGGCATCAAGCCAGAGGTTTCTCAAGCCTCCGCGCCCGAATAAACCGGCTGCTCTCGACGACGATTTGCGACCTTGGTCGGAACGCTTTGGGCCTATAAATTTGGACGAGCTGGCGGTACACAAGAGGAAGGTCTCGGACGTGAGGAAGTGGTTAGAAGATGTCCTCGCCGGACGGATGCGCCAGCGGCTTCTGATTCTCAAGGGTGCTGCGGGTTCGGGAAAGACTACCACCATGCGACTTCTGGCTAGGGACATGGGCTACGAGCTCCTGGAGTGGAGGAATCCAACTGGTGCACTTGGCGCACATCTTGGGTACACATCAGCTTCCGCGCAGTTCCAGGAATTTCTGGGCAGAGGCGGGAAGTTTGGCCAGCTGGATACTGATCTGATGACCGAGGCACCACGTCCTGCAAGCACGAAATCCGACTTGTCAGGGAAGATCATCCTCGTGGAAGAGTTTCCCAACACTTTTTCAAGGTCTTCGACAGCCTTGACCTCCTTTCGAAACACCCTCGTGGAGTATTTGGCGTCGAACATGCCCTCGCTCTCAAATTACGGGCGGCGATCTGCCAATGAGCCCATCACGCCTGTCGTCTTGGTCATCTCAGAGACACTACTGACCACAACATCAGCCTCGGCAGATAGCTTCACTGCCCACCGACTGCTTGGCCCCGAGATCTTGCGGCACCCTGGGACACGGGTCATCGAGTTCAATGCCGTTGCGCCAACCCTGCTCGCGAAAGCCCTGGATTTGACCGTGATGAAAGAAGCACGCAAATCCGGGAGGAAGCGCACGCCAGGACCTCAAGTGCTGAAACGCCTGGGCGAGATAGGGGATATCCGCAGTGCAATCTCTTCTCTGGAATTCATGTGTTTGAAGGGTGATCAAGACGCGGATTGGGGAGCCAAGGTTGCCTTGAGCAAGCAGTCCAAGGGCGCCAAGGCGGGCATCTCTCTTACAAAAGGAGAAGAAGATACCTTGGAGCTCATTTCTCAGCGCGAGGCGAGTCTTGGTATTTTTCACGCGGTTGGAAAAGTGGTCTACAACAAGAGGGAGGAAGCGCCCTCAACGACGAACCCAGCTGAACACTTACCGAGCTACCTCGCGCATCACTCCCGCCCGAAGCCATCGGAGGTATCGGTTGATACGTTGGTGGATGAAACCGGTACAGATACACAGACCTTCATCTCTGCTCTTCACGAGAACTACATGTTCTCCTGCGAGAATGTGCCCCCCTTCGACGCGTCGACACCCCTGGATTACGTCAACGGATGTATAGAATACCTATCCGAGAGCGACTTGCTCCTCCCGTCATGGGACTCCTTCTTCGGCGGCAGGGGCGTTTCCAACTTTGGCAAGGACTCGGGAAGCCATGTCCTTCGGCAGGATGAAATTGCCTTCCACGTCGCCGTCCGTGGGATGCTCTTCTCGTTACCGTCGCCCGTCAAGCGCAAGGCCTCGACCGGTGCAAAGGGCGCGGACGCCTTCAAGATGTTTTACCCGACCAGTCTCAAGCTGTGGCGGACGAAGGAGGAGTTTGAGGGCCTTGTTGACGTCTGGTCGACGAAGCTCATGAAGGGTGAAGAAAGTGCGCCGCGCAAGAGTCTCACGGAGGGCGCCAGCGCGTTTCGAAGACCTAAGCAGGCGGATATGGGTAGCTGGATGGCCAATCACCAGTCGAAGCCCAAGTCAACCCGGGAAACTTTGTCAAAGACGGACGGGAGCGCGACATCGGTGCCGTTGCTTTCTCTCGGCAGCTCGGCTCGTAGGGAGATGCTACTCGAGCGTCTGCCGTACATGGCTTCCATCGTCCGCGGGCGCAAGTCGACGCTGCATTCATTCAAGCTCAAGGATCTTGAAAAGGTTGTGTCGTTCCAGGGCATTGGTCCGCAGACGGGAGACGATGATGAAGCTGAGGCTGAGGACGCGCAGGAGAATGATGGCGTGATGACGGGTGACGCGTGGGCTACTGATATGCCTTCGGAGGAGGCTTCACCTCGAAAGAAGGGGTCTGCGTTCCGGCATAAGGGCGACGGGTCTGTGGCTGGGTTGGCGGTGCAGAATTTGGTCATTAGTGATGACGATATTGAGGATGATTAACGGTTGTCTGTGCGAGGTGGAGGAAGAGAGATGGTTCTAGATTTGTACAAATACGCTCCGGGGACAAAGAGTGTTTCTGGCTGGGCTGGCGAGGAGTTCTTCTTGGTGTGGGAAAACAGGGGTTGCGTGTAATGGTTTTGAGAGAATGAGGCTTCTACGTGGGATGGGGACACTATAGGGAAATGGTGTCTCTGTAGAGGAAACTATAAAGGTTGAACCATGTCTCGATCATCACGTTCTCGCCTATGCAATGTTGTGGCCGAGAGACTGGTCTTTCCACAATGTGTGGTCAGTGTCCCTCCACAACCGCCAGGCTCTTTCTTGTTCGAGACTACTGTTTAGCCAACGGGCTGCTGACTGCACCGATTCTGAGAGGTAAGACCGTAGTGCCCAAGGAACTCCTTTAAAAGGCGGCTGCTGACTGCTCTTCTAGTGAAGGGGGGCAAGCCAGTGTCATCTTGTGGACGTTTCGGTACATAGTTGTCCCTGTTTTGAAGCAGGATGAAATGTCTGTTTAACGGGTTTTCCGCCAAGGAAACAAGTCTACATCGATACCTCAGCATCTCCCACCTACCTACATAGACCCTCATCCCTTAACTTAGCTTCGCTCGTTGATAGTATTCAGGCTGGAATACTTAGAAAGAGAGAACGGAGTTAGAAGGAGGTGATCTGGGGCAGATGTGTAGGTGCGAGATGTATTTCATGTTGCCCACCGCTAATTCGAAGGCAATGGAATCCAGTGAATATTCGGAAACATATGGTGCCTCTGCCACAACCAGCCCAATGGCCTGTGGGAGTAAGAAGTACAAGTTCTGCCATAAATGGCATCTCGTAAGTGCTACTAGATAACGTAAATAGCCAAGGCAGAAGGAGCCAGTTGCCGACGATCAGACTAATGAAGATGCTCTTTTGAGCTGGACTCGCCCCATGACGGTGATGGTGTATCCGTGTCTTGTGAGGCCGTCGTTGTTTGTGACTGCACTCGAACTTGTGAGTCAAGAACGAGTTAATGCTGTTAAATAGCTCGCCACTCTGCTTATAATGATCCCCTCAGTTCATGATTGGTAGGCGTGCTCATGTGAACACTAGTGCTCCAGATTCTTCGAGACATCAACGTGGAGCTCCTTAGTTGTACTGCCGCCAAAATGTGTCGATACATAGCCGGCTCCAGCTATGGCGCTCGGAAACCGTCTTGATAGCATAAAGATATTCGTAGAATGAAGCGAAAGCATTTGCCATGCAAAAGCCACGTCTTGGGTTGCATGCCGTGTACATCCTCCTGATCCCTTCCTCTGGATCATATCCGCCTCTGCCGCGCATGGAGGAGGACATGGCTATTCTTGAGGTAGCGTTGGTTAGGAGGTTCAGAGTAATGAACAGCACTCCATCGTCTCGTATCATTCAGAAGGAAACTACCCACGTTGCATCTCGTACTCGGTTAAACAGTGTACGCCTGTGTTTGACCCTCAAACTGAGGTATCGAAGACAGGAATGCCAGCACTGGCAGTATAATTATCGCAATAACGGCCTCAAGATATCAAATCCACCACCGACCGCATTCTCGGTTCTTGTAGGTCCAAGAGACGTGCATGTCGCGAAGCGATTATGGTCAGAGCTTTCAGTTGCATACGGCTGGCTACTACTCAACGGGCGCCTTCAAACCACGTTTGATGAAACTTGGTTGTGAGCCCTGCTCCAACCCCACGTTATGACGTGTACGAGACAAATATGTTCCCAGAGTACCACATTATAAAATAGTTGTAAGTTCAAGCTAAAACTGGAGGCCTCTATATCGGCCCCCTTATGCTTGCCAAAAAAGGCAACTCATTGCTGCTCGAATGCCCATTGTCACAAGCAGAATCCCCCTCAGTTCTCCTCTGGAGATTTCTTTCTTCTCTATTTCTCCTCAAACGGCCACTGTCAGAGTACCCTGATTCTTGTTTTCTTAAGTTTATTACAATTAGAATACTCTAGCAAAGGTGATAGGCTAGAATTGGACAGGCTGTTTGGTATGAAGACACCAGAGTCGCTACCCGTTGACTCCTCTGTTTAGTCTCTAGCATGTTTCTCACGACAAGTTTCTAATGACAAGGCGTGGAAGAATCATAGGTTTCTGCGTCTGTTGCGCCTCGTAATACCAAAGGCTCGACTTCCTAATGTAGCTCTTGCTCCTTTATATATAAATACTTAGCACACGACATCTTTAGATCCAACACCATGATAAGCCGGGTTTTCTTCGCGACGCGTCTCGAATAGCGTTCAGGGGGGGGGGGGGCGGAGTTTTCATGTGTTTTCAGCACTAATGATATACTTTTAAAGCACTGTTGAGTTTCCTGTCTTGAGATATCGTCCTCGAGCTCTACTACAAAGTACGTAAGGGCCTTGTGGTATTTGTAAATTCCAATATGTCCTAGTCAACCCAGCAGTTGGCCCCAAGTACTCCCTGTATTATGTGAGGGCTAGCTTGCGTGATGGCCGAAGAAATGTAGCCAGATCCTTCTATTCTCAGATCAGAGGAATCGCAAGTCATTTCCAAACAACCGCGCCCGCATCTGTGTCCTGTGGATCGGTAAGTGACTATGGATTTGAGTCTACCAAGTACAATGAGAACCTTACAATATCTGATTGTTCGACTCAATTATTAGTTTCCTGTTGTTTGAACAAGACAAAAGCGAGTGGTTGAAGCAACCACTCTCTTCAATTCGGGTCACCGAGGAGCCTACCGTTTAAACCTTGTTACCAACGTTGAATATCCCTGGTAATGAACGTACAAGCAACAGTACTAATTACAATGGCGTTGAATACCAAAATGTCGTGAGATTAATCCCACTACGTACTGTGGCAGGCACATTCAACGCCAAGTAGGTAGCCTTAACAGGGACGGGCCATTAGCTTGAGTTGCTGCTTGAGCACCACACACAATCTCTTCAACCAATTGCCCTAGTTTCTTGTTTACGTTCTGACGCAGTCTAAATAAGAATCCGGACGAAGGTTTGGATTGCTGCCTGGCCAGGCGTGTCCAAAATCAAGAGTAGATAGTTGCCATCTCACCAACACAAACACTCCCTGTATGTGAAGACTCAAGCCTGGAACGTCAAAGTCTTGAACATCGAAGTTCGACATCACATATTACCATTTTGCCCACAAATTTCCTGGTAGAAAGTAGCGTCATTGAGTTCCAGACTTGGACCCCCAAGACGCTATGAAATCGGTCTTATCGTCTCCATCTCCAATGGAGAGCATTACCTCCTTGGCCTCGTCAACCCTAGTGAGGCTCCATCATCCTTAGCTGCGGCTACTTATCAAGTAGCCCTCCATCTCGTAAATGCTCTGCATCCCGGGTAACTGATGCAACGGTTCCGCTCGCGCGGCGGCAGGAGCGTTAGTTAGCCTCGAGTCAGTAGTGCTACATATACCAACCTCTATATCAAGATTGCAGGGTTCTCTCAACTCTCAATCGCATGTGAGAAATGCCTACTCGAAACTGTCGGTGTCTCTAACAATTTTCTATCAAAGGCAAGTACGACACGACAACCACTTTGTAAGCCATGACTTGGGAACACATGCGAGCGTCTAGTCAGTCACCGAACCTCACACGCCGTCGACTGTTACAGGATGGGAATCTCCTATCCACTTCCAGGTTGCGCCCTTTCTCCCAAGGTCGAACTCCGTCGGCATCGATGCATACAGCTATGCAAGCACCACTAGATACCACCACCTTATCACCGCCTAAAGGGCGTTGTTTCACACAGACATTACTGACGGATAAACACTCAAGATTGATGATCAACACAAACACGCCTGTCGTCAATCTTGACTCCTCGAGTCTCTCTGCTCAGGGCAGAAAATCAAGTTCACGCAGATTCCATCATCATCCCTTATAATTACGAAAGACCGTCACAAATTCACGCCACACACCCCTTTCACCCCTCGTGTTGGGTTGCACAGAAACACAATCACAGACGTCGCTGGACAAACGGGTGGAACACGCGATTAGCCACCAAAAGCCCAAACCCAGATCAATGTCTCACTGATCCCACCCACCCCCAAACTTCTTCCCATCTCCACGTTCTCTCCGCCTCTCCCCGTGGAGAAGGGTCAAGCAAGGGAGTGGGAGACATTTGCAAGCTCAGACATAGGGCATGGTAACGTAGCGTATCCGTGAGATAAGGGCCCCCAAACTTTGAGGGGCGTCAAGCCATGTCTTCATCCAGAACCCATCCTCACGCCCCATTTCCCCAAGATATGAAGTAAACAATCCAGGTCATTCTCCACAACCAGGGAAACAAGGTGTCTCTTGATGTCCACACGCCCGGCGCCGATGCCATCGAAACCAAACCAAGTCTTAGAACATTGCGGCTCCCTCCTACTAGGTCATCCAACTTCGAACAGCACACCATCCGTCCCGACAGAGTGTGTACGACGCACCGAACGGGCACGCTTTCCTTCTCAGTACTCTCATTGGCCAATGGCTCACCTCGTCCAATCCCTATTGTCCAAGATAAAGCTACGGGCGTATGTGTTACACACTCGAATTCCCCAGAAGGACCATGATAACAGAAACCACCACCACACAAGCACACGCCATCCCGTCGTCTCAACCACACCCTCAGACTCCTTCCAGGTCTCCCTCCTCAGGTCGCTCTAGATGTGAGAAACTTTCCCCTAGCTGCTTTGCTAGACCTACACATAGCTGAATCGCCCAGGTGTACTTGGAATCGCCCAGAGTTATAAACAGCCACTTCTCACACCCACCCCTTTCCACCAAGGAATTCTCCAAGCCCTTCCAGAGCCGCCTAGCCGCCATGGAACCGTAGCACGGCCCCATGGGGGCCCCCACGCCTGGCTGCGCCATTGACTATCTCTCCAATGTAGGTGAACATACCCTCCATTGCTCGCCCGTCGGCCTCCAGCCCTTCTGCGTCAGCGCACATATCTCGGACCCGTCTATCCGTAGCTGATACGCAGCTATCTCATTCACTCGCTTGGCTCGCTATACTTGCCTCCTTTCCATCGATAATTCAAACTAGCTCCGTGCCTCGTTACACCAACATACGTGTTCTTGATGCATCTCGCCAGCGGGATAAGACTAACACTGCACACAGCGCGAGTACGCACCCCGTTTCCCGGCTCAGCCACTTACCACCATGCGGTCCGGCAGACGGCCTTTTTTTCCCCAACCACGCTTCGCTGACTAGACTCGGCACCGCGGAGGGTGATCGGCACGGGGGTGGTAAGTAGTCAGTTGAGTTGCCTAGTCCGAGCCCTTTTGCTCGGCATCCATTCACCGAGGGAAGGGTATCTCAGGGCACCGCAGTAAGATACCTAGGACCACGATACTCAATGCGCTGTAAGAAGGGCGTACGAGAAGCCTCTGTCCAGGCCTCCACCTATCTAGCCACTTAAGTGTACCTACCACAATCACCTCTTCTGGAACTCCCGAGATCGTCGCTGCAACATGTACGTAAGCAGAAGCAGCATACGCGGCATGTAAGTAAAAAAAAAACCCACGCCCAAAAAGCGGGTTTCTCTCCGGCCTCGAAGGGGGTGATCGACACGGGTCCAACTTGACAAGCGGAACCACTGCCAATGCGAGTTGGGTATTCGCCCTCTTCTTCCTCGATTTCCAGGTTCCGTTTTTTTTTTGCCACCTCCACCTCCGCACGAAGCTCATCCTCTTCCACCAGAAACAGAAACACGTCTCCAGACAATAACTCCAGTCCTATCCCCTGTTTGTTTCCCCCTGTTACGTGTGTGCATTCTGACCTTGCAGTCCCCTGCGCTCCAGGACCCTGATTTTCGGTGGGGGTGTTGGTGGGTGGGTGCCAAAAACTCCGCGTCCTCCCGATTACCGTTCCGTTTCGGTATCATGCTCTCATCGTGCATATCATCGCCAACTCGCCACATGGATCCTCGCTTTTTCCTCCATTCACCTCGCCACGGCCTGCCGCGAGCCTGCCCGGTGACCTTGAGTGTGAGAGTACCACTGCGGATCGCCGCTCCGCGTTGGTCCCTCAAATATCGGTGCAACCCGCAACCTAAAATCGTTCAAAATCACCGAGGTAAAAAAAGAAAGAAGACAAGAGAGGGTAGATGGAATCGTCCGATCAATGTAGCATTGGCTACCTCCCCTGCCCCCATTCCCCCCCCTCTCCCCAGGATTCTCCGCGCGTAATCTGAGATGGACCCTTACTCAAACACCCCGATTCATGAGATAAGACGTGAACTTTCCCGTTTCCCACTTTACACACTTCAGCACAAAACTGAACGGAAACCGAAAGTGAAAAAGAAGGGCGCGGAAAAGGCTAGATAGACGCGGAGTATAGTGACACGCATATCGTCAGATAAGCCTGCATGAACACGACGATTCAGGGCGCTGCATGTTCCCCAAAAGTCCAAAGGGGGGAAATCAATGGAAGCTGGGGCAAACACCGTGAAAGAAAATCAAAGAAAAAGCAAAGGATATGCAATGTCGTACGTAAAACACTGACAGCAACCGAAAAAGCCCACAAACTGTGGTAAAAACGCCCCGAACGACGAGATGGCGCAAGGTAACTTTGAGCCACGTATTGGACCCTGAACATCTTTTTCTGCTTACAGAAAACCTATCTTACTGCACGCGGGAAGGGTAAAAAAGCCACAAACTTGTAAATAAGAAAAATAAACATGTGGTATCGATGTTTAGGCCCGTACCGTGACTGCCTTCCTCAAGCTCCCCCCTCCCCGGTCAGCGCGCAGAGAATGGCGTTTACATCATCAGCCACCTATATCACGCTTCCCACACCTCTCTCGTCACCGTCACCACCACCATCACCACCATTAACCTAGCAAGCAACACTTGTAACACCCCCGGAAGGAGCCGATGGATCTTTGAGTTCCAACGTAAGCAGCCTAAACGGATCAAATCTCACAACACGTCTGTAGATTTCTCCCAAATATCAAAAGATGCGGTAAAATTAGCAGATGGCTATCACACCCCGATATCTATAGAAGTGTGGACTGAAGAGATAGGGATCTCCGCAGGGGTTCAAGGGAGCCTCATCATCCAGACCCCATCAGCCGCATTCCAACACCTCACCCAGGTAAACCCACTTCGGCCTTATGCTTCCCCCTTCCCAAGGCTCAGGCACACCTAGGCCCTTAGCTAGCCATCTAGCTTACCTTCTCCCCGTCCTCCCCGTCTCCCCGTCCCGTCCGTAGAGGTCCTCCTCAGGGTTTCCCGCGCGGTCCATCACCCGGCCGGCCGCGGGAAGCCAAATACATACCAAGACAAATGACCCCAGATACACAAACGAGTAGCCGAGGAGGTCCAGAGCATACGGTAGAGAGAAAGCTAGAGTGACAAAAAGCCCACGATTATATCCGTAAATACGAATAATCTAGAAGCACGTCATCCCGTAACAAAAGAAAGAAAATCCAATATACCTATTCTCTCCCATCCAGATTCGAATCAAATAAACACACCCTCGCACAACACCCCAGCAGCAAGAGGCGTTAATGTTCCTTGCCTCCATGGCGGTCAAGCCCGATACCTAGCTACCAATCCATCCCAATCCCATCCCTTGCTTCCCAGAGATGGTCATGGGAAAAAGCAAATATACTGAGACATTGGAGAGACTGGGAGACATTTGGCGGAATGATATACGTAAACCACGAGGTCAACGGCTGGGACAGGTATACAAATGAACAAGCACAAGTACAATCACTCTCGTGGTCATGATGTGAGTATGCAGGAAATCATCACGGGAGACGAGAGCAAATAGTGTCAAATCGTGTAAATTTTGGCACCTTTGCCACGGCGAGTTCATTTGCTCGAGCCTTTTCCCACCTTTCTATATACATTGGATCCAGGTCTCATCCATGTGTGTTCCGCTCCCCTCGGCGATACACAATTGTACGCCACTTTCCCACTGCCTCATCCCTTGATACCCATGGGGGGTTTTGCTTGCTGCAAGCCGAAGCCGCCAAGAATGCTCGACATCTCCACGCAAGGCACGCCGAGCCCGATATGGACAAGACCTGCATTGCGGGAGTCGACGCCAAGTTCGTAGCTACACCGCGGCCCCCAAGTTTCCACCTTTCTCCACGGCGCAAGTTATGAGTGCCAGAAACAAGCCAAACCCGACTGCACCACACTCTGATGAGACCCAGCCAACTCTTATTGTGAAACGAGCCATTTTCTTTTGTTTCCCGTCCATCTTTCCCCCATTGCGCCATTGCTGAAACCCAATACCTGGACCCAATTCGCGTGCCAGGCCTTGTTGGTGAAGACCAACTGGTACCCAAGATTTCCCCAAGAATGATTGTTACAAGCATATTCCGTGTATCGTCATTAAACCCCCACGCAACATTCCTTGTTGCCATGATAGTGAGAGCATTGACTATTCCATTACCATGATTCGCAGGCCTAAGCGCCGGTATCCCACCATGTGCCATTCCTCATGGGGCTCGCGACCAAATGTGATGGAGCCGTCGACGCGCTGCATGATGATGCTCCCCGTGTGTGATGATGTGATTTGGACCAAAGTCGTCCTTGGGCCATCTGCGTTGGCCTGATTACATCCTCGTGGATGCTTCAAGAGATGAAATCCCACAAACTTCTCGCAGATGCATGAGGATAGATGCATCTGCTTTTCCCCGTATCGTACACCGACTACCAAGAACGACGTGCCGATTGAGTTTCGCTGGAGTCGAGCAAGAAAAACCCAAGCTCACAACCATCTTGACTGAGCTCTTTACTTCCTCCAGCCCACGTTCCAAATGACATGAGCAATATCCCGGGCTGTATTAACTGTATCAATGACCCGGCCGATGATTCCTTCGTTGGAAGATGATTCCCCCTCTTCATATGGCATGAACATACCTGACGAGGTCCGACGCATGCCAGCTGGTTCGGCGTTCAGACTGTTGGTGGACGATGATCGTTGTAAGCCCGTAGACTTGTCGTCGGGTTTTGTCGGTGACTGCCAACCCATGGAAACGGCCTCCTCCTCTTCATCGTCATCGTCATCAAAGAAAAACTTGCCGGAGCCCTTGGAGGGTCGAAGAGTTTCTTGAGAAGAGGATGGCGACATAATGGGGCTTCTATACGATGTGCTGTGCTTCATTGCTGTTTCTTGTGGCTCGGGAGTATCTTCGCGATACTTGAGAGTGGTTGATGGCAACATCGCAATCGTCTTGCCCTCAACAGCTGCGGAAGCCTTGGACGACTTCCTTCTGAGCAAGGGTGCCTTCTTCTTTGTTCGTGATCTCTTCATCATGATAGCTCCTTCGTCAGAATCGCTGTTGTCGTAGCGCTCGGTGTCGGCGTCATCATCGTCATCGTCGCCCTTGATGTCAACTGCGATACACTGAGACACCTGCTCGTTGAAATGAATGTGCTTCTTTTCACTGCACGGCGAGATGATGCCGGATGATGTACTTGACGGGCACAGGTTGGAGCTCTCACGGCTCAGCCTCCTCGATGAAAATGGAAACGTGACGTAGTCTGTGGTGGCTCGCTCCAGTGTTGGTCGAGCAAGACGTCTGCGTCCGTCCTTTTCTTGAGCCTGGACTGCCGCGGCAGCTTGCTTTAGCAGAGAGGACGCGGATAATGACCTCTGCAGCATGACTTCCGACATACTCCTCTTCTTGAGGATTGGCTTTTTGTTTACAAACGAGTTGTTCTTAGTAAGCCTAGCGCTGTTGGGGTCGGTAGTGATGGGGTTCAAAGTGTTTGGACCTGTCTGCAAGGGTCCATAAAGCCAGGTGACATCACAGTCCTTGAGCCTGCCAAGAGTTAGTTTGGACTGATTTACGCTTCCACGGCACCTACCAGTTCAGGGTCTCGGGGGAGACGGTTTTCAGGTGGTTCTTTGCCTTCATCCAGGTCCTCCAAGATGCGTTTTCTAAGCGAGCCGCGTTGCTGTATTCGGATCTTCGGGACACAATGAACTTCCATGATGACCAAATATCCTCCTCTTTCCAGTTGTGCGAGAGATAGTCAACGTGACGCGAGGGTTGTGCTCGGACAGCGGTATCGTCCTCAGCGTGTTCTACATCCAAAATGAACTCTGGAGTGTTGGGCCTTGATGTGTTTCCTTCGGTGTCGTTGTCGACGGGTGAGACAGTGTACGAGTCTCCAGTCCGGGGACTTGTTGGTGCTTCAAGGTCTTCAACCTGGTCAAAGTAGCCAGACTCTCCATAGTGGGGGATGACAAAGTGGTCGTTGGCGTGCACCGCAAGTTCTAACGTGTCGTCGCAGTCGGATGCAATGGAGACATTGCTGGCTGGTGTTGAGGAGCAAGAGAGGTCGGTAGACTCGGCGTGAATGGTCCTGGGAGATGAGGGGGCAGAAGACGGTGCTGAGTCGGGATACACCTTGGCGTCCGCAAAAACGTCGCTGATATGGCTAGGGGCGGGAGCAGAGTGGAAGCTTGCTTGTTTTGTGACGAACTTTGGTTGTGAGTGCGAACGTCGCAGGTTAGACGAGGAGAAGTAGGTATTCTCCTCTGAAGATAAAACGACTGCCATCGTAGAGGTGTTTGGGCGAATTGAGGAACGTTAGTTCCTGATCGCCGCTAATTCAGTACAAAGGCGAGAAAGATCGATCATAAGTATCCAAGTAGAAGCTGAGGTCGTCGGATGTGGTGTTGGTGTTGTTGTTGTTGTTGTTGTTGTTGTTGTTGTAGATGGGTGAGAAAGAGGTGATAGCAGCAGGTCGTAGATCGTGGACCAAAGAGTCGGTAATCGGGGCGACGGCTACGCAGGACGGAGAGGGGGCTGTTTTGTCCGGGGGGATGACGGTCCCTTTTTCTTATTCCTCCCACACCAGGCCGTTGGTTGTACCGTGCAGGTTTTTGGTGGCTCAGGACCTAGCGCGGTGGCGTCCCAAGAAACAAAGGCGGTGACTGGAGCGATGCGCGGGGGATTCGCCAGTGGAAAAGGCGGAGGAGTCGTGGATCAGGTAGGGCGAAACGGAAGAGCAAAACTGGCTGGCGCTGGCTTGGACTGAGGGTACACACGCGTGAGGGTCAGTGACGACGGTTTCGAGAAGAGACGATGGCTGAAGTAGATGATGTCGCTGCAAGTTTGGAAACACAAACGAGAACGTGAATACCAGGCGAGTCGCGGACGGCAGCGGGAGGAAGCGGGAGGGAGGTGGTTTGTATATTTGCTCGAGTCTCGAGTCGGGTAGGTGGAGAGTGAGGACAAGAAGAACACCCGAGGTGTGAAGGGAAGAAGGGATGGGTGGACGGATGGAAAAGGGTAGGTAAATGTAATCCGTGGTGTATGGAGAGTTTGGGCTGCTGGATAGCCAGAGGCAGGGTAGGGGAAGAGAAAAAAAAGGTAAAAAAGTAAAATACTGGGTAGGGAAGCGGATCGAGAAACTGGAACGACAACCGGCACGTTCGAGCCCCGGAGGCTGATTGCAGGTCTCGTTCTTTTGCCCGCCCCAGTGGAGTCTCTCAGTGGATTAGGAGGAGAGAGAGGGAAAAAGGTAGGAGAAAGAGTGGGAGTCCATAGGTACGGACACCACTCACGCAGACGTACGCCAGGTCAGGGCAGGATATGGACCGGGGAGGGGGGCGTGAAGACGAGGAGGTAGGTAGGTAGGTACCAGTATCCGTATTGTACGCTAGAGGCGCAGACGTACTGCGTACTGATAAGATGGAAGATGAGGGGGGGTCCAAGTCAATGAGGAGGGGGTCAGAATGCAGAAAGGTAGAGCGAGGAGGGAGAAGAGAGGACTCTGAGAGTGAGGGGCGTGGGAGACGACGCTCCGGGGTGTGTGGCAGACACAGTTTTTTTTTTGCCTTTGCGTCTGGTTATTCGGGAAAGGCCTCGATGGTGCAAGCAAGGGTGATGGTGGGCAAGGAGTCCAAGGGGTGACAGGGGCAGTCCTCGTCTGTGTGGAGAAGTAGCGAGGACTGGACCCGGGCTTGAAGGCAAGCAGTCACTGTTAAGACTCGGAGATGGAGAGAGAGCGGATAGAAAGTAAAGTGATGGTTGATCGAGAGAGGTGAATGAAGGCTTCACCAGATGGTATTGGACCTCACTCTGCTAAACCATATGAACAGACAGACATACATACACCGGGAAACTGGGGAAAGTGACGAAGAGATGGGCAGCAGGAACCTGAGGAGAAACATCTGGAGACTTGCGAGATGCTCTGGGGCCCGGGGATGAACAATGTGGATGGGACTGCGACGTGGACGTGGACTGGGGAGGAGGGATCAGGGCACTACCATTAGCAGCAAGAAAGCAACAAGCAAAACAGGTGAATGTGCGGTGCAGTTGCGATGCGAAAAGAGGTACTTTGCCATAGTCCGGCACGCCACCGAGTACTTCACGTACAAGGTAGTTCCTTACAAATAGATGGACCTAGCGATACGTACTCTTGTATCCCGTCAAAGTGCCTATCTACTGTGGTCTATCTCGGAATACCGGTATGTAGGAGCAAGTGGGACAACGACTCTCTCTCTCAGTCTTGTAGCCACTTAGCAAGGACGAGATACATGGAAGTGGATGGGTAGCAGTGAATGGACGTACGCACGCAGGCTTTACGTCAGGTAGGCAGAGTGGCCGGAATGACGGATGCAAGTACAGAGTGAATATACCGGTATATATTGGGCCCGTAGAGGAGGCAGGTATGTATAATACCGAGGAAATTCAGGGCAATGGAAAGCACAGAAGCCGTGCGAGAAAGAGAGAGAGAGAGACAGCAAGAGAAAGGTAGAGAGGCGCAGGTGTACAGTAACAAAGTAGGGGCGCAACGCAGCGCAACGCTATGCTGCGCTGCGCAAGCGTTTATCAGACCCCTGCAAGCCAATGCACACACCAGAGATGCAAGTGTGGCAGCTTGCAGCCAGACCGACAACTGGGGTGAAAGTGGGAGGGTATCGGGGTAGAGAGATCCAAGGTGCAGGAGACAGCGAGCAATAAACACACCGGTACCTACCTCAATGTCTATTCGTCAGGCCTTGTCCAGCAATGCGATGATGCTGGTGATGGTGATACTGGTGGTGATGATGATGATAATGAAGGGAGGGGAAACTTGGCTACGGAAAGGGGCCGTGAGGGGGATGCATAATGTCTAAATATCTGTGTCTCTTGGATCAAAACTCCTACATCCAAATTCAGGCATGTATAATTGAATGAGAACAAGACACAAAACGGCGAGGCGGCGAATGCGGCGTCCAGCGAGTGCTCGATTGATTGGCTAACAGGACCCGGAAAAGGTCATCGAAGCAGAGATGGAATCCGCAAGGAGCCAACTAGGCGATGTGAGTAGATGCGGAGGCGGGAAGATGGGGGGCTTCCTCATTACAGATACACAGGATGTTCAAGGGCACACTCCAAAGGCGGAATAGAGAGACATAGGCCTCAAGTTGGATTCACCCTCCCCGGGACACAAGGGATAGACAGAGCTCAAAGCCTCAAGCACGGACTGATAGCGAGCAGCGATTGAGCACCCCCTCCACGCCGTCTGTAGCGGCGACCGGGATAATAAACAAGAGACATGGAGGATGATCCGGGGCAAAGCAGGATAAAGCCATTCGAGGGATATGGACCAACGTCACTCAGGTAGTAAACCATGCTCCAGAGACGACGACGGTCTCAGCAGGGACAAAAGCCCTCGCAAGAACGAATCCATCCCGGCCACGGATACGCAGGTACGACAACCAGGTAAATCGAAGACCTACGCAATAAATGAATGCATGCCAGTGTCTAGTGAACGAGGCCACCGGAACGGACTTGAGAATGAGCGTGGACTGTCCGTTACCGCCAGGAGGTGAGAGACTGTGTGGTGGACACTCGTCCAACACTGTAGCCAGACAGATGAGCATACGAAATGCGTCCGGCAGGTAAGGCGGTCCTGGCGGTCCTGGGGAAGTGGAGGTTGTATTAATCCCGGAATGTCACGATACATTGGACGAAGAGAAAGCGAGACAGGCTCGTCGCGGATGTTGTGCCAATGAGAGCATGACTGTGTTGGCGCATTCGCATCCGACAGTGCCAGCATAAAACATTACTGGCGCAAGTGACGAGACGACACATACCTACCCAGCCAAGGGTACTAAATGGGGTACCCAAGAATCGATGGGTGAAGGAATGACGGTCAGAGGAGTGATATACCCAGTGATCTTCAGGTTTCTGGGTCTCTGATGGTCTCTGATCTTTAGCCATATTCAGGTCATGAACGCCCGTCTCACTTTTGTACTCCTGGCACAAAGACGTCAACGTGGGGACGTTTGTCGTTTTGTCGAACCATGTTGGATACATCGACTTTTGTGTGTGCATAACACAAATTCGTTTTCTCGAGGGAACAAACGCAATTGCAAACGCCAATAGCTGTCTGCATGGCCCCAGGCGGTTGACCGATGGCAGCGGTTTGCAGGTTACAACGGCGGATACCAGCGTGTATCTCTGCAGTAAGCAGTACAGAGGCATTTGATTCGAATTTCTCTTGGCTGGAATGCACTAGGTCTTGACGAGGCCTGAGCACAGTGAGACCTCGTGATGAAGCCAAAAACCGCTACAGTGACGATGGCGCAAGTGGGATAATGGCAATGGCAATATCCAGTGACCTGGGCCAAGTTGTGATCCTCGGATGGTCGGACGCCTCAATGTCTGAGGGTTCGAGCAGGGCCAGCTCCCCAGCCCCAAGCCCCGAACCAGTCCGAGTCTGGCCCAGGGCTGGCTAGGCAAGCCTCAAGCGAGGGAAGCAATGGGCCTTCTTGGCTGCCTTTCGGCAGGCTCGAAATTGACAAGGCGACTGTGGTCCCAAACGGCAAGGGGGGACCTTCGGCTGGACCCTAGGCGTGAGGGCGAATGGAGTCGAAAATTATTTTCGCAAAGAATTTTCCCCCATCTGTCGCGCTCTCGCCCCGGTCAGATCCCACGTTGCTGCACCCACTGACGCTGTGATCCCCGCCCTCACCCTCGAAACCTCTCCGAAGGGCGGGGCCAAGATGGTTGATGTCCTTATGTCTCGCCCGTATGATTCTCGTTTTCCGTACAAGTCCGCGTAACAATCTTCAGGGTCCGTGCCGATCCCGGGAGAATCAAGTCGCCGCCGTCGTTACCGGGAGGGATGGCCGCTCAGGCCGAAAGACCATCTGGCCCGAGATGGGGATTCCAAGACAGGCCTGGAATGGATGCTCTGGCGACAACAGGCGAGTAGGAAAAGGAACGACCGAAGAGGCCGAGAGGTGATATCAAAGGTGACAAATATGGTGCGAGGAAACCCCAAGGGTTTTATGATGCGCTAGTATTAGACATAGGGCGCGTTTGCAGGAATACTTCTTTTCCTCCCTTTCGCTCTTGAAGTTTGGCCCCAGGATTATGGATGCAGTTTGTAAAGCTCGGATACCTATGCAAGTCGGGGGTTTTCTCGTGCTGATCCCGCCTGGAGGTTCCAGTCAGCGGCAGAGATGTTGGATACGAATGACATTAGCTGGCATCGATCGTGGATCATTGCCCCAGGCAAGTAGAGCAAGACAGAGTGCCTATGCTCGGCATGCAGCGTGTTCGAAGGCATGGTGTTGGATTAGAATTGAATTAGAATAGAAGATGCAACTCTGCCCTGATGTCGAGCAAGGAGCAGGCGAAGATCCAAATCCAGAGCCTCCTTCCTGCGCTGTGTGTCTTTCGGACAGGCCGTCCAAGGTAGGAGGGGTACGTACAGGGTCTTAGTAAGGCGAGGGCAAGCTGAACGTACCGGATCACGTGGGGGCGTGTATCGGAACCAGAAAGTCCAAACTGTCCCGCAATTTCGCCGGATGATGAAGGCCCTGGCCGTGGCTGGCCACAGATGGAGACTTGCGCATGACCGGAACCTTTCCCCGGGCTGACGGTCTGGTCACTCGGCTCTGTAATTTAGCGTGCCATGGACTTGGACATTGCGGGGCAAGCCGTACCTCGCTAACAATTACGCGCAGGGCCCCTTTCTTTCTTTCCCAGGGAGATGGCAACAGCCAACACTGAACAGGGCCAGCGGCGACGCACATTGACAATGTCGTCAACTCGCGTGGGCAAGACCCCATCGACGCCACAGGTCGTACCTGGCTTTTCGGGGGACTTGCAACTGCTAATACAAAGTACTCTGTAGCCAACAAGGAAGGCATCATGTCAAGGTAGGCAATCGCTCAATGCTCGAAAACAACCATATACCTTCAAGTTTCCATCTTCACCGTCCATCCATCCGCTTCGGAACGACCGCCGAGTAGCTGCATCACCTCGAGTCTCGTTGCATAAGGTAGCCAGGCGACTACACTCGGTGGTACATCACAGCCGAATGTCCGCAGGTTCAATGCGTCTCTCCTCTGGGCTCCATACGTTCCCCCACGGAGACCCCATCAATAGGCTCCACGGTTTCTGGGGCCTCGGAAGTTTGGCTGTCTCGCTTCGTTTCTTCTCCTAACCTTACGCCATCAGCATCTCCCAGCTCACAAGAACGCAATGCACCTCTGCTGTATTCTTACGCATTGTCGGGTCCGGCCCTTCAGGCATGCCAGGGCGTTTACTTAGCATCTTCTGCTCACTGTAGCCGCCCTGCTTATCTTTCCCTTGTCACGGCTCAGCTGGTCGTGGCCTTTCGATCTGACACCACCACAGCATGGAAGGAAAGACAACACGCACACAGCCAGTATGGTGATATCATATGGTCCTCAGTGTTGGGTTGTGGCATCATTGCTTTCAGAATCGGCGACCAAGTGAATGCTCCTCGCCATAAACCACAGTCATCTCGATGCTCTATCTCGATTCCTCGGTCCTACTGTATGCACTACGCCTTGTGCACTATGAGCACGCCCGGTCCTAGCTTCGAGCCCTGCAGTGAGGGGAGCGTACGGAACTGCGTTTTGGTATGCTCTTTTGCCGCGATGGCAGGCCACCAGGCGAGGAAGCATGGCCTTCCTAGCCATTGACGTGTAGTCGTGCGTCAGCTATCCCTCCAAGCTCACTGATCGCCAGCTCCAGCTTCATCGGGCCCTGACCGCCAATGTGAATTCGTTGGCTGCCAATATCAGACGTTCGCCATGTACGATGGTAACAGGTAGCGCCAACTTCAGGCTTCCCCTCGCCGACCGTCAACATCGATCGACATTTTGTTGGGGACTCAGCGGCTGGTCCACCCCCTGGTGGCTGGCTATTCAAACTTCAGGGTCCATGTCTCCAACCAAACAAAGTTACTAACAACTGGGGAACATCTGAAAAGGCAACAAAAGCAAGCATAGTAGCGACCTCTGCACATATCAGACAAATTCTGTCGACCTACGACTTGGAAGCTTGGTTAATGTAACCCGGATTTCCCCCCAGTTCCCAGTACGTCAGATCCGCCGGCCACTATGCTGATAGTAGTCGCTTCGACCTAGATCGTTATCACAGGCGGAACGCTCCATGGTTACGCCAAAGTCTTTACCCCGCCTGGCCTGGCGTTAACTTTCGTCACAAGAATGGCGAGACTAAGATCCAGCCTCTTTGAACTTCGTTCCTTTTGTGGAGGGACCTTACGCAAGAGGGAACTGCAACTAGACGTTAGCTGCGCAACATCCAACGCACCACTGCACTCTGCTTTTCCTTCCGGCCGCTAGGGAGCGTAGTGATTGCTAGGCAATCCCCTTGGCGCGAACTGGTTTACCTCGCTCACCTTCAACAAGCCCAATCATTGGCCATGAAATTGCATTCTTTTCGCTCTTTTCTTACGCATACCTCGCCCCTCCGGCGGCCGTTGTGGAGCTGAAGTAGGTAGTAGTACGGAATACGGACAGCGGCCAGAGGCAAAGAGCGAGGGCCATGCGGCAAGATTGACCCTTGGAAAGTCGCGACTCTATATACAGTACCTACTAGGACTACAAGGCGTGGGTTTAACGTTGCCTAAGCTACGTGCAATTGGCTTGCTCCAACCACGGTTCCTAAGGTCGTATGAAATGATATCGACCTGGACGCATCATAATAAGAGACTCTCGGTTCAGCGAGTTGGTGCTTTGTGCTGCTGCGGATGACAACACACGCCCTACCTTGGCTTCCCCAGTTTTCAACAAAGTCTACAATCATGTAGGCAGCGAGCCTATCTGTGTCTCTGGCTGTGTCTAGTGGCACTCCAGGATTTGGGCACACGCAAACACATGGATGAACACTCTGGGGTATACGCAAAGTCAACTTGGTCAGTGCCACCAACAGCCATTCCCCTTGAGCCTGGGAAAGGCATGTCATGCACGGAAGGTGTAAGTTGTGAGCACCACGGAGCACGGCGCGAGGAGGAGACCAGACTGAAGCCAAAAGCAGGGTCATTGCAGACAATGCACTAGCTGCTAACCAATAGGGGACGGTATTTCATTCGATCGCAACTCCAACAAGACCTGAATCACGCCGAGCTAGGCTGAGGTTAGAGTCAGAAGAGATGTCTCATGAAACGTAGGCTATTCTTGTCGTAGCATCTCGCGTGTCACTGTTACGGCCACGGAACCTGCTGGCGAGAACGAATTGACGCATCCAGAGTCTGAAAGAAATAGTGGGCGAATGGGAAAGACGCCATTTCGACGCAGTTGAAAGCAATGGTCCCTGACTATCTCTCAGTGGATGGATCGGACTCCACAGGGAAGAGATGGGGAGAGTTGAGCCGGCTTGGCTTGGCTTTGAAGATCCCCCGCGGACAGCAAATCACACACCAAGAATCTATGCCTCGTTCACCCTCGAGGGTCTCGACAACTACGAACTGACGGGCTCAGTTTACAGATATTAGATGTTTTACCAGTCGCACAGTAGTAGTGCTATAGGATTCCAAAGCTGATAGCTGGAGGAGACTATCCGCGGCTCTTCGGCATCAACCAGACACGCCAGTCCATTCGTCGGGTTGAACGGGCTTCTCAATCTCCAGTATCCTTAGGCTTTTCCCTAGCTAATCACTCTCCTTCGACGCGTCCGTTTGTAGCCATGCAGCTCAGTATCGCTCTCATGAAAGTGGTCGTTGCAGTTCCTGGAGCGCCAACCGGTGGAGCTTCGCCTTGGAGTTCCTTGGATTTGCTTCTTTCGCCCCGTCGTTCTCTTTCTCTCAGTGTCTCGCAGGATAGGATAGGCTGCCTTCCAACAATATGCTGCACACTGAAGATACCGATGGGAGGCCTGTATGGAGCAGCAACTATTTGGCGCCTGTTTCTCGCTGGACGAACTGCTCATTACCGCCCTGAACAGCGGGCGGAGCTCCTTCAAACTCGGTCGGAAAACACGGTAGCCCTTCAGAGCAGGGACGGTGCCAGCTACAGTAGTCTACTAAGACGCTTTGGCAGATCGGTCTAGACCACGAGTCGCTCAGACAGAAGAGACCCTGGCTGTCTGTTCCCTCGTTTCTCCGAATACCTATCCATTCATTTCCTATGATGCGATGAAATGCGCGGGCTGGAGAGCGACTACGTTGAACCTACCATGCTGTAAATCTGGGCATACATGTCTTAACAGCCAGTGCATCATCTGCCACAGGTATAGCGAATCTTATATGAGTAACACTAACACGCAAGTTGCCAATACGTTGACGATTACAGTTTGACTTCTTCCCCTTGTCCTCGGTCTGTCTACGCACACACCCGACCCGGCATCGTCCGACACTTGTCTTCCTCATCCTCCCCATCTGCCAGCTTCTCCGGTTTCTTCCTCCACCATCTGAAGCAACCCCACACTCCGCACTAGAAGCATTGCCCGTCGGCCAAACACGAACCTTTGGAGCAGAGGCCATTCGATGGCGGTTGCTTGTCGTGCGCATCAAACCCACGAGGCTTTCCTCCTTCTCTCCGCAAACTTACAGAAGAAGCAATACCGGCTGCAGATTCGTACAGCTTACTACTCTGTTTGGCCTGTTTTGCCTGGTCGTTGTCCTGCCTTGGCCTGGCTTGCCATACTATACCTTGCTAGACACTCTCTTCTCCGTGCCTCGCCGGCTACGGCTTGAGTCGTCCAATCGAAGGCGCATGTTTCAAACCGTGCCTCATTCAAGGCCTTGCCCAGGCGCTCGAAAGAATGCAGCGCTGCAGGTCGACGCGACGGAGGACAGAGTTCACAACATCCTGACTACACACAGCTGTATATTCCGCTGTGACACATGACGCTTCTTCTCTTTACTGAGAACCGGCCTGTAGGCATCCTAACAACGTGTACCTTGACTGCATATGCAGATTTGCGGACAGCCTCTGTTCAAAACCTTGGAACGGAGTAAACCATTCTACGATGCATGACCGGGACAATGGGATAGTCAGCTATTCAGCCAGTCATTTTGCATCCTCATCGCAAAGCTATTTTGTCTCTCGGGCATTCAAAGCGACGCCAATATCTTGCACTGTCACCTCATCAGCCCCGCCCAGCCAGTGGCAGCGCCAGGTAATCGAAGCTATGCGACCTTGCAGTTGGACGCAAGCCACACTAGCTCATATTCCCATACTAAAGACGCAATGGCGGGATGCTGCCGGAGACTCGAAGGCGAACCTAGCAACGGAGAAAACCATCCGCCACCATTTTCCTTATCAACCGGCTGATATGCATAGTTGCTGTTTATTAAGAGTCAGGTCGCCAACCTCGTCCCGGCTGGGAAAGTATGGCAACAGTGGGGTGTGTGGGTGCCAGAGACGAGATAAGGACGACAACAAACGGCTGCAAGATGTCAGAACCAGGAAGTACCTAAGTGCCGTTCGCAATCTTTTTTATGCTGTCCCATGCTGTTAGCCATCTCGAACAGTCAACGGTCCATGCCGTACGACTGCCAGCCACCTCTCGCACAGAAGACGTCTCAGCAGTGCCCGTCTGCTGGGACCTCAATCCAGTAAACGACTTTCAACTTTCTCATTGGGACGGAAACACAATTCTCCCCCATCGATCAAGTAGCACTGATCACGTCGCCAGCAACGAGTAAAAGCAGCTACTGTGTACTTGAGAAACCTGAGCTTGTTCAGCATTCCTCTCTTGTACGATCCGGGGCGACAGGGCCCGCGCCGACCCTCCAAGCCGCACCGCCCAAGGTCCGGGCGCGGCCGTCGTGCGGTGGACACAGTGAATAGACCCGGATTCTACCGCTAAGCCGCACTGGCGAGAGAGTTCGCTTCGTCGAAACTTTCTTCAGGGTGTAGGGCACATGAGAGTTAGGACCCTGATCGGCGCAAGTGCAGTAACTCGGTCGAGTGTCTACCGTATAATGCCTCACCACAGCTCAGTGGGTTTGAATTACCCAAGAGTCCAAACTTCATCCGAGTCGAGGCATTGATGCTGGGAGTTTTGACAAGGTGCTTACTGGACCGCGACGTAACAGCTCCGCGTGGCAGACGGAGCGCAGTCATTGTCACAGAGAGGCTGAACGAATGCGAACATTGTGAAGGCCATGCCAAGTCCTCCAACAAGTCTAGGCTTGGCAAGGGCCAAAGTACGAATTGGTGTTGACCGGCATCGTGCCAAAGCCGGCCTTGCCTCCCGCACCGGACAGCAGACCGAGGACCTAGTTCCGGAAGACTCAAAGAACAGCGGATCACCATCCTATGAGGTGGTTCTCATTCGTATCATCAGTTGTCCATTCGCCCGGCAAAAGGGTCACATAGAAGAAAGAGCAAGCCGACGAGGTTTATCTTATTACGCTTGCCGAACTGAACTCCGCAAGGTGACTGATGCAGTACAGACAACGGAAATCTCTCGCGTCATTGACTCCTCTATTTGTTCCATTTCGATGTCCGTCGTGTTATCAAATGGTTGTAGCAAAGACAGTCCGTGGGAAGATACAGCTCTGCAACAGGTTGGTGCAACCAAAAGGGCTAAGTGAATCCTGAGACGACATGCAGCTTGGAACTGACGCCGCTCGTCGGCCAAGGCGTCCTGCACGTCTTCGACGACGGTTGAGTGGTGGTTCATGAGTTTGGCCTAGCACACCTAGGTGCGCGCTTCCCAAAGATCTAGGTCTTCTATATTGTGACTCGTCACATTGAGGCACTTTCGATGCGGTGCTTCTCAAGTTGTTGACTTGACAGAATGCTACCCACGATGCAGAGAATCCTGGTAAACGTGCAAGGGCTGTCACCCCTGCCCGCAACCCCCATCTCGTCGGGGAGGACAGCCTCTTGCATCCAGAGTCTGCAACGAGATGCCTCTCTGTGTGTGGAATGCCCCCCACTCCCACGCTACCTACAGTCTACAGACGCCCATCTGGATGACTGTTCACCCAATCGAAGTCTAGATCTGTCGGCGATGGTGTTTCTATCGTTGAAAAACACGAACAAGCCACGCCACTACTCCTGCGCCCCCTTCGTTGCAAGTCGTTCACAGGTCAGCACTGTGGCTCGATTCAATCATTCTATGGATCTCGGTGGGGGTGCACTTCCGCTCTCGTCACTTATAGCCTCGCGAGGTCTTTCGGAATGCCTAGGATCTCTGGAACCACGCAACCTGCGCGACCGCCAACAACACCAAGCTGTGAACTGACGTCTGCAAACAATCAGATCAGGCAGCTGGAGGTGAAAAGCTCGGAGGGCCCTCGGCTTCTTACGTGCGCGGGTGGGGTTGGTTGTCCTCCTCCTTGGAGGCCTTGTTGCCTCTTTGTGTTTTCAGCAACATGTCCGGGAGAACGAGAACGTAGGCGCCGCAGCCCTGCGGCAGCTCCGTCTGCAGACACATGTCACAGTCCTGGGGTCCCTCATGTGTATCAATATCGTTATCGTGAAGATCACAAATATCCCGAAACCAACAACACCCCCCACGAAGACTGACGATCCGGCATGCGTATCTTTCAGCCCGAAGACGCGAGATACGGGCTACCTCGCTTAAGCACTCTGGTGGGCGAAGGAGGTTCACCTCAAACTTCCTGAATATTAGTGTCAATCCGAAGCCATGATAACTGGCTGACGCACACATCGGCCACACGTCGTCGCCCACCTCATACCCATCGCAACATTTTGATGATTCGGCGACTTGGTGAGTTTTCCACGGGCTATGCGACAACGTTGGACTCCTGCCCCTTCTCCACCTGGCAAAGTTGATGCAAGTTGACTCCGCCGAATCCCTTCACGTCACTTTGGGTACGGGGAAGATCTGCACTCCCGCCCTTTCCCCGGCTGCAAGCTGACACGCCCCGTAATATCCTCATCTGGTAACCCGATATCAGTCGCCCAGGGAAACCTCATCGCTGTTGGCTGCCTGGCTGGTTGCCTGCGAAAGAGGCTTCCATAGTACACCACTACCTCCTACCTGTTTGGACCAAGGCCGAGCCCCTTCTGCCGCACACCCGAGAAGTATCTGCGGTGTGACGGCCTCGACCGTGTTCGGGAGATGGCCGGGACCCCTCCCGCCCAGAAACCTAGTCTATAGCGTAAATACGTACGGGCTATCCAGTCTTGGTGATCAACTCGCAGGGCGTTCATCTGGTCCCAGAGGAGAGAGAATCCTGCGTTGCAACGAGAGTGCACGTCACGATACCTCAAAGGTTGTCGACAGGCTGCGGTCTGTTTGCGAGCTTCGAGGCCGAAGTCGGCTTATCTTTGGGATATTACGCCATATCATCCGCATCCACTCGTGCCGGCCGAGAGAGAAGATTACGATGGTCCTTGGGGCATGCTACCTGGACAAAGCGGGCCAGTGACGATTGGCTGGAGCTCATCACATTGAAGTGTAACTTACTGAAATGTGACGCTCAGTAGGCCTCATTCGCGGCTGACACTAAGAAAGTTATTGCAGACGCCTACAATTTCGCCATCCAGGAAGGAGCGCGTTTGCGGTAGGTGGGGAGGCAGGCCTCCTAAGCCCGCTGGCCCGAAAAGAGGTTCGGGAGGCCAACTACCAGGGTTGCCTATGGACGGGAGCTACCTAGGCTTCTGGACGGAGGAGAGCCGATTGAATGACCGGAGGCGGACCGTAAACTCTCGGACGGGCCGGTGGAAAGACCCCATACAAGAGCCGAGTCTTTCCGTTCGAGTGAGCATTCCCCAAGCGGGCTATTCGCAGTCGTCAAACAACGACAATGCTTTGCTTGCTGACTGCAGTGCGTGCCGCCGCTGAAGCTCAAAGCTCAACCGGAACTGCTGATGCTGCTTCCCCGCGTTTCTTTACTTCAGCTTGCATCCGTCAGGTTTGCTCAGCCTGGAACCGGGCGGTTCAAAACATCTGGAACTTGCACACACACACACACCCCCTCTCGTCTCCTCTCTTTCCAGGTATTGCATCTCGGACTGTGCGCCGTATTCGCACGCAGGAATCTTGCTCCGGGCATACCCGTCTCATCGTTCGTTCCCTATCCGATGGGCTGTGGTGGTGGTAAGCGGAAATTCAGTCGCACGCCCCAACGCTGGCCCGAGCAATCCCGACCCAATACGTCTTTCGGTCTTCTTCTCTTCCCCATTCTTCCCCAGACGTTGGGGGAATCTTACGTGTTTGAGATCTGTTCTCATTGGAACCAATAAGATACTTTCTGGGGTCGGTGATATACCACAAAGTCAAGCAGGGACAGGGGTTCCTGAGGTTCCCCCTTCCGGATGCCTGTTTGTCACCGACTTGGGGTGGCGCGACGACGCGGGGTTGAGCCTTTGAGGGTGAGCTTACATACTTTTACCTGCAGACGTGCAGATACCAAAAAGAAATGTCTGATACTTCTGTACGGCGCAAGAACCAAACGGTTTTTTTGCCACGTTTCCGCAAGAGAAGAAAGTCTATAGATGACAAGACACAAAACTATGTGAGTTGCAAAACGCGGGGAAAAGGGAAGCTTTCATCGTATAATTCGACAAGGGCTTATTGAATGCGTGTACCTACTTCATACGACGAGCCAGTAAAAGAAAAAAGAAAAGAAAAACGAACGAGTTCAAGTTCGAGCCAAGACCTAAGCTGCGGAAGCTCTCTTCATTTGACGTCGAGCTTCTTTTCCTCTCTTCTCCGCGGGGAACCTTCGCATAGGTATACACGTTACACAGCTTTCATTCAGGGACGTGGGCAGAATTTGTTTTTTTTGGCGTTCACTGACCCAGGCCGTTCGCGACGCCTCGCAAAGGGTGAGCAAGCTCGCATTCCAACCCAGAAGTTCCGTATGAGGAGGCTTGGCCGGGAGACGATGGGTTTTGCCCAGCGGCTTGCGGCTCGGTCTAGGTCCAAGAGCTATGCGCACCTCGACGCAAACGCCGATGTGATATGAGCCTTGATAACTCCTACGCGCATACCCTAGCCCCCGTTCGTGATCGCAGGCCCAAACTTGTCTCCATGTTGAACACGGCGTTTTGAAGGCAGGTCAGCAGCAGCATGACAGTACATCATCATGGAGTTACCCCTGCCAAGGTGCCGTTGCTTCCCCGCGCCACCGGCAATGAATCCAGACTTCCGCGGTGGCCGGCATCCGGGGTAAGGGAGGAAGATGGGATTATCGTCGCCAATAGCTTCTCAACAAGGAACGCGGAGTGTGTTGAGTACTATGTATCGTATTGGACACAGAGTTTCCGGTATAGGAATTGGACTCAACTCGACCAGGGAAAGGCCTTGCTGAACTACAACTGGACTCTACAAGTCTGAACTAGGGCTAGCCAGGTACAACCGGCAGCGCGGCTGACCGGACAGGTCGGGGGAAGCTACGGGCAACTATTTACCTAATTCAATTCCTTTAGACGATGAGAAGGACGAAAAAAGAGTCAAAGGGGTGTGTGTATGATGTATATGATCATCTGTGCTGTTCCTGGGTTGCAGCAGGGCATGGGCCATTTTCCCACGATCTTGCAACAGATGATGGGTAAAGGGCGTACGTGCGCTTTTGCTTACAAACCGGGGAACCGGGGAAGGGGTGCCGGTGTTGTAGGTAAGGTAAGGTAAGGTAAGGTAAGGTAAGGTAAGGTATCGGTATGTTGTTCGCAATGCTGGGACAGAGGACGTGCCTCGCGGGGCAGAGCAGGGCGGCCGGGTGCGGTTGAAGACGGGCTTATTGGGTTTTGTCAACCTTTTGGGACCGTCTCTACCTACCGCTATGAGGCTCTGTCTTTCTGTCTCCGGTCTGGAGGAGGAGGAGGAGGGAAAGGAGGAGGGGAAACCAGACGTCATGTTTACTTTTCCCCCGCCTCCTCCTACCTACTCTCAGGGCACGGAGAGTAGACCGAGCAAGACGTGATGAAAAGTTGGGATCGTTTTGGGTTATGCGAGGGGTGTGGTCTAGAACTACCCACGTCAACAGGTTACGGAGCTTTCACCGGAGGACTTCCGATAAGGTGGGAGAAGCTAGGCAACTGCGGGATAGAGGAAGATGGAGGGAGGGGGTACGGATAGATTATTATGTTTTTGATAAAGCTTGGACAGGTGTAGCACTTTTTTCTGTTGGTTCATGATCGGGGCGATGAAAGGAGGATTCGGAGGTTGGAGCAGGGTGCAAAAGCAGAGGGCAAAACGAAAGCAGGACTGAGAGCGAAAAGATGTCATTTGCGTCAGGAATAGCGAGCTGACAAGTGACGGGACGTTTATCGCGAGGACTTTTGATCAGTCAGTCAATGAGTACGGCCGGCCAGCCAGGCCGGCCATGTCGTCTTTGGGATGGGGGTTGGCAGGTAGGTTAGTTAGTTTCCACACACACACTCACACACACCCGAGCCTCAATGAGGCTCGCTGGATAAAGTATTTGCCAGATAGTGTGATAGCGCACCCAGATGGTGGGATGCATGAGGCGAACGAGGCGTGTGCTGAATCGGCTTGCTCCTCGTTCTCGGCGGCTCTGTCGCGGATCACGACGCTTATCTGTGCCTGCCGCAAGCGAAGGGCGGCTCTGGCGGGCGTATTTGTCGAATTCGACGGCTCACATCTCTGCCAGGCGAAGGATGGATACCTAGATAGCATCGTGATGTGGTGGGTAGCACGGGAAGGGGTTGGCTGTCTCAAGCCTCAGGGTACGGACAAGCCTCAGGTGTATTCCCGGCCGATAGAGAGGAGATTTTTCTTCCTCCCCTCTGCGACGGGCTTCGTCCGGGCTTGAACATTTCACTAAGCATACCCAAGCAGTTCGGAACCTAGCCCAGTAGCATCCAGTGGAAGCGCGTGAAAATGGCGCCTCCGCCTCCGGGTTCGTTTCTCTTTCGCCCCCCGTTTGCGGAGCTTTTCCCACGAGAGCCGGAGTTTTTCACGGTGGTACGGCGGCCGAATTTCAAAGGAAAAGGGCGCAAGGGGACGCACGCATTGGAGAGGCGGGCCGCCGCCCCCGTTTTATTTTCGTGGTCCGTCGAGGGGGCCGTCGACCAGTCAGTGATCAGTTGTTTTGCTCCTTTATCCCCATCGCTGGTTTGTTGTTCCCGAGGGAAAAGGAGGGCCGATACGGATATCATAACGGAGGTTCGCCGTGAACGTGTTGTGTGTATTCTTAGGACTGGCGAGGTTTTAGGCGCTAAGCTAATTACACCACGAGTACGCCCGTTTGAGGGTGTACGAACTATAGAAATGTAAGACACGTACACACACATACGAATACAGAGAGAAACGGAGAGAAACAGCGGATGCTAGGCTCAAGTTAATCAGATTTCAGTCTTAGTCTAAGAGTAGATCGTCGATCAAGGCGCTGAGGCGTTGATGTTTCGTTCTATGCGTGGTTTTATTCTTGTACCTTGCGCCGGCGCGCGTTTGGCTTACACGCTGGGCTTGGTTTGGGGGATGAGACCAACTTCAGTTGTGGTTCTTCTATCCCCCCGCCCGCTTCCAGTACTTCTCCACTAACCACGAATAAAGAGACTCGGACTTCACTTGGTTGACGCAGACGGAGGGGGGTTTCTTGGCTTTTACGTGATTGAGCCGCTGCCGCGCCCCAGAGACTGGGGAATGGAGACAGAAGCGGAGTTCTTGCCTTTTTCCCCGTGGGAAAACAAAATTGAGCGCGAGATGATCAGGTGATTTTTAGTGACCTACAGATAGCTATCGGGTTCTGAACATCTGCTTCGATTTCGGATTGCCCAATTCGTTGGTTTGTGAGTGTGATGTGGTGTACACAGTACACTAAGACTTGATCTACAATACTTGCTGCAAGAGTCAGATCAGCAAAACCAACCAACTGTGTCAATCTGACAGGGCAATTCTCTTCGGGAATTTTTACCACGTATCTCTCCATAGTAGAGGAGGGTCTACCCATAGAGGAACTAGCTACATGGAGTTGTTACTTGTCGACTTTATCGATCGATGCCAGGATTCAAGAGGCTCTGCAGAGATAGTCTCGTAATTTGTGTAGACACACGCCCTGTCTCCATAACAACCGAACTGGGTCGAACTAACAATCCAGGGCGATATTGAAGTTGAATTTCATTTTCCGAGCTCAAGATGTGTCATTCAGCCGTTTACGCACATCATCATGCCCAACACCCATAGTCCCGAAACTCGCCTCGCATGACGGCAGGTGAAATAGCGGGGAGGGGAGGGTGCCTCTCCTGCGCGAGCTGGCGCAGACGGAGCTCCCATTTCTAGGCACAGCTCTTCACTTTGTGTAACCATGTCTATACGTTGGTCAATTGGAACCTTTCATGGCGCTCCGGAATGTTACTTGTCCAGGTTATCTGGGCCAATACATGCGTCTTAGGTATCCTTGTATGGCGTAAGAGTTGGCGAAGGCACGAAGGGTATCTATACCTGTACTGTAAGGGATCTTTGGAGGGGGAGTATGCTGAACCTCACACAACATCCACACCCATACATCTACATGCACATGTGCTTCGCTGGCGTTGCTGACCCCAGGGAATACTGCAACGTCGCGGCATGCGTTCTACGGGCGTACAACGTACAGCATGCACGCCATGCCTCGTACCCATGCTCCATTTTCCCAGTCTTTTTTACATATGTTTACACGCAGAGACGAACGCCGTCTCTCTATTCCCTATCTCCCAAAGACCCTACCCCATATCATGCATACGATGGGAGTACCCACAGTATCTATGCAAACCGATATAGACATTGCGACGAGAAATTATACGGTTGGATGAGAGCTCAAACACTGGGGGCCCGTGGAGAGAGAAGCCGCTCAATGATGAGCGCGATAGGGAGTGTGGGTTTTCCCGGACTAGATGACGTTCTCACAACTCAACGGGAATCTTGGTTCGGGAAATGGCAACATCATTTTGGCTTCTGAGTAATACCTATCGCCCGAGCCAGGAATGGTTCCCTGCCTTCCCCTTCCGCCTGCTCCCCGAGAGGCTGGCTGGGGGTAAGGGGGGGGCACTCTGGGCCCATCAACGGCGCGGCGCCGCGGCAGGGCGCGGGTCCGCTGCCGCTGCGACGGGATTTAGTAAATAGTGATAGATGTATGATGTGGATGCTCAAGGCTGGGATGTGGTGTATACTGAGGACGTTGTTCATGATGTTTGGCGGGAATTGGAGGGATTGACGGGATATTGGATTCGCGGTGCGCAAAACACACCACCAACAGCCCATTGAGACATATCCCCGGATTGTCGCAAAGTCGACAAGAGGAAGCACACACGCACAAGACATGCACATACACATACAGCTTTGACAGGTTGCAGGAGGTGGTTGAAGGTGGTGGCGGCGGGATGGGACAACCACAGAGGTGCCGAGTCCCTTCGCGTTCTAGGCCCTGCCATGCTCTCCTCTGGGCGCCGCCCCCGCTTCACCGGAGCAAAACCCCTCGTCATCATCTACATGTCATGGTGCAGCCGCTGCGACGCCTGAAAACCAGGCGAAAAGAAGGACAGATGATGAAGACGCGTTTCGTGTGGATGTAGCTGTACCAAGCCCTGACTTGATGAAGAAGAAAAAGAAGAAGAAGAAGGGGGGCGATACGGGGCGGGGGACGAACGGGATGCTGCACCTTGACCTTCGGCTGGGCGGGACTGGGGTCGTCTCGAAGATGGGGTCGCACGGCGTCGCGCGGCGTCGCGAGATGGAGGCTCGGTCTAGGTGAGGTAGGGGCTGTCCCTTCGACGGTTCGACCACGCCGAACCCTTGGACTGGGCGGGATTGCGCTGGCGGTATCACATGCTGGACGTTGTGGTGGTTTCCGGCGTTCGACGACAACGACAACCCACCACTACCACCAGGGTTCATAGATGAAGGGGGATGGGGCGCGCATATGCACAACTGGGATGAATGCAAGTAGTCATGATTGCATGTATATCGAGGAGCAGATATAGGAATGTGCGATTGGAGATCGGTATTGGTCGGTATCGAAGCTGTAGTCGCCGCGACACAGAGGGTCGAGACAAGGTGGACCTGCCTCATCCTCCTCCTCCTCCTCCTCCGCCATCTCCTGTTGTTCTTTCTTTTCTCTTCACTTCGCAGACTCCTCACTCTCCGCATTTAATGAAGGATGGCCAAGGTTTCCCGTCACGACACCGTCAGGTGGCCGTACGTTATCTCTGTTGACCAGCCCCCTCTCATGCACGACGGCCGATCAGGTAAGTCCTCCATCTAGGTACACCAGATATACGAGAGGCGCCGGGGAAGCTCTTTGCTGAGAGCTTTGTCAGCCTTACACCGGCTGCAAGTTGGGCGAAGCGAGGCGGGGTTGGTAAAGGCCTGGACGGCGTGGATGGGATATCGGTCACGGTCGTGGAGGATGGTGAGGCTTCCCGTGTGGCGTGAATGAAAGAGGTGTCCCCCGGGTTAAGGTGTCACTGAGAAGTTGTGTCACCAAGCCGGCATCGACATGTCCATCTCGGTGACAGTGACATCGAACTATGCCTGCGGGGACGGCGATTCTGTAAACCGAGCGGGCGAATCTCAGCTTTCCTTCGCGAAGGCGACCTCAGGAGGAATACGGAAGCTCGCGCAAAACATGCGCTTCTTCGGAGCAACGTCCCGCACGTTGTAAATGGTCATTTCCCCTTGCTTATCCGCGTCTCCAAGCTTGAACCTGACGCCGATCTCGGCGTATATACGTTCGAGGATGTCATTCAGGGGTACCTCGTCGTCGCTCTTGAGGGCGAAGCAGTGGACGTGAACCATGGGTAGCTTCGCAGACGTGTGAGGTTCGAAGAGCTCCTCGTGTCCACTGTAGATGCCCTTGTAGTGGTTCACAAAGGTGTAAGCCGAAGCTGGTAGGTTCATGACGAAGTGCGAGATTGTAGGAGGGATTGGGATGTGCTTCGGCTGAGGAGGGGGGTTCTGAGGTTTGCTTCTCGATTGCTTGGGCTTGATGACAGCGCCCTCTCCCTTCTTAGAAGCGTCGTAGACTTGGTGAACGGCCTCCTGGATGAATTTGCGGCCGTCCATGTTGTATGGACGGACATACTGCTGGACCTTGTTCTTCTGGACAGCTGCGTTCAAGTACTTGTAGCTTTCGGGGTTCATGTCGTTGGCGAAGACGAAAACACCCTTCCTTCCTGCCGGCACGGCGAACGGTCCAATACCCGCCATAACATCGACGACAACTTCTCCCGGTTTGAACATGCCAATGAGCCTAGTGTGTTCGGGCTCGAGCTTGCTGTTCCAGTACACCTTGGAATAGTCGAATTGGAAGACACAATCGTTCTCCTTGACTTCGACGTTCATATCCTCGGGTCCACAGAGAACCTCGTAGGCAAAGGTCCTGAACACAGAGTTGCCGCCGACATCATCCACCTTGTTGATAACGGTGGTGATTTTGGGGTTCTTGTCGAGGATAACCTCTGCGATGATCTTTTTATAAGGGAGGTACTGTTCCTTAAGGTTGAGGTGCGCTGTGAGGGTCAGTGGCTGGTTTCACGGCTTCACTTCGGGCGACGTACCAACATGTCCAGCCGTATTGAACCCGACTGGGATCTCTACGTGAAGTTCCTCAGGCAAGATGGATGTCATCACATCAACTTCGTCAGGGGTTAGCAAAGTCACATTTTTTGTTCCGTACAAACCGCACTCACGGTAGCTCCAGTAGTCATAGTCGAGCTGCAGCTCGTAAGGAACCACATCCAGCTCTCCAGTCTTGATACCCTCCTGGAAGACAGGACCCCATGTCGTCGGTGCTGAGTTCTGGGTCAGTCACAGGCTCAAGACATGTAGCAAGCATAAGCGGGGTACACACTATCAGCTTTCACGCCAGGTCGCAACAAAAGGCATTTCAAATTTGATGACTTGGGATCAGTTCTGCATGAATCCAGACGGTCAAGTCTAAGAAGCTCATTTCCCTTTTCCAGCTGTTTGCGGTACTTTGAGATGTTGCGGGGGTCCTTGACCGTGGCGGCAGCGAGTTCCAACTTTTTAGAAAAGAGGGAACGGTCAAGGATAGTAGCCGCGCGGGCAAGAGGCGCGCGGAGGCTAATCATATCGGAATTCGAGTCCTTCACGATGATATTAGTACAATATTCAAAGTACTAAGGCTGGTCGGCCGTGCAGGGGTCTCGACTTACCGCCATGTTGATGAGTCGATAATCGGGCACAGTCATGGAGGGGCAAGGCTGAGGAAAAACCTCCGTCTAGGGCTGAGGGGCAGGGGTCCCAGATGTGGCGTATTGGCGAGGCTGAGGATCGGCGGGTGCTGGAGTGGGGCCTGGACGCCACAGGATGATGTCACTGGAGCTTCGTGATCTAAGCGTCATTGATGATTGGTCGACAGGCATGTCTGAGAGGAATGTGAGGGACTGGTCACATCAGCTTTCGTATTAGTTGTAGAGTATGTGTCTTGTTAAGATTCATTTGCAGAGTTAAGGGTCTTTCAGACTGGGATCCCGGCTGCTGCTTATTGGTTAGAGCCATCATTTGCATGTGGCTACTGCTCAACGGGCGCCGGTTCATCCAAGCTCGCCCTCAACTTACACGACACTTCTCATTGTCTGGAAGCCCTTCATATATCATGTCGAAGAAGCGAACTCTGGACTCCTTCTTCACGCCATCTGTGAAGAAGCCGCGTAAGGAAGATGAGTCAAGCGAAAACGTATGTCTCGTTGCGGCTCAAATACATTTCTAGAATTCACCACTAACAGAAATTCATGAGTATCAGGTCGGCCAGTCCACTCACGCCAATTATCCCATACCTATCTCAGAGCTTCCCACAAGCATCAGTAAAGAGCTCTCGTCACTCCCTGCCCGTCCAGGCAAAGACATGAATGACCAACCAGACCTCGACCTGGTGTACTTTGAGCCTTACATTCCGTCGTACATGGCTAAAGATCTCTTTGAGTTTCTTCGGTCCGAATTGCCATTCTATCGAGTGGAGTATGATATTAAGAGAGGCGGCTTCCAAACCCACATTCGCACGCCACGGTAAGCAGAAGGTTTATGTTTGGAGGTATGAAACCAACTCACATGGATAGGTACACCACAGTATTTGGCTTGGACGACACATCCCGATTCGACGACGATGGCTCCGTCATAGACAGGAAGTCCGGCTTCAAAGTCGTTGACAAACTGTACCAGAGATACCCACCGCGGCCAATCCCCAAATGTCTAGATGACCTCCGTCGCTCAGCCGAGACCGCCACAGACTGCAAGTTCAACTTCTGTCTCGTCAACTATTATGCTTCAGGCACGGATAGCATCTCCTTCCACAGCGACGATGAGAGGTTTCTTGGTCCGGATCCAGCCATCGCCTCCTTCTCCCTCGGCGCGAGGAGGGATTTCCTCATGAAGCACAAGCCGATACCCCCAGACAATGAGCATCCGGATAGACCGCAGCCCAAACAAATCAAGTTGCCATTAGCCAGCGGTGACATGATCCTCATGCGCGGACGCACTCAGTCGAATTGGCTTCACTCGATACCCAAGCGAACGGGCAAGAATGCGGAGGATGGCGGGAGAATCAACATCACATTCAGGCGAGCGATGGTGAAGGAAGGAACTGATAATTACTACAACTACAACGTCGGAACCGGACCTGTCTATCGGTGGGACAAAACGATGCGGGAAATGCGGGTATCTTCCGCCAAAGACCAGCTCAAGGGAACGTCATGACATCTTTCATGGGGGTATACGCAACCCAAACACCTCTCTATTTGCCTTTGCGGAACTGTGCGCTGGAAAAGTTGAGCAGCGCTCTTAAAAAGACTTGATATCCGACACCCTGGTTATCCGGCAAGCAGAAGATCTCTGTGAGGCGAATGGGCCAAGGCGGGTAGCCATCGAGGTCGACGTAAGGACCGAAGGAAATGAGCAGATCGGGTTCCGGCATGATTCCCTCCGACAGCTCCGCATCGATCAGATCTGTGCTGATGTCACGGGGGTGGAGCTTGCCCTTTTGTGACATCTCGGTCAAGGTGCGAGTGAGATCAACCATGGACGCCCGCCCATCCTCGGCGGAGATGAAGAGAACCTTGAGGTGACGTGGGTCGTTGCGCGCGAAATCTCTATGGGCTGGGGACTCGAGGACGTCGTCGGCGTGCGGCATGGCCACGGTCAAAGCTGGCTGGTGTCTACCGAAGTAGGATCGCGACTTCTGGATAATCGATTGTTGCAGGTGAGGAAGGTAGTGCTTAAGAAGACCTGGGGGAGGAAAAGTCAGCAGGGTGATGGGATATACACGTAGAATCAGCAGCTTACCTGTCCGCTCGTACACCGTCAAGACGGGAATCTTGGCGCAGACGCACCATACGGCAATCTCGGCCGCTTCAGCGACCAATCTCTCCAACTCAGCCCCGTGTCTCCCACTTGGTTCGCGCTTTAAAATGACGCTGAGATGTTTCGGCTTCTTCTTCAGACCAACAACATCCCGCTCGATATATTCCGGGGTTCGGTGGTGGTAGAACATGATGGAGGATATGTGGTAGCACACGAGATGCCATGCTTGTCGTATCCGAATGTACAAAGAGAAAATGGCGTGGAGAACTGTGTAAATCGCAAGGTGTACCTTCGAGCGAAGGGCGCGTCTCAGGCCGAACCTGCCCTTGGGAGGAATATCATCGTCGCGCCATTGTCGTCGTGCGTCTTGGGGTGGGCCGTCTGGGAGGTAGCTCTGGAGGGGTAGAGCTGTCAGCTAACGGTCAAGCTTTGGAAAAATTGCGAGTAGCTCAACGTACCTCGAGCAGTTGCTCCTTTTCTTCATCCTTGAGGTCCACGACATCGTCGGTCCTGTAGACCTTGCGGACCCTCGTGCTGGGCATGCTGGTGATTCTTGGTGGTGTCTCTCGGCGCGATCAGTCGGGAAGCGCGGTTGTGGGCGTGTAGCTGCAAGGCGGGATGCTTGGGAAATCTGTTGAGCGGAGGGAGGGAAAAGGCCAATGTAGAAGTTGGCGCGAAACTAGCTATGCGCTGAGTGGAATATATGAATAGGTTTACGTCGTACGCGGCGTGCGCTCGCAGTTTGCCATTCGTTTCTTGGCAGGATGACGACGGCTTTGGGCGAAGGAAACTTGTCGAAGTTTGGTCTTGTCGCCCAGAGTCAGTTCGGTTCGGCGGCTGCCATGGATTCCCACCTCAGAGAGTACAGACATGCAACGCGGTAATACGACATTGGCACATTGGTTGGGCTGGTGGATTCCTGGTGGATGCTGCGCCGCTACGTCCAGCAAAGCTGCCCGTGGCTGAGGGCTCAGCTGAGGTGTTCTTTCCCCAATTTTTCTCTTCCGTGGTGCACATGGCAGGGCGAGAAAAGATACGTATCCCGTCCGAATTGGGCAAGGTCCAGGAACTCCAGCCACCCGGTGGCAGCGGCCGGTACAAGCTCCGGTTGACCCATAAAAGTTGGGCACACTTTCGGGACGCCGGGGCCGTTCTTGAACGGGCATCCCGGTGCCATCGCTGTCTCCTCGAAATGGTTTTCTCGACTCAATGAACGTGTAAAAATGCTGTGGAAGATGATCCAGAAATCCAGAATAACGACACTGGCTACTGATAAAGGATCCCAGACCGCTATTAGCTTCACCTCGTAAGGCGCTGAGAAGGGAATACCCTTTTTAAGGGAAGGGCAGTTTGATGAATTTTTATAAAAGAACTAGCCTTGTTGTTAACCTGGCCTTGCGCAAAGCATTGAATCTTTATATAATCCCCGTTGGATTATTTAGAGAATGAGCCGTTCTAAAAAATAGTTCTGCTTTCCTCTTAAGATCTCTCGTCCTCTCCTAATTTACTCTAGTTCTAGTTCGTCTATTTCTTAAATTTTTAATCACTATAATAAGATATTAATTATCTTATCTCTCAGTGTTTTCATAGTATATATTCCGGAATATATAAAAGAGGAAGATGTAAAAGGGCTAGCGATAAAGAAAAAGAGGATAATAATATAAATAATATTTAAAAAGAAAAGTATAATATAATATAAAAGTATAAAGCGTTAAATAGTAAGGTCTCGAGTGTTTATATATTCTAATCTATTTTAAGTAGTTTAGAGGACGAATTTACTATTAATATAAATATTAAAGAGGGTATAGTAGAGATATAGGGAGTTAGGATGAGGATAGTAAAGACGAAGCCGTAAAGGCCAGCTGGTTTTTCGGTTCCTTTTTACTTATCTTATTACTCTAGTTATAGATAACCACGACTAAGAACCTCTAGATCGCCTAGAGATATTACCACCCAACAGCCCATGCTTAAAACGCAGCAATACGCTACGATGTGATGTTACAAGCAGATGGGTCTGGAATATCGTAGAAGTAGAGGCCCAAAATCCTAAAGATAATTAGCCGAATAGAGACATCCCTTCAAGCTATGTTGGATGGTTATAGCACAACTGCAGAAGATCACATTGATGCTTATCATTTTAGATGACTCAATGGTCTGCAAGTACCCAAACGGAAGCCAAAGGTTGAGGGCGGAGACAAGCCAACCCAGTTAAGACGAACTCGGCGACAGCTGTACAGTTATCACATAGATGGGCGAGCTTGCTAGAAAGATTGTTTCTGAATAGATGCAGACGTTACGGTGAACGCAGACTTTGGCTTATATTTCTGCAGGCAAAACATCATCTAAGCCTTTCAAAAGATAGAGGAAAGAACCTCAAGAGTATCAATGTGTTTGTCGGCCGTCACTGGCCGGTCCACATGGGGTTCATGGCACTGACTTTCGGTGCCGGTGATCTCGTCTCTTGATTCTCAATCGGATCGGGCGATACTTTCTGCGTCAGTTGGTATAGGTGCAGTGGGAGAAGTGGATAAAGGCCAGTTTCACCGCCAAAGTTGTTTCACATCTGTTCAGGAAGAGTATTTGAACGGCAACACAAGATCCAGATTCCAAGCCAGGTCAACAAGCGTCACTCTCGCAAACTCCATGACTCCGAGGTAGCCTTTGCCGAGACACTAGGGGAGACTGAACATCGACAACACTGCATGTCTTGGACGAATGGTTCGATGCAAGTTGCGAGTACCTGGCGTAGCAGGCACGGTCGAGACTGCTTACAGCGCCTGTTAAGAAACGCTAGCCATAGGTGGTTCATATGAGATTGAAAGGTCAAGGCCTCGCGGGCTCTTCCAAAATGCATTCATCTGAACAGACTTCCGAGTGAATATAGATGAGTTTGTGTCCCCTGGAGAATAATAATCCGAACCACAAGGACCAAGACAATCCCAACAAACCTCGAGAGAGGCATCATATTAGTGGTATTGAGGACAGTTGGAACATGACAGGCATCGTGAGAGTGACGTCTAACTCGATTCTCAACCACTCTGACTAGGACTCTGTAGGAGGAATCTGTCTGAAGAAGACCAAGGTCGGGGATTGACACAGAATTCCGGGACACTGGAGATCTCCTTCCCTCAAGCGTATTTCAGAGCCCCCGTAGACTCAAGCCGCGATTATTGGCTTGTGAAGGTAAGTACTTACGCGTGTGAGGCGGACGTCAACTTGGATGGTTCGTAGAAGAGAGATAGTTGGTGCGGTGGCCAGTTGGAAGTCGTCAAAGTCAGAAGAGCACTGAAGATAGCGTACAGCACTCTGAGTTATTCGATACGAAAGCAGAAGTCCCTTCTTTTCGAGGTACCTTCGACTTATACAAGGCCGCATTTGAAACATCCGCTCGACATGCGATCGGGAAGCTTCAGCTTTCTAGGGTGTGCCTGCATTGACTTTTGACCTGATGACCAGTGAGGTTAGCCACATGATCGAAGTCACAGGGACGGTTTGGCATGAGCTAAGCAAGACTCGCCTCCTCTATAGCCCCCACCAGGACCCTTCTGTCGAGTGATGGCACCGCGGTAGCGATTACGTGGTCGGTCTCTTCTACCCCGACGACTATAAGGATTCCGAGTTCTCGCGCAGGACACAATACGCAAATAATATCTTTAAGTAGACTGTTCTATAACTCGTTATCAGTTAGCAAGATATCGAGTTATAGTTATATCGGGACTATTAGTTTACTTAACTAGTCTTATAGGGCTCTATATAATTTTAGAGCACGTATATAATATAATAAATTGAATTAATAACTATTTACTACCTTATATATTTATATCGCTACTTCTCTTATTATTATTTTTATTATATCTTTAATTATTATTATTACTTTTCTTATTACTACTATTATTATTATTTCTCTTATTATCGTTATTACTATTTCTCTTAGTATTATTATTACTATCTCTCTTACTATCGTCGTTACTAATACTATTGCTCTTATCCCCTTTCTGTGTATTCCTTTAATAATATACCTGGGCCTTGGGGAGAGATAAAGACTAAAGATGCTAACGTGTTAGACTTTAAAGACTTTAGATCCCAAGAGTGTATTACTATTTTTGAAAAAGTCATCGAAGCAGGCGTTGAGTATGCAACCGACCGTATGATCGCGCCCGCGCGGCAAAACGATTACGCAAAGCCGGACAAATATTAGTCTTCACCTTCATCTCATAGATCAATGTCCTTTCCAGAGACTCAGGTAAACAGAGTGGAAGCTATTAAGGAGGATTACGGACGGTCCTCGGATGAGGGCAGGCAGCCGCTTGATCGCCAACACGGCTGTTACGGGCCAGTTGTCCCGCAGAGTTTCGGTGGTAATTACGCGACGGTACGTGCTATATATCATTGCTAGAATGAAGCCAAACCCAGCTTCGAGAGACATCTAGAGGATTCGTCCAGTCTTTGGTTGATGATGGGCATGGTGGACACCGAGTAACGGGCCAGAGTGTGCACACGAAGTCGACTCCTTCTCCGAACCTGACGCCGAGGGCACCGCGCTAGCGGAAACTGTGCGATCGTCTGTTCGCTTCATGAACGACCGGGACCTTTCGGAGCGGACGGTTACTGCGCACGACAAGGTCATCTCCACGATGCAGGGATCGGTCAACATCACCAAGGTGGTGAAGCAGAACTTGACCAAGTTGAAGATTCCGATTGACCGGATCAAGGAGATCTCACGACTTGGAAGCACTTACTGGATCCGGCAGGTCGGTCGTTGGAAATACACTCGAACACTGTCACAAAAAGCGGGCCCACTCAATGTGGGCAGCATTAACCACATCCATATCTCGTGACAAACACCCATCCCCGCCCACCTTGTCGTGTTCTTGCGACGGTGAGTTCGGTGAAGTACTAGGCAACTGAGTTATACAATAATTTGTGCAAGTCACAAGTAAGCTGCTGCATATATGCATAGACCATGCTGGCATAACATTGTGAAACCCCGAAGTCTGTTTGTCACACTTTCCACCGCCAACCAGACTCTGGTTGGTTACCAGACTCCATAGACCTCAATGGACCAGTCGGTCAACAAGGTAAACCAAAAGACAGTGGACCTCAGAAGTCAGTAAGCCAATGGTTGTCGTCGTCGAGCCTCACCGTCTGTTCGTGGTGGATGTTTTCACGTAACTCACCGGAAAGTTGACCCAGACAAACAGGTGGCCGTCTATGGTTCAACAAGCTCATTGGACACATCTGCAGCCAATTTCCGCACGTATCCACGCGGTCTAAGGTTTCTCCCCGCCCGAAATGACTCGTGTCCCCGCACATTCTGCCGCCTCGCCCCAGCCGCGCCTCGGAACACCGCCCAGCAGATTTCTATATAAGCGCCGTCTGTCGCCGTCCTTTGCTTGTTTTCTCTCTTTCTTCTTTAGCTCTCTTTGCCTTTTGGCTTAGATCAAGTGTAGTATCTGTTCTTTTCAGTTTAATCTCTGAAAGGTCTCTAAGGAGACCAATCGTGATTATTCCTATTTTTGTACCTCGAGAGAAGCCCTCTGTGCTTGCACACGGCTCCTCTCACAGTGTCCCTGGTATTACACTGCCTCCAGGCGACGCGAACCTCTTTTCATTGTGTGCTCTGGCTTGTCCAGTGTCATGAGGAAGAAACGGAACACCAACCTCGCTGGTGGCATGTAAACTCGCCAGAGCGAAAATTGTACAATCCCATGTTGGGAATGGGACGGTTATAAAGCCCTGACCGAGCTCTATCTGCTGGCTAAGTTTCATGTTCGTTGGCCACAATTTGGACAACGTGTGAACTTCACAACATTGTGCGCATCGGAGTTCCGAAGGAGGCCGCTCGGGGATATCGGCGCTCGGCGCTAGACCTGCACCCCACACGCGGGCTCGGTCGCACAGGCCATAAGACCCGCATTTCGTGAGCGGCCCGCCAGCGCTATACCAATTTTAGATCAATATTGCACGTGACACTCGACTTTACCCAGACCTCAATTGACGTCACCGACCATTGGTGGTTGGGTTGAACATCGACAACGATGCAACGCCGGCAATTGACCAATTGACGTGGATCAGTCGACTTCGCATCCTTGGTGCAAGAATTAACCACTCTTGTGACGGTATTCGAAAATGATTGCTTGCGCTTGCGAATACTAGATCGCTCTGCTGCGTTTTGGGTGGCTATCTCAAATGGCGCGAATGCTGCCTTGTCCTTCCACGATGACACCTTTTGATCAGGCATGGTACGGCCCTTATTCACAGTTGGTACTCAGGCGGAATGAAACAGGGTCTGAGATTATCTTAAATCCGAAGGCACCATGCTCGCAGCAGCCAGAGGGAAAACGATGTCAGGCGAAGTCTGGCAATTTTGAACATTGAGTCTGGGAAACCACAGGGTCAACATCCCTTGGCTTTCTCGACCTTCATCCGACCTCGTACCAATCACCCAATCCTTTCTGGTGCCCCGGATCATCCCATAGTGATCATATTATCGTCACTAGTTGCCTCACATCGTAATGCCAAACAAGAAAGTGAGTCATTCTTTAAAAGCCAAACCCAGCCAGTTCTACGCACTCTTGACATTCCCATGTTCCTTGCGATGAACATCGCAAATTTGTTCACGCAACTGAAAATGTCTTCTCATCCCATCCGTACGCCCTCGCGAGCCGCCGAGAGTACACCAGCGTCATGTACCCTTCAATCTGAGACTTATGAGGCCGGTGGATGGTGAACGGCCTCTTTACTGCCATACTATCTGGCGGCATGAAAGTGAAAACCGAGCCGTACTTGGGCAGGACCGAAAACCCGATCTCGGCCATAGCGCCTTCAAAACCTGTCCAGTTCACCGCACCTCGGGACTCTGACTTCTTGAAGAGGGCGTTGAATACCTCGGCAGTCGCCGGTGAGACTTCAAAAGTCTGTTTTTCAATGACCGGTTCTGTAGTCGACACGTTTGCCTCAGGACCGACCTCAAAGGCAGATACGTGGGCTGGACGAGTCTTTTCCTTCTGCTTCCGCTGCTCTACCAAAGTTTCTCGCGGCTCGGGGGCAGGCACCGGAAGTGGCGTCCACTCCTTTTGGCCTTGGCCGATCTTGACCTTGTACTGTTCATACTGATTCTCAAGGTCGGAGAAGCATTCGAAAACAAGATCTTCGTAAAGCACACCAAGCTTGGCACCGGCATTGTCAATCATAAACTGGTTAAGGTTCTCTAGAGCTTCGGCGGTCATTCCCGGCTCTAGAAGGTTGTCGATGGGGACGGCAAAGTCCCTCAGATCAATGCCTGTCTTGAGCTCGTTCAATTCTTTCTCCAGCTCTTGGGACCTGGAGACGAACAATTGCCCCTTTTTGCGGGATGGAGCTGGCGTCGAGATTGTACTGGTCACATCTTGCATGAAGGCGACTGTGGTGGCCAGATCACAAAGAGACTCGAACTCGCTCTCGGCCAGTTTCTCTCGCTCTTCGGGATGAGCTTGGTGAAGATCACCCAACTTCTTCAGCCATTCGACGGCCTTGGTTGCAGTGGTATCAGGATGGCAAAGACGCAGCATATAGTGAAGTTGAGGGTCGCTTCGTGTCAAGTCGCCTGGGTTGCCTTTGAGCGTCACGCGCGCGTTCCCAATGCTGTCGTGCGTATTGGACATTCGCTTGTACCACTTGCTGCCCGAATGCGACTGAATATGCCGCTTGAGTAAGGCCTGGGCGGAGACGTAAGCGAGCTGGGCGGCGTTGGCTATCTCCTGTAGCAGGATAGTCCGGTGGGCTTTGTCTTGGTTCAAGCTTTCGAAACGCCCGAGGAGCTGATGCATGTAATTCCACAGGACAGCCGCCTTGACGGCGTTATGGACAGCGTCGAAGACGCTGGCACTGACATACTTGTCGGAAACCACCGGCAAACGACGTCCTTTCTCGTCTGGGAGGATCTCTGGCCGGCTGCAGAACCAGAAACTCACGCCGTGTGCAAGAACAGCCGGCTCTGAGCAGAGCTCTATGCGTTCCTTGAATAAAGCCGCCTGATCACAGGCAGCGTTGACGAGATCGGCCAGAGAAAGCCTGGCGGGGGATTGTGAGATGCTCAATTTTGAGAATGCCGCAGTGGTTATCTCCTCTGGCTTCTTAGGGCGCTGGGCGTTACTCCGCGTCTTCGAGCCCTGATCCAAGATATCGTCAATGAGGATGTTGAGTGATCGCAGCAAGGTGACTTGACGTTTTAAGATCAGCTGGCCGATATCACTTGGTCGCACAAGTCCCGCTCTGATGGCCGGGACAAGCCCGCTTAACGATTTCTCGTCTTTTTCGGGCAGATAAACACTGCAACCGTACCATTCTCCGTCGGAAAACAGCATGTACCAGTCCTTTTCAGATGCAGGCGGACGTAGACTTTGCGTCCGCATGCTCTCCTGAACGATAGCAGCATCACCCTTACCACCGTTAAGCCCGTAACAGTACTGCTCCATAGGCGTTTTCTCGATGCGGTGCTCTAGCATGCTCAGAAAATGTTCGGGCCGTTCAGTCAAGTCGCGTAAATTCCATTCGGGAAAAATCTTGTAGTTATCGCCCAGGGTAGTGTCCCCCGAGTGTCTGAGCAAGACACCCTCCATTGCTCCGGCCTTCACACACTTCGCACGCTGGCCTACACCAAAATCTCTCCAGATTTCATTGATGACAGTGCCATGTTTCTTGTACTTTCGAACAAGATCATTGTGCAGGTCCGTGGCCTCATTGTCTCGTTGTCGTTGCATGTTAGGCACTCAATAGTATGACTGAGAAGATAACTGGACTTGGCAGCATTCGCAGTACGAAGTCACTCTTCCGTCGACAACTGATGCGATGCCTAAATTTTCCACGAGTTCTTTGCTTCTGACCAGTGCCCAACTGGCAATAAACTGGAGGTTCTCCCATTGTCCGAAAAACACATATTCCCCTTCACTAGATAGGTCCCGTCACGCTTCGTATCCCGCACACCCATGCCTCCTTTAATGTACCGATCTGTGTATCCAAGACAGCTTTGGGCTAGGAAAGGATTCTTCAACTTTATCTGCCTGGAAAACTGGACATTCTTATCTTGAAAAAGTCCACATCATTTAAGACCAACGACGCTTAAGGATTGTGAGAAATTTTCAGACGTGGCCCCTATCCACGGTGCACACTGGTTCATTGGTGCAAAAACCTAATGCCGCAGACTTCAGGCTTCTCCCCAACTTTCTACCACTCAAAGATGGAAATGACGGCAATCATCAAGATCCTTATCGCGGAGTTAGTTCGAAGAATCAGCATGAAATGGGGCTCGATGGCATCAAGAGTCGAGGGCATGGGCTGTTCAACATCGAATGATACTAAGTTTCGGGAGGAGCCCAATGATCAACTGACATTCGAACAAGCCCGATCCATTCCAAGTTAGTTCTGGCGAAGAACAGCCAGGTCGTTGATTGCCCAACTGTCTCAAAAGGGGCATATTACTCGGGGCAAGGGGCACGGAATCAGGTTCAAGCCCTTCTGTTCAGCCTTAAACCTTGCGGTTGTGATAGGTTTCTCATGAAGAGGACGGAAAAGGTTCAGAATCCTTCGGGTGGTTTAAGATGACCGCATACCCACTCCCCTCCAATGAGGAAGCACACCATCGACCAAGGACCAGCCCACAGCCCTGTATCCGTAACGGTTGGAAATCCCACAGGGCTGTTAGCTTCCGTTCCTCGTCCACACTTCGGAGCCGGAGCTGTCCATTTAAACCTACCGACGAGGGTTTCTGGTCACCGAGTCGGCGACGTTATGGAGTTCGCTGGGGACAGCCTGGGATCGCGGACGGCCGGGGGGGGGGGGGCTGCCCCTCCCCCTCCATCTTCTTCCCCCCTCCGCGCGCGGCAACTTGCACGTTGAACGTGTCACACAGACACCCAGCGATCTGACACCCACGCGGGGCGGCGTAGTTATCCGATCAACGTTTGCCGACCTTACCTTAGCTGGTAGTTCTAGACTTTTGCCAGACCACGTCTTTCAACGGCGGCGCAGTCAGGAACCATGTGCGACACAGCCACGGCCCCCAAAAGGCTTCGAGGCTTTCAATAGGATAGTTTCTACAATTGTCCAGCCAGCGCTTAGAATGTTGTGAACTCATCGATGTCCTTGACCGATGTTATGTAATGATTATGATTCCGTGATCTAGCCGTCATCGATTCACGATTCACTGCTGCCTGGCTCAACCCCCCCGGACCCAGGGCGGCTTTTGATTGACTTTGACAACCAAACAACCCCCCCATGTTGCACCCAGCCAAGGGGTCTGAACTCCTGGCACCCATGCGTGCCATGCCGCCAACTCGTGCTAACGGGTGGCGGTGCGCATTTCCCGATGTTTCCAATTCCTCGATTTCCTTCTGGTCGAAGTTCTCCTCACATTGTTTTTGACTTCATAGCTCGGAGATAACGCCCCACGTTTTATCCTCCACGAACCCCCCCTTCCTGACAAGTTCCCATTCTGTCAACTTGCCTGACAAGACCAACTCTCAACTTGTTGACTTGCAGAAGGATTCATCCTACCTTCTTCTTCTCTTCTTCTTTTTTTTTTCTGCCCATTCCTTTTAAGAGATAGAGCAGGGTTACTACGGATTGATGTAAAAGCGTTTTTAGGCAGCAATAATACATCGTTCCTTCGTTTCCTTTGAGCGCTTACAAAGTTGCAACAAAGAAAGAGAAAGAAGAAGTACAGCAGCATCAAATCTTGTGTAATAACCGCTACTGCTGCCCGCCAAGTGTTCCGGTTCTAGAAATGCGAGAGACTACAACTCGACGACCTCGCATCTGTACAAAAACATTATAGCGGGAAACACACAGTCTCCGAGACCCGAGTACCCGGAAACCCCAATAATCCCTTCCCTGAAGGCACTTTTGTCTTCTCACTTTCTCAGCCTCTTACTTACAACAAAGGCCCAAACCAAACTCCGGCCCTGATGCCCTCTCCCGGTCCCCAGATTCTCACCTTTGCGCTCGAGAACTGGCCTCACAACGCCGGGCCTACTACCAGGGCTAGTAAGCCCAAAGTCCGGACGGGATGCGTCACATGCAAGTAAGTCAACTCATGCACATCGAATCGGATTCTCATCTCCTCTCATCCTACTGACACAATTTCGCCCAGACGGCGCAGGATAAAATGCGACGAGACAAAGCCGTCATGTCAAAACTGTCTCAAGCGACGGGTGGAATGTGAGGGGTACAAACCCAAATCGCCAAACGCTTCCTCCCCTCCCGGCGCAGCCTCAAAACAGCTCATCGCAACCACCAGCCCCAACGGCAGCTCCACCTCCTCCTCCCCCTTCTCCGTCGAGCCGAGCTACCAGAGCCTCGTCTTCACGACGCAGCTCCAAAAGGACCACTTTGACCAATGGCTCTCCTTCGCCGCAGACACCCTCGTCTTCCCCTCCCAGCTCATCACCGAGACCATCCCGCAGATAGCCCGCTCCGACCTGGCCGTCCGCAACGCCGCCTTCGCCATCGGCGCCGCCGCCCTCGGCAGCGGCACCCGAGAGGAGCGTCTCACGGGTAAAGGCCCCTACTTCGCCGACGCGCTCGAGTACTACAACCGCGCGCTGCAGCTGACCGTCAAATCTCCGCCCACGGAGGAGACCTTCCCCAGCGTCCTCATGACGTGCCTCCTCTTCGTCATGTTCGAGGCCCTCCACGGCGACAGGAGGTCCGCGCTAACGCACCTCAACCACGGGTACAACATCCTCGACCAGTACGAGAAGCGCCGCTCAAAAAAGGTGAAGACGACGAAGGAGTCATCCCGTCGTGATCCCTTAGTCGACGCCATCGCCACAAACTTCCAGCGCCTGACGCTGCAGTCCTGGAGCCACAACGGCGACCACCCAAAGGAGACGGAGAAGCAGGTGCCCTGGTGCTGTCGCGGCCAAGGTACCTCGCGCTACGCCGTCGACGAGATGCCCGACACCTTCGACTCGCTCGACGAGGCGCACCGCTGGTGGGAGGTCACCCAGCACCACGTAATCCACCACGCGCCCCTCATCATCGGCTTCCGCGTCGAGGGCACGGGCAACAAAGCGCCGTCCTTCCCGCCCAACGTCAGCTTGCCCATCAACCCGGAGCAAGTGAAAGCGCACGATCGCTACGTCCAAGCCTGGCGCGCGCGCTTCTCGCCCCTCCTCGAAGCAGCGCAGGAGAAGAGGGAGAATCAGGCGAAAGAAGGAGAAGAAGCAAAGTGCGATACGAGAGAGTACCTCAAGGTCCTGGGCCTGCGCATCCACTCCACCTACCTATCGATCCCGATCCGGACGGCAAACTACTGCGACACGGACGAGCTCGCGGCCATGACGCCCAGCTTCCGGCTCTACGTCGACCTGAGCAAGGAATTCCTCGAGCTCCAGCAGCGCCTACTCAGCGCCTCGGGCGAGATGTTCACAATGGACAGCAACAGCCCAACGTGGCCCCTCGGCGCGGCGACGATGCTCTGCATGGACGAGACGGTGCGGGCCGACGCGATGAGGCTGTTCCGGGAGTACCCGCGCCGCGACGGGCTGTGGGACACGCAGACGTGGCTGAGCATGCTGGAGAGCTACAAGGAGGCGAACCAGACTATTGTCAAGCAGGTCGGCGAGCGGGAGTCGCAGCACATGTTTGATGTCGAGGTTGTGTATGAGGATAAGTCTGTCGTGTGGATTAAGCAGGTGGAGGATCCTACGAGCGTGAGCCCGGATGACTTGAAGTATAGGATTAATCTCCCTTGAGGGGGGTAATAGATGAGTTAAATGAATGTTGTGGCAGCCAGATGTTCATTGGTCTTGATGTGTCTCCAGTATTACATCGAGTGAGTAATCTGTGACTTCAGGAGATGCGTTCGCTCCGTCTTGAATCACTCCATCTCGACTCAAGGAAATAAGTAAAAGTAGGTAGACGTCAAAGCCGTCAAGCTCTTAAAGGTTTGATTCTTCGTATGGGATACAGCAGGAATGGTTCTCCTGAGATAACGGGAGTGAGGCATTCTGCCTTCACGCAGAAACTGTCGATCCAGTAGTAAATAGGTTTCCTATCACAACGAAGAGGACATAAGCCGACTCTACTCACATGACGAACCTCCCTTCTCTCCACTTCCAACGCGGCGCATATTCCAACCAGAACACTCAGAAGATGATCCCGCTGGTTGAAGAGAGATGGAGGTCTTACAAAGAAATGGAAGAATTTCTCAATAACCAACAGTCGGCTCAATAATCACGGGCGTATATCACTCTCATTCGGCCTCTCCTTCATACGTTGCTGGTGCTGCTAGAACAAAAGCCTCCAGCGGCAATGGTGGGATTCCATATTGAGGACCTGTCAACATGGCAGCAATACGTCAAGAAGCGTTAGAGCTGCTCAGCCGTCATTGCCAGTTGACTGCCGTCATACTTCACGACCACATGTCCCACCGATGCTGCCGGAATCTCACATATTTCGCAGTGCAAAGCTTCAGGACGTGACTTGGTCAAAAGACTCTGTATTCATAAACCTCCTCCACGCCTCTATCCACTGAGGCAGATATCATTATCGATCTATGGAAAAAGGAGGGTTGCCATCATCTTGTTGAGGCCGCTAATCTCCAAATGTGAAAGACTCTTTTTTAGGGGGGTGTCATATCCATGAAGCAACCAACGCAAACTACACAAAACTGCTTTTTTTTTGATGCTGAAAGCCTCTCGAGGCAGTCAGCCGACCAAATCTCCCCTTAATGGACGTAATCGTAAATGCCGCTGTGTTCTCCTTTTCTTTTTATGCAGATTCAAATCAACAAGCACCCGTAATAGCTTGGTGGAAATGCAGGTATCGACCGTGCGTGAAGGCCAAGAAAATCTTGCCTAACCAAACGCGTACGCACACAGTATTATGAGGGTATAAATACAGGTCTCTCATCCCATATAACGAGGATGAAAGACCTTATCGCAAGTAGTAAGTCGCTTAGAAGAACTTGCCCTTCTTCTTCTTGGTTGTCTTCTTATCCTCGCCTCCGCCTCCGAGAATGTCGTCAAAGGTCATGGTGGACGTGGCGGGATCGTGAGTGTGGTCAACAGACATGTTGCGCAGGTTTGTGGCAGAGGGCGAGCGCGGCATAACCATGCTCAGAGGACGGGAGCCGGCCGAGCTGCTTCGTGCGCTACCGACGCGCGAGTTACGGTCGCCAGGCAGGCCCTCATCGAACGGAACGGGCTCGAGGCCGAAGATCATGCTGGAACGGTGCGCGGCGTTGCGGCTGCCAAGCTGACGTCCGCCTGGCGAAGCATTACGCGGCCGGAGATGGGACTGTGGAGACCCAGGTGTGGGTGGGGTGCCACTTGTTCCGAGGGCCGGGGGGCTGCCGACAATGCCATCCGGACCAGGGAAAACTGGCCGGGGCGGTTCCAGAGGAGACATGCCAGCGTCTTGTGGGGGTGGGGCGTCCGCGCCGGACAGCCCTTCCCACTCCTTGGCCGCGAGCCAGCAGTGGCTGCGGTGGTAGACAGCCTCGACACTGAACAACACACTGTCGGCCGAGAGCTCGACATAGCCATTGCCGCCAGAAACTTCGTACCACATCTTGCGGACCTGGCGAGCATCTTCAACCCAAGGGAGGTTACCCATAGGCGGCTCACAGAGGAAGTACTCAACGCCCTCGTTGAACTTGAGGTTGGGCGCGTCGACCACGAGCATGGGCAGCGACTGGATGACGACGTAGAGGAAGAGCCAGTAGCCGATGCGCTGATCGGCGAGGTCTGCCGCATTCTTTCCCTTTGCCTCATGCTGCTCAAACTCCTTGAACTCCATGAGGAAGGGAATGTTAACGCTGTTGGCGTCCCAATTGTACGCTTTCTGAATGACCAGCGTCAACTCGTGTTCCTTAATCTTTCTGTCAAACTTGGCCTGCTCCTTGGCTGACAAGTTGTCGTAAGTAGCAAGAATGGACGTCATTGTGGGCAACTTGGGAACATCGAAAGGAATCGGCGGTAGTACGGGAGGCGTAGAGTTGTCGAACTCGGTGAGCATCTTGCGCAGGTTGATAATTGAGAGGGGATCCGTTGACTTGGCAGAACCTTCATCGGTATTTCCATCCATCACTCTGGTGGTGATGTTTTCACGATCGACCAAAAGATCGTAAAGAGCGGTCATGTCGGAGTAAAGCGCCTTCAACACCAAACGGTTGAGACCGCTCTCAGAGAACGGGTTCTTCTTGCTGCTAGCCTTCGGGGGCCAGGCACCAAAGTTGGTCTTGTAGTAGCCCATGACGAACTGCTTCATCTTATTGAAGTACTTCTCCCATACCTTGAAGCGGACAGCCTTGAGCCCGGGGTCTGACGTAGAGCTGGCGATACCTGCGAACAATGAGGGAAACTCGAAGCGCTCCAGTCTGATGTTGACATTGTGTTGGCGGTTGACGAGATCTAGATGTGCGCGCTCCAGTCTTTGTCTGGTGTACAGTGATACCTGCTCGAACAGAGGAGAGCTCAGGTCGAGAATGGCAGTGTACTTGCCGACGGCGTGCGCAAAAGCCTCGTTGTATAAGTCCATTGACTTAATGCTCTCACCCAGAATCAACGACTCGAGCGTCTTCTCGCGGCTGTGACGAACATCTGCAAGCGATAATTGTTCCATAAAGAAACCGAAGCTCAAGTCGACGGCCTCGCCAAAAGACTGCCCGTCCGCGTTCGTGAAGCCATACTCCTTCAGCAACTTGGAGATCTGCAGGAAGGCGGCAAAGGTGGTGGGGTGCGCCTTGGTGGCCACCAGAGGCTGGCCGGTCAGGAACGCAAAGAGGTTGCGAATTGCAATTGCGCGGTCGACTTCGGCACGAAGCTGGGGTCCCGGCGCGGCGAGGCCGTTTCCGGGTTGCGTGTACTGTGGGGGCGTTGCCGGCAGATACAACTTCAATTCGCCTTCGCCGGGGCTGTCTGGGTCCTCTGCAGGAGGAGAGCCGGACCCGGAAATGGTTGCCCGGACCAGCGCATCATCGACGGACAGACTACCACCAAAACTCCTACCCCGGCTCCGTCCCGATGGCGAAGACATTTCAGCTTGAATAAGCTCGTTGAAGATGACTGAGTTGATGATAGAGAAGCTCGGAACCTTGAACGAAGGTCCGGCATTACTGCTTCTGGGTTGAAGGTAAACGTAGACATTGCCGTTTTCGTTCCACAACTCCGGGACCTGCAGGTAAATCAGTCTCTCCGTCCGATGTGATGGGGCACGCGGCAAGAAGCTTACCTTTTCAGCATTCAGCAAGAATGAAGTGTTGTACTCGCCAGGCGTATCAGGCGACAAGACCCACGCCTGTGAGTTCTTTATAGCCGCGGAAACGTCGTGAGAGTTTGACCTTGATCTTCCGCCACCTGGCAGCCAAGATCTGCGCAAGCGTCCACGTCTCTCGTCGCGGGTCGGGCTGTGGCTCTCGTTCGACCCGGTGTGATGTGAGCTTCCGGTGTCGGTTCTGGCTCCGGGTGGGTGTGCAGAGGTGCTTCTGCCCCGTGCATCTGGTGAAGGCGCGCGAACGCCCAGCATGGGGAATGCGGATTTGCGATTCTCGAGGAAGGAGCTGCTTCGCTTCCTAGGCTCGGTGGCATTTTCTTTCTTGAGTTTCGCCGGCGAGGTTGCCTCTGGGTGGGAGACAGCTCTTGGCGAAGGAGCATCGTTGTTGTGTGATACTGCAGGAGGCGTTGGCAAGTTCTTCTCCTTGCGCAGCTTGGCGGGAATTGGCGGAGGCGCCTCAGAAGGCGGCAACGGTGCGGCCATCATATTTGGTGTTGTAGGTGTTGGAGGTTGAGGAGGAGAGACCAGAGGCTGATCGGCAGCGGGGGATGATATTGTTGAAGAGTCTAGAGGTGCGGGGGCGATTTTTCTAGGAATAGGAGGCGGTGCATCAGAGGGAGCAGCCGGAGGAGGTGGGTCGAGGGATTCAGATGCAGTAGGAGCAATTCCCAGACCCAGGCCGGAGCTCGTCACAGGTCTCACGGTGGGATGCTCAGCTGTGTGGTAAGAAGGTGCGCTGTCGGAGGGAGACGAGGCGGGAGGAGTATCGTCGGGCAGCGGCTTGCGGTGAATCGGTACTTGGTGTTGTTGCTGCAGCTGAGGCTGGGCAGGCGGTGATTGAGTCTGAGGTTGATCTGTGGGTTGGATGATGAGCGAGGGAAACAGTGCAGACAGACGGTTGCCCCAGGACCGGGACTTTCTGTTGTTGGGAGGTCGAGTGGGAGCGAGCACTGGCTCGGAGGGCTTCTCCTTCTCTTCAAGCGTCACGTTAAGAGTTCCGGCATTGATTTTCGCAGCTGTCGTTGGTGAGTTGACGGTAGTATCGGTCTGTGATCGTTTCGGGGATGCGGGACGCTGCGGGCGGGAGGACGTGTAACCGTTGGCGTTGACGACGGCGGCGTCTCCGTGGGTAGCTTGGTCGTGTACAGGCTCGGATACGCTGTGATGCCTTTCGCGACGTGATTTGGGCGAGACGGGGTTGGTGAGGTTGACTTGTGAAGAAGAGAAGGAGAAATGGCTTAAAGAAGACTTAAGAGAGGCGCGAGAGACCGACAACTTACTCGACGTCATGCTGGGCATAATGAGTAGCCGAGCCGTCTTTCAGTCTTGCTAAGTCTAGTCCTTGTCTGGATCTGGCGTGAATGTCACCTCGCTGCGGCGCAAGTAGGAGAAACGTATGGTGGTAGTACAGTAAGGTAGGAGCTGAAGGAGCGATCTCGCAACCAACAACTAGCTAGTCTTTTTTTCTTCTCTCCCGTTTCTTTGCGCAAGCAGCAGGAATGGAAACAAACAGTTCAGTCCAGACCAGAAATAGCAAAGCAGACTTCCAGGTAGCAGGAGGAAACGGCGGGCGGAGGCGGCTATTATGAATACAAACAAAGGGCGGGAGGACAAGCCAAGAGACGGCGACTGCGGGACTGAGACCTAGTTCCTTGTGAGAGACGTAGAGAGAAGAGTGGGAATATGGAATGGAATGGCGTGCACGAGCCCATCCATGTACGAGCCACCTAGACCATGAACATTGCTCGGGGTCTAGTGTAAGAGGTAAGACACAAGACACCGGATCCCTGGAAAGAAAGTTTCTGGGATGGTGCGGATACACAGAGTGAGCGAGTTAAGGTCGTTAAGGTCGGTATTGCAAGACAGGACGGGACCAGGAAGAGAGACACGACGAGGATGAGGGCGAGAAGAGGGGACGACGGGCTCGGGTTGACGAGGGGAGGGGTGTCGAGAGAGTGGAGGTTTACCTGGTGCTGGTCAAGTCAGGTCAGGTCAGGTTAGATCCAGTTGTCTGTCTGTACGGATATGTCTGCCCGTGTGAGGCTTTGCTCGGGATGGCGCGTTGTGCTGTGCAAGTGCTGCGCTTTTTCCTCAGCCGTTGTTGCTGGCGGTCGATGGGAAACGGGGCCGTTACGTGTTTAGCAGAGCTGGTCGAAAGTGAAGAGTACGTAAGTTGGTGAGGTGAGGAAAACAGAACAAGAACGCAAGGCCAAAGCTAGGAGAGAAAACGGTGCTGGTAGGGACAGGGTACGTAAGGCGTTCTGATTTTTGAGGTACCTTACCTTATTCATACGGAGCAAGGCAGTTGGAAGGTACCTTCTTCAAGTCCCTCTTTCTTCTCTTTCCTTCTCTTTTTTCTGGGGGAGTCTGATCATGGGCGACGGATGTGGATGGCACATCCCGTACTCCGTACCGCGCAAGGTACCTTACACTACCTATTCCTACAGCACGACGGTAAGGGAAGCCCCGACCAGTGCCTCTTTCTCCTTCTCTTTCTTCTGCTGTGCCACTTCCATTCACTTTCAGAGTTCCTTCCAGGTTGGTGATTTTTGCGATGGGTCCCACGCGGTAAATCCGCAGCAGCAACGTTGGCGGTTCTTCGTCCCTTTGGAGCACTGTGCATGCGGCAGGACCCACTTGGCTCACCTCACATCCTCCGTTCATCCCTCCTCCAAAACGGTACGTACTTCCATCTTGTACCTTTGTACCTTCATCCCTCCTTCCCTCCCTCCTTGAGTCCAGGTCCCTCCTTCCATTTCACGGTACACGTATTGAGGGCCCCCAAGACCAGCCTTTGCGTGGCGTTCTTGGTGTGTGAGGTAGGGAGACGGTCACTCATCCGACTGAGGGATGACGTTTTTGAGGACTAGGGTGGAGACAGCAGACTTGGACGGATGAAAAGAATGCACACCAAAATAAAAAGTCACCACTCACATGAGGTCGGGTGGTCTCTAAGAAATACATCGTAAAGTACCTTGGACGGTAAGGTAGGGTAAAAGGGGCCGCAAGCAGTTACGACGGGTCAACGGCGGAAAGCCATGTAACAGTAATCGCAATTTCGATCGACAGATCTGGGGCCGGCGGGCAAAGAGGACGTGTCGCCGTTTGAGGCTGGGCTTGCTCCAAATGAGAATTCACGACAGACTCAGGAGTCAGGACTCTCTCATCCAGAACTTTTCAGGACTCTCTGAATGAAGGGGGAACGTCTGCTCCATCTCATCAAGCCCCATGTCCCTCACTTCCTCCAGCTCGGCTCAGCTCAGGCTCATCTCATCTCAATTCACCAAGCTGCAAACCTGCAAACCTGCAAAGCCCAGGGCAGGCTCATTCTTGCATTAGCCCAGCATGGGCTAGCCTGGGGTGGTCCCTCAACTCCCGGAACTGCGAGCTGGGCGCCGGCATCGACGGTGGTCGTGGAGGTAGCGCCATGCAATTACGATGGGCCCGTTGATTTTTTTTTGATCTTCTTCGCCCCTCGCGCATCATCACTCATCTTGCCCGGTTCCATCTCTTTGGCGGAGAAAGCCCTTGCCTTTCCACTTCGTATACGGAGGAGCACGCCTGTGATTGTGTGCGAGAATTGGAAACTCTCCCTTTATTCAGGTGAGAGTGTGGGTGCGACCGAATCTGTACCACCTTGTGTGTGAAATTGGGCAGTTCGTATGGGACAACTGGACTGTGCTGCAATGAATTCGCACCTACATATCTGTACGGGATCCAGTAGTATAAGTTGAGGCGATACCGAAACCGGGTCGGGCCACATGAGCGCTGCGTTTCTTTGTACTTGCTGTGTACGAATAGTGTCAATAGTTGTGTTTGTGTATGTGTGCGTCTTGTGATGCATACTCTTCGGGGTTTTCTTTCCTTCCTGCAGATTCCAGACTCTCCAAAGTCAAGAGGTCGAAGTCCGGTGCTACGCTGGCCCAGCTCAGGGTTGCAGCCAGACCTGCGATTGGACCCGACCCCGAGAAACCGGAAACACGGGGTCCTGCCAGTGCCCTTTCCCAGGCGTCGCATACCGTTGCAATGAAAAGCCCGGACTGCCGAATGGACGCGTGCTTTGCGGCGTACGAAACGGAGCCTATTTCCTCATGCTTTGTGTGTCTGTTGTTCTGGCTTCTGTTTCGCTATTCTCATGCTCCAATGTATCGCAAACTCTCGGAGAATAGGCAGAACGATAGACGTTGGCTGTGTTCATGTTGCCCACAACCTTGCTTATTCTTAGTTGCTGCTGGTGACGGGGCATGTACTTGAAACTTTCCCCTCAATCCAAATGTTAATGCCACTGGGCTCGGATGACCCCCGGACAGCGGCTCTCTTGGCTTATTGGACCCAAGCAAATGGCTCATTGGCGTCTGCAAGCCTACAGATAGGTACCTGAATCACCATTAGCCGTCTGCCATGTATGATGTTGGAGAGAGTCAGGGGAGGGGAAGATCAAGAAACAACCAAACCGTGTCAACCAAGGTTGTGATTTGCTTGATTGGAAGGGAAAGTGCTGTAAAGCCGAGCATGCCAGGCCGAAGATCAGACAGACATTTCTTCTCCCTCTGGAACATCATGTACTCCAGATCTCACCACAGCAAGCTGACTGTCTCTCTGTTGACTGAAGTCTATTAGACGGTCTGGTTGGCAGGGCAGGGCAGGCAAGCTGGTGGTAAGGCGCGCCGCGGGGTTGTCTCTTCCCAGCTGAGGTCAAATTGAACACGGTCATTTATTCCATGTCTGAGGATAAATGAATGGGTGAATTGGAAATCGAAAAGCAGCTATGTGACTCGTGAGTCGATTTGGAAGTTGGAACTGCCACTTTGCATCTGACGCCTTCTCTTCTAAGCCTGACGTACTCTGTACATTTGAGCGGGAAGGCATAGAGGTCAGCTCGGGTCCTGCCACGTCTGACGTTGATGGTTCCTTCCGTCTCATCAACGCAGATACGTACAATTGGCTTTCGTCCTTTTCTCATCCTTCCCAGGTTCCTAGCACTGAAGTTCTGCCTAGAAAGGAACATGTTCGCCATCCAACACTTAAGGTACTTTCCCACCTTCATCCAATGTCGGCACCTGCACTCCTGGTGGCGTGATGGGAATTAAACAAACATCGCGCCTGGCTGAAGGACAGCTCGTTCAGCGTCTCTCGTCATCCGGTTTCTCACATGATTTTCGAGGCTTTCTTCTTGATGTATCATGCTGCATACACAACACCCTTTACGTACTTTGACACCAACCATTGGACGACGTGGTGCCGATCTTGCTCTTCCGTCTGATCCTGCTGACCTGGATCTCGTCTCTCAGCATTGTGATTACGCCCTCTCGATCATCGCATCTGTTTGCAGCTCAGTTCCTGCAGCAACGTGCACTTTTCACCCTCCCTCCCTTTGGCCACGGATCATCCAGCTTTTTTTTTTTCTTTCTCGTGCGCCATTCGCTAGCATCCGGCGCAACTTTACGTTGGTGCATCTATCTAACCAACTACTCTTGACTGACAGCAACAATAGTACGAGTAAAAATCACAACCACAACAGCAGCGTGGACCAAACAGGCCGGGCCCGGTCAATTTGCCGGACGGGTTTCACTCATCACCGACCCCCTTGCTCAAGCCATCGAACACGAAAGCCGTCGAGGCTAGCAGGTGGCCCGACAAAGAGGGAAACTGTATACGCGGCGTCCCATCAGACCGTGCAACAGTGCAACTCCCACAAGTCAACCTACTTACTCGATCCGGACACAAGGTTTTGGCCTTCCCAGCAGGACGGCCCAGGAAGGGAACCCGAACTGTAGCACTCTACGGACATACGTACAAAGTGCACAAAGAAGGCTTCGTCCTACCCACAAAACAAAACCCAACAACCAACAACCACCCTGAGAAACAATCACAAGAAGCTTTGGGTAAAAATAGCTTCGCGGCGCCTCCCTTCCCCAGTTGCGCCCCGTCCCACGCATCATCTCATCCACAGTCCACACCCATTCCATTCCAGTGGTCCACTCCAGCCCGAGGCCGCGGCACATCAACCCGCTTTCGGTTCATCCTCCCACCTGCCCGCCGCGCTTGCCCGCCTCGTCCCTCATAGCCGGACCTAGCACAGCCACCTTTGCACACTTCTTGGGATTCGAGAAAGGCACAAAGAGAAGCAAAGCGAAGAGGACGACCGGCCCGTTCAGATCTCGCCATTTGGCAACGTGCTCTCACCAGCTGACGGCTAGCTAGGCCGTTCCGAGAGACCGAGACAGAACAACGCACACCTCACCGTCTACGAGCCTAGTCTGCCAGTCCACGCCTTTTTTTTTTTTTTTTTCCAATGTCGATCTAGAAATACGTCTTTGCGACTTGTTCTAGCGCCGATCCCGGCATTCTTGGGATTCCGAGCCACCCCTTTCGTCCTACAGTTCGGATATTTTGGGTCCATTTTCGCTCCCTAATGCTCCCCGCGACGGCGGTCAACTCCTCTGCTGCCCGTCATCGCGTCCTACCTACGTTTTTAGAACGAATCTTGCAGGCAGCTGACGTCTGGTGCTCATACTAGGCAAGTCAACGAGTCGTGCCTCAAAAAAGTACCACAACACGGTGAGGCGTGTTGGCCGCATTTGATGAGGCTCCGGGCATGAGCCCCCAAATCCGACTTGACATCCGATCACTTCATCTCCAAATCTTTCAATGCGGCGCCGCATTTCTGGATCCTCACCTTACTCTGCAAAAGTGGATGGGAACAAGGGGTGACCCTTTTCATTTTTCGCACTCAAAAGGGGTGGCTCCTGTTTTTTCAGGGACCGCGTTGTGGTGCTAGCCGTAGAACCCGGAACCATTCCAATCTTGGATCAACATTGCAGTGCCATCCCCACACTCCGGCGCGACTCGGCCAACGTCGTCCCCGCCGTCGGAGCTCGGGTCCTGCGAGAGAGAGGCAGAATGCTACTCTAGTCACCGGCCGCGCTGACGACTCCGGTTGCGTCGTCTTCGCAGGGCTGAGCCGATCCGCACGGTCTGGCTTTCGCCATGTTTACAATGGACCTCGACAGATTTTTCTTTCTGTCGTCTCGCTGAGTCACCCTTGGGGAGTGGCCCAAGTACGTTGCATTGGCATGTCGTTAAGGGAAACTTGCGCAATCGTCTATGTACTGCAGTCAAGGGGTCCGCCCGCTCGAGGCCGTGCCTTCTCCGGTGGGGATGGTACCCCTCCGTTGAAGCTTTCCGGCACCGAGACTTGTCTTATACAGTCTGGAGACATACCCAACTCGGCTGATGGCGATTGATAGCTAGCCGCGTCAGTCAACCCCCGTACATAGCAAACTGCAGCCCGCTTGCGGCTCAGGCCACACGGGAAGCCATCGTTAGAGTTCCTATTCAGGTGGGTATCGAGCTTGGCGAGGTTGACCATGTTTACATTCCGCGGCTTAGCACTATATACGGCCCAAGGGGTTGCGAAACCTAGAGAGGCTTAAGCATGACGTGACAAGCCTTGACCCCAGCGAAGTCCGCTTCATGACTGTCACGACTATCCGTGGATGAATTATTGAAGTGCTGCCAGAGTCTCATAGGTTCACCTCTCAGGGTGGGCGTGGGCTACTTGCCTGCACTGCACCCTCTGCCAATTCCATGGTTGCGAGACTGAATGGCCATACCCAGCGTGTAAGGCACATGCTTTCCTCTTTTGCAATCTGACTTATACCGATGTTACCCTGAAGCTCAACCAAGGCTTCCTTGAAACGCGTTTCTCTCTACAGACAGTCCGTGAGTACACAGCTAATGACTATACAGTGGGGTCGGTTTTGAATTCAGGAGCATGATGTACACGGTCTTTCTATAACACAGTCCAGAAGTAGTCTGTTGGTTGCGAGGGGATATGGATGGGAGAGGATCCTTGCCTTCAGTCATGGAGGCATGAGTGAGTTATTGTCCTCAAAATTCAGTATACGTCAACAAACGCGAATTGCAACAACAGCTGCTGTCTCTCTGTAGGCTGTCGACAAGCCAAGAGTGTCCTTTTGATGAGATGAAGTATGTCTGGGGTAAGACGATGCCTCTGGGTTTTCAAGATGCATCTTAATAACATTACAATGAGTTTGTCATCGCCTTGGCCAGGGGGTGATGCTGACGTGGCGATGCGTACGGCAGAAGTAGTAAGAGCGGATTATCAGGGACAGGTACTGGATATTAGCCATATATACATTCACATGTGTTACCCAGGAAGCGTACATTGTATGTCACCTTCAGGGAGCTTTGAACGAGTTGATGTTACTGTCCGGTCTAGCACAGACGTCGTACTCCAGTCCGCGCAATGGAAGCTACGTATACTGTAATTGTGGTCTTGACAAGTCTCCTACAAGTTCTTGTAGTGTGACGTCTTTTTATTTGAGGAAGTCTAAGTTTATAGGAAAGAACCCGAAGTAGGTAAAGCAATTAGATGGCTCGATGTCAAACACGCACCAGAGCTTAAGGAACACCGCCACGAGAGAACTAAGCCTCCGTCATCATACGAAGGGATATAAATATGGTATGGTTGTGTGAAAAAAGTTGATTGAGCAGGCAATAATGTCTTCGGCTGTCATCCGAGGCCAAATAGATCAGGAGTCCCGCGAGAAAGCAGCAAAGTACCCTGAAACCACCAGGTCGTTTTGATCCGAGGGAAGAAGCCATATTCAACCGAACTCAGACAAACACACTCTCTGAACGCACTAGAGCGCTTATGCTGAACATGATATACAGAGGAAAGCGAAGCTAAGTGGCTAGGGGCAAAATGTAGGTTGTATTGACGCTCGTTTGTAAGGGCTATGTGAAGACACGATGAGAACTCCCTATCTCTGCAAAGATCATCGAACAACTAATGGATGGCACGGTTAGAGTGAACCAAACTCGACTCAGTGATGGATGCGCGGTTTTATATTCCTCCAAAGTCGCCAGATGACGAATTCTAGAGCTGATCAAGTGACAGAACGAGGACTATGATTACACACCCAAGGAAGGATAATTGAGAGACAACATATTTGAGCATGCAGCTCAATCTTCAATTCATGTCTCGATTCCTTTCCCTCTCGCCTTCCAACTCTCCTCAGAGTACGCCTGGAAACACTTCTCGCATTCGCCACAGTTACCGCACCCCTTAAGCTGCCACTCGCCCGCAAACACATTGAACTCTCGCGCGCCGGAACCATGGATCGAGGAGTCCAAGGGCAAAGACTTCAGCGCGGCCGCGTAATCCGGGCCAGCAGGGAACCCGATATTCTCGTCGCTGTGAATCCTCTTCCTGGGCCCGCTAGCCGTACAATCCACGTCGACCCCGTGCTTCTCGCCCACGGCTATGAGGCGCTGGAAGTAAAGATTGTTGGGCGGCTCGTGGTTGGAGCAACGCGCCCGGCCGCACCGATTTCGTCGGACCACGTCATCCTCAATGAATAGTGCCTTGAAGTTTGGGAACCTGTCCGACTTGAGAAGGCCGATGAGGAGATCCTTTGTCTTTTCTGTGTCACTTTGCTCCGCCGATTTACCTAAGAAGAGAACCTCCATCGACGCGGGGAGGCGGGAGATAATCCACTCTAGCGCTGCTTCGGTGGGCGTTTGCCATAGGTCTGGTATCGTGTACATATCGTAGCTGTCCGCCTGCTTGAGAAGGTCGGAGTTGTCGAGCCAGACATGCCGGAGGTGTGGAATGTGTTGAGTTCGAGCAAATGGAGGTGATACAGGTCACAGCCGGATTTGCGAGCAGTTTCCATCCCCCACGCTCCGTAGAGCATGATACTCTCAAGAGATCCAGCCTGGGCGTTGCGTGCATTGAGCAGGAATCTGTCGATCTCGTGCCAGCAGTCCTGATCACCTCCAACGTTGCCGCGGAGGCGGAGGGTTTTGAGGGAGCGAGGGGCGTTGAGGAGGGCTGAGCAGAACCCTGGACTCAAAAACTCTCCGCCGTCGATAAACAGGTGCTGTACGCTTGAGCAGCCGCGTGTCAGGCCGCGGGCTAAGTCATTGATACGATCGCCATCCCGATCGTAGACGCCGTGGAAGTAGACGGTATCGATGCTGGGGAGCCTAAGTACACTTGCTAGGAGATCAGGGCGATGATTGACCTTACGGTCGTAGTCTAGCCAAGTTCCGGAGCGCACTCCGATGGAGACCTCACGAAGAGCGCGTAGCCCTGGTGCCCAGGATCCGGTAAGGTGGCTCATTTCGATGAGCGAAGTGAGCCATTTGAGGCTGTCATCTCTAAACCAGATGCGTTAGAACGTAGCTATGTGCAGATCCTAGGTTCAGGCTCACCTGGTGCCCTCGTCGCGCAGAATGTATTTCACACTACTCAGGTGAGGGCATATAGCCATAAGTAAGATCTTGAGGATTCCATCGTAACCCTCGTCGAGTTGTTGATCGGCCACACACGTATCGTCAAAATCCGGATGAAGTATATCCTTGAAAAGCCGCATGTACTCCGCCCGCTCCTTATCTTCCAGCGTCCACTCCAACGGCTGCGCATCTTCGTCAAAACGTTCTCGCGGCCAAAGCCAGTCTTCCCAAAACCTTCGGCTACCCCATATCTCGAGTGAGCGTATGTGTCATGTGATCCAAGGGTCCTTGTGCATGACAACATTTCGCAACAATGTGGGTATAGTCGCCGGCTGGAGGTCTGAGATGACGCCGTACTTATCATGGGTTTCTCTGTGACGGCGAAGAACTCCGGCTGAACACTTGGCGATCTTCTTTCAGGTACAGGCAAAGTTCAGGTGAGAAGCGACGTCTACATGCTCGATGATGTCTATGAGGAGCTCTGTTGGCAGGAGACTAAGGCGGTCTGTCTCCTCGACTGGCTTGTGTTCCACGGCCATGGCGACTAGAGAGTGAAGGCAAATTACATATGTGAAATAAGGAAGATAAAAGATGATGCTGTCGAAGTTAAGGATGTGAAGATGTCGTGGGAGACTTATATGTCTATGCGATGAGACTAAGGGCGAACTATTAGACAGGGCCCCACCTGCTGCCTATGTCTGCCCGTTGCTTGCTTGGCAGGCAGGTAGAGAGCAACGTTGCGCGGAGGTAGAGCCCATCTGTATCTTGGTAAATGCCTCTGAGCCTCCCGAAGACGGGAGTGAGGTGTACAGGGATGATGGGCATTTCAATCTAGCAAAGGGTCTTGTGTCAAGTCATCTTGAGACGGCGATTGTTAGACAACACCTAGTCGGCAGTGAGTTTTTGGAGTATCACAAGGCACTTCAAGGCCCCAATTGAGTATATAGAAGCCTCCAACAGAGTCGTGAGGGCCGGAGCAATCAAATCAGAGGTTTACCAGCTTGCCACTGATTGAGGTCCTGCGTTAAAGAGGGCATCAGCTCCCCAGGATATCGAGAGTTGATGTTCATACTAGGTATGTTTTCTCTGCCTCGGGATACATCCGCAGATGTGCCTAATAAGCCGGTGGGAGGAACTAGCCTGGGCAGTCTCGTTGAATTGCTCGTTTGAATATCTACGTAGTAAAGAAAGGACCCTTGATAATCACCATTTTTGGTGGTGACTTCCATCACGTGACACCGTCGAGTTCAAGTACACACAGACCAACAAAGGCGGGGCAGTGACTTGCAGTGGCCCAAGCTCAAGCAAGGGACAGACAGTTCGTCACTCGCTGGGAGCAGCAACGCGGATACCCGTGCTCCCGAAACACACAACCTCGACCGCGATACCACACATTGAGCGACAAGCTGCCGACGACAATCCGATTACACAATACCAAGACTCAAGAGCCATGTAGCAAATTGCCATTCTATTGAACCTGCACAAGTAAATTCGCTTTCTGCCCGACCGCCAACATGGAACGGGCCCCTTCTGGGGCCAAGTCCCTCTTCCCTCAAGGGCCCAGCTTCACCCTCGAGGACTTCTCGAACCAGGACTTCGTGGTCCGCGAATTCGTCGACACTCTTGCCGAGAATGCCGTGCCTGCGAACCGCCGATCAGGTCCATCGCAACCCGCCTTTGACCCCAAGCCACTCATTCGCACCTTTGAGAGTATGGCAGCTTCGTTCCCTTCGTCTCGTGCCTTCCTCACTAACCCCTCTCTGCAGATGCGCTGTCGCAGCTTGGATCGTTGTCCGAAGAACTCCAGGAGAAGGAATCGGAACTCCAGTCCAATGTACGAAGGGCCGAAGCCCAGCATGATCAAACACTCGATACCCTCGGTCGAAAGCTCGACCAGTCCATGGCCTCCTTCGAAGCACTCGATCTATCATTAAACCAATCCGCGACAAACGGCGACAGAAGTGCGAGACAAGAAGCAGGCGGTAATATTGCTGTGCAGATTGGAGAGAAGCTTGAAGAGCTGGACAGAAAACGGAGGCGAGCCCAGGATGCCAACTTCCTCATCCAATGCTGGATTGAGGTTAGCGAGACGGGCCAGCTCACGTCATTAGAGGAGATCCAGAGACAGGGAGGAGCCGAGAACAAGGTACGATGCGCAGTAATCTCCCGACAGCTCATGCGAATCAGTCAGCGGCTAGACCCGACCTCTTGGGGTCAGACGAATGGTACAAACGGGTTCCGAGGAAACGGCGTTACGAACGGCGTCACGGGAACAAATCGCGTGCACAACACGAGAGAACTACTCGAGAAGTTCTCCGAGTCTTTGGAGCAGGAGCTTCTCAAGCAGTTCAACAGCAGTTACCGACGGCAAAACTTCGACGACATGATGGAGTGCTCCAAGGTCCTGTACGACTTCAACGGTGGCTCCAGCGTCATCGCGACCTTTGTAAATCAGCACCAGTTCTTCATCGACAGAGACCAATTGATTTCGGATGAAGTTATGTTGGACGGCGACACATGGGAACAGATTGCAGATCCCGATTCTGAACCACCTGGCGTCGAAGCCAGCCTACAATCTCTCGTTGACGAGGTCAAACTCGTCATGCAGGAGGAATCCTTCATCATCAAGCGCGCCTTCCCTTTTTACGAGACTGTTTTGATCAAATTCATTCAGCGAGTGTTCCAGCAGTCTGTTCAACAAAGGCTCGAGATGGTGCTGGACAAGGCCAACGAAATCTCTTCCTTGGCGTTCCTCAGATCACTGCACTCATCGAGGACATACATCAGTTCTTTGATCGAAGACCTCAAATCACACGGCCTTACCGAACATCCGGAACCGGCTTCCCCCCAAATCTCCCAGACACTGGACCAGCAGATGGAGGAGCTTTTCGTTCCCTACCTTGTTGGTAATTCATACATTGACCGAGAGAGGAAGAGTCTCGAGGAAACGTACAACTCGTTGCTCTTCAAATTCACAACATACCACTCCAAGAGAAAGAAGGCACCGACTGGCTTCATGGCCTCACTTGCACAACAGAGTTCACAAATGCTATCGTCGGCCAAGGATGCATATCTCGAGCGCCTCGACTCCTCTGAGTTAACAGCCACTCAGAAGGCTATGATGCTTCGTGTTGCAGGAATACAAGACAACAATGACAACAAAAACGACGTTGAGGTGTCAGAAGAAGACGGCATTCTGAGCATAGCGAATGCCAAGAGAATGATGAAGTGGCTCGCGGAATCCGTCCGAAGAACCCTAGAACTTGGCTCTCCCGCCGATACACCAAAGGACGTCAACGTTCTCCTAAACCTTTTGCTCACAACAATGGGTCGCGTCTATGTGGAGACGGCTTTGGACGCCGCGCTCGACCAGGCGACTTCTCAGGAAAATATCAAGTCGGAACCAGACTTGAGCTACCTCCCTTCAATCCGTCCCGCGGTGACCATCACTAGTATCATGGAACGCTTCATTACTACTGTGCTGATCAAGCTGGCCGAATCCAACACGACAGTCCGCCGCAGCATGTCCACGCAGACAAAATCCGCCATTGACGGCATTGAGCGCAAGACGAACGCCGTGATGCGCAGCTCCATCGATGTCGTTACCAACTGGGTCACGCGCTCTCTTTCCAGTCAGAAGAAGTTTGACTTCCGTCCTCGCGACGCAGATCTGGATTCACTTCAGACGCCCACCTGTTTACAAATGAGCCAGTTTCTCTCCCGCGTCTCCAAGCACGCCGCCCAGGCTGTGGACGGCCAGAACTTGGAGGTCTGGAGCTCCGAGGTCGCACTCGCCGTCCTGGCTCTGCTCTTTGACCACTTCAAAAAGTTCCAGGTCAATGCTACGGGTGGACTCATGGTCGCGCAGGATCTGTCCAAGTACTCTTCCACTCTCAAGGAGTGGTCGCTCGCACCGGACGTAGAAACCTCGGCCGAGCTTCTCACTGATATTGGCTCCCTCTTCATTGTCGGACCCGAGGCGCTAAGGGAGAAGTCTCGCACGCTCGCGGCGGGCCCCTCTGGCCAGGGCAAGAAGCTTACCAAGGCCGACTTCAAGGCATTTGTGCAACGTCGCGACGATGCTAGTAGCGTTGGCATCCAAAGTGTATTGGCTGGGCTTTGAGAAATAGGGGGTTTAGTGGTCAAGGTTTGGGAAAAGGGGCATTGCCGGGGTAGTTGGGGAGATTGACGCATGTGCTGTCTTATTAATGATCGAATATGATACCAGGTTTCAATGTGCACAAGCCCTGCTGAACGATCTTGACTTGTTGTCACCGACCGCCGGTCCGAGGTCACGTACCTACAGACTCGGGAACGCGAGCGCAAGAATCGCCGACTATGGAAAAGGCAGCGAGATCTCGCAAGCGCGCGCGCCATGACAACCTGCCCGATCTTACGGAGATACCCGTTAGTCAAGCTAAGGAATTGACAAATAATTCTCCGTTGTTAGCTTGGGGCCAGGAAGAGTCTAAGAGCACCTTTAGTCGAGCTAAGTGCTCACAAGTTTGGATTTAGGCAGGTGCTTTTTTTTTAAAAGAAAAAAAAAAATCTTCCTGTTCGTTCACTGACCAATATGCTGCCATTAGGCCGGCAGTCTAGCGTCGTCTCGAGACTTGGACGGCGTCGTCGCACTTGCGACTTTTAAGCTTTGCGCGCCCACACGGACAGGAGTCTACGGCCGTAAGCGCCAACGGTGTGGCGCCGTTTTTTTGGGCCGTTTGGTTTCACAACGGTTTTTTTGATGATGTTATATCGTCGAACATGTGGTGTCTGTTTGTTGCCGTCGATTAGGGGTGGTGATGGTTTCTCTGAGGATATCGCAGGGGGGAGAGTTTGGGGTTTGTACTGCATTTGAGGAAATTTGTATTCCAAAGCCGGAAGAGGCATTGTCTGCCTTGCATTCGCTATGAGAACCAGGGATAGTTCACAAAAGCCAGTCGCCATCAGGGACCATGCAATACAATCGGGGGTTTTGTGCATAGTACTGGTGGTCGTTTGTGGGGGGCTCGTAAGGCTTCCCCCCGGGCCGAGGCTAGGTGGTTAATATCCCGGGCCAGAGTACGTTTCAGGGGAAGAAGGGGATCTTTGAACTCTGACAACGTCAAGTAGACGCTCACTGAACTATGTTCAGTTGTCTCAAATCTTAAAGTCCTCTACAGTGCCGCTTATAGTGCCACGATGCAGCTTGTCGTAGGGTTCGACTGAGTCCTAAGCGTAGACAACCCACGAGCATCTCCAGTAGATTGATAGTATCTTTCTTCATGGTGACTTCGTGGCAAAGTTGAGTTCCATAGCCTGGAAATAAACTTCCATAGTTCATCATCCACCTGCATTGACTACTAAGTTGATAATTTGCCCAACACAGGCTTTGCGTGGCCGTCAGCCCGGTTCTCCTGGTACTTGGAGCCTGTGAACTCAAGGAAGATCGACATTCGCAGACGGTCGACGGGCAGCTAGTCGTTGTAGCAGTACTGTGATGCATCTCACAGGTGTGTTTAGGAATTGGAAGCCGATGCTTACTCTGAGATCCGTCACCTACGTACATCTGAAAGTGGCAGTCCGACTGGCGCAGCCTAAATCCTTTGCAATTGCCCCGTCAGAGTGTCAGTGTCTCCAATTACCACGTCGAAGGTAGCGCTCTACCTACTGCTGAATCACCGTGTCATAGGTCATGACTGCGCTTGAGGACACTGTTGGCGAGTTCACGGAGTAGCGTTCGGTTATAGTGAAGGTTTGACTGACAGTACTCTGGTATAAGAGTTTGAGAATCTACCCCAACGATCCGAGGGTCTGGTTTGATGATTACAGTAGAGGAACTCTTTTGGAACCCGAAGAATCCGATTTAGCATCCTGAGAATCTGGGTTGAGGAATATAAAGGGAATGTGGAAGCGCAATTTCGGGGCGCGAAAGAAGCAAGTAGTTTAGTTGTAGGGGAGCCGTCTCAGGGTATGGGAAAGCTAAAGAGGTGCCTGGATACTCGTTTGGCAAGTGTCATTCTCAGCCTGAGGAGGTCTTTGAAGGGGGCTAGCGGAGAGTCGGGCAGGCCTTACTCGAGCAGGAACCCATGTATGACCTAGTGAAAGCTCCGTATTCGTATATTATATGAGATACCTCCTCTGGCTACTGACGAAACATGTGAAATATGTTGAAGAAGTAGCTAAACAAGGCCGAAGCATGGCTCTAGTGTGTTTGAATCAGGGCAGAATGCTAAGAGTCAGAGAGGCAACTGCCTTTCAGGCGGTTGGGTGAGCGGTCATCAAAGCATTGCCATAAAGTACACAAATGTCCAGTATCACGAAAGGTACATACGGCACTGCTTACACCCGAGACTACCTAGCGACTATATGCAGCGGATATAATGCCAAAGGAGTACCGGTATTGTGAAAGCCCGGGCTATGCGGATAGAAGGAGGCGTTCTACGTAGTTCCCAGGCGCTACGTGGTAGTGTAAATGCAGCGTTGGCCAACTTCTATAACGACGAGAAACGACTGGAGGCTACGATGCACAAGAAGTCAACTTCAGATAGGTCGTGGTCCGAAAGCCCTGTTTATTCAACTCGGAGGCTTCTTACCTCCTGAGGTTGAAGGTTCACAAACGAAGCCAAACCTCCCACGGGCCTTACCCAGGGACTCGGGACCATGTGTAACACACCCAGAACATATTCGAGAGACAGAGTCTCGGAATTTTTGCGAAAGGGAAAGAGCTTCGGGAGGGAACGTGATCCTTGCTGTCGCCCAGCAGACCGGTTTAGCGGAGAAGTGACCCCTCTGAAGAAGATCCTTCACTGTTTCCTTTTCATTTAGCTTCACTGCTAAGAGTCGTGTCCAAGGGACATAAGGGTGCTGGGGACGGGACAGTTCAATTATGGCATTTCCAGCTCTTCTCCTATCCTGTCGAGAGAATCGGGGGTACGGCCAGCGATGAGGAGGGCGCCGTGACAAGGCTCGCCGAGCCGACAAGTGCCATGAATGTGACAGGCGGCATGACAGGGGTGGTAACGCACACCTCCAGATTCTAATGATGACTTTGCAGAAGATCCAGCTGGTGCTCCTCATGTGTATTGGATGGTTGAGTTCGAACCCCTCATTTTGGCCGCCTTGGGTGGTGGCGGAACCCAGGCACACAACAGAGAGCACTTCAGGGGGCATGCCTCCAACGCGTGTGCTAAGATACCATAAGTGACGAGCATCGTGATTACTTTCTTTCATGTACCCCGAGGAGAGGAACAGGATTTCGGTCGTATTGCGCTAGCATTGTCGCCTGCCGGATAGGTTGGTTTGAACTTAGGACGTAATTGGCATCCATCTCGGGGAATGCAGACCAATATAGCTGCGTTCCTTTGTGCCAGTAGCATCCTCCACATACATCCCGGCGACTCATAAAAGATCTTTTCTGACAGAGACAAGTAAACGGAAGGAAACAGTCCAACAAGGCGGAGAAACATGTTTCGGCAAAGGCACTCGAGCATGGCAATGGCCCTTCCTACACATTGTTGCAGAACCTCTAGCCGCGATTGGTGACGGAGGAGGCATACTATATGTAGCTATCCTCACACGCGAATGTGTCCATAAACAGCTACCCAGTGAAACATCCGTGTATAAATGCCGCGGTTCGTAGCGACCTGAACGTGGCAGCTGAGCGACCCCCACAGGGCTTTCTCGGGCCTTGTTTGTCTCCTCCCTCGGTCAAGATGGTTTTGGTCTAGCTGTCGACCACCCTTGAACGCTATTACAACACTCTCGAACTTCTCCAGGGCCCTTACGGCCGAAACAATGACTATGATCTCCGGGGCTAGACTACAGAAGTCGCGCTACGATGCTCGAGATGTCACGTCGGCGCCCGCCCGCCGACCTGATCTGATGTCTCTGGCCTGCAGGACGCAGTCTGACGGTGAGCACGTAGTGAGACCAAGAAAACGTGTCCCATCTTCGTGGACGGGAGAGCACACCGAGGACCCTCCGAGATCTTCCCCGGGCCTTCGTGGTGCTCACATCTCAATATTCACAATAGGGGCTTCGACCAGGTCTTCCCGATCCGTTAACCTCTGCGTCACCGTCTCGGCTCTTCTGCCCCCCTTGTAAGTTTACACTTCAAATCAGACATTCATCTCGCCTTGGCACGCGAGATAAGCAACAGGTATTTGTCCACTTTCCAAAGGGGGGGCCAGAGGGCGGAATCCAGCATGTCTTCGAGCTTGGACACCCGGTCTCCATATCGAAGCGGATTCGGTATAGCAAAGTGGCGCTCTCTGAGTACCTTGTTATCCCAAATAGAATCAGAAATGTCATGACGGAGCGTCAGAGTCAAAAACGTCGACCGCTGTTTAAGGTTTTGACTAGTTTCTCGATCGTGACATTTCTGATCCAGAATAACAAGGACAGTCGATCACGTCGTTTCCCCCTCCCCAAAAAACTTGGGCTAACGGGCCGCGCCGAAACCACCGCCCTGGCAGGATCAAGAAATCGAGCCGGTGCAAAGCCCTGGGATTGCTTTTCTTTCCATTCCAACGGGTGTGGCTTGGCCGTTTGCAGAGGAACCGCGTCTCGCGGATCTGGTCTCGTCCGAACGCCTCGCGCCCCTGTGTTCCTTTCGTCAATCCCAATCTCGAGCCAGGCCCCCCCTATGTATCATCCCACCGAGGGCTCTTTTTTGGTGCAAGACATACCTACAACAATGACTCGGACCGCTCACCGAACTTCCTATTCCAAGCCGGCCCAGTGTTATCTCAATGGAACATCAACTGACGGCCAGCAGCCTTCTCGGCGGTCCACTTCGTTGTGATGTAAGCGACGAAGTGCAAATTCCGCCTTCATACGGGGGCCTATCGACGGTACGAATATATGACCTTTGTCTCGCCCATTGATCCCCCACAAGTTGCCACGTCGTACAATGTCACACAGCGTCCGGAGAACGGATGGGTCGTATGTCCCACCTCGCAAGCTCGCGGCGCAGCGGGCATGGGAATAAGCGCCCGAACGGGAACGTAGCAGTGACGATCTGCTTTCTTTTTGGGAAAAATGCCCAGGAATGGCAACGGCAGATAGGAGTCGGCGTTGACGTCTTCGAAACCTATCTGTACTTTCATTGTCCAAGGCTGCCGACTCCGGCATGGACTCCTCAAGTCAACAACGGAAAACCCCGTGTCCGCGACTGGGTTCACTCACTAGTCTGCCACCCCTGGGTCTTCCCATGCCCTCACAAAATCCTTCTTTCCCACCCTATTCACCTCAAAGGCGGGACACATTTTCCGCGACTGGCCGAATCTTTTCGATAGTCTTACTCAAACCCCGGTTGTTGGTGAAGCGTACCTTAGTCTTACGTTAGTCTAAATCTGTAGTCGCGTTAACTTCCCTTTGGATAACTTTCAGTGGTTGTGAGTCTGATTTTACCGGATTTCTTGATGCGGACCTCGTCTCGCGGTCTCCATGGCAGACCACAACTGGTCAAGGCTCGTTCCAAGAGCCATGGCGACGGGACTCCCCAACGGCTCCTAGTTGGACCTCGAGCTACAGTTTCGGTTTTAGTTGGACTCACAAGTGATTTGCGCAGTAGGACGTTCTATACTGTAATGGAATCCACCCGTTCCACTGGAAATCTTACCCTTTGTATCGACCAGCAGCCTCAACCACCTACAGCCAATTCGACTCCTCGCCGCACTCATCCACGACGCTCACAAAGTCCCTAATGATAGTTTTCAAGTTGTCAAACTGTGAAAAAACGGGGTAAGCTGGCTTATACCCGGTCTTGGCCCGTCGAGCCCCGTTGGTTGTACAATGTCTCCTTGGCCTTGGAAGGCGTGGCGGATATTCCGGACACTTTCCCCGTGGGATTGTGGATACGCACGTCTGATAACTTGCATATTCAGATCTTCGACCCATGTAGGCGAAATGGTCATCACGGTAAGTATGTCAAGAAAGGCACTGTGCCGTTGCCAGCCGGGTAAGTCGATGACAAGCAGGGGAGGCCGCCATGCTTGGGCCTAATGTACTATCAAGCCATTGCGCGAACATGATTCGAGGACACATTCCTATGATGTGAAAGTTTGGCTAAACCCCTTGGGTCAAATAAGGTAAGTAAGTATATGAAATCAAGGTTACTAAGGGAGTAAAACATGAAAGTGTCCCAAAACAGTTCAAGTTGCGGTGTATGTCATTCCGTTGGCTCTGACCAGCTTCACTCTTCTGTTATCATACGATCTCGTAACCGCTTTGCGTTGGGCGGTCATCGTCCTGCAACCTTTGGTCCGATCCTGCAAGTCATTTTCGACGAGGGCTGCATGAGGCGCTCCTTGAGCCAGATAGTCAACGCTGTCGTCAGCCAACCACGTTGGAACAGTGCCTCACCGGGATAGCCAAGACTGCCGGTCTACCCAGTCATCCTCCATCGTCAGTCTGAGGAGATCCTTGCCGACCCCAGTTATAAATAAGAAAGGAATTTTCGGCCCTCGTGCTCGTGGACGGTTGTATGGTGTCAACAATTTTTTTTCGAATCACACCTTTGCCAACCATTTCCAGCTGCGTTTCGTACACAACCACCGGACAAAGCAGCAACTCGCAAGCGCCATTGCGAGGACTATCGCAAGAAAGACAATCATCAAGCGAGGGCGGCTGCCCTCACCGTCTCCTAGGACAGCCTGACTGGCTGGGTTGCCGACCAAGGTTGCCAGACTCACAACAGCATAGCAGCAGCCGATGTATGTGCCACTGTCTTGCGGGTCGCAGAGTCGTCCGAGACATGTAGCAGCCGTCGACACAAAGCTACCGGTACCGAATCCAAGACAAAAGGCCACGGCATAGAGCGTAGGCGCGGATGTGTCTCCGAACGCTAGCCACAACACAAGCATGACCGCCTCTGTGAATATTGTCATGAGTATAGTCACATTGAAGGGGCCTATTTTATCGGTGAAATATCCAGGAACAATCCTGCCGAAGGAAGACCCCCTGAGAAAGCATAAGCTGAAGAACCAAGCGCCGGCCCTGAGATTCCACGGCGATTAAAGGGGGTGGTGAACTTACACACTGAAGACAAGGATCAAGTAGAATACATCGCCGAGCTTGACTATTCTGGCATACGTGGGCAGGAGACCCCACGCTACGAACAGCACCAACTCGAAGCCTGCCATCACATTGCATTAGGGCTACTGATACTTGATAAAGTTGGTGTGGTACAGCTGCCATACCGCATACGCTGAAGGTGAAGAGGACAAACTTCCAACGCCTGAAGCAGGCAAAGTCCCACATCTTTCCTTTGCGAGCCTTGAGTACTCTGGGCCTCGTCAAGGCGCACCCGAGGGATAAAAAGGCGCAAATTATGGCAAAGTGGATGAGGCTTGCCGTCGTCCACTCGAAGTTCTTCGTGGTGAACCGAAGCACCACGGAGAAGATCACCCCACCCAGTCCTCCACCCATGGTGCAAATGCCCATGGCCAGTCCCTTCTTGTCGTCGAACCAATGATTAATAACGGCTAGCGCAGTGGTGGTCAAAGCCGCTACGTCCGTAATGTTAGGATAATTCTTGACAGTTACGCTTTGCCCGAGATGGACAAAGAACCTACCTGCACTTATACCGGCAGCACAGAAGCAGACCATGAATTGCCAGTATTGACTGCTGAAGGCGACGCCCAGGAAGGCCGCGCTGTACACAATTGTTGCGGGGGTCACGAGCCATCGGGGCCCGAACGTGTCGAACAGGATGCCAAAGGGGCCGCAGAGTAGAACAGATAGAAACCCAAAGATGGATATAATCCAGGATATGTCCGTGTTAGACCACGGAGCAAGCTGGTTTTCCTTCCAATACACCTGAAAGATGCCCACGGTTGTCATTAGACCGAACGTCGGGATCATAAACGCCGTTGATCCTACAAGAACGGACCAAGCCCTCCATCCACCGTCTACGGGCTCTCTTGATAGCACCTTGACCTGGTCGTTAGAGGCATGATGTACCGTCGAAGGCTGCTGAGTCTGGGGCAACGTCGGGCGTCGGGTTATGGCAACGGGGCTGGAGTGAGAAACGGGTCGCAGCGACGGCAATCTGCTCAAAGGGACGTAAGTCAGGTCAGTCAGGTCCGCTAGAAGAAACAAGGAGGAGAGCTGAGGGGTCCATGAACATGCCCTATGCCTGTTTTATGGCGGAGTGACGGCATGCCACACGCCCTGGAGCGTGTGGTTTCCTCGACATCCATGTTTGGACCGGCCGCTACCTGAGACACTGATGCTGTACGCTGATCGAGCTGACTTGGTCTAGACACGGCCATGGCTGTGGTAGGTACTTGATAATATCTGATGGTTCTTTTCTGTCTTTTTTTCCCTCCTGTTCTTCAGAGAGAGACGACAACAGTAGATACACCAGTCTGGCACATAAGCTTCATGAGGGTTGGATCAAGGGTAACGGGCTTCTTTAACACTATGTTCAGCCGTGCCATCTCTTTCTTTGTAAGCTGTAAACCAACACAGCTACGGGCAATCCCCGGACACTTTCCACCTGATTTCACTCAGACCAAGCTTGGGAATGCAATTTGCTGTTGGCGTAAGTCCGGCAACTCCAAGGTTGGATCAGCGGGAAGCCCAGGCAAGGGCCCACACCTGGTCCAACCGAACGTTTGTTGTAGTTTAGAAGTATCACAGGAGACCTAGCCTTGACTCGTTGAGAGAGGTAGTTGGTATATCCCATGCAATGTAACTGGACTCATGCTGTTAGACAAAGGCCAGTATCATAGCATGGTGTACTTGGCCAGGACATTCGTTTCGAGTGCATGATATACGGAAGTCGGTGTGCAACAACAGCAGCTCAGCCGGCACTGCATTGTCTTGGGTTTGTGGAGAGTTTCTAGGGCGCCAACCGCTGGCTCTCGAGGGATTTTTCTCGGAGGTGAGATGCTAGACAAAGGACTAGCATGTGTGACCAGACACTCGGTAGCTAATAGGAAGTCAGCGTTTGACGATGAGGGAGAGTGGACCAAGCCAGGATATATGCAAATGCAGCTCGATTTGGATATTGCGCAGATGAATGCGTGTATAGGCGTGATTTCATGGGCATATCACTTGCGCGAGACGTGGCAATAATGCAAGGTAGTGGTGGTACCTCTCGCCTCAAGCGCCGCGGGGAAGTGTAGTAAGGGGTTGCCGCCATCATGCCTCGAGCTACTGTGACTGAATGCACAGCTAGACTGCCACCCTGCGTAGCAACTTCCTAGTCATCGGAAGTAAAACCGTTAGTAAAAGATACCCCGAGTTATGGCGAAGTAGAGGAAGGTTACACAAGACGAGGTTGTGTTGCGCTTTCCGAGAAGTCATAGCAAACAGTCTGCTTACTCCTGGGTACAGTACCTACCTTCCGAGTCGCCTTTAGTTGGCTGAACAGGAAGTTCATCAAAAGAAGGAGGACCTGGCCGTGACTTTCCGTTGAGCTGGTAGATACCCATTCCGTTGAAGGAAAATTCTCCGTGTAACCTGTTTGCTGAAGGCTGATCTTGGTGTTTGCCTTCCGCCCCCTGCCACACTGTTGGTTGTTCACCAACGGTTATGGACGGCGGTAGATCGAAACGCCCTCTGTTCTTTCCAATCTGGCCATATGTCGAGACAGTTCTTGCAGGAGTGAAATATGCCAACACCTCCACTACCTCCCCCTCCCTCGTCCCGTCCTGCATCGGGATATCTCTCAGAGATTTCTTATCTGATGATTACAACACCTTTTTCCATCTGTCAGTTCCGACTCGCTGCATCGAACTTCCACCAACGCACTATTCCACAACCTCTCGTGCTGACCGTAGTCATACGACAAGACGCTGGCAGTGATAACCCGCATATTGGCCAAGCCTAGGTCATTTCAACCGTCTCGTTACGGCTTGCTGTTAGGCACGGCCGAATATTTCCGCAACGCCCACGGAACGGCGACCGTTCCCTGGGGCTTTGGCTGCCCAACGTGCCCCCAAGACTAGGAAAACTTTAACACAATAATGTTGTCGTTGTGTATACCGGTTCGGGCAGCGGCTCGCTTTATCCAGGCAACACAGCGTGGCCAAGGAGCTCGCTGGATTGCCACTCCATCTCGTTTGCAGGCAGCTCAAGCCGCGGCCTCTGAAACGGTTATCGAAGAACCAATGTACCACGATCATGTTGAAGACGTATCAACATCAGACCGAGGCAGACGAGACGAGTTCTGGCGCAGGATCCCATGGTGGCAAGATATATCCACAGAGGACTTCCTGAGTTATCGTTGGAGCGTAAGTTGACAGGTCTCTCCCTCCTCAATTGAGTTTCCTATTGCATTCTGACACCGCCCCCATGTTCAGAGTAGAAACATGGTCGAAAGACTTCCGAAGCTGCGAGGCTTTCTTGATGCGACCTTGCCCGATTACATCCCTGTCCGTGGTTCCAGCAGTGAAATGGAGCCTCGGAACGAGCTTGTCAACGACGTCCTCGCAGGAATCAAGAAGGCAACCATGTCTGTTCGGCTTACGTGGGTTGAATATTAGTCGATATCAGGCGGAGGTGCTAATTCGAGTTGCCACAGCCCGTATGTTCTCAGTCGTATCGACTGGACTGACCCTCGCAACGATCCCATCTTTCGCCAGTTCATCCCGACTCAGTCATCGATGGTACCGGATCATCCGCGGCTGACACTTGATTCTCTGCACGAAGAGGCCGATTCACCAGTCCCTGGTCTGGTCCATCGGTACCCAGATAAGGCTTTGTTTCTCCGTAAGCTCTACCAACAGACATATGCCAAGCACGACCCTCCTTGATGTATTGGCTAACATCAATCTCTCCGAAGCCGTGTCCGTCTGTCCGACATACTGCATGTTTTGCACTCGCTCCTACGCAGTAGGAGCCAACACCGAAACCGTCGACAAGCATTCGTTCAAGCCCATCCTTGCCAGATGGGAGAAGGTGTTCCAGTACATCGAGAATACACCGGATCTACAGGACATTGTAGTCTCTGGAGGCGACTCGTATTACTTGGCGCCTCACCAAATCGAACTGATTGGTGACAGACTGATCTCGATGCCCAACATACGTCGCTTCCGGTTTGCCTCAAAGGGACTTGCCGTTTGCCCGACTCGCATTCTTGATCCCAACGATACTTGGGTAGATGCCCTTGTCTCGGTGTCCAACAAGGCAAGGAGGGCTGGCAAGGCGGTGGCGCTGCACACCCACTTCAACCACCCCAATGAGATCTCCTGGGTCAGTGAGGAAGCTAGCCAGAAGCTCTTCGAAGCCGGGGTCGTGGTGCGAAACCAGACCGTGCTACTCCGCGGGGTCAACGATGATGCAGGCACCATGTCAATGCTCATCCGCAAGTTGGCGAATAATAACATACTCCCGGTAAGGTAACCCCCTCCCTGAGATGCCTGTTGTGCAGGACTGACGGGACTAGTACTATGTCTATCAGTGTGATATGGTCAAGATGGTGGAGCACTTGCGAACGCCTCTGCAAACGATTCTCGACTTGGAGTCCAAGATCAGGGGTTCGATTGCTGGTTTCGTGATGCCGCAGTTTGTAGTGGATCTCCCTGGAGGCGGTGGCAAGCGCTTGGCAAGCACTCATAGATCATACGACCGCAAGACGGGTATATCAACGTATGTGGCACCTGCAGTGACGGGCCGTGACAAGGAAAACAAGGTGTACGAGTACTACGACCCTGTCGACTCTCTTCCCGAGACCCAACCAACCGATTTTCTGGATGGGGCGTCCCGACACATTGGTTGAGTCCGGTCCAGACTCTGCGAGTCGGCTCAATATAACTTCCGAAACTATGGACATGACGGTCATCTAGAGTATCTATCAGCTCTGCTACGACATCTTATGAGTGGGAAAGAGGTGGCATACGCGGGATACGGATGAGGGCCCTTGTCCACAGCTTGGCGGGATTGAGGCGTTCCTTTCCTTGTTCATACAACGTATCAAATCCCGGCACCAGACCCAATGGCCGTTCTGGTCTTCAACTGCATGGCTGGTGACTGCCACTGTTGGTTGTGGTTACAAAGAAGCCGGCGATTGGTTGCAGACCGCGTATAGGCTTATGTAAGGCCAGTGTGATCACCGTGTGTGACGAGAGACGGATGTTGATGGCTGGGCAGTGCTATAATGACCATGGAGAGGTGAAAAGTTTTCTGATGGGAGAGGTTTCAACCATCTCATACGTCTATATATATATATAAAGAGCAGAGTGCCCAGAGCTGATCTGATAGTCTCATGTTGTGAAACCTTGATATCGTTCCATTCGGAAGTTTTGCTATTGTGTAGAAAGGAACCGCCCGGTACGATGACAGTCATATCATGCGCTCCTGAAGGACGATCTGAACTGAGCCGGACACAGTGTCTGGAGAGAGAAGGGCAACATTGATGTTTGCTTGTCAGGGGCCTCACACCCTCTCAGTCTAAGCTGTTGTTTGGCGGCTGAAGGCTGCCAAGGTGAGATTTCCTAATAGGACGTCAAGCATATGCTGTTGGTTTGTCCTGCAGCCTCATTGCCATGATGGGCAATCGGTGTGATGAAAGAGGGGTAAAGTGTTGCGACTTCATATCAGATGGGTAGAAGAGCAGGAAAGACGGGTACGGCAGCCTGGAAACTATCTCTCTTTTATTCAGAGATATTTCTCAAGGAAGGAAGGGAGCAGCGGAAGAGATAACAGTCATGTTCGAGGAGTAGTACTACGTAACTACTTTAGTGTATCGCGAGTTTCTCATGTCTTGAGACCTTCTACTACACCCCTGCAGAATGAAGTTTTCTCTCAATATTCTAGTAGACACCTTCGATTTGTTTGCTGCCTGCGTGAAACAGCCTCCTGGCATGTCACCCCCTCTCCTGCTGCATTCCAAACACGCAAGAACAGCCCACACGGTGACAGACTGAGAGACATACCAAGACAACGTCAACAAATGACGTGCAGCTCCTCTTCCATCCTACAAGGGCGTAGAATCAGATTCAAAGTGAACGGAGTAATAATGCAATTTCATTGGTAGGCCGGGTTGTCCTACGGATAGTAACGTCTAGTCGCGGCGCGTGGATTGCCACCCCGCCCCCCCCCCCCCCTGAACTCGCACCCGTCGACAGTGAAGGAGCCTGGAGGAGGGATATACGAAATGAGGTTTCTCTCGGGACTTTTCCCACTCACCTGACGTTTATTTCCGTCTTCTCGTTTCCCAGAAGATTGGTTTCCATGGTTCGCCAACGGTCCCCCCCCTCCCAAACAAAAGATTTGTGTTCCATGTCTGATGTAACATTCCCGGAGGCTATGAGAAAAGGCGGGGGTGTTAGCTGAGATGAGGTTAAGATTGGCTTTTCTCCGTCTTCACTCGTCGTGTTCTTTTTTCCTTTAGCGACGTTGCATTGGCATAGTTCTGGAAGCCCCCAGCTCTGTTCATAGTGGCGATGGGTACGGTAGAGGGCCATTGCACAAAGTACTATGCTCGTGGGATGGAGTTTGGCACGAACATGCACGCTCACCGTTCTGGGACTTTAGCATTGTGAGCACAATCGAGCGCAGCGAATCTTATTTTCTTGCTGATCTGCCGAGAACCACGGTCATTGGATCTTTTGTTAGTTTCTAGACTTCTCTCTGGCTGCAATATTTTAGGCGGGAACTCGGCCGTTGAGCGAAATGGACCAGTCGCATGCATCTTGGAAGACGAAGAAGGCAATATCGGCGCGTGGCGGCGAGCTAAGAAAGAGGAGGGAAGCAGAAAAGATCCCGAACGTTTTCGTTGGAGAGTGGCAGTGGCTTTGACAACGGGGAAGACGACAAGCCACATAGAAACTTGACTCAGTTTCGTCGATAACTTCACCTCCTCCTCAGACTCCCCTCGGTTACTACATTTTCAATCCATCTGACCACCGGACACTTTTTTTTGACTTCGATGTTCCGAATCCACAGGAAAGGGGACCAATTGCCTTTTTCGAACGAATGATGCCCCTTTTAGGAACGGAGAGAAGCTTAGTTTGAAGAAAAAGGCTGAAGCTGCGCTCAAGCCCTCGTACGACCAGACATCACAATGACTCGCCATTGATTGCTTTCTTTCCCAAAAGGAACGGAAGAGTACGGAGTACAATATTCGTAAAGAGAATAGAGATATGTGCGACTCAAGCGCTAATTACTTCCGTGTACATGTCTTATTCCGCGTCGAGGCAGCATGGCAAAGAACTTCGTGTGGAATGGCGACAATCTCGTACCACGCGGATTTTCACTCGTACGGACGAACCCACAGGACAAACTTCGAGGGAGCAGCTCACGTTGAAAATGAGAGTAGGCGGTGAAGAATAGACCCGTTGCGCAGTTGCTTTTCCGTTAGAGTCGCGAAACATGCCGCATGCGCGTAGCAGGTGCGAAGAAGTAAAGAAACACACGTTTATAGGCAGGGAAGAAGCCGCGTAGAAAAAAGCAGTTTGCCAGGTTTCGAAAGGCCCGCCGGTACAGACTGTCAGACAGGCGCACACACCGAGGGAACCCCCCTTCCCTCGACCACCCTGGGACCAGTAAAGTAGGATATCATTCAACTTGTGCCGAAGACCCTGCTTGAAGAACCCTGCTTTGCCAGCGAGGGCATGTTTGCTTGTTTTTTCGGGCTTCGTCGACAAGCGAGGCATGCGGTGAGGCCCTCCCCTCGGGCATACCGTCGGTGCGGGAGACCCGAAGTTGGAGAAAATAGCGGAACGGGTGGGCAACGAGGGGGGAAGGGGAATCGTTTCTCTTCGAATCGAGTGCCAATCGATCAGATGAGTTGACATGATCATCAGTGGGTATTCTGGAAGATGCCGAACCTGCGGTGTGGACATTGCGAATCTCTGTCAGTTCTTCTGTCGTTGTATCAACAGTTGATGAACAGACAGGCTTCGATCACGAAAGCGGTCAAGCGTTGCTTTCGTCGCCAAGGTCCAGACTCGCCTCTCGTTCCTCCTTCACGCTAAGAATTTCTGCAGGGACTGATGGAGGCCAGCCATGGAGAGATGAGGCTCCGTTCGATGATGACCTACGAACAACCTAGTAACCCAAATTATCGACAATTAGATGCTGAAACGGAGAACCCAGGAAGCGAATAGGTCCCGCGATTCTCTGGGGGTCTAGCGCTGTGGAGGAGTCTGGGAGGAAGAACAGAGCTAGGATGAGGATAGCAACGGGGCCTCATCGGGTCTTTCGGCTCTCTCTTGCGCGCGGAAACATGGGCGAGGAATAAAGCGATGTTTTGATTTTTTTGTGTGTGTTTCGTGATCATGGACGAAGCGACAACGTGTTTGTCAAAGGATGGACCCGAGAGACGATATACGGAGAAAGCATATGATTCCGTACTCGTACGGGGGCCATGGCTGCAGGCAAGGGAAGAAAAAGACTTCCAAAAACGGGAAGAAAAAGGAGTCAAATTGATGATGCACAGGGTGACGTTGACTCGTTCTCGGCCGAGGGGCCCCGCCAATCTTCACAATCCGAGTCGTGCGTGGCCTTTGCGAGCCCCGGGGCCAGGTTGTAAATTGGTGTTTCAACGAAGAGAAAACCTGCTCGATATTTGCTGTAAGAAACCCTCCAAATTTAGCTCTCGACAACCCTGAACCTTCTCTGTTCATCTTCAACTGCTAGGATCGTGGAAAGCACAGTAGGGTTTTACACCGATGACGATGATGTGCAAAGATTGACGATACTCGAGATAAGTCTTGTTTCCAGACTGCTGGAACGCGAGGAGATGCTCGTAGCTGCATAAAAGCGAATCACGGGCCTCCACTGTTTCGGGGATCGGCGTCGTAATGGGCGTGGAGTTCTTCTTTGTCTCCTTGATTGCGAAGGATTCGCGGTTCAAAGTTGCATACCAGTGGGCTCCAGCAACTTTATGCTATTCCATTTGGTATATTCCCACTTTCACCTTATGCGTGGGGCTTTTCAACGGTTCATCCGGTGTGCTGCTGAGCCTGCTGGCCATGTCCTGTTTGGGATGAGCCAGAGCCATAAGATCTGCGATATAGCCATCCTATTTCGTCTCAAAAAGCCCCTTGAGTCAATACCCAACGGCGGGACGAAAGGCAGAAAAGGCAAAAAAAGAAGGGACGATTCATGAGCCAGAATGGAGGCGTTCTGTTGACGGGAAAAGTGGAATCGGGGGATCGCACAGGCGGAAGAGCCAAGCGACTCACGGATGGGGTTGCACCGGCAATGCAAACTATCGTACGAAAAGAGCCTGTCGAAGGTCCCCCCGTATGGTTGCTTGTTCAAGGCAAGACTGGCGTCGTCATAACCTCTCTCGAGTCTCTGCCACCGTTGCTGAAGTGCCGAATTCCGTCGGATGGTGAAATGAGGGGCGCACATCCTTTTGGCGCGTATTGCATCTTGCAAGTTTTGTATCCCTCCAGACTCTAGTTCTCTATTCCTCTGTACCCGTATGGCTCCTCCCCTCGTGGAGTTGTGCCCGGCGTGTCGGTGTGACTGTGACCTCAGAGCCCCAAAATGAGGTGCCGATCGGTACGCAGGAGAGAAAGGGAAGGGCGATGATATCCTGCCAGCACCTGCCGATATCCTGCCCCCAATTATGGCTACGACCGCCCCTACCTCCGACCACGGAGCCCAGCTGCCTATACCTACTTACTTACCTACCTACTTACCTACCTACCTACCTACTTACCTACTACTACTTTATTAACCTTACCGTTACTATTACTACTACTATTACTAATTAAAACTATTCCTAACGTTAATATACTATAAAAAGAGAATAATTATAAAATTAACGATCTTTTTATTTATTAATATACTATTAATTATAATAAATATAGTTACGTAAAATATAATTACTTATTTTATAATTAGTGCTTTTTTAACTTATTTAAAACTAAAGTAATACTTAACGAAGCTACTTATAAAGCTAGCTTTATAATCTAAATTATTTAATATAAACCCTCTATTAGAGTACTAATTACTATTACTTATTATTATATTTATAGCCCGTATTATAATTAAAAATAATAATACTTCGTAAAGTTAACCTATTTAAATAAGCGTTATAAATCCTTAACCTCGTTTATAAACTATTATTAATAAATCGCTACTAGCTTTTTAAATAATAACTAGCTCTTCTATCCCGTTATTAATAACTTCTATAACTATTATAACTACTTATTTAGCTATACTAATACTTTTATATATTATTATTACGTACTATTATATAATAAGAAGGGCTAAATTATTAATTAATAAAATAAGGGTATTTAACTTATTTAAATTTTTTTAAGCTTTTAGTTAAAAAGTAGCGATTATAGTAGTATTATCGCTTATAATATACTTAATATACTATTTACTTATTATTATAATAAATTAAATAGTAGATCCTTTATTAAATAGTTATTTAACTAATTATATAATTTTATAAAGTATTAGTACCGTTTCTAACGTAATAACGCGGGCTATATTACGAGCTTATTTATTATATTTATTACTACGATTTCCCTATTTTAATAATATTTAGATATTTTATTAATAAATTTTATATATAAAACTAATCGATTTAATATACTACTATTTAATATTTACGGAGCTACGAATAATAATTATACTTTTTAAATTACGAACTACTTTTTATTTAATAAGAAAAAAACTAATTATTATTAGGTTATTAACTAGTTATTAGTATTATTCTAGGCCTATAATATTCCCCTTTTATAAGTTACGTATATAGATTACGAGATTATTTTACTTAACGCTTTTAATAATAATACTTAATTTAAAGTAGTACTATACGTACTCTATTATTAGTATATTAATTTTAATATATTAACTAAGACCTAGTACTACTTTAGCCCGGTTATAAAAAATAAGACTAATATAGTTATACGTAACCCTTATTTTTAGTAATTCCTTATAAATTAAGGTAATCTCCTCCGTAATAAATTAATAGCTATATACTACGACCGATTATTTAAATTTAAGATTACTAAGTACTTTATAATAGTAGTTAATTATACTATTAATACTTAGCTTAAGCTATAGTATAAGAAAATTATACTTATTTAGGTTAACCGAATTAGGTATTTTAGTTACTTAATTACGTTAATTATTAAATCTTTATATATAAATATTAAAATACGAATTTATTACTATATAAGTAATTTTAAAGTCGTATTTAATAAATTAGTTATTTTTTAAATAAGTTAAGTAGCTATAATTAGCGCTTATTAAACCCGTTACTAAGCTAAAGTATTAAGTACTATTATAAAATTATTTTAAAAAAAGGTACGTATATATATATATTACGATACTCTTAGGTACTTTTTATAAGAACTCCGTATACTAAATAAATAACTAAATTTAGGTTTATATAAAAAGCCGTTAAAAAAGTACATACCCTACTTAATTTAAACTACTTATAGGCTACTTTATTACTATATCCTTTAATAATATATTAAAAATAGTATTTTAATATTACTAAAAGAGATCTACTTATATTAGTTTTAGTAATGCTTAGAGCTTATTATTAATAATAGTATTTCTACCCCCCTATTTAATTTTTTATAAATCCGAAGTAAGGGTCGTTTATAAGGCTTTATAATAAGTATTATAATAGTTATAGTAAGTATTATAATACTTAAATTAAAAAAGCTAGCGGTCGATCTAAGTACTTTTTTTAAACGAGAGCCCTTTATATTTAAGTATAAAAAAGCTATTAAACGTATAAAAGTAATACTTATATTAATACTATTACTATTAATAATACTTTTAGTACTAAGTAAGGCTATTTTTACTTAATAAGGCCTTGAGATTATATATAATTTTAATATATACGAGCTTAGTATAAAGATATAATAGGGGTATTAATAAGCTATTATTAATATAATAATTAATATAGTTAATAATAATATAATTAATTTTATAAGGGCTCCTTAGCTATTAATACTTATAAAGTTATAATCCTAATTAATTAATAATTTTATATAGTTAAATATATTATAGGATCTAGCTAATAAGGATTATTTTTACGATATTAATCTTATAATAAAAAGTAAAATAAATAAACTTATTAATAAATACGAAGTTAAAATAAAATACAAGATTAAAGTAAAAGAAGTTACTAAATTATAAGCTATGGGCTATATAAAGTAATTAATAATTAATTAGGCTAATTTATTAATTATTATACTTTTTACTAAAATAATTTAATTAACTATAAGTTAATTAATAGTCTCTAATTAGCTTAATCCGTTTAAATACTAATTATATAAAGCCTAGCTTATATATATACTTAAGACTAGCGGTTATATAGTAGCTATAGCTATAATTAGTAGTAGAATAGCGGTAGGTGGTGGCAGGATATCATCGCCCAAAGGGAAGGTTTCATTGCGTCCGTATTTCCCGGAGGAACCCTCCCCAGGGAGTAGGGTTGCTTTCTTGCTTAGTTGCTCCCCTTTTTCTTTACGGACCTCGTCACATCACTCCATATCATGCGGGCTCTATAACGGCAACGCGCAATGCCTACTGGCACATTCGCGTCGAGCATGAACTCCGTAAGCGCTCATAGCTGACAATCACTTAATGTCCTTAGAACATAATATACCTGAGCGGCGGCCGTTGGCCCGTCGGGTGTTGCTGATGAAAAGGCAAGCATCTGGAAGCTGACTACGACATTTGTGACCAAACACGGCAAGGGGGCACAGCCATTCAACGGCTCGTAGTGTGGGGGCCGCGATAATCGAGAGAGAAGGCTAGAAGTCTAGATTCAAGTAGCCACGCAGCCTTGTTGGACGGAAAGCCACGAGAATGCCCTCTGCTGACGGTTCATCTCGGACACTCGAGAGCTTGCCTTCATACGTCCGTAGCCTCATGTAGTGTGCAGTGCGGCTGGTCTTGGCTTTTCCCCTAAGGTCCTCCTCATCTTTACTAACTCAAGCGTCCAACGTCGCGCAAGGCTTGCCTCGAATAAATTACAGGCTCTCTGCTGTGTGTTTTTTTCTCCGGTTTCGTATTCTCACGACAGGGAAAGAGATGCGAGAGTGGAAGAAGGAAAAAGCAAAAACTTTCTGTGCTTCCCGAAGTTCGAGCTAGTCGTAAAGGGGCTGAGGTTCAGGTTCTGATCAGTGCTCCCGCTACGCAAACCAAGGTTGTCCCCTCCGCGACGTCGGTGAAACCGTGAAACAAAAATACACAATGCTTTTCTCTTATTCCATATTTCTTTGCTGTCCCGTGGAGCTCTGCCTTTATGTGTTCATGCTGATAAGGCTCTGTCGACCGACTAAACGACCTTATCCAATGATCGCCCGTCAGCAGGGAAACAACAGGGCCGCCGATGGTGGCATAATCCCGTTCTCGAGACTCCCGACATTTCTCGTGAATGTAACTTTCCAGCGAGTCTATCTGTACCGTGTTGACAGGGTTACAATTTGCCCCATCAAAGAAAGAGAGTTCCTAGGATGAATGCGAGAGAAGACCGTCTGAACTTAACGTCGCGGAAGAGGTAGATAGGAAAAGGTTTGGCTGGACTCCGCGATACGGCATTGGGGCTGAACATGGGACGATGTGAAATTCGGGGGTGGATGATGATGTTCAGGCACACAAGCAGGGGGGCAGAGTGACGAGGTAGCACAGACTCACAAGATGGATGTGTGGTTTGGTTTTGCTTCCGTTACTCGACAGAGACCGAGACTACCACAGTAGAGTGTGTTCCTGCAAGAGTGAGATGGAGGGCTGGCAATCTGCGGGCGCCGCATCCATGTGCAACCACACCATAAAACAAAGTCTCGGGGTAAGGAGATGAAGCCGTCACGCTGTCTATCACTGTACAATGGTATGATTGTGAAAGCTTGACGAACCGACGGTCTTGACTGCTTCGGGACACGGGACGGCGAGACATGCAGAGAAGCGGAAATGTTGTGCTACAGCCCGAACGTATGACAAACCGACGCAGCCCTCCCTCTCGAGGCATTTTACTTTCTTGGACTGGCTGCCGTCTCGACAAGCTGCAGAACCGCTGAAGATTTCCGGTTGCTGCTAAAATTGCGTTTGGTGTGCTTCGCGAAGCGCTTGCGAAATTCGCTACATGCAGCTCTTGTAAGCTCATTTGCTGTGCTGGCCTTGTCTCGTCAACCAAGAGACGGGCGTTCCGGGTCAGCAGCAACCATTGGGATACGAGATATATGATGTAGGTCACACCTCAAATCTCTCTGTGTCTGTCTGGCCGAAGTCCTCGATGTGTGCTATTGACATCTAAATACAGGATGAACCCTTTCTAGGTCCTCCAAGTTGGCAATGCTTCATGTTTCCTTTATTGCAAAGTCATGCCCGAATGTGTTGGTGATCAACATTATCACTACCATTCTCGAGAGTTTCACCCCGGTCCCTTAGAGCGACCCTCTTTTTGGACTCTTGAGCTCTCAGACTCTGGAGCCCTGCTGGTGGATTGAGCCATACTTTTTTCTTACCTTACCTTTACGCTACCACTCTATTCGCCGTTCGGCTGCATGTTCCCCTGCTCCCTGGTTCCCTCTTCACCCAGTGGATCCGGAACCAACAGGAAGAGGAAGACCCTCTTCACGCATCCCAGGCACAGGCACAAGGCCCCCATCAGCTGGCAGGGACTCCCGGACTTTGTGAGGTCAGCTCAATACCAGATCCGGCAGTATCTCGTTGGACCTTGGTGACTTGGTGCCTCACAGCGGAGTACAAAGTGTAGCAACCATGACTGCGCTGCTGGGGATTAGCCAGCAGGATCCAAGGCGATTGGGGGAAAGTTTGTGGATGTCATCGACGACCTCGTCCAGGTCCTGGGCAGAGCAAGAAGAGCGGGCAAGTGGACGAATGAAGGCCTTTGCTGGCATTGCTCTCGCTGCCCCGGCGCGCGTACCTGGCGTGATGGGTGCGCTGCCGTGGGACCCATCACGATTGTCACCATCGACTGGTAGGTTTGGACCAGGGGAGATGGAGGAGGACAAGTTATGCCAGCACCGCCCTCGTCCCTGGGCGGCGGCAACGATGGATAAGGACATGGGGAGCGTTGCCAGCGTGGACCAGCATGAGCTCATAAGTTTCCTTGACGACACGGATACGGACGCGGACGAGTTTATCCTTTGCTCGTCTAATAACTCGTCTCCTTCTTCTGTTCCCATTGCGCACTTTCCGATCGACGAGAACGAGATCGACAGAGATCTTTCATCAACAAGAACCACCAGAAGCACCAGCACCGACATTATTTCCAATAGTATCCGTAATAATACTTCGTTTTACTCTTCCGCACGCTCGAGCTTTTCGTCATCGACAACGACAACAGCAACAAATTTGACTTTTACAACGACATCGGTATCGACAGCCACCACGACAACGGCGACAATGGCGCCAACGACCATTACCAACAGCTTCCTCAGCATTGGGGGAGGTGACAACAACGCCGCTAAGAGCAATGGCAAGAAGACAGCAGTAGCAACAGCGGAGACGGCGGCCGGTGGACGGACCAGCGAAGATAGCGTGGACCGGTCTCACGGCCTCTGGAACTATTTGCATCACGGACTCGACGGGTACAGCTCGCCCGATCTGCGTTTGCTCCAGCACAACCAGCAGCAACAGCAACAGAGCCAGCAACAGCATAAACAGTCCCCTTCGTCATCGTCATATCATAACCTCTACTTGCGGCCCGACTCGTCGAGGAGCCACCAGCACTTTCACTTTCCCCGGACGAGCTCCGAGTCGGGTTCCCGCTCTGGCACTGGCTCTACCGCGACCGCGACCGCCAACTCGACGACGTCGACACTGAGGAGCGGCAAAAGTCACGAGAAGAGCAACAGCAGCGGCAGCAAGAAGACCACGGCGACGACGGTGTCTGCCGCAAACTCGGCGACGATGGCTGTGAAGCCGGCAAAGGTCAATACCACCGGATCAGCAACAATTACTGTGCCGCCTCCGCCGGTGTCGCCTTCATCGTCAGGGCCCTTTGGGGCGCAGATGACGAAGCAAGAATTCGAGGCGTTGCCGGAAGCTATTCAGCGAAAGGTGAGCAAAGACATTTTATTTGTGTGATCTTGTTTTCCCCTTTCTTTGTGGACCTGATTTATCCCCAACCGAGACTTCGCTTTGTCTTCTCTGGTGCTCTCTATTTCTGATTATTTCGTTCCTAATTGTCCGCCTTTGCACTTTGTCTCTTTCTCTTTACGGCTCCTCGCTCGAGCACTTTTCTATCAACCCCAAATATCTGCCATTCCCATATGCCGTCCCAATGGGCAGCATTCCTTTATTCGCAAGTGCCGAGTCTCTCGTTGCTTTACTTAGCGCAGCCAGCTAGCCAGCCCCCCTCCCCCCAGCCGAGGAAGTTTGAGCCGAGAGACACGCCATCTCTTCAAATTTGAGGACGGAACTACGGCGCCCGTTTTTGTTTTATTCCACTTCATTTTGTTTCTTTCTCGTCCTCGGCCCTGTTCTGCTCTGCACGGGCGTATTTCCCGTGGCCATTTGGCCCAGCCCTGGGCAGAAATAGAGGCACAGACTGCAGTAGGGAGAGTTGTCAGGGACACGGATGAAAGTGCGCTCGGCCGGTCACAAGGAGACGAGGGCGAGGCGAGGCGAGTCGAGGCGCCTTCTCTCCGCCTTCTTTTCGGATTCCTGAGCGTTCGAGTCGAGGGAGTGAAATGAGATGAGGATGAGGATGAGAGACGAGAGTTTTGTCTGCCCGTCTGACCTCACACTCATCACCGCTCGCTCTTCTGCTGGCTAGCTGGCTGGAAAGGTCCAGACCGACCCTGGACAGAGCTATTCGTCTCCTCCAATGAGTCTCCGACCCAAGTCCAGGGTACCTTCACCTCGCCAACCACAGCCGCCCGAGTTCCGCCGTATAGCTGCAGCGGGGACTCGCGGCTGGGGGGCCGTTCAGGTACCCATCGATGCAGGTTGGCTCGCCGAGTCGTTGCCCAACTGCAGCATCGGCGCCGCGGAGAGGATACACTTACAGCGAGTGAGAGTGAGTGAGGAGAGCGAGAGTGAAAGTGAACTGTCCACTGAGACATGCACCCGAGAAAAGAACAGCCTGCTTCGGGCCCTCTCCCCCGGGAAGCAGCTCACAATCATCACCTTTCCGTCCAACCAACACCCAGCACATCTCGTTCTTCAATCTCTCTCTGCCCCCAACTCGCATCTTCGTCCCCACACCCTCATGCACTCGGCTCCCAATATCACCTTCATTCGCTCGGGGGGGGGGGGGGGCGGCCAGTCAGCATTGGCGTCAGGCACAAGGCATAGGCGCGGGTGGCACAAGGTTCCCTCTTCTGTCCATATCTGCGTTCATGCTCATGCATATGCATAGCTGCCAACCGCTGAAGAGAGCGTTCTCCCCTTCCGCACATAGCTGAAGATGAGCGAATTGGGGGCGCAGGCCACGATGTAGACCGACGCGGCGGCAGTCGTTCACGAACTCGCATATGACGAATCGCATCGTGTTGTTGAGTGTATTGTCATCACAACATCAACAACACCATCATCAACACCAAGACCAAGTCGTCCAATCTCATCATCTCATCACTCGTTGCTCGTCAAGTCTGGTCTTTACACCGTCGGGTCTCATTCGGCTTGCCTTCCCCCCATACGTGCTGCACAGTTCGATGTTGCACTATCAGCACAACATGAGGCGTGTCTCTCTCATGTCTCTCTCTCTCTCACTCTTACACTCACTCTCGCTTTCACACACACAACGTACCCCGGCCTGCCAGTTCAGCCATGAACAGTTCCCGTGCCGTTGTGCAACCCAAGCCCGAACGACATGTCTCACTCGAGTGCAGAAACTGGGCCCAACCATCCGTCATGTCTCTCCCCATTCCCTCGTTCGTCCACTCAGTCCAAACCCCCGATCCTCCTCGGACTCCCTCCTCACCCATCATTGCTCATATTTGCAACGGCGGGCCTATCTCTTTTGGTCGGCAGCACATCCCAATTCCCACATTCTATGGAACCCACCCGGGCCACCAAGTGGTGCCGCTGGCTGAACGGACAAGCGAGCTAAGCCGCAAATGCTCTTGGTGAACTTGGTGCGGCGTGGACTCTAGAGCTATTCCCGCATGGCGTGTGCCGTCCGTGTCTGCGTCGTCTTGTCTGTCGTCTCTCCTTGAGAATAGTCACTATGCACGCACGGCACATGCACCCGCACTGACGCTGAGCATGGTGCTGATGCACTGACCTGACTTGACATGCATCACGGACTCTCTCACGCTCTCTCCCTCACTTTCCCTCACTCACTCTCCCACGCAAGTCAAGGAACTACCGCCATAGCTCCCTCCTACGTACTTGTCTTTGCCTTCCGGTCTTCTCCCCCCCTGGCACCCAGCCGCCCCTCCTGTCTCAATTGACGGTTTGGAGCTTTGCGTCCAAAGTCATGGGTCGGCTCCCGGGCTGTTCCTAGATTGCCTGTAGAAGCAATCCCAATCCCAGAACCCCGAGCTTGTCCCTTGAAGGCCGGGGGGCTGAATTGAGTTCGAGCGTCGCTGATCTCGATGTATTGGGATGGCGTTCAAAGTTGATTCGAGCAAGTGCTCCTCTCTCTCTCAAAGTATCTCTGCCTATGGGTACTGCAGCTTGATGACTGCGGTATCGCACCCGCTCCAGGCCAGCCAATGTCCATTCCAAAGTGATTCCTTCCTGTGTCTGCGTGTCTCTGTACCTTCGTACATCCTGTCCTCAGTATGGTACGGCAGCTGCTCCATCCGTCATGCACCTCAGCAGATGCAATGCAGGTCCCGCTCATAAGCACCACCGCAACACGACGCAACACGACATAGGTGCGGTGCGGTGCGGACGAGCACAGTCTCTGGCTCCAGTCCCATACTCCATACTCTACTTTTAGTAGTGCAAGTGGAGGAAACACGACGTCTCCCTCCCTCTGCTCGTTCCTGCATTAAGACACTACATATCCTCCTTGTTTCTCAATTCCATTCTTGCCCCCATCTACATTCCCGACCACGCCTTTGTATCTTTTTTTTCTTCCTCATCTCACTCACAACTCTTACTAAATCCTTCTTCAGTACTTTAGTTCCCTCGAACGTCTTCACTTTGCCAGTCTTGCTCCGGCCCCTACTCCGCCATCCACACATATCGACATCTACTTTGATCGTCCAGACACCGCACCCACACCAAAGACATTAAAGCAGCGCCGTAAAGAACGTCAAGCCAGACTTGCATCCGACCAAGTGTCCGACCGTGTCAAGAGACGGCCTTCCCGACGTGCCAACTTCCGCGCTTCGACGAGCTCCTCCGTCTACGTACGACTGCCCGACAAGATTCGGAAGAGGCACTTGACTACCGAAGAGCAGATTGTTGCTTCTCGAAACCGGAGACACGACATCATCCTTGACCCGGCTGATGAGGCCATCTACAAAGTTCGAAGACGAGCCTCTAGCCTAATTGTTCAAGACGAGTTGTGGAGTCCGACTCTATCGGTGAGACCTTCGACGATGGAGTCTCGGCGGCCGAGCCAAGATACGAGGAAACAAATGCCCAAGTCGGAAGAGAAGAAGCCCCTTGAAGCTCAGAAGAAGCGGGACTCCTTTTACGACAGCTTCCGTTGGTTGGAGGAGGATGACGACCTAGACCTGCGTTTACATCTCGACGATTACCATGCCAATTTGCGAGAGGATCTACCAGCCAACTCGAAACAGCGCAGGCCGTCGTTTCGTAGGCACCTGTCCATATCAAAGATACCGTTCGGCCGCAACTCGCTCTCCACCAACCGCCCCGGTACGACACCCGCCGGCGCAAGCCATCCCACGACCCCATTGTTTTCGAGTTCTCCAGTCAGCCCTCAGACAAGCTCTCCGGGACACGGCCGGCGAAGATCACGGGCGCTGTCTCTGATTTCACCAAAGCATAGTCCCCAGGATACTGTAGCTGCCTTTGATCCGGAGGCTGCACACTACCAAGATCCCGAGGCCCGGCTGAAGCTGCGAGTATATCTGGCCTCCCCTCAAAAGTTTGACGAAGCCATCGAGTTCGGGTTTCCTTCAAAAGAAGCCATGATCACCACCAAGCCTAGCAAGGACGTCAAGCCATTGAAACATCGACAATCTAGGGCAGCGTTGGTGGACGAGTCAGAAAATCTCCGCACCTTTCTCGCCGACGATCGGTCGTCGATCTTCAGCGATGATGGATCCCTTGATTCGGATTCTCCCAAGACACCCCATACAGTGGAGATGACAGCGCTTCGGCCGCCGCCCATCAAGAATGATCAGCTTCATTCACCCAAACCATCAACGGAATACGCACGGATGCCGGCAGAGGCGAGAGAAATGACACTGCGCATGACCCTCACCCGACCCGACCTCCGAGCCCACGAAGATCAAATGTACGGCTGGCAACAGAAGCCATTACCGCCCAGGAAATCCCAATCGAACGGCCTACGAGACGAATTTCCGACGTCGACGTACGTCCGAGATGCGTCGTCAAAGGAGAGCATAGAACGTCAGTTCGCGGCCATGGACCAGGAAAACGCTCAGGCCAACGACCGAGGCGTCATGAAGCGCTTTTGGAATAAGGTCCGTCGAGGACCGGCATAGCGCTCACCATTCCTTTCGACCATGCTCGGACCCGATGCTCTCGAATCGCAAATCTTACCAAACGCCCGTTAGACACAGGCAGCAAGATTGCAAACAACAACACCTGCATAATGAACTTAGAAAACAGCACTGTTTCTTATACCCCCATTCAATCTGTATACTGCCGAAATTCCATAGTGTCTATTATTTCCTATCTCAACAAAATTCTTCCAAAGCGACCTTTTCTGGGGTAATTGTATTAGAGCTGGGAGTCACTGTTAGAAGAAGCATATGGGGGCCGGGGGGAAGGGGTAATGTGGTAGTCGGAGAGGAATCAGGGCCTTTAACCGCCCTTTCCGCCTGTCACATTTGACTCAGTATTACGGATACGTTGGAGGAGAGAAAGGTCTAGAGAGATGGCAGATCTTTTACCTAAAAAGGGGGGGGGAAGCAAAGAGTTGCATAGGGTAGCATCGTCAAGTGGGAGAAGGGAGGAGGCACTCACGCGCAAAGCGTCAACAGAATAGGCCAAATCAATTAAAAAAAAGAAATCATAAAGAATCGACGTCCGCTCAAACTCTCCAGTGATTCCCCATGTGGTGGGTGCATGGCCACGAGGGAGTGATGGGCTGCATTGGTGACATGCACCTTGTGTCACAAAGGGAGGGGATGCAGTGTTACCTACTGTGAGCACGGCACGATGAAGGGGGGACTAGGTGCCAAGTGTCAGTCACTCTGACGGGCATGATAGGCACTCAACCGGCACAGTGGACGAGTCTCGAACCAGATTGATGGATCGTCTAAATCATGACTACAAAGTGAAGGTTGGTACACTATCGAGTAGAGTAGGAAACGTAGTACCTAGGGAATACGGATTATGTGAACAGTCAACGTGGCTCTGAGCCTCTGACAAGAGTCTGACTTGACCCAGGAACCTGGTTGATAGCCAACTAGCTTTTAAGCCCTACTAACGGTCGGACCCCCTCCTTCCCTTCCTTCGTCGGATGTTCCGAGGTTTGGATTACAGTAATATGGTGGTCGTTATAGGGCCATTTGAAACGAAACAGGCGGTTACTGCGTAGGCTGGCGTAGCAGGGAATAGTGGTGATATGGATTGCATGTTCTGGAACGGAGTGCCGAGGTCTGGATTTTCCTTGATAACAGGGTACCTGAAGTTCATTACCAGACGTAGTGATACGCAGGATAAGGCAAGCAGCCCATTTTCATTTTGGAACATTGATTCCAGAACTTTGAAGGGGCCCCGGAGACTTGGAACGGGATTGAACTTTGACGGAAGAGTTTGGACGTCTTGGCACTTTGAAGTTGTCAGTGTGGTTGAGTCATGATGGGATGAACCCTGGGATCACTTTGTTGTCATGGCGAGCCGCTCGGATCTTTTTTTTTTGTCTTGTCCTTCCCTGATTCTTCCTCTCTAGTCTGGTCCCTTGCTTCAATCATTGCTACAAACATTCGTTGGAAAAACGTTTACGGGAGAGAGGGGGCGGGGGCAATTTTTTTTCACACTACGTTAGTGCCGTCCTTGATGTTGGATACTGTGGTACGGATAGATGGACGATGTGCGTGAATGGGGGGTTTGTGCTTTCGTACCGCGTATATGGAAAGGCTGGTCAGAGGGAGGGGGAAAGGGAAGCGGCAGGCAGAGAGAGAGGGGACTGTGCGCAAAGGGATGGTATCATTGGTATGGCTATGGTGTTGTCGTTGGGTCTCTAGCACGCGCGGGATGGCATGATGTCAAAGTCTTCCCTGCCTACTCCGTACTCCGTACTCTCTGGAAATAAACCACAGTGTGTTTGCGTTTTCCAAGGAGGGGAAAGGGTGGCTTCGGGAAGGTTGTGTTCCGTTGAGACCTCTTTCACCCCTTCCCGCCTTGAGTGAAATTTCCCGCGGGGGAGTACCATTTGGGTGATCAGCCACGGAGCCACAGAGTCAGCCCGCCCACTGGTTCTTGTAAAGTTGGGATTGGCGCGTGAGGTGGAGGCTTGAAACCCGTTCGTGGTGGGCGTTTGTGTTAGGCCCCCCTACTAGGTATGTTGTCTTGTCTCGGCACTTTTATTCACATCTTGTGCTCTGTTTCCTTGTTTGGGAAAGTAGCGGGAGGGGGGAGATTGGGTGAGGTCCATGACCGAAGCTAGAAACACCGTTTGATAAACTCATAATCTTGATTATTAGTTCAGAGACGCTTTTGGCACTAGAAGACGTTTTAGAAGGGGATTAGATGTTCAGGCTTCATTTCGTGGTTAGGAAGGTGCAAGCCGAGGGGGGAAAGCCATTACTTGCAAACTATGTGCAAGCGCGTCGAATGGTTCAGATGAAGAAGAAAGCAAGGAAGAAAGCGAGGGCCCTGCTGAGCGGATACCTACGTGCCCGGTACGTAGAGACTGGGTGAAAATAACGTTGCTTTTTGCTGCAGCTTTTGAGACGAGAGCTCGGGCCGAGGATTGGGGAAAGAAGTCATAGCGTACTACCTAAGGCAGGCAGGTACCTTATGAGGGATGGATTTTGGACGAAATTTGAATGTCCAGCTTGGACACCCGAAATACATGCTCATTGTATGTGTAAATCATATGAGCCAGCCACGTGCGCCTCTCCGACGATTCTCCGGTTTTTGTTTCTTGCTGGCTTCATGTGTTTCGGGGTTCGTGGGTGGGTGGGGGGTTGAGATTTGGAAATCGAAACAGGCGAGGATTTGAGTAATGTGGAGTTTTGCGGGTTGAAACATTGTTCGATGAAAGGGACTTTCGGAGGATGATCTCACTGCTGTGTACAAGTTTCTAGGATGTAAACCTAATTACCCTGCGTGTGGGCGAGACGGATGGAAATGGACGGCGAGAAGGACATGGTGAGCTGCATGTACTCCGTAGGGCCCCGTTTCTAATCATTTGTGTCAGGACCTAGACAAATGTTGATCTCGCGGGTGGACGGCAATCCCTAGATTCTTCGATGAGTCAGAGAGACAAAGACTGAATTGTGTAAATCTACGGCCGCTGCATGAGTTTGTCGTTGAAAGGACAATAGGGCAAACATGGCAAGGCAACACAAGTATGCCGCCTCACTCCGGATGAAATGACCGGATGAGAAAGTACCGATGTGGGGCATCCCGGTACCGGCGCCGGAAGACAGCCATCGGTGGGATCCACTACTCATTTGGGCATACCGTTTATGAAGGGATCCACTGACCATACCGAATGTCCTCTGCCAACAGCTTCCCAAAACTGCTGTCACTATCGATGAAGGGCATAAACTCACTATTCCCCCCAAGACGATATCCTTATGTATCTATGCCCACGAGACGGTGCGTTGCGCCATTGACATCTGGTGCTTTACTTGTTCATGTTTGTTCAAGTTGAACTTCCAGGTTCTCTATGATCCAAAGCGTCGTTAATGTGTTGATAATACTCATAGTTCATGCTAGGGTTACTTACCTTACTTTAATTTACTCTTCAAAGCTAAATGAAGACCAAGTTGAAGGTGATCGGTCACGTGATAGCGCGAAAGTGGATCGAAAAGTGGACACCTCGTGGCGCGGACCAGAAATTTTGGGTGAGCCGCTGCAACAGAACGTCGTGGCGAGGTACGTTGCTCAACACTATGCCCTCACAGCATTGCCATAATATTGCCCGCAATGTTGCGAAACTCGGGCAGACCATATGTGTGCTGGAGATGTCTTTCATCTAGGCCGTCATCATCATCAGTCGTCAGCGGCTTGCCATCCACCCTAACACTCCAGCAGCTGGGGACAGGCTCATCCACAGAGTCCAGAAGGGTACGTCTTACTCATGATGAGGGCTTCCTCATGAAATGTTTCTCAGGATCTTTCAGTCTCACTGAACTCATCTACAGTCATATGCGGGTATAAGGTCCTACTACAGCGGCAACCAGGGCGGTAATCATCGCGGGAACTATGACCACCAGGGCGGAAACGCTCGTGGTGGAAACTATGGCAATGGCAGAGGTGGGTATCGCAAGCCTACGACCACAGCCACGAAAGAAGAATTGAAATACATTCGCCAAAAGTCGGACATCAGAATGCGGCTCCGAGAATGGGAGAGCGCAAATTACTCACCCTCAAAGCGTCTGCTTCAAGACCTACCCGCGCAGGACACGCCGCTGTTGAACTACCTCACCAGACCTGACCTGCTCCCTGGCGCTTTGGGACTCATGAATGGTCGAGAGGGCGAGCTGCACGACAAGACCAAGACAAACCGCGACTTGTCCAAAAGCGATGATCTCCAGGACCTGCGAGGATCTACATTCGCTCTCAAACCCGGTGACCTGGTCGAGACAAGATACAACAGCGGCCGCTTGCCCATCCTGGCGGTCTGTATTGGCCGTCACAACAATTCACAGTACTTTTACATGAGCACCGGTGAACTCGTCCCAGAGCGCAATATTGTCACCCTCTTCATCCTCAAAAACTTTATCGACCCGTACAGACTCAAGCCCCTTGCCGATATTTTGCCTGCGGAACCCGAAACGGAGGAGCGGCGCAACGCGCTGTTTCACAACCATACGCCGGCCGCTCTCAGGACCGCCGCCGATTTGCAGAGAGACTTGATCAAATTCTACCAGGACTCCGTCTCGTTCTACCAGTCCCAGCTCACCCTGGACCTCGCGAGCAAACACTTGGCCACGGACGAGCGGCAGTACCTCAGCCTCGAGGAGATCGCGGATAAGCTTCTGCCTCAGCACGTAAAGGCGGGCGACATGTTCCTCCCTCATCAGCTGTATGCTGTGCATACCGCCCTGAACCGCGATGGATGGGGGTTCCGCCCGCTCAATATGAAGTGGCATAGGCGCAACTACATCTACGAGGTCAGGTCCATATCCGACCTCAAACTTTTGAACAAGGTTGAGAACCAGGTCCGCGAACTGGTGGAGGGCGCCGCGCTGCGCGAAAACCCGGCGCAATCCCTCTCCCTCCTCCGCCAGAATAGTCTCGGTTCTTTTATCCTCAAGGCCCGTGGGGTCATCCAGGCGAGCCGGCTGAGGCGAGAGTGGACGCCCCATGGCATGATCGGACCCAGCAACGACGAGGTGGCAAATCTCGCGACATGGAGCAAGCAGGATCTCGAATACATCCGCTTCATGGAGCTGTGGGCGTGCCATCGCATTGTACCGAAGCCATCACAGCTCGAGAGTCTGGGCTCCACCATTCTCAAGCTGACGGACTGCTACAAGGATTCTGAGTGGGTGGCGCACTGGACAGCCTTCACTTTCCTTCAGGAGATCGGCTGGATTCCGCCCTGGGATATTCCAGCTCGTTACGAGTACAAGCTCGCGGGCACTACGGTCCAGCGAGGCGCCACCATGGAGACACCCCTCGTGGACGTCAACGAATCACTCCGACCTGATATCGCTGAGGGTCACAGGCGAGACTGGGGAAAGACGACAATCTTTTGTGTGGACCCTGAGCAGACGGCCGATGTGGATGACGGCTTCTCTGTCGAGGCGGCCGAGAAGCCGGGGGAATATTGGATTCACATTCACATTGCCGACCCCGCCTCCCGTATCGACCCCAAGTCCGCGCTCGCTCATCAACTTGAAAAGGCGCCATCGAGTTTGTACATGCCTGGGTACAACCAAAAGATGCTGCCGCGGGATCTCGAGCAGGAGTTCTCGCTAAACCCCGGCCGACCGTCTTTGACGTTCAGCGCTAGAGTCAACGAGATAGGAAACATCCTAGATTACAAGGTCGAACCAGGCATTGTGCAAAATATCTTGCACATCCCCAAGCATGAAGTCACCGGTATCCTGCCCGGTCTTGAAACACAGACCGTCAGCAAGACCTTTGTCGTGGGCAAGCCGCCCCCGCCGCCCAAGCCTGTGAAGCGTATCACTACTGCTGCGGATTTGTCCCCGGAAGATAGGGATGACCTTCTCCTCATCAATCGCCTGTGCAAAGCCCTTAAGCACCGCCGCGTGGAGAAGGGACAGCTGCCGCCTTTCGAGACCAGGTTCGACTCCCCCAAGGTGTCTCTCAACCATATCATCGTCAAAGGCGACGCCGATGACCTGACCAGGTCGATGGCGTGGCAGGGTGATCCGTTCATCGAGTTCAACACGTCCACGTACAGCAAGGCCGACCGCCTCGTCGAGACTCTCATGCACACGGCTGGCGAGGTCGCCGCAAAGTGGTGCCAGGCCCGCGCCATCCCCGTCCCCTACAGCACCCAGCCGGACGCGGTCACAAACGCAAAGGGTCTCGCCGCCTACCGCCGTGAGCACATCGATCCCCTGTCGGCGGAAGGAAAACCCATCCCCGCGGAGCACATCCACCGGCTCCTCGTCTACGTCGGCAACTCGGAGCTCTCGGTCAGCCCGGCGCCCTTTTACGCCGTCGGCGTCGACGCTTACGCAAAGTCGACCAGTCCCATCCGCCGCTTCAACGACCTCGTCGTCCACTGGCAGATCCACGCCGCCCTCGCCCACGAGCGCAAGACGGGCCGCTCCCTCGTCGGTGAGGAGCTCTTGTCCGACGAGAATGCCGCCGCCATCCTTCCCTGGACGCACCGCTCCCTCTCCGACGCGCTGCCGATGCTCCACGCCCTCCAGCGCCAGATCAAGCAGGTCGACAACAAGAACGCCCCGACGCACTGGGTGGCGCAGGCACTACTGCGCGCGTGGCGCTTCGGCGAGGCGCCGCTGCCAAAGACGTTCAAATTCGTCGTTGATGCTGTCTACGCGTTTGGACTGAGGGGCCGGCTGAGCACCTTCTACAACCTGGGCGCCTCGGTGGACCTGATTAGGCTGGAGGGCTATAGTAGGCTCGCGGACGTGCAGGCTGACGATGTGATTGATGTTGAGATTGCCGACATCAATGTCGTGACGATGCAGATTTGGTGTCAGCCCGTGGGACGACGACGGGTCGACAAGAAGAAGGCAGCTAAGAAGGATGCTACGCCTGCTCGGGATGCGGCGGCGGCTACTCCTATGCCTGCTTGATTGCCTCGGGCAGCACAACCTTGCAAAACCTGTAACATCACCTAGAGAGGACTCTCCTCTTGTAAGAAGGACAAAAACGACTGTACAACATGGCGTGGACTTGATTTAGTTTTGTAAGATAGTATGACGCTGGGAATCATGAACACACTGGACCGACATATGGGGTCGGGAAGCAGGCCATCGAAAATAGAAATAGGTTGGCTACCTGCATAACATTGCCATGGTCTCAACACGAAAATTTAGTCTCATTTCAGACCCCGAGAAGAACGTTCCCTCCACTCGTCTGCGAGCGCGATGCAAATTTTCAAAATTCGAATATCCCAACAAAGGGGGTGATAATAGGGGTCAACCATCTAATATCCCATGAGTTCTACAAAGGACTGTAACTATACACAGTTCACCCTCCCGTTCCTCCTCGGAGAGCAAAACATCTAGACGTATCTCCTAACTCTCTCTTAAGCCTTGGCATCATTCCCGCCGTCACCCTGTCCATCGCGAGGCGGCGCATCAGCAACAAGATCACCCCTCGCCTTCTTCTTCTCCAACCCATCCACCCTCGCCCCCTCCGCCTTCCGTCTCGTCACATACTCAATCCCGACCAACCCGGCCAGCATACCAAACAGATGCGACGTCAGATCAATCGTCTGCTTGCCCCGCCTGAAAAACGCATAAATGTGGAAACCCAAAATCAGCGCAATGAACCCCAACCCTTGGGGCCCATTCATCGGATCCGGCGGGAAGCCCAGCACCTTGAACGAATCGAACCGGTGCATCCAAAAGTACGCCGTCGCGACGCCAAACACGGCGCCCGACGCACCCACAGTCGAGACGGTCAACAAGCCGCGGAGCGTAAACGCCGTCAAGCTGCCCAGGAACCCGACGGCGCCGGAGGCGAGGTAAATCGCCAGGAAGTTCGCCCGCCCGACCTCGTCGTGCAAAGCGGTGCCCATGAACCACAGCCCCACCATGTTCGTCGCCAAATGGCCCAGGGAACTGTGTGAGAAATTCGCCGTAATCATCGTCACGGCCCGCGGCATGCCGTGCACGAGCACGAAATACCGGTTCAGGAACCGCCACAGCGGCGGCACGCGCCACGCGACCGAGACGAGGACGTTGAGCGCGATCAGCGCGCCCACCGTTGCCGTCGAGGCGCTCACCTCGGGGAACAGGCGGTCGGCGTCGCGGGGCGGGGTGTACACCGCCGCGAACGCCGACAGCGAAGCCACGAGCAGCAAGACGACGGCCGCGGAGGGGAGAATGCGCTCGGCGAACGTGAGGGGGGGCGGAGCGGCGAGGTCCGAGGCGGCGCCTTGTTCCGTCCACTTCGCCATGCGCGGCGTCATGGGCGGGCGCTTGATGGGGATGGAGAGCGTGCCCGGGTTGTACTCGATGCCCTTTGCCTCGGCCTCGGCGATGAGCCGGGCCTCTTCCTCGGCGGCTTTGGCTTGGTTCTTTGCGCGGATGGCGTCGAAGGCGCTGTAGCCGTATACGGGGTCCGGTTTGACGACGGGCGTTTCTTTGCGGAGGGACGGTGTTTTAGAACCGGCGGTCGACGAGGCAGCATCACCCTCGTCAGCACTGCTCTCCTCCTCCGCGAGGTCCTTCTCCAGCGCGGCAAGCTCGTCCTCGGCCCGGAGTCCCGCGTTGAGGACCTCGTCGACGGGCGTCTTCTCGCGGAGGTACGCCAGCGCGGCGTCGCGCTGCTGCGCGGTGAAGGCGGCGGTGTTGATGGCGAAGGCGGGGTCCTCGAGGGTGCCGGCGACGCGGCGGCCGTGCATGATGCGCAGCAGCCGGTTCGCGGCGGCGGGCTTGAGTGAGGCGCCGAAGACGGCTCTGACTTCTGCCGCCGAGAGGTCCTTGTTCTCTTCCCTGAACCGCAGGCCGTGTTTGTCCTTGTAGTCGAGCGGGAGGTCTACGTATTCGCGGAGCAGGGGTTCGTTCTTGTAGTCGGTTTTGGGTGGTGATGATGATGATGCGGAGGAGGAGGAAGCCCATCTTTGTGTTGACTTACCGGCCGTTGTGGCGGCGAGGCTGAGCGACGGCCATTGTCTTCGGCGGAGGGGCGAGGGGCCCGATATGTACGTCCGGGTAGCGGCGGGCGTCTGCCAGGAGGTGATGGTGCATATTGAAAGAAGTCGTGACCCGGGCGAACAGCTCGTCGTATTCGGCGCGGAACGGCACGCGGCGCGCAGGCCGAGGTGTAGGAACGATCTCGAGGAAACGAGGCCGAATGAGGCGTTCATGGCTTCCTAGAGCCGCCCTGGGTGGGCGACGCAACCGTCTCTTTTTGCTCGTTTCGCGGGAGCGCACCAAAAAGCTAGAGACTCATGAATGCGCCGGCTGCTTGTCAACGAAGAGGTTTCCCTTTAGCAAATGCTGTAGGCGTATGCCACCTCTCGTAATGTGAGTGCTGTCGTCGCACTTTTGTCGCTGGTTCGTAGAGGTAGTGGTGGTGGTCGTTCGTCGTCGTCGCGCGCGGGCGGCGTTGTCGCAGTGGCTCAATCTCCAAGACGCAATCGAAGCCCGTAAATTCTTTGGTACCTGTTCCGACCACGGGGATCGGGACCGCGGCAGCCGGCGAAGGGCAGTTTCCGGCCCATCCCCGGGGCTTTGGTAAGCACGCAGAAACTAAGGCACGTAATCGATAACGAGGCGAGCGGATAACTCCGTCGGCGGTAAGACCTAATGGAAGGTACGGAGTACCTAACTTACCTACCTGCCAGTGCACTCCCCCCTTTCGTCATTTTCCATCAAGGTATCCGTACCTGACCGCCCCCTGCTCATTCCCCACCGCCGGAACCTTCTACTGCACCTTCCACCACCTTCCCACCCCGCGCTCAGCTTCGGAAGGAAGCTACCTCACCTCTCCAGCTGGCAGAAAACCTGCGGTGACGTTGCACGGCATCTACCTGGGAGGACGTCTCTTTCTTCTACAAACACCAAGCCTGCACATCGTCATCGTCCCCCCTCCGTCCATCCTTCTGTCCAATCCCCCACTCGTGAACAGCGTCGTTTCTCATTCGCTTTCACCTTCTTCCCGTCTCTTCCGCTGCCCAAGAACTTCATCTACCTTTCTTGTTCACACACCGATACCTTCAGTCTCTTTCTCAACGAGACCAAACACCCAAGTCGCAAACTCGCCAGCAAACAACCGGATACCAAACCTCGCCAAAACCAAATTACTCAACCTTCCCGACCCGTCAAACCAACACACCGCCCAAAATGTCAGCAGACACCCGCCCAATATCCCCAACCCAATTCGCCTCCGCCCTCCGCGACCTCTCCCTCCCAACCCTCCACCTCAAAGCCCTCGAGATCCGCAACTCCATCCTTCACCTCGAATACTCAAACGCCCAGCTCGCCCCCTACGCAGCAGGTGACGCCACCACCCTCGACTCGGCAACCGACGCCTCGGCGGGGCACGGCCCGGACCCGACCTGCGTCGAAGCCATTCGCGAAAACGACGTCGTCATCGCCCGCATGCGCGACCGCGTCCAGATTATCCGCGACGAGGTCGAGGGCAGGGGACACTCGTGGAACGAGTTTAAGAGTAAAGAGGAGATCGAGGAGGAGGAGGCGGGCCAGGGGGCGGCGGATCGGAGGGGGATCACGAGCGAGTCGGTCGCCGGCGCGAACGGTGTTAATGGGAATGGGATCCCAGCGACTAACGGGCTTGGTGCGGCGGCTGCGGAGGAGGATAGGATTGCCTCTGGACGTCAGGGTGCGCCGGCGACCAACGGTGGTGGCGGTGGTGGCTCGTCGACTACTGCGGCGAGCTCGTCACACCCTGCTTGGATGGACGGTACATTCCAGATGGGCACGATACGCAACGGTGTCATCACGATGGATGGTCCCCCCACGCAATCCACCCAATCTACTCAGCAAGCAAACGGCACAGGTGGACGCCTAACAGACGATGAACTGCGGCGGGCCATGGAGGAGCGCATGAGAGGTCTCGGCGATGACGACGAGGACGGCGGAATGCATCTGTAGGAGCACGATAGAAGAGGCTGGATGGCATACGAGGTTCGCAGTTATATGGGGCGTTGGTCACCGTCGATGGAGTTGAATCAAACGAAAAGGAAAACGGATCAGATCATTCAACGTTGGGGCACACAAGAATTCGGACAGAGCAATAATACCCGTCATGTTCCTAGTGCTACTTGCCAGTAATGCCATGACAAAGGGAAAATAAGAAAGGAAAGAAAAAGGGGCGTAAAAGCAAAGAAGTAAAGGCTTCATCGCATCTTGGTGTGCGGCCAAATGTGTTAAATGTGGAAACGAAGAGATGAAATGAAGAAATATCAAACAAGCCATGGATCTCGTCCTCTTTTGAACAAAACCAACCCAAAGACCCCAGACCCTATTTTTTGAAAACATCCCATTGCCCACCGTATGCTTGCTCTCTTGCTTTTGTGGCAGCACGCCTCTTAACGCCTCAATGCCGAATCCCATTTCCGAAAAATGCAAATGCTCCTTCCCATGAACGCTATGCCCCTCTCTGGGAGTAAATAATGCAGTAAATAACCCTCGTCAAATGATGACGGGGAATTCCAGAGACAACTAGAGAAAGTGTGTTCTGGTCGGCTGTCTGTTCGACCTAGTTCGTGGCAGGTGTCCAACATCATGATACCGTTGTGGTAGCGGTGACAGTGGTAGGTGTGTTCTCATCCGCGGTGCGGTTGATGATAGGGTTGGCAGACGCTTTGGGCGTGACGTCAGAGTTGTCCTTAGATGCAACATCTGGCTTCGTGCCGTTGGGACGTGCCTTTAATGCCTGCCTGGAGTTGGAGCGGGAGCTCTTAATGGTCTCCAGCTTGGGCCGTCGGGGAGGACTCGACTTTCCCAACGAATCCCATGTGCGGTGCTGGACAAAGTCGTCCTCGTCTGAAGAGGTCTCCTCGGGCGTCATGGGAACACGTCGAGCACGGGCGATGCGCCGACGTTCCACCAACTCGCCGTCTGAAGATACTTCGGAATCTAGCGAAAGGCTGCGGCTACGGTTAGACATTCCCCTGCTCGATACCGTTGTCCGCCGTGACCGCCTGCCGATAAGTGAGTCGATCAACTCCGATTCCGAAGGTGTCTCCTCCAAGGGCAGCTTCTCTCCCTGTTGCCGCAATTTCTTCTTCAACGCCTTTTCACGGACCAACCTGTCCAAAGGAGTGTCCTCAGACGCCATTGTTCTCCTGCTTCCAACTGTGCTGGTGCTCTGGGTTCTGGCGACGGGGATGCGGCCCTCCATAAGCTTGGCAGGGGGCGGCGGCTGTAGCATCCACTTGAGAGCGTCCGGACGGGAGGGCTTGCTTCCTACTATCGGCGGGTGGTACTCGTTGACGGGCGGGTTACTCGGTGTACGGTAAAAGTTCTCGCGGTCCTCATCGGTGATGGGCTTCTCCAGCCCCAACTTCTCCTCCATGTAGCGTCCGGCCGTGTTTCCGGCCTTTGCGATGTTGTCCATCAGCTTGTGACCCATGCCGGTGAAGTTGTGACCCCAAAGCTCCTCATCCTCTCGTTGGTACAGCTCTCTATTCCAACCCTCGCCGGACAGCTTTCGACCAGCCGTTGAGGCACTTATTGTCGGAGTCGCAGGGCTAGTACTCTCGGCAACGGTGCTTGCTCCGCCAAAACTCGCGGCTGTGCTCGTCCGGCCTGCACTCGCCAGACCTCTCTGGCTCGAATTCTTGTTGGTTGACTTTTTGGGTAGGTGTGGTCCTGCTGCCATCTCTTCGGCCCAAAATGGGTTTGTGTGAAAGGGGTCCGGATGACGGTACAGTCCAGGTTGCTCCATCTCTATTTTCCTCTTCACCTCCCTATCCTCCTTGGCCTTCTTCTTGGCCTTTCGGAAAGCCTTCATCTCGTTACATGGTGTACATGCGAGGTAGTAGAAAATCGCCGACTGGATGGCGACTGGTAATGACATGTTTGCGGTATGGCCGTAACCCCGGCGTGGGGAGAGGGTCTGGAGTGTATTCGGTGCCCGGTATTTCTAGCACACATGGAAGGCAAAGAATATATTCGGGGAGTGTTCGAAGAGGTAGGTGGTGTGTGTGTGTGTGTGTGTGTGTGTGTGTGTGTGTGTGTGTGTGTGTGTGTGTGTGTGTGTGTTGATTGTGGGTGTCGAGGGGGTGATATAGACGGAGTGTCGACTTGTTGGATCGAGTGGTTCGCGGGGAGGAAATAAGTGTCCAAGTGGGAGGAAAGTGACAGGGACCACGAGGAGGAAAGGTGGTCCAAACAGGCCAAGCGGATGTTCAAGGTAGCGAGGATAAGGTGAGGTACGGGAACGGGACGGTAAGGTAGGATACGGCGCCTTTGAACCTAAGATGAGTTGCTCAGGGAAGGGAAAAGACCGCGTGCCAGCGCCAGAGGGAGCTTGGGAAGTCTAAAGCGCCATTGAAGTGAATCACCGGCGCAGAGCCCAAGACACAGTTTCGGTACGGGGGCGCGAAATGCTTTAAAAGCGGCTCGGCCTGTGCGACCCCTCGAGGTACTGGGAGTATCGACGTTTGGTGTTGGGAGGACGGAGGACAGAGTGAGGTTTCAAGGTTGAGTGATGTCCTGGGCGGGTGCTATTCTCGAAGGGGGTGCGTGTAAGAGGAAGAAGCACAGGCGCAGGCGTGACAGCAACCGGTGCAGTCTGCAGTCCAATCCAGCTGGCAGGAACTAAAAAAGAAACTTGCAATGCACCTCAGTAGGCGAGTAAAGGCAGAGGTTGCAGAGTACCTTGGGCCTTGGGGTGAGATAATAGGACCGTAGCGCAAGACGGCGGTCGGAGTGGCGGATGAAGATGGATGGACGGGCGGGCTCGGACGGAACTGTTTAGAAAGTAGGGAGGACCAGATGATTGAGGTTGAAGATGAGGGTGGCTCGGAGGCTTGGGTCGCGTGGGCGAAAAGACGTTGGCCTATGGCGGTATATTCCTCTCGAGAGTGTGTATCGGGTGCTGGTTGTCTCTCTGTTTCTTGCTATTGCGCTACCACATGGAAGGATGACGATGGATTCGATTGGCGGTATCGGGCGGGTTTGGGACGAGGAATTGAGACACGGACACACTGGACATTCAAGAGGGAGAAGAGGGGGAAGGGGGGGGGGGGGGGGGGGGGGAAAAGAGGGGGGGGGGGGGGGGGGGGAAAAGGGGGGAGAGGGGGGGGGGTGGGGGGGAGGGAAAGAGGAGAGGGGGGAGGGGGGGGGGGGGGGGGGGGGGGGGGGGGGGGGGGGGGGGGGGGGGAAAGACAAGAAAGAGAGCGGAAAGAAGTGAGGGAAAATTGGACGGGTGAATTGAAGGCGAAATGGAGTTGAAGTGAGTGAGGTGCTTAGAGAGACGACGTTTCGAAAAAGGGAGGCGCAAGGTAAGGACGACAAGGTAAGTAGCGCCTACTTTCACACTCGCCCAGTCTCTCCTCTATACAGGTGGGCAGGTTCCTCCTCCTCGGCCTCCCTCTCCCTCCTTCTTTCCCATCGGGCAATCAATGAAGGGGGGAGTGGGTGGAGGTACCAGTCGCATGGAGGCCGAGAGTCCAAGGTACAGTGTACTAGTTTAGAGGCGTGGACTGGGGGGAAATTGTGGGTTTCTCGACGGCAACCGGGGGAAGCGATTTGAGAGAGGGACACGGGGGGCATGGGGGCCTGGCAAGCCTGCGAAAGAAGGGTAAGGGGAGAGGAAGAGGAAGCCACGAAGCCAAGACAAGTACTGTGTACTCCGTACCTGGTGCATGTACCTCTACCTCTACCTCATACACCCCCTCCCTCTGTCTGCCTCCCTCTGTCCTCTTCTTCCCTATTCTTCTTCGTCTTCTCCTCATCTTCCTCTTTTGAGTCCACCTCCGATATCCAAATTGATCGGATCCGACAGTTCGGATCCCTCAAACTCTACTGACCTATCTGTCACCCTTCTCCCTGCTATTTGGAACATTGGATACGCGTCGGAAAATGTATCAACCATATCTCATTCCAACGCCTGAGTCGTTGGCTTGATTGCAGAGCGCATCTTCATCAGACGCTTTACGAACGTCCACTTTACGCCAGATGATCGCGAGAAATTGCGCTCCACGGCCTGCGGATGGGTCCTGGACACCGTGACACCCCCGACTATGGATCGAGCACGCACGCAGCCCGGCCTACCAGATATGGCTCAATCTAAGTTGGGCATGCCAATCATTGCAATCAATGGTGTGAAGTTGGACCTGTCTGAGGCGCCTGGGCGGACCCGTCGTCGTCTCCATGCATCTAAATGCGCCTCCATTCCACAACACTCACAACACTGCGAACCGTCGTCGTCGTCTGCTGTACACGTACACACTACGGTTACACAGTTCCAAGCTGCGTCTCGTCCTGCAAAGGCTGCAATTGAACAGACCAGAACGAGAACAAGGTACTTAGTACGCCTTCCCCCTCCGGAAACGCCAAGTACCCAGGAAACGCCAATCCGGGGCAGCTCTGTGCCTCGTGCCTGCGTCTGGCTGCTGTGCGCTGTTTGGTTCATCCATCGCCCGCTGTCCCACGCGATGCAAGTCGAATCAAAATGCGAATCGAGTGTGCCTGTTTGCTGCGCATGGTTACCCGACCTCGCGTCACTGGCGGCCAAGTCAAAGGTCAAGACGGACAACCTTGGAAGTCGGACAGACAAAGGTGCCGCTGCCCCACGGAGCGCATTGCATTGCACCGCAACGATTCCTCGTCCAACGTGCTCTGTTTCCCACCGCCTCTCGCCCGAATCCTCGAATTCTGAGTATGTCAGTCAGTCAGACTGTCTCTGTCCAAGACGCGCGTGGACCGAGGTAGACTTGCCAACGCAACGCACCACCTCAAGCCTGCCAGTCCCATCTTGGCCGATGATCCGTCTTGTCGCGCGCCTTCAACATCTGCAACTGGCTTGTTCGTCATTCCTCTTGATAAATCGTCCTCCACGAGCACTGCAAACAACCAGCAAAGGTCCGTTCATATCGGGGCGGCGCAAGGAAAGGACGGAAGATCTCAATCGGCCAAGACTTTCACTTGTTTTACGCACTACGCTATCTGAGGTGGGAGAGCCGATGTACCTGGTACCTAGGTCGGATCATTCGCTCCCTCTATGCCACTATCATCTATGGACCCTGTTGAGCTCCCCTCCCTCTCCACGACAACCCGACCCCTCAAGGAATGGGAGAGTGCTAGGCTCGGGGAACCAGATTGACCAGTGTTCGAACTTGAATACCATGCACCTGCACATGCACCACACACCACGACTATGAACCCATTTACCGCAACCCTCCCTCCGACAAACAATTGCCCAATGCCGCGCAAGTCTTGCCAGCCCGACCCTACGCCGTACTACCACGGCCTACAGGCTATGGGGGCCCGGAAGCGGGACGGAGCTCCATGAATCTGCAACTCGGCCAATCTGCGCCGCGTCGCGCCTTTGGTCATGACGGATTGGTTCCTAGAGGGGGATTTCTTCTCCATGGCGCCCATCGCGCGAGCAATCAGTTCATGATCCATATGTCATCATTTACCACCGACTTCAACTTAGTCATGGACAATTGACCCGGAAGCGTCGAAGTGTCCGGCCTTAATTTCACTTTTCTGCTCAGCTCAGTAACCCGGACCCCGAACCATCAACCGGACTGCCACAACACGATATCCCGTAAAACGAAATTGTTCAATCTTGTTCTCCCATTTCCACCAGAAAAGTCCGACAAGACGGCCTCCGCCGCCCAACAACGCCGCGGACGCCGCATCCCCTAAATTGGCAACTTGCGACTGGCACCTCGTCCAGCCAGCACCGTTGATGTCTCAAGCCCCCCTCCTACGACCAATCCGCAATGATCACTGGTTGTTCTCAACTTGACCATGGCGTAAGGCCACGGGCGGCGGTCTAAACCCTCTCTGCTAAGCCTCGGGAGTCGGTGTCCCTAGCGCACGTTTGCCTGCGCACGCTGCCTTCCGTATCCTTCTGTCAAGTCTTGTCTCACTCGCTGCACCATTGTGAGGCAGGCTACACCACAAAACGCCTCAGCGTTTCGCGCGCTAGGTGAGGTTTAACCTCGACGGCTCTCACCTCCTTTCCTTGCGCGCGCGCCGTCGCCGCCGTCGGCTCCGCCTGTAGCACTCCCTGATCCATGGGCAGTGCCAATGGTCTGATAGATTTCTCAGCTCTCAATGCCATTTGCAACTCAAGCTTTGGCCGGCTCCCTTTGAGGTTTTGGGCATTACTGATGATCCGCTTTTGATCCGATTGACAGGTCTGGTGGACTGCCAATGGTTGATTACTTCATGTCTGCCACGCTTTCTAGCCTAACCTAACTACCTAACCTAACCGTCAGTGTCGGTGGTTACTACCAATGCATTTCGTCGAGGGTCCCTTGCTGAGAGGGATATTATCGAACAACTGCGCCTATCGATAATCATGCTCCGTTGTCCCCCTCTCATGTTCCACCTCACTCGACTCAGCCCCTCCAGCTCCTACCACTGCGGATACTCTCCTCGCGTACCCGGTTTCTACGGGTGCAACGAGTTGCACGGCAGCTGGACCCTTGATTTGCTTTCAATGCGTACGCAAACGCGCAACGAACGCTCGGTAGCTTCTTTTTGATCGACCGTCCGTCCGCCACAATACTACGGTATGATACACCCGAGTCCTTTTATAGGATATAGGGAAATCTCCACTGTTTTGATCGCCTGCGGATGCGCAAGCGTGGCCGCAGGGAGTAGATCCCGCCAGAGATGTAAGTATTCCCGCGGATGAACTGCCACTGTCAGTGCTGCAAAACCATCAGGTAAATGTTACCCGTGCTCCCCTCCACAATGGGCAACCGGACATGGATACGTTCCCATGCCACTTCACCGACGTCGGGAGCTATCATGTGGCAGAACGACAACCATCTCCTCGAAAAAGTCAAATCAACCTTTCGAGGCGGCCCTCCAAATGGCTAGCTAGCAACCAAGGCAAGAAGACCCCCACCAGCATAAACGTGAGTAACTTTCGTGTTCTCTCGTAGGGAAAGGCTTTCGAATAAACTCCCTTGATTATCGGATCTTGTCCAAGAGGGTGTGAAGAGGTCCGATTCGATCCCAACACGTTAACAATACCAACTGATATTTCCTCGTCTGGATCACATACGGCACGCACCAAGGTCGGCTAGGGAAACATGACATTCTGCTAGCACCTCCGCCGAAGAAAGAGAACCTCCTCTTAAAGACTTTGTAAAGACGCCAGCCCAATCCGTCTCGGCTTGACTTATTGAATACTATGGTCCATAACACATCAGGACAGAGAAACGCACACAGCCAACAAAACGGGCCATTGTAAGCAACACGGATAACGCCTCACACAAGTCGTAAACGTCAACTGGGCCGGAATCCGCATCACACAATCCTCTGCCCTCTACTCTTCTCGCACACTTTGATCCAAGCAACTCTCCATACCCGGGCTGTACTCGCAGCGTATTCTGACAGGAGACCGTAAGAGACATAAGCGCCTCCTCCCGTTCTCCCCATCGCTTCGTTACTCCGTTTCTCTCCCTCTTGATGGGATCCAACAAACCTCTCTTCCCATCGTCCACTTGTAGCCATGAACAAAACATGTGAAAACTGCATGTCTCACCTCTGCGTGTCGTCTCGTCCTGCAGAGCAAGTCGCCCCCACGAGCATACCTGTACCAAGGTCTCAACTACACTGCACTCGCTACCCGACATTAGTAGCTCAAAGTCCTTGGAAAGTTCAGAGTCTATCCGTCAACCCGTGATGCCGCGATGTCCCCTTCCCACCGCCTCGGGAACAACATCCCGCTTCAAACTAACCAGCTGGCCACATGGGGAGCTCTTGATCATCACGTTATCTAGAACACGCATCTCACTTGCCAGCATCCTATCTACTCACGCGAATGCATGTCTAGAACCCGAATCGCAGCTAAGCCATCCCTCGCACACACGCCCCCTCCTCTTCCTCCTTCTCCTCCACCAGATACATCGTAAGCCACAGAGCGGTCAAGGCCCCAAAACCCAACTCCACAAACCCGACAAACTCAGGTGCACCACCACCCGAGATCTGTCGACCGTTCGTTCCCCCCTTCACCATTTTTTGGAAAAAAAAAAAAAAAAAAAAAAAAAAAAAAAAAAAAAAAAAAAAGTACCAGAGAAAACCCAAAATCACCTTCTCCCATCCCTCCGCCAACGCTAGCAAAAGATGCGCTGTACCTTGGGTCGCGGTCGCGGGCGGTGGGTATCGTCAGCCAGCGGGGGAATACACGGAAAGCCCGCTCGACTCCAACTTCTCTTCTCACATGCTGCCCCCCGACCAACACCCCCGGCCACGATCAACCCTCCTAGCTTCGATCAAAGGACGATCCAACTACTACAACGCATAAAGGCTCCTCTTAGTGGGCAGAGATCGTGACGAAATAGCGAGGTGGGGGAGCGCCAGCATGTGCACTGCAGAAAACATAAAAAAAAAAAAACGCGGAGAAATAACATGATGCACATTACCATGTCATCACTTGATCCAGCACCATCCCGGTAACATGACAACAAAACAAGTCATAGACAAGTCACGACTGCCTGGGAAACGGACGTGGTCTTTTTTTTTTTTACTGGTGGGAAAGAAGACTCATTGAAAAGTTATCTGGCGGGAACCTGTGCTGAAAAAAGCACACAACGACTGTAGGGGCATGGCCATTTCCCATGTGATCCAACCAATCTGCCCTAAAGGAAAGGTTTCATATTTTGTTGGTTCCTCTTCCCGCTCAAGACCCATTCTCTCTTTTGTTCAACTTCCTCGTATACATCGTGATCCTGCGTCACTCTCTCCTTCGTTTCCCCCCTCCATCAATAGCTGGCTGGTCTCGAGGCCGAAAAGGAAGAAGAAGAAAAAAAGAAAAGCATGTGCAAATCACTCAGCCCGCTGGCCAATGTAATCCCCCAACTCCAAGATCTCATGCCGTGGCCGAGGTCGTTTTTGTTTGCGTGTATGCGATAGCAAAGCCATGTCGCCTTTACTCGATGAGGCCGCCGTCTCGCGGAAGCGTGATCGAACCAATGCTGGCGTCTTCTTCATGGCGTCAAAAGGATTGCATGTGTGTGAGAGAGAGTTTTTTGAGGTGTGCCGCACTCCAGGAAGAAGTATTGTACAGTTAAAATAACAAGTGACATCCAGACGGCGCGGAGACGATGGTGTAGTTGAGAAGAGCGCATCTGGGGAGGGCGGAATATCCTGGAGAATGACAATCGTAGGTGTAGTGACCGCTTAGACATCCCACTCCTCCTCCTCGGTGCTGAGGGCGGAGAAGGATCCAAAGTTGGACGTGACGGGCTTTGCAACCTTGCCATTGGAGGCAGGCTTCTGAACGGCCTGGGCGATGGGGCGAGCCGGAGCCGGAGCGGCGGCAGCGGCAGGCTTGGCAGCCTCGGGAGAAGGGGAGCGGTTCTCCTTCTTGGACTTCTTGGACTTGGCGGGAACAGTGTTCCACTCGTCCTCCTCCTTGAGGCGCTGGATCTGCTCCTCCTCAGAGGGAAGGGAAGAGATCCAGTTGTTGGAGGTCTGGGCGGGAGCGGCAGCAGAGGTGCCGTTCTGAGCCGGAGCATCGAAGGTGTCGAGAGGCTGAACAGCAGTGGAGGTGCCGTTGGTAGCAGAGGCACCGTTAGGGGAGCCGGCGGTCCAGGCGGACTTGTTGCCGTTGACGCTGGCCATGAATTGGGAGCCATCCTTGGCGGGGATGCCGGCGGCCTCGCGAGCGGTACGGCGCTGCTTCTCGAGCTTGACCTTGCGCTCCTTCTCCTCCTCCTCGCGGGCGGCTCTCTTGGCCTCAACCTTTTGGCGGTTCTGGCGCTGCTTCTTGGTCTCAGCCTGCTCGGGGGCCTTCTGCTTCTTGGCCTTGGGCTTCTCCTTATCGGTGCCGGTCAGGCGGAGGACGGAGGGGCCGGATGCGGTGGGCTCGAGCATGTCATTGACGCCGCTGGGGTCGGCAGGGGTGACCTCGGGGGAAGCGGCAGGGGAGCTCTCCTCCTCTTCCTCAACAGCCTCGACGGCGGGGGCAGAGGAAGCGGCGGGCTCCTCCTCCTCCTCGGTGACCTCGACAGGCTTCTTCTCGGCAGCACGCGATTGCTTGACGGACTTGGTCTTCTTCTTCTTGGCATCAGCAGCAGACTTGCCATCAAACTTCTTGCCCTCCTTGACACTGGCCATCCTCTTGGCGAAATCGGCATTATCAACTTCCTCCTTAGGGTCATTGCTCAGCCATGTGCTAGAGGGATCGACTGCGCTCGTGGAAGCCTTCTCCTCGGGCTTTTGTGAAGCAAAGGCAGCCTTTCGCTGCTTCTTTGCGTTGGTGTCCTTCTTGGGCTCAACATATGCCTTGGCAGTCTTGGCAATCTGCGCAGGCTTCTTGTTGCCAGAGTAGTTGTAGATCAAGCCACCAGCGACGAGGAAGCAGACAAGGTAACCGCCCACGGTCTGGGTGTTGAGAAAGTCGGAGACTGTCATTGTTGCGATTGTGGATGGCGCAGAAACGCTACCAGATGGGTATTAAGGGGTATGATAGATTATGCAACTTGGTGCAGTTGAGAACAGCAAAGACCACGGTTTGTCGGATCAAGGGCCGCAAGTGCTCAGGGTGCCGTTGAGGGTCACGGTGTATCTTCGATGCCTCACTGATGGAGAAGTTGTGGAGAGAGAGAGATTCGGATGACTGGATAATGGACAAGTTAGCAATGGAGTCCAATTTGTGCTGAGCTCTGCACACGGGAGCAGATGATCCGAGATGTCTGGGGCAAGCGCCGATCGGAGAACATACAGGTGGAAGGTGCGCAAGGGGAGATGTGGACGCAACAATGGATGGGTTGCTTGAGGATGAAAGGCAAGGTGAGAGCGGTGATGCTCGGGGGGTTGGTGGGTTTGTTGAAGGGGAGAAACAACAAGAATTGGGTAAAAGTGAAGAAGGAAGAAGGGCGATTGAGGAGGCGTTTCGACCACGCGGTTGAAAGACGGCTTGGATGTCGTGTTCAGATGCAGGTAGCTTGGCAAGGAGAGACAGGCCGAAAAAAAAAAGTTACCAGGTGGCTTCTCAGCAAACTGTGCCTGCGGTACCGCCAGTGGTCCAGGGCAGGTCCAAGGTGTAGAGGCTAGATCCAGTAGCAAATGGGGGTTTTTGGCTGAGGCAAGCGCCCGAGGTTCATGCCACGGATGCAAAAGCCGACCTAGGGAATAGGTTGGACCGCTGGAGAGGTCCCACGGGTAACCTGCTGCTACTGCTGCGGCTGCTCGGTGTTGCTATGTGCTCCAGGTATCCAATCTGTAAGGTACTGCACCAAACCCTGACCTGCGTCGGGACCGAGTCTCCAGGAGTGGGTATTGCGTATGAGGATTGGTGTCCTCTTTTGCCGCAGGTCCCCAGGGATGTGTTTCTGGCTGGCCGAGCTCAGATGAAGCAGCAAGATGAAAGGCAAGACGAGGGAGTGTGTGATGTGAGATGCGACGAGGAAGAAGAACAATTGAGGAGAAAATTGTACTTACTTGCTGTACGGCTGCTCTTCTCAGCAATCTGACGTTTCTTTCCTTGAGTTAAGCAAGGGAGGTAGGTGAGGTAAGGGTAGGTAATGGAGGTAGATGAGGTTATCTCCAGGGTGCTGTTAGGTAATTTCCTGCATCTCCAAAGTGACAGCTTCGCGTTTCCACGGGGTTGAGGGACGTGGACCCGCCTTTTCTTTTGGGGCTCGGCTGTCAGCACGGACTCGGGAGAACTTGAAAATTGGGGACAGGTCACGTGCTTGCGAGGCAACGACTGATGGAAGACAAGGGAGCAATCACCAACCTGGAAGGTGTCACTTACACGTGACTGTGATGACTTCCCTCCATAAGAACTCTCCGTGATTGGGCGGAACGATGTCAAGGTCACAGTGCTTGCTGTCAGGGCATCAAGTCAATTGACAACTGCCAAACAATGTCATTGGAGACTTGTCGGACTCGGAGGTTACCTTGATATCCCGCGGGCCCGGCCTGTTGAACCGAAAAGCAAAAATTGTAGAATTAAAAATAGGTTTTTTGCAGACAGCTTTCCTTAGGTAGGTTCACGTGAGTAAGGTACCCTCCAAGTAAACTTCCCGAGGCCCTTCCGTTTCCCACGTCTCATCTAATGTTTGCAAGGTCCAGAGTTGCAACTTGCCGCATGTCAGATTCCTTTCCCTTGGCTTTCCCGATAAGAGCTGGGGGCAGCTTACCCGCCTACCTTACCTCAGGTGCCCAATGCCCCCAAAGTCCCCCAAAGTCCCTATTTTCCAAGGTTTCCCGCAGCGACCTGCCTCAAGCTTATCGACAACAACTGGATCTCGGTGGCTCAAAACGGCTTAGCGTGTCATGTCTCTCTCCATCATTTGCACCGCAACAACCACAACCCCACCATCGATCCCCCTCGACGGCGGCGCATTTGACGCTTCTAACGATGAGGGGTTCGGCCGCTCGGTCGCCCGCCCGTCTCAACTATGGCAACTTCTCAATGCGACACCGACGCCCTTCCTATTGACACAAAAAAGACCCGTCGAGAAGGCAGGAACGACGGAGTCACACCGTCAAGGCCACATCACATCTCCCGGGGCGCCGGGTTGCTTATTTCAAGGTATCTACACCGGAGACAGGCGGAGACCGGACACCTCCGTTCAAGCTTAGCTCACGTGCCCGCAGATGTCCGCTTCCCCCCACCACTCCCCCATCAACATTTGGTTTCCTATATCACTAATGTTTTCCCCAGCTTTCTTAAGTGATTTAATCAACTGTGTAATTTGAGACGAAGTCATTCTCGTCTTCATTGAACACTTTTCAACCCAATTTCAAGAGATTTCTTCTGAATCAAACATCGCAGCCATGGCTCCCAAGAACCGCGTCATTATCGATTCCGACCCAGGTGAGATATCAATGAGCGAACCCCCCAAAAGTACTGTGATGTGCAAGTAAGCTTACACATCTTTGCCAGGCATTGACGATGTCATGGCCATGCTCCTGGCCCTTTCAGCCTCTCCTGAAGAGCTCGAGGTCATGATGATCTCAGTTACCTACGGCAACGTGCCTCTCCAGAGGTGAGTTTCATGCTGCGCAAATAAACATAAGAAACCCTTGGTCTAATCGTTTACGATGAAGCTGCCTGAAGAACGTCGTTGCCCTCTTCCACGTCTTGGAAAAGGAGATTGCATGGCGCAAGGAGAATGGAAAGCCCGAGGGCTTCGAGTCCCTCAAGGCCTACAAGCCCATCGTATCAGTCGGTGCCGAGCACGCTCTGGAAGACGACGAGCTGGCCGCCGACTACTTCCGTAAGACACACTCCTCGGTTCAACCTCTCCCAACTTCCGTCTCCTGACTCTCCTCCAGACGGACTCGACGGCCTTCACGGCGTCCACGAGAAGCACCCCCACCTCTCCCCGGACGACCGCTGGCAGTCCCTCTTCCACACCGAGAAGAACGTGGACCACGACCCCTCGCCCTTTAACCAGTACTTCACCCCGGCCAAGCAGGTCGCCCACAAGGAGATCCTGCGCATCCTCAAGGAGAACGAGCCCAACACCATCTCCATCTGCGTCGTCGGCCCCATGACCAACGTCGCCCTCGCCGCCGCCGAGGACCCGGAAACCTTCCTCCGCGTCAAGGAGCTCTGCGTCATGGGCGGCGCCGTCCACGTCGAGGGCAACATCACCCCGCACGGCGAGTTCAACACCGTTGCCGACGCCGTCGCCGCCGCGCGCGTCTTCGCCCTGACCTCCCCGACCCCGCGCTCCACTATGCCGCCCATCTCGGACAAGAAGTCGTCCCTGCCCCCTTACCCGACCAGGCTGTCCAAGAAGCTCAAGCTGACGCTGTTTCCCCTCGACATCACGACTCCGCACCTGCTCCGCAAGAACTACTTCACCGAGACCATCAAGCCTATTGTGGCGTCCGGAAGCCCCCTCGGCCAGTGGGTCAACCACTTCATGTCAAAGTGCTTTGACAAGATCATCGAGATGGAGGGCGACGGACAGGAGCCCGGTCTCTCCTTGCACGACCCCTTGACGGTCTGGTACCTTCTGACGCAGTCCGACCCCAAGTGGAAGGCCAGCGTGGAGCCGGAGGACATCCGCATCGAGACCACGGGCCAGTGGACGCGCGGTATGCACGTCATTGACCGGAGACTCCGCGTCAAGTACAACGAGGCCGCCCTCGAGGCCAGCGAGACGGGCGATGCCGTCGACGTCCTGACCCTGGCCGAGGTCCCCGGCGACACTGGCGGCTGGCTCAGCACCAGCAGGGGCAACAGGGTCAACAGGATGGTTGAGTCCCCCGGCGAGGAATTGTTTGCCCCAGACCTGATGAAGAGAGTTTTCGGATAAAGATAAGGAGACAAGGGACGTATATTTTCAGCCACCACCTTCTCTATGTGTGTAGGCGTGAGGGCTCTTTTGTTGTTGATGTCTCGTGTCAGCACAAACATGGTTTTGAGACTGTAGCAGCATAGAGGAGAGATCTGGATAGAAGAAGAAAGGCAGGCGCATACCCCGTAGGAAAACCCAATATCATTCTATAGCAACCCCCAAATATGTGCAAACGCCGTTGTTCTTTGTGTGTGTAGGTGTGTGATCATGCGCATGTGCATATGTGCATGAAAATGCGCGCACGCCTGTCTGCCTGCCTGCCTGTCTCAATGGCAGCAGTGCAATCTCATGTCCTTCCCAACATTCGGGTATCCCGCTCGTAATCAAACATCCCGTGACTCGGTGTGTCACTCTCATTCTCGAGAACCATCTCTCTGCTCTTGTTTTGCTTTTCCTGTATGTATGCGTGGCTTTCATACGTGCTTGATTCCTCCAATAGCAGAACCCTTGACTTGGGTCCAGTCAATGCTCTCGTCTAGCGCCTCGTCTACCAGGCCGATCGTGCAGACATTGTCGCCTCGGACGAGATAGAGGCCGAGGGGCACTTCGACAGAGGGTTCGCCACTCTCGGGGGTTTGGATGACTCGCTCTTGGGCACTGCTGAGAACCTGGGGCGCAAGATGTGTGTTAGCTGGGTGCAGCTCAGAAGACTCGAGAGAGGGTTGTGAAGGGGGCAGGGGAAGGGGTATTACGAGGTTCGTGGACTGATCCGCAGCTTCCAATGTGCCCACCAAGATTCGTGAGTCCGACGTCACAATGAGGACTTTCTCTGTTAGGGAGAGGATGGTCAGTATGTCATCGGGAAAGCAGCACTCAAGGTTGGTGGTTTTGGGGGGATGTACTGTTGAGGTAGCCTCCGAGGGTTGCCATAGCTGCGGAGATGTCGAGGTCTGAAGGTGCAGAAGACTCTGTATGGAGATGAGGTAGGTATTCGTGTGGAGAATTGGATCGTCGGCTGCTTGGATTTATTTGACCAGAGGGTGCTCGGAACTGTCGCCAGTGGTATTATCGCAGTGTTGGATCCAGAAGTTTGGCTGGTGAAATTCGGGAATTCTGAGAAGAGGGACCTTGGAGCTCTCAAGCTAGCCCACTTTGGGCCAAGGTAAGCACGACAAGGTCTGGTCTGTGCACTCCCGGTCGTTCGTCCTTTCCTTTCAACAAGCCGTTAGATGTCACTCGAGCTCTTAGCTGGCACCAAAGCCATCGCAGCTCATTGCTACAAATCAGCCCAACATGGGTGATCGAATTGTTTCCTTGCCACCTGCAACAATGGAAACCCGTAACAGGTCGCCTTCTCCTACTCAATGATGGTCCAGAAACACACCGTTGGCGCCAGTGCCGAGCAGGCGCTCACTCAGCCCTCACAAGTCAAGGCAATTCGCCATGGTACCGAGATTGCTGGCCTCAAAAGGGGATGGCTGCCAAGATCCCAGGCTGAAATATCAAGCTCGGTAGACTGCTGTGCCGCATGAACCTACTCGGCCTGCCATACTCACTGGGCGACGAACCCCGGCAGCGACATCACCTGCTCAATCGGGTGTGGCACTGGGCTGAATTTCGTTTTTGCGCTCTTAAAGACTCTGTGATTGCCTCTTCACCGCTGTGTAGTGGAAACTTTCAATCATGTCTCCAGACGAAAGATATATCTCACTATTCGCAGAGGCGACGGTCCGATTCTCTTTCCTCCCGAGTCAGGATGTATAGCAGCATCACCGCGTTTCCTCGATATGAACGTATCTGCTCAAGATGACAGTCCTAGCCAGGGCAAGAAGTACACGCTCAACCAGACTCAAGAGAGAGCGGTACGGCGCTTACTATTTCTGTGCGCATTGGTCTTTGATGCACTCACAGTGACGCTCGTCGTCTTTCTATGCGTCGGCGCATGGAATAAGTCGAGTGGTTTGAGATCGTCAAAAGGTCTAAATAACAGAGAGGCTCACCTCGCTACTGTGAGTCGCACTCGAGGACGGGAGGACCGCCCTCTCTTCCACTCCCGTCTCCATATGCCTGTACTGACAATGGATGACAGTGGTCGGCGGCATATGTCCGGCGATGGCCAGCCGACGAGACCACGGTGGTCTTCAGTTGGCACCTAAGCAGCTACTGCTACTCGCACCTAGGGCGAGAGGCATGTATCCGCCGGGCTCCCGGTGCCCCCTTCGACCTCGATGACATTATGGACGACGTCGCTCTTGCAATAGGAGGTGGTTCGACTTATTCGTCAAGCAGGGGCACCTTCCCGGCTCTGGAATCGCAAGGCATTGACCTCGGGACGGCGTCCGAAGTCACTTCGTCCAAGAACGCGTTCATCGCCTACATCATTTTCATGGTGGCTGTAGCGTGCCTCTGGTCCTGGCACTTCTTCGTCAGCACGGTTCCGGGCGCACCCAACTGTGATCGATTCCTGGCCGTGTCGTTTACTTTAGCGGGGGCGGCGCTGCTCTTCGCCTCGGCCAACACAACCCGTGCGGCCCTTGAGGCGGACGGCATCCTCGCCCAATATGAGAGCGTCTTCGAGTACCACAGCGCCGGTACTTCGACACTCGTCGTCACGTGGATCGCCTCGGTAAGTCATTTCCTCGCGGTTACGATGTATACGGTTGCAGCGGCAATTGGCAAACGACTACGGAAGCCAGACCGATACCCGCCAGAGTCGGAGCCGTCAGACATGGGGCGGACTAATGACGCACGCAGAGCGAGGGAGGCGGAAGTGCCAGCGCAAGTCGACAGAGATCATTCTTATATGAGGCGTCTCGAGGCATTCATGCGCGTGCGCGGTCAGAGACGAAGATCAGAACTAAATTCCTTTCGCATGAACCGCAATAGCGGAGACTACCGGAGGACAGATGCGAATGGCGATATCTGGTTGCCGGTTTACTCGAGGGCCGATCCGATCGCGACGCGTGCACCGGTAAAGCCAAACGTTGTGACCGGTCCGTCTATTGGAATACCGGATGCGAGCGCGGCTACGGGTGGTCAATCTCGCGCGGGCAATGTGGTGGACGAGCCAGCGCCGGCCTATGAGCGGTATCAAACTGCATCATCTCGCCGCCCGTGAAGTACTCTGTAGGTAGATGGGATTCAAGGGTTCCGGATAGCGATGTGTTTTTATGTAATATACGATGAGAAAATCTTTGTTATACCCATGTTAGTGTACATTGCTGGAATTCGATGTTACACAGTCTACTCAGCTGCATCACAAGTGTGTAATTAGTCAAAAAGTCATGCCGTGGCGGGAGCTGTCCAATTCAAACGGACGGGGCCGCTGAACCGGCACCAGCTGCACTAAGTTCCACCCCGCCAGGGTCGCGAGCCAAAAATCCTAGCGCGACAACTCCGAGTCCAGCACATCTTAAATCTGACCTCACCCAACCAACTCGTCCCCAAACTTCCTTGACCCAACCACACCTCCCGCTGCCCACGATGTCGTCTCACGACACACCAACCATCTACGCAGAACTCCTCACAAACATCCGTCAGCTCTCCATCGCAGTGACCCTCTCCTCACCAGCAGGAGGACAAACAAGAGCCCTCATCGCCCCCAACGGCGAGACGCTGCACATCCACCACGCAGGCACAGAAACCTCATTCCCGCTGCCCGGGAAAGTTCTCCCCCACGCAGGAGCTCCCACAGCCTTACCCACACCACCACCGTCAGCATCATCATCAGCCTCGCAAACGCTATCATGGCGTCTCCCGCTAGCAGACTCCCCAGCGGCGCGCAGCGGCAGTACCAGCCTCGCAGATGACCCCGTCCCCTGGACGGCGCGGGACCTCCTCCCCGGCTCGGCCGTCGCGTGCAGACGCTGCGCCGCGGTCGTCGTACCCGGCGGGAAAGCGGGGGAGTGGAAGGATCTGCCGAGCGAGAACTGGGCGGAGATGATGGACTTCTGGCACTGTCATAAGCCTAGCACGGATCGCGAGGATGAGCATGAGCACGGCGGCGTGAACGGAGAGGGCAAGGAGAAGGATGACCACGAGCATCTGACTAGGCGCGGGTACGGAGCCAACTCGTCCATTGCCGCGCAGCCTGGCGTCGGCATGGTAGATTTGACGTCGTTTCTGTTTTGCGAGGCTGATTGTGTTGGTCTCAAGGTAAGCGGCTATCTTTCTCTCTCTCTTTCTTCATCTCTGTTTTGTCACTCGCATCTTCAACACATCATGTTGGGATTCGTCTATTCGATACGTATAACCGTGTATCCTCAAAACACGGGGGCATCAAGAAGGAGGCCATGTCGGCAGCAACACGCTACCAACTCAGTGATCTGGTCACCGATACTCCGCCCCTATATGAACTATCCAAAACGTACGCCGTCGTCCCTGCCCTTGCGCAGGGGGTGCTTTCAAAAGTGCAAAACTCCGAAGCCTCTACACCCCCTCGTGTGTGTAAGATGGTTTCCGGGTCTTGTGCTTGGGTTCGCAAAAGACGGTTGGCCCTCTTGCTTTCACTGGGGTTGTCCAGAGCCTCGGAGACACCGGGATAAACAGCGAGGGACATTGAACGAATACCTTATCCATTTCGCGTATACAGTCACGATCCGTTCCGTATACTCTTCTTCTTCTTCGTCTTCACTCTTCTTCTTCTTCGTCTTCACTCTTCTCTCCTTACTTACACTTCTTCTCTCCACTCCAGTTCTCTCTCCCATCATCAGCTGCCGCACCCCCGGCATCCTCCAGCTCAGAAGTCCTAGCTGGAGGAGGAGCAGGAGACTCTGACTCTGATTCTGCGTCTGATCCCACAGAACCACCCCCTCGGATGCTCAACATTGCCTGCTCCGCCTGCGCCTCCCACCTAGGCTTCTTCAACGTAGCCATCTCCTCCGTCGTTCTGCTAAAATGGCAAGTGTCATGCCAGACAAGCACATCACACCCCACGGCCACGGCGACAGCACTGCCCTCCAGCACAGACTGCCTAGCCGCGACCCTCATCGCGACCCTCTCCCGCTCAGGCTCCTCCAAATCAGTCGTCGTCCCGGCCTTCCAATCCACCCAGAACCTGGCTTCTTCTTCCTCCGGCGATGGCGGCGACGCCGTACCGCCTGCCCTGCACCTCTGGATCCTCAACAGCAACATCACCTACGCCTCCTCTTCTTTCCCCTCTTCTTCTTCTTCTTCTTCTCCTCACCAACGCGCAAAACGCGCAGCCATAAAACTGCTGTACAAAGAAATCTCCCAAGCCGAAGCAGACGACATGCTCGAGTCCATGACGTCCGACGTGCAAGAGGTCAACCTCCCTCTTCCGGCCATCGTCGCCGCAGCGGAGGGGTTGAAGCAGAGTAGTCGGTTATTACCACCGAGTGAGCGGGTGTTTAAAGGGTGGAATGTGGGCTTGTTGGATAAGTGGGAGCCAGCCAGCCTTTCATAGACACGGTGGTGAGCTCGTGATGATGTAGAGCTCGGGGCAGGGAGTCGAGCCGAGGGCAGAGGTGTAGGGGTATGGCCGTTGGAACTTGAGAGTGAGGTACTCGAGAGAGGGAGCCAGAGAGAGAAATGGAAATTGAAGCTACGAACAAACATGGCACAAATGATACCTCATCCAATTACGAGATTTTGGCCACGAAACGTCCGCCCAGAGTTGAGACTCTCTTACATAGCTTAACCAATGACATAACTCAAACTGAGGCCACCCCTCCGTATAACGATCATACGTCCCGTCAAAGGAGGCTGTATGAGGTTCGCATCGCAAGCCTCACCAGGCCCCCGATGCCATCTATGCTATTCAATAACCAAGATTCAATCAAACCGCATGGTTCATTCATTACCACCGTCCGCCTGCCTTAGCCAACGTATCGCATTTTACCAAGTGGCCGTTGGCAAGCAAAGCACATCCTCATCTCACGATGCAAAACAGGCAAAAGGGGAACATCATTGTTCGTAACTTGGCAAGCCATCAATTGGTGCAACAGCCTACAAGTTGCAATGTGAATAATACAATAAATCCTCCGCGCCGCCATTTTTTCCCTTCATCTTTTTCATCAAAAAAAAGATAAAAACAGGTTAAATCGACAACATTCCTCCCCCCGCCGCCCTCCATTGCTCCTTAATTCTCCTCTTTTCCATTTCCCATTCATCAGCCATCAATCCCCTCTGTATGGGAAAGGGGAAACATGTGAAATGGCGACAGCTGGCGAACAGAAAAAGAAGAGACAACTACCACTGCCAAAATTTCACCAAGTTGCCCTCCTGGTTTGACAACCCTTCAACACCATGGAAATGCCTCCCCTAACCCCCTTTGGATATGGTAAACAAAAAATTGATAATTACATATTCAACCCAGACAGCGTGGCATGCGCGTTGTGTTGTTGGTGTTTGAGTTCTCTGCGATATTGGTATCACGGAAATGACTGACTGCGAAGGGAACGACCTGTCCCGGGTCTCGCTCTAAAAGAGGAATGTACAGAAGAGATGATGCTGAGAATGGAAAAGGAAAAGGAGATAGATTTGAGAGAACGAAAGACAGCGTGAGATAACGGAAAACCATGTTCACGAGCGGATGAAGGTGATTACGCCGCCCGGGAGACATGCCATGTCTGCGGTCGTATGAGGTGTTTTGGAGTAATGAAAATAGTGTGCGCGTCGGATAGTGAGATGGATCGAGAGTGAGTTTGCGCGGGATAGTACGTGGGTGTGCGTGTTTGTGAGTGTGTAGCGAGAGAGATTTGGTGATAAGTGTGAGGGATGTAACGAGTGGACTTTTGAGTGCTCTAAGCCGTCTATGCTGGAATGCAGAGGCCCCCGCCGAAAACGATGCTCCGGAAAAGACCTGGGTATAAAAAAGGACGGATCATGATTTTGAGTGTCGTGAAGCGCCATGGATGTGAGCGGAGCTCGCAGGTGTCGCACAATGGCCATTAGTGTCTCATCACCGCCATGGCTTCAAGGCATTTTTGTCGATTGAACCTAGAGACGATTTTGTTTGTTGATCTCGCCAAGGTTCAACCAGCTCATGTCTGAAGAGGTGGCTGCCAGGGCGAGGGGCGGCTGTTGGCTAACACCGTTGGGAGCACTGGTCTGCGTTTGCCTTTGCGGGAGGCTTGGAGCTAGTGACGTAGGGTAAAGGCTCTCGGCATAAACACTGCTTGGAGCGCGGTCCGCTCCCCAGGGCCTTGAGGGGCCGGTAGGATCCCATGTGTCCCGAACACTCTCGGGTATACCGCTCGAGTACCCTGAAGATGCGTTCGACGTGGGTCTTCGGGGGGATTCGATCTTGCCAGAGACTCCATCGCGGAAGGGAATCTGGTTCGAGTAGTTTGACACCGTCGGGCTGCCAGAGACGACACGGCTCAGTTCTGGCCGACCATCGTGCTGAATAGGCGGAACAGTGGACAAGTCCTGGGTAATTAGGTGCAGAGGAGGGACGGTAGCGGAGTCTTGCGTGATGCGGTTTTTGGGTGTGTTGGAGTAGTGAGAGGTCTCGGAATCGACGGTTGTACGCTTAGAGTTGCCGAATCCGAGAATGTTGAGCGCGCTGCCGCCGGACCAGTAACGGTTCCAGCCAGAGCTTCTGCGCGTCTCGCCAGCACGACCAACCGGAGCTCCTCGCGGCGTAGGGCGAGGCTCGACCACGTCGGCGGCGAACGAAACACCCTTTTCATCGCGGGAAGGGGGTGCGAGGCCTGGTGCCTCATTCATCTGGGGAAGGGGCTTACCGATGGTGCTCTTGAAGAAGCTGTTGGATGTATCACGCTTGCTTCCACTGCGAGCAACACCGGCAGACTTGGGTGCGTTGCCATTGACCTTGCCCATCAAAATCGCCATGGAGGAGAATGATCCGGCCGAGTCTTGTTGCTGATGACCACGGAAGTGAGGAGCAGAGTTGAAATCGTCGTTGCCGTATCCAAGTCCAGCCTTCTCATCGGGGAAGCCCCTAGGGCTCATGCCCCTCGGGTCCTGGCCGCCCTCCACGTTTTGCTGGTTCTTTCCACGACGCTTTCGGATGCAGAAGAGGATCAGGCCGAGGAGAATCATGATACCGGTAATGGTACCAAGGACAATGCCAAGTATAGCGTTGGCACTGACTGCGGCGGGGGCCCCAGCAGCAGCAGCTGTCTCGGTGCTGGCAGATGAAGATGCAGAGGCGGAGAGAGTCGCGGCGGCAGACGCAGAGGCAGAGGCTGACGCCGACGCAGGAAGTGTAGAGATGGAGCTGGCCGAAGTGCTAGATTTGGAGCTGGAGCTCGTTGCGGTTGAGCTCGCAGTGGTGCTGCTCGTCGATTCGCTTGTAGCGAGAACCTCCTGCTCGTTCAACTTTTGGGCAGCATCCTCCCAGCTGTTTTGGCGCGCGTTGAAGATGCAGAGAACATCGTCGACGGCACCTGATCCTCCTGAGAAAACGACGGTTCCATCAGAACCCTGAGCAACAGCGTAGTTGGATCGCGTGCCTGTAGGCGCCAGGGTGCTGTTGTAAGCGGGCCAGTCGCTCAGGGTCAAAGATGCGCGCTTCTCAATCTCGCCCTCCACGCTGCGCGCCTTCGCCTTCGAGACTGCCTGGGAGTTGGTCACAGGTGCGCCCGCCGCGTCGATGAGGACCATGCGCTTGACCACGTTTGGCGCAACGGAAAGGTCAAATGTGTACAAACTCTTGCTTCCGTCGTCTCCGTTCATGATAATTGCGCGAATTGCAGTCGTGTCCTTCAGCAAGGGTTCCCCGAGGGTGGCACCCGAGTCGGTCCATTTCGTATCGGGGTTGAAGAGCATAACCTTGCTGTTTGTCGTGCTGCCTCCAATGACAACTGCTTGTGTGTCGGACCATGTCAGAACAATGGGATTTACGACAGGCGGTGCTGATGATTCGTAGGCTCGGGTGCTGTAAGGCGCGGATGCTCCGACAACAAAAGTCTGTGTCGAAGGACCAGAGTAACCATCCTGACTGCCACCGTACATGATAATCTGGTCAGTTCCAGGGAGGTATGTTGCTCCGTGGAGAAGACGGTCCTGCGTGACGTGGTCCTGTGGTGAGATGGACTCCCATTTTCCTGTCGCGTAGGTGAACTTTTGAAGTCCATGATAATCTGTTGACGTGCCCTTGCCTCCTACAATGTACAAGCCGGCCTTGCTAGCATCGGTGGGGTTGGAGCCGACGCAGACAGCACCTGTCACTGCCTCACCTTGCGCCAAGGTCTTCCATTGGGCTCCTTCTTCGAGCGAAAGCGACTGGAAAGCACCGGAGGAATATGTGTAAAGAACGTTGTTGTAAATGACCGAACAGATGTTGTCCAAAGCGACTTTGGGCTCGGGGAGCTTCATCGTGATCGTGCCCTGTGCTGTGTTTTTTATGAATAGTGAATGTTGTCGTCGAGATAAACTGGGTTTCGGGGTTGAGTGGGTAGATTGCGTGTAGTCTACAGCATATCGTTAAAATGCCTGTAGAATTGTTGGGTTTTGATGCGGTTCCTCACAATGAAAAAAAGATGGTCCGACGCAGACGGTGAGATGACTGCTGGCAGATGGTCTACTCAGCAACGGTCCAATAATCCACACGCAACAGCCAGCGCCCTCGAGGCTTCCAAACGGTCGAAATATCGAAGTGAGTCCGGTCGGCTGATCCTTAGCTCGCGCGACGGGAAGGCGAAGATGAAAATTGAGCGGAGATCCTAAGGGAGGAAGAGACTGAGCCGTCGAGGTCGAGGTGGACGGGAAGTGGTTCCCTTGTCTCGGAGTTTGATCTGCAGAACAAAGTTTCTGGTGTTTCTCGACAGACGGCTAGTTCCAGACAAACAAGAAGGCCAGGACAAAAAGGTCGGACGGTTGGGTAGAAGGGAAACAAGAAGCTGTTAGTTCTCCCGAGTCCTGAAGGCCTTGGTGTCGCAGGTTTTGGGTGTGGCCAAGCGGGTGGCTCGTAGTCGTTGGTCGGATTCGTTTGTGTGTGTGTGCGAGTGTGTCGTGGATGTCGTATCGCTCTCGGGCTATTACTGCAGCTCGTGTCGGTCGGGTCGGGAATTTCGGTGGAAGAGGGATAAGATGGGCAAATTGCCGCGTCTAGGAATCGAAGAGGATATTGCAATGAGCGACTCTGTGTTGTTTCTGTTCTTTCGATCTCGCGAGATTCAACGTTCCAGACGATGAGTAGCAATTCCACCTCGAAAGAGCGAAAAATGCACACACGGCACCAGAAGGAGAGAAGGAAGAGAGGAAAACGGAGACCAAGGGAGAGACCAGCAGAGCCAGAGAGGAAGAGAGGCGAATGGAAAAGAGTGGTACCCTCGCTCACCCTCGTCCGACTCTCTCTCTCAGAGCAGTCGAGCGCAGCACCAGCAGCAATAGCAGCACCAGCACCCGCAACCCGCAGCAGGAGTCGACCAGGTACAGCCCAAGTTGCAGGCGAAGGAAACACGAGGCAGGGATTTGGGAAATCGTGACCGGGGGTTGCCAGGAACGTCCTGGTCCTTGGTCCGGGGTGGCTTGGACTGACGACGGACGAATCAGACGGTATTGGAACCACCTAATGGAGGACAGACCAGGGGGTTCCTGGACATCCACGGGCACCAGCGCCAAAGTAGAGGACGAGCCAAGAATACTTGGACAGGTGGTGAGACACTGCGGTGCCGCCCAGGTACAGGCCGACGACGCAGCTACCCTTGAGGCTGGATCCTAGTGCCCTTTTTTTGCGGTCCAGCGCGAGATTGGGAAAAGGGGGTGCCGGGTGACGAGCCTATCAGCAAGCCCAATTTCATCGTTCCTGGACACAGGTGGAGGGTGGCCCTGGGTGAGAAGGGGGCTTTGACGCCAGTCGGGTGGTACTCTACTACTCTCAGTCAGAAAGTCTCGTCCTCTTTTAAGACACATGGACCGGTAGCAGCCAAACGGTTGAACGGCCAGCAGTCAATCGCTACGTTGACAACGGGCGGACCTCGTCCAGCCTACTCTCGCTCTAGTCCTGAACTGTGACTAGTGCTGGGCCTTGAGTATGCTCGTTGCTGAGTGTGCTGATGCGAGCCTGTGTTGTGCAGGTGTAAAAGCAAGTAGAGAGGCACGCCGCGCGCGCGTCGGTGAGTGTAAAGCAAGGAGAGAAAGGTCAGCCGTTGCAACTTGTAACTGCCAGTCAATCATCCGCAGTCAGTCGTTTGTCTCTCTTCGTTTTCTTCTTCCTCGGCCTCGTGCCGGATGTTCAAACTTCAAAGCTGCTCGTCACTCGTAGGCTTGTGGTCCGTGGTCCGTGGTCCGTCCGGGGTTCGACAGACTTTGACTTTGCGTCCAAGGATTGAGTGGGAGGGAGGACGGACGGGCACTGGCAGTGACGGACAGATCACACCAGACGACGGCTGACTGACAGCGGTCCGTTCGTTGCTTCGTTGGTTGGCTTGGCTCCTTCAGATTGATATCTCTCATGCCATGTGCCTGTTCTCCCGTTACTTGTCTAGACGAGGCATCAGCCCATCCCTTGGAGGAGTCGAAGGCCCCAATGATGCCAGATGGGCCCAATCAAGATCTTTCCCCTTCTAATAGACCATCGATTGACGACAAGCACTGTCAGATCCGAGAGCCCCCAAATGGGTCGAGGGGCCGCCAGGTGGACGCCTACTCCCGGTTCTCGGCCTTCAATAATCATATTGAGACGCCTGCGGCCCTGCTACGGCACGGCGAGATGGAGCCCTGGAGGGCCACCGGGAAAGAGACCAGCAGCAAAAAAGAAAAGAGTGACTTGGATAAGAGGCCCGTAGCAGACTGTCAGTGGGCAGAAAGTTCGAGATTTTGGACAAAAC